>NC_090695.1:61445148-62055309 GCF_013368605.1 Nyctibius grandis | reverse complement strand
TCTGCAGAAATATGTGGAATAATACAATGATTTACAGTTTTAGAAATCCTGATATAAGCTGCTAGTTCTACTAATCATAGTCAAAGGCAGTCCAATGTGTGCATGGGGCATGGCATCAACATACTTATATTTATGTATGGTTCTATTGCAGCATGTTGAATTGCTACATACAGGCTAACTGGCAGTCATTTTACCTATGGTTAGTTTTGAATGAAGATACAGCATTCTTCTCTTTGAAAAGTTTCAGATGGAAGAAGATATAAATTATTTGTCCAACCCCGAAAATCCACGAGAAAATAGAAACACAAACTATATTGTGTGTTGAAGGCACAAGCGTATCTGCGTGCACCATTCACACCACTGAGAGCATGACATATAAGACTAAGCAAAGCCATCAGTTATGTAATTAGTTAGCAGAGGCAAACATCCTGCCTGGAAAAACAAGAACAAAAGCTGTTTTGTTATATCTTTGCCGTTCTCTTTAAGCCAATATGCTGCTCCAAATACAGCACTGCTGTACCAGTGTTTGTGTTCCTTCCTCACTAACAAAGCTGAAGTCGTGCTGCAGAACAATTCTCTTGTGGTGACATCAGATACAAATGGCCTCAGAAGTAACACACTTGTTTGAAGAAAGTCCCAGTTACTAAAATTAGCTGTATAACTGCATTTATCATGGGAGATTACTGTGTCAGTAATGCCATGCTGCTCCCTGGGACACTTACATAATAGGTTTTTCTGTCACTAATAATTCTGATTTTGGGATTCTCTGATCATCTGGGTATAACACAAAACTTAAGCTTGCGTTCAGGCAGAATTAAGTGGATATAGAGATAGAAAGTTCCAATTACTTACATTAGCTGTATAACTACATTTATTACAAGAGATTACTGTGTCAGTGATGCTCTGCTTGTCCCCACGGGACTTACCTAATAGGGTTCTCTGTCACTAATAATTATGATTTTGTGATCCTGTGATCAGCTGGGTATGACACAAAACTTAGGCGCGTGCTCTGGCAGAACTAGCTGTAGAGAAGGAATTTCACTTTTGGCTTTGCAGAAATAATAGTGTTTATGCACTTTCACATATAAACACTGCTGCTAAGACTACCTTACTTCAAACAAACTTATCCTCGTTAGATCCAGTGTTCTATTTAAACACTGAAACACAATAGGCAGTGCATATTTGGGCAATCATTGCATGCATCGAGTGATGTTTAACCACCCATCAAGTACAATAATCCCCTAGAAATGCACCAGCTGAAAAAGCTGTATTGCTTTTATAGATCTGAAATCACAAAGAAATAGAGGGAAAACAATCTAAATGACCATTGGCCTAAATAGGGTACCACTACAGCCACGCACAAATCTTTGTTTATATCAAGTATTCTAGAGCCATTACACAATATGATGAAGTGTCCAAGGTATTCTTAGTAATCTCGCTAGTCAGGGCTAGTTCAGCAGGATAGGAATATAGCACAATGTGTTAGGCTTTCAGCATTTAACTAAAAATCTGGCTGGTCTATATCTGTAAGGATTCCATAATCACCTGGAAAGACCTGTGATAGAAAGCTACAGTTGCTGGTGCCTGGGAGAGATAGTCAGGTTGAAATGGGGAGATAAGTAAACTTGTCATTGTTATAGTTATCTTTATTTTCTTAAAAACAAAAATTATGTCATTAATTCAGATCAGCAAAAGAGGAGAGAGGAGTGATTCTACTCAATTGTTAATGTGGACTTGACCTTGAACTTCATCATTGTTTGTACTGACACAGAGAGAAGAGTCAACATAATTCAGAGGAAAAATCAATTGAACAACTCATAAATCAGGCAGTTCTCAAGTTACTAGTGAATACTCCGTTTTCTCCTTTTCTTTGTGCTTGTATTAATTTGTATTAGCAATAAACTGAAACTTTTCCAAGGATACGGTCTTGTGTTGAAAAAGCAGACAAGCAGAAGTAGATAAACATGGGCTACAGTTATTGTACTGATAATATATACGTATGTATATATTACATACATTCACACATGTAGATGTTACTGCATTGTATCTCTAACCTTGTACCAAGGCCTTGGTTAAGTCTTCAGGAGTCTGATGCATACACAGGCAAGTCCAAATTCATGATAAAATCAGAGATAAGGAAGATTCCATTGCTACTTTTCTTAGCATTAATCTTGTGTGTTTGACAGTGGTCAAAGACCAAAAGGAAACAAACCTTCTTGGATGTACTTTCTGAGGCTCTCAAGAGCAACAGAATTTCTTGGAACTTGAATGGTCTGCTCAGATCCATTAGAAACACAGGCTGGAGACAAAGGAGAAGACAGAAACCCATGGTATTTAGTCATTCTGAAGGAAGATAAAAAACTTATTCCTTTTATTCTTTTTATTCTCTTGCCACAACTAGTGGTGAATTATTAGTGACTTACCAAAAAAAAAAAAAAAGCTTTTAATTTGACTGTCTGGACATTCTCATAAACTTTGATAGCAACTAAGAATGAACAGACTCCTGATCAATTAATTAAGTACTGGTCAGTCAGTACCAGCTGTCTACAATAGCATGATGTATTTTAGTTACAACCTCTAATATACATTTGGCAGAGTTTTATGAGTATAAAACCCCAGAAGGATTTTAGGACTAGGACTCGGTTTATTCCAGGTTTCCTTCTTCCTGGTAAAATGTGCTCACAAAGAGATATACCCTTTGTTTTTCTCCTCAGGTTGTCCATCAAGATGAGGGCTCCAACTACTTTTCTCACTAAATTGCTTCTAAGTGGGAAATATCTCATGAGACAATGCTGCACTCTGTGCTAGATTCATGCCCAAGTAATGTAAGGAAGTTATGGGGTAGTGCTACAGGGAGTCAAGCTGTATGGATGAGTAATGGAGAGGAGAATAATACAGAAGGGTTAAAAAGTTCTTTTTGGTATAGTATTGTACATACACAGACATCCTCACCAATTTCAGAATGGTTTGGGTTGGAGGGGACCTTCAAAGATCATATAGTTCAACCCCCCACATGAACAAAACTGGTTAACTAGACTGTAGTAGGTTTTCCTAGTTAATAGGCATACTATCGAAGACCTTTCTTTTAAAAATTTTTTTGAGGAATAATGTGTGTATGTTAGCAGTCTAGAAAATAAATATTAGAAATGTTTAGAAAGTAACAAGTATCAGTTAAGGGTAGAAACCTCAGATTGCCTGTTGTTTCTAAGAGAATTTTCCTGCTTCTGATTGTCTGTCTTTTATATGATAGCCTTTGATCTTTTATTACTTAGCAATCCAAAAAGTAAGTGAGCCCTTCTGGCAAGAAGAGCACTCAAAAGCACACAAGCAAGAAAGCAAAATACTCTTCTTCAGTATAACTTGTCTGAGTTTAGAGAAAAAGCATAGGGGTTATAAGCCCCACAGACAGAGTCCCATAGTACTTATTCTTTCCATTCGTTCCCTGCTCAGTGGAAAAATGGGACACTTGCTTAAAATCCTCAAGAGCTCTTCTCTCACCACTTCTATGGTCACTCGCACAGATTTTACTATCTAATTACAGCTCTGCAAAGTTTCGTAATGGCAGCCGGGCCCATTTTCCCTGCTCACGTGAGCTTTTTTTAGAGAGCCCAGGGGTAACAGCGGATATAACTCTCAGATCAGTAGGTTATTTCTCATCTGAATTACACTAAGAAAACCAAGATCAGAATTTGGGACGATGTAATAGTAATGTCTCTACAGCCATGTAAAATTAATGTGAAGAGAATTGAGATCATTGATTTAAACAGAGCTTCTCACCAGAGTAAAGCTGTCAGGATTGACCCTGTGAATCTTGTGACACAATGTCCCAGGAAGCAGCCTTTGTTTGCACACACTGTGGCTCTCTTATTTATTAATATGTGAGGCCAACAATGCCCATTGTCTCTTTTCATATTAGAATGTTGTCACATGAGCAGTTCAAGTGACACCAAGGATTGCAAGGTGAAGACAAGTGGTTCTGACTCCGACTGGAAACGCTGTATATTTGAATACATTAATACTCAACAAATATTCCCTCAGATTAAATCACTCACAGATATTTTTTTAATTAAAAACTACCCAAACAACGGTGCGTAACTAAAAGTAAGTTTACCCACCTAAACAAAGGAATGTTTTATTATGAAAATCCAGGCACAATATCTATATTTAAAAACAATATTTAACTGAATGATCTGAGTATCTGAAATTAGGTTACAGGTTATTTATTATGACTAAATTCCAAAAATACCCACTTTTTTCCTGTGCCACTTGGAAATTTTAAGTGCAGAAGTGTAATTTTTATATGGAGTTTTGTTCTGCTGTTTGAAAGACTCATATTTTTTGTCCCCTTCTCACTATTATCGTTTAGTCTTACAACATAAACAGCCTATAAAATAAATAACCTTATTTACATGAGCCCTATTATGTATAGTTTCATCAGAGTTTTTTTCACTCTATAAACCCAGAACAATCTTTTCTTTATTGCCTTACAATTGCCGCTTTCTCCCCATATTTTTAGTGAATCAGTTTTGCATAACTACATCTATTATTCCATTCAAGAGAAGAGATGAGGACTCTTGTAAATGGTATCAGGCTAACTTGAAATTAATACAGCTAAGCCTTCAGCTAGTGCCATAGTGCAAGGAGTAACCTGGCTCCTATACATTTTGTGATGGAATAAATGAAGAATAACAAAAAGGAGGCAATGAAATACAGAGGAAATATATCTGAATTATATTAGAAACTATCTAAATCATTGGCATGTAGACAGTACTGAGGAGATACTCTGTCCTGGGAAAGATAGGAGCAAGTACATAGAAAGTATTTTCAGAAATGCCAAAGTGCATTTCCGTTTGCAAAAATTTATTAAACACATAGACTCCAATCACCGAACACTCCCCAGGCACAGATTTCACTAAGAGTTATACACCAAAATATTTTTTTATCTAAACCTTGAAAGTCTATACTGTATTTTGTATACTAAAGGCTAGGTTCAAAAAGTATTTTAGATTTTTAAAATGGAATGGAACAGAATAGCCATTGGAATGGAATAGTCCAACATTACAATGCCACTGTGAACTTTGCAATCCCTTATACTTGCCTTTTAACTCTAGTGTCCCTGTGTTTCTGGCAGGAAAGTGTGCAAAACTTCCCAAACATCCAGTGTCACCAGACTGTTGGCTCTAAACCTCAGTAAGAAAGAGAGACAGGACAGAGGAGAATATGGAAGATCTCTTTTTCAATTAATATTCCTTTTATGCAAATTAGAGCAAATCCAGTTAGGTGCTGAAATGTAGCCCAGCAATAACACTTGTTCTGTAAGAATAATACCTTGCTTTATATAAACAGATATTCTTGAGTGGTTTGAGGCACCCACCTACCTTTGAGAACTGAGAGCTTTTATCAGTATTTCCCGAGGGTAAATTTAAGCAACCTTCCACTCAGTTTATTGACTTCTGTGAACCCCATTCTAAGGTGAAGACTCATTCCTGTGTCTGTTACAGATGTTCATGTATCTAGCTCAGATATATAAAGAGGCAATTCCTTTAGGCACAGGATCCCTTAGTGTTGAACATGCCAATCCCCAGGAAGTTCTGGATTTATCTACCTCCCATTGACCTTAAAGCATTTAAAAATCCTACTGTTTGGATTCTTAGACATTTAAAAATCTTTACAAGTTTGGCCTTACATTCTCTATTACTTAAGGTACTTCTGAACATTGTATTTCTAGCTTTGCTGTACCATTTAGATAATATTGTATAACATATGGATCCAGAAAAGATCTCTCAAATGCCAAAGGCATTTAGCATTAACCTGATTTTAAAAACTTAGGACAATGCTCTCGCTTTCCCTTTCATGGCCTGTGGCTCTATGGAGACAGAGAAAGGGAAGGCACAGGGCCAGGAAATAGCTTATCTAAGTACTCTGAGTCTTACATAAATCAGCAGTATTACCACTGGGGAATGAAGCCAAGAGAAGAATAATGCCAGCATCACTAAATTGCAGCCACTGTGCATCCTCGTTGTAGGGAAGGGTAGTGTTATTACATGGCAGATAATACAGTTTAGAAGGAACAGAAAACAGAATTAACAGCTTCTTGTGAATTACTTCTTCTTTCTTCTGAAATGTACATCTCTCTGGATGAAAGAAGACTGTACAGCTTCACTACCCATAGGAAGAGCTGGTTTTTAAAAGCCTGCCCATGATTCTGCTGAAGTGCGCAGAAGATTTATCATTGCCTTCTCAGGAATTCCGGACCAGTGTGTGATTTTTTTTATATACCAAGTGCTTGCCAACTTATCTCTTAGAAGCTACTACTCTCAAAAACCCTGTACAGCAGTGGAAAAAAATTCCTAGGATTTTTGTTGCACAAGCAACTACCGTATTTTATAACAGTTATGCAACAGGAACATCTCTGATGAAGGGCCATGTTCTTTTAGATTCTCATCACATGCTGTTGAAGTCTTTGTGAGCTTTGCCATTGACTGAACCAGCTCTGGATCATGCCGTTACTGCTGAAATCATTCTGCAGTGATAGACAAGATAGCTGGCAAGGAAGAACAGTGGCACCCAGTGGCGATTTGCTTCTTCTTTTCAAAATATGTTCTCTTGAAAGACTTTTTTCCTTAGTTTTTTGAGCAGATGACCCCATATCATATGTAGCCTAGTTTACACAAACAATCTACAGACATCTATGCATCTATTACACAACAGTATACATACACGCACATGCTGTAATTCATAAAGTAAAAGGTGGCTTTTATAATTCTAATGTAATTATAATGTTAATTTAAAAGGAAATAAACAATCAAATTAATTGCACTTTAGAAAAAAAAAAAAACACTTCATGTAAAGTGCTTAGTGTGACTACTTGATTAATGGTAATGTCATTTCTACAGCAGTTAAAGAAACCCTGTCCTAATGAAATGTTAACAATTAATACAAGTTGCATATTTAAGTGCAGGTATCTATCCTTTATCTTTCACCATATTACAATAATTAAGCTGTGAACATGCTCTCACTTATTCTAGAAGAATGCCAGCTTCCATTTCTGCTTTTTTCTTCTTTTCCAAACTTTGCAATTTTGCAAAGAGTTGTTTAAAAAGAGGATGCAACTTCTTGTAACAGTGCGATTCTTGTTTTATAAAAATCCTCTTTGGCCCTGATTCATACTCCAGCTTATTAATTATTCAACCTAAAGTATATTTATTTGCTAGTCACTTAGAAAATGGTGCAGATGATTGTTCTTTGGTCTCAGCTCCTGTATCCAAGCCAAACTTCTCTTGAATGTTACCTAGTTTATTACTGACTGGCAGGTGGTACTGGGTTGTCTACAGTTTTTGCTACATGGCTATGACATTAATGCTGCATCTATGCTATTAGCTTAAATGTAGTCAGGGTTGTTATCTGATGCTAAAACAAATTGACAAGGGAAGGCTTCTACATACTGTTAAAATCTGTAATCTCCAAAACAGAGGGGCTGCAAGCAAAGTGCTGGTTTGGAATGTTCCATAGCCCTTGCTAGTTCCTGAAGCTTGAACAGGAATTGTTAAAAAGAGTTAAGTGGCTGTGGTCACAACTATACCAGAGGTCATTATAGCAATTTATCTGGATGGACAGTTCAGAGCTAATGCCTCAGAACATTCTCAGACTTTGCTTAATTTTTTAAGATATGGATACCCTACAAAACTGCTACAAAGACCTCACAATTTCTGAAGTCTAAGGCAGTCCTGTCATGCTTGAGCATGCTTTTCGGGGCTGCAGGATGAGAGTAGGGCCTGAGGTCTGAAAGAAATGAGAAGTCTGTGAGCAGAAAGCTCTTGACTGATCGAAAACCAGAAAAAAATTTTTTTGGCCCTTGCTTGTGAGAGAGAACTGTAACTAAAAGGATAAAGAAGCGAATGTAGATAATGTTAGATTTTATTTTTATGTTCTGTCAGAGTTGCAGCCCTTTGTTTTAAAAAAAAATGGGTAATAATAACATGAAGAAGATTGTATTGTTGAAATGGTGTGTAAAGGTTTGGGCAAACTAACTACTCTAGCAGAGAGTACAGTACTTCACTTCACCTGTACATTGCAGCCTTGGGATTCATTCTGTAAAATCAAAATCACTGAAGAAGAGAAGCAGCTGCCTCATCTGGGCACGTGACAGCCCACAGCACTGGGTCAGATGCAGCTTGTTTGATCCTGTGCCATCCAGCAAGCTATCTTACTTACACATTTTGTAAGTAAGTGAAGCATTACTAGACGAGAAGGAGAGGAGCAGGCAGCTGTCCAAGTAGCTGCACGATTAAGAATTCAGAGGGCAGACTTCCTTTAGGAAAAGGGATACACTATTGCATATGTTTGTTTCTTTTCTTTTATAAAGTTAGCGTTGTAAAAGATTTGATTAATTATTTTTGAATGACAATTTGTAGTTGATTGGCCACCAAGACAGTCTTTCAGTTCTCCAGCATTTTCAGAAGGGGAGGTTAAGCTGCTATTTGTTAGACGCCCTTCATTGAAAATTGTCAGGCCCTATTGAAAAGTGGTGTTCCACAAGTGGTGTTCCCCAGGGGTCAGTATTGGGGCCAGTTCTCTTTAATATCTTTATCAGTGATCTGGATGAGGGGATCAAGTGCACCTTCAGTAAGTCTGCAGACGACACCAAGTTGGGCAGGATTGTTGATTGGCTTGAGGGTAGGAAGGCTCTGCAGAGGGATCTGGACAGGCTGGATCGATGGGCCGAGGCCAATTGTATGAGATTCAACAACGCCAAGTGTCAGGTCCTGCGCTTGGGGCACAACAACCCCATGCAACACTAGAGGCTTGGGGAAGAGTGGCTGGAAAGCAGCCCAGCAGAAAAGGACCTGGGGATGGTGGTTAACAGCCAACTGCATATGAGCCAGCAGTGTGCCCAGGTGGCCAAGAAGGCCACCAGCATCCTGGCTTGTATCAGAAATAGTGTGCCAGCAGGGCTAGGGAAGTGATTGTCCCCCTGTACTCAGCACTGGTGAGACCACGCCTTGAATATTGTCTTCAGTTTTGGGCCCCTCACTACAAGAAAGACATCGAGGTGCTGGAGTGAGTCCAAAGAAGGGCAACGAAGCTGGTGAAGGTTCTAGAGCCCAAGTCTTATGAGGAGTGGCTCAGGGAAGCGGGATTGTTTAGTCTGGCAAAAAGAAGGCTGAGGGGAGACCTTATCATTCTCTACAACTACCTGAAAGGAGGTTGTCACGAGGTGGGTGTTGGTCTCTTCTCCCAGGTAATAAGTGATAGGATGAGAGCAAATGGCCTCGAGTTGTGCCAGGGGAGGTTTAGATTGGATATTAGGAAAAAAATCTTCACCAAAAGGGTTATCAAACTTTGAAACAGGCTGCCCAGGGAAGTGGTGGAGTCACCATCCCTGGAGGTATTTAAAAGATGAGTAGATGTGGTGCTTAGGGATGTGGTTTAGTGGTGGACTTGGCAATGCTAGGTTAACGGTTGGACTCGATGATCTTCAAGGTCCTTTCCAACCAAAACAATTCTATGAATAAGTCCTCACTGAACGAGTACACCAGTAGCAAATTAGTAGTTCTAATATTTTCCTGATTTTTTTGGCAAAATCAAATGAACTGGACATCAGATGTGGTTTTTGTTATTTTGATTATATGTTAGTAAGCAAATCAAACCTTTCTAAATTCTTAAATTGTTGTAAAATTTTCTGCCTCGTATACCAAGTGCTGCGATGTTCTGCAGTGCACACGGAACATACATATTAGAGCAGCAAAACATTGTTTATTTGAAATGTTAGGCTTGTTTTCTAAACAGTAGCACATAAGGAAAATATCAGATTTGAGTAAGTAGTCCTATGTCACATATGTATTTGCAATCACAGACCTGGTTTTTTACTTACATGGTACTACAAATATGCACAATGTCTGTTACTCTGCTGTTCAGAATACCAAATGCTAGGTAATTGTGCTGACAGCTTGTAAGAAAGCAGTGCTGTTGACCCCAATTATGACAATCTGATTAAGAAACAAACAAAATGAAATTCACTCAAAGTCTAAAACTTGTAATCTCCTGTCAGTTTAAATCAACTGATACCAGCAGTTCTGGCTAAGGCTACTGTGAAGCATTCATGTCCACCCCAGCAAATCTCTTCTGTGAAGTTAACATCAAAATTGTCATCCTAACACTGGTTCGGTAGATTGGGATTTCTCATATCTTAATAACATACTACTTTCAAAAGCAAGAAGATGACCAAACTATATGACAAAAATGTAAAAATGGCAAGTTCAAAGGATATGTGATAGACTCCTATTCTCTATTTTTGAAAAGAGAACCTTGAAAGTAAGATTCTTGAGAACTTACACTAACCTAAAAGAGCTCAATAGAAAAATAAGAATATTCCTCTAGTTTTCTTGGGCAGTCTCACAGCCCGTTATGCATTTGGGAGTTTCACTCTGCTCAGACAGAATTCCAGCTTCCAGGAAAGCCGGGAGCTGCTCTTCATCCATTGCCACTGGGGAGAACTGCCACATCTAGCTTTAGCTGACTCCCCTCCATCTGCTAAATGCAAACAAATCAGCACAACTAGCAAGGACTCACAGTGAAGGGCATCAGTGCTAGAGAGAACCAGTTTCCAAGCCAAGACCAATGTCAGACCCATGGACAGAGAGATTCACCTAGCCAAATGCATATCTAAAGAACCCTAGCTATCAGTTTGCCAGATGCCAGTGTCTGATGTTTCTTTTTTTTCAGTGAGACTAAAGATTTAGATACTGTGTTTTTTAAACCATAAAAATGCCTTGTAGATATAAATACTATCTATGAGCTCACAGCTTTTTCTCAGAAATAATTAGGATATCATACTCACAGAGCACCTTTCTGAAGGAATATAAACAACATGGAAGGTTTTTAAATAGTTACAGCATTAAATATTACAGGATGATCTTCTGGGAACACCTGCAATCATTTTCTATTATTTGCTGTTTTAATAGTAACTTTATTGTGTAACAGTTGATTTTGTTAAATCTAGGGTTATGCACAAAAAATAACTCGGTAATATGCAGTAGACATTTGAAATGAGAATTTCATAGCTTACTAGGGGATAGAATCATAGAATCATAGATTTGCAGAATGGTTTGGGTTGGAAGGGACCTTCAGAGATCATCTGTTCCAACCCCTCTGCCATGTGCAGGGACATTTTTCACTAGACCAGGTTGCTCAAAGCCCCATCCAATCTGATCTTGAACACTTGCAAGGATGAGGCATCCACAACTTCTGGACAACCTGTTCCAGTGTCTCACCGCTCTCATGATAAAAAATGTCTTCCTTATGTCCAACCTAAATCTACCCTCTTTCAATTTAAAACCATTGCCCCTTGTCCTGTCACTACAGACTTTGGTAAAAAGTATCTCTCCATCTTTCTCCTAAGGCATCTTTATATATTGAAGGGCTGCAATAAGGTGTCTCCAGAGCCTTCTCTTCTCCAGGCTGAATAACTGCAATTCTCTCAGCCTTTCTTCATAGGAAAGGTGTTCCAGCCCTCAATAGGAATACATGATATCCATTAACTTTGTTTTTCTTTAAAATTAAAATAAATGGAAAGAGTGGTGTTTTCACAGCTAAATTTTTGAGTTTATATTAATAAATTGCCTGAAGCATATATATTGATAAAATCAGAGAATAAACTTTTCAAAGTTTAAATTCATCAATTAGCTAGCAATATGTCCACACTGACTCTCAGTTCCAAACATCCAAAGTTTGAGATGTTCAGGTCAGGCCCTGAATTATTCAGATCTCTCATTCATAAAGTAGATTCAGCAAATAAGGGACATACTTCTCCAGAGTGCTGGACAGAATTAATACTCCAGAGCTGGCAAATCAACAAAGCTGTATTTGAAAAGACGTAGGTAAACCAAACCAAAATCATAGAAAGCCTTAAGAGTACTGAAAACATTCCCTCATAGACTTTACAACACTAAGGGATTTCAAGATTGTCAGTGCTGTGCACAGCGGCGAGCTGAAAGTTCATAACAGTGAAATAGTCTGTTATGAGTCCTTTTAAGTCCTTTTAAGAGAGCACTTATACTAAAAAGTGAGAGCCTCTTTCATTCTCTCTAGGCAATCAGGCTAGACTTAGGTCAGCAGTATAGTACTCACAATTTAATGACACTGGTTCATACCGCTGGAACAAAGAATGAATTAAATGAAATATGGAGGTCTTACGGATATATAAATATGGAGTAAATTCACAGTCAGCAATGTTTTAATCTGTAGTGGCAAAATAAGGCATAGGCTGAAAGCCCCAGAGCACAGTGCTGATTAAAATACTTGAAAGAATTATAATGAAAATTATCTTTCTGCATTAACAGAAAGATAATATAGATCTTTCACTGACTGTAGATCTGCCAGAAGTGGGTGATTAGTGAGAGAATTTGATTAAACTTTAAATACAACTTCATTTAAGTATTTACAAGCTCTGCATTATGCAGTTTGTGCTCCTTGATGCTGTTTCATCATACAGTTAGTGGAGCAGAGTCTGAAATATAGACAAGAAAAGGCAACCTGTGAACAACATTCCATCTTACTTTGGGTAATTGTCAAGTAACTCTTAAGCACTGTAACTGTATTTTAAATTTCTGCCTTGAAAATCTGTCTGCATTGAAAAAACCCTTGAAATAATTATGAGAAGGAATACCAAGTGCTAAAATTACACATCATTCAGTGGCCTCAGGTAGAATCATTTGGAGAAACGTATTTTTCAGTATGAAGCCTAACATTTCTGTTAGACTTCAGAGGAAAATCTGGTGAACAGTAAGTTTTCATTTCATTATGTCAAGATCACACATGAATGCTGTCATTGACCACACACATTCATAGCCATGCTGTGAAGATTTTGTTATCTGTCTCCCAGTTTTGGGGCTGAAGAGGATCTTTTAAGTGGAAAACCACCATATAATCAAATTGGAGTTCAAGAAATGAGTCCAGTTCAGTTCTGTACTTTTCTGCGTAACTCTGCTTGGAGTACTGCAGTTTCTTTGTAAGGAAAATTTCAAATTTTCAGTCTTGGTCTTCAAAGGTACTATGTCCAGTAAAAACACGAACAGTACTGACATCGGTAATTTGGGCAAAGGAGGCAAGAAGATGGAACATACTTTTGCAGCAAAGAAATTCTATTGATCGGGGAATCAGCTGAGGTGAAAGGAATTCGACCGCATTTGAAGGACACACACAGAAACTCCATGTTTCAGTGAAGTAACCATATGCAGAATGGAATAAATATAGCCTCTTTGCAGGATTATGGACAAAAATCAAAGGATTCACAGGATTCAAATTGAATTGTTGGGTATTATATTGTCGCAACACTATTGTCCTCCTACCCTTTATTTTACACAGAGCTGGGATAGTTAACTCTGTATGAAGAAATATACTTCGATGTTATCAAAGGGAAAATATTAATTACCAAATATGCAAGAAATTGTAAAGACTGAGATTCCTCATGTGTGGCAGGACATGTTGAAGGAGAGTTGGATTAGATCAAATGAAGAAAAAAAAGAGGAAAATGTAGGAGGTATGTATTTGTAAGGCACAAGATATTTGGAAAAATGGTGACCTGGGAACAGAAGAAAAGAAAGATCTAGAAATGAACCAGAAATTAAGAACCAGAACTGTCTTGTCTGTATTGTGGCAAAGAGGGCTTTCATTGGGAGTGAGAACCCTAATTTCAAGCAAAAAGTTAGGGATCCTCAAATCTCCTCCTTTAACCCCTGTAACTCCCTCAACAAATAAACTAGAAGTCTGTTGTATCATTTCTCATTCTTCTTCTTCTCTGGAGTTCTCCATCGTTGTCCCTCTTGGCTCTCCACCCGCTAGAAAAAAACCTTGCACATACTGCTATCATGTCTACCATATTAAATATTATCAACTGTGTCAACAGTGCAGTTAGAGGCTGTTTTGCCTGCTACAAGTCCTTAAACAGAAGAAAGCAAGTTTGTTTGACAGATCCATGGTTTGGCTGATAAAGATGTTGACAGAATATTCTTAAAACTCTTGATGCTGATACTTTAAATTCTTAAAGCTGTTCAACTTAATATTACAAAGCAGTCTAATAAAATAGTATGTTGTATAATACAGAGATGGAACATACCATATTAATATAACTTCATTGTTGAAGAAGAACACTTCATTATTGACAGTGTTTCTATTAGGATTTAGACATATATTGTGTTGGGACTGTTGCTAAATTTCTTACCAATAATAAAGGAGATGTTTTGTTGATAAACTCTGTCTCTCAAACAGTTCTCTTCATACAGCCAAACAGAAAATGTCTATATTTGGAAACAAGGGACATAAACTGCTGTTATATCATGCTGAATTATACCCTCCGCAGAAAAGCAGGAAATAAATGTGGTATAAAGATGCTTATAATGGCAGTGTTTATTTTTCAGACAGGTACTCTGATAATAAGGTATTCAGATAAAGATATTTTCCTATCATACTAATTATGTTCACACTAAGAATTTTATTTCTAGTGGCAATGGTATAGATTCGTGGGACAAATGGTGTGGCAGCCTGAGATAGGCAACATGGGCAAAAAGCATGTAAATAAGGGACATTTTCAATCAGCTTTGGGGTATTTATCTGACGATCACCTCAAAGCCAGTCTAATGAAGTGTCAGTTTGGGATACATAGGGTTTACTAGTTTGTGAGCCCTGCCATGTGAACAAAGCTAAACTACCTGCAGAATCAACTGAGAACTTTAGTGGCTTTGAAGAAATACCCAAGACAAGGAGTCTGGAAGACTTGTGATTCTCTCTTCTGTGCTCCTCACTGCTCTAGTTTACAAAAGTCTGATTAAACATGACATAGTGCATAACACTTGGATGGTTTCTGCAATTTTATTGCCTTTCATTTGAGCCAATATGTTTCACCAGAGCTTGAGTTCTGAGAATTGCTTTAAAGCAACAAAGAAGGGCTTGCAGAAATGAGTGTGAGTGCTCTGTGTATATCACATAATACTCATATTATCCAGATATTTCTGCTCTTTAAGGTATCTATGTCCCTAACTATCCTGGATAATGGAGAGCTAACTATAGTCTCTTCACTTTCTCTAGTTCCCCAGTCATCAGGGTCATAGAGAAACTTATGCCCTTTATCTGCTTTCTCTTGCCTGTGCTAGGAAAACTCAATTCCTTCAAAAATGCGTATTCCACATCTCTTCTGACACAATCACTTTAACATCTCCTCAATGTCAAGCTCTTTATACAATGTCTTAAGCTGGACATTCTACCTACCCAAGTTATTGCCAGAACAAAACATTGTAACTCTTCACATCTTTCATGTAGCAATAGCATTAATACACAGGATATGTCTTCTTTTTTTAACTAACATTTTACATCTTTACTCATATTTGGTTTTTAATCCATTACAGCCTACACATTCTTTCCTACAGCACTCGTACCTGGGCAGTTATTTTTCATTTTGCAAGGGTGTTTCCTAATTATAATATAGTACATTATGTATATGCAGCTTATCTTTTCTGAACTTCACCTACCTGATTTTAGAGCAATTTGTCATCAATCTCTGACTTACTTACACCGTGCTTGTGACTCTGCATAGCTCATTGTTGCTTATAGATCATAAATGCACTCCTCTGTCATCACAGCAATTAGTAACAATGTGAGCAAGACCTGGAAAAGACCAGACTGTCTCCCAATTGACCAGACTGTCTTTCAACTGACCAGGCTGTCCTCAAAACTTCTATATACCCCATAAACCTGAGGTGTCCCCCAGTCTGACAGAAAATTACTAAAAATTTGCTTAAGTGCTGTTTTACAATCAGGTATAGTTCTGCCTTATTGTAATTTCATGAAGCCTTATCTCCTTAGTTTATCAGAAAATGTCACGTAGAACTGTTAAAGTTCTGGAACTTGTTAAAGTACTGAAATCAAGGCAGACTTTCTCCTATTCTCTTTGGTAGATATGCTGCTTAAGAAAAGCACTGGATGTTATTTTTTGTTGACTATCTTTTATGACTTTATAATTCCCTAAATGCTTGCACACTGATTCATATCTTTCCAATATATTTCTAGTTAACCAAGCTGATTGGCTTGTAATTCCCAAGATAATTTTTCTGTTCTCAAAATGTACTGTTTGTTCTTCTTCAGTCCACTGGAATCTCTCTCTGACTTTCCTGAGCTGTCTGTAACAGTATGGAATGTCTCATCTTGTTCTTTAAATTTCCTGACATGTATTTTTTATAATCTTTTCCTTTTGCTTTTTTCTCATCTTGCCCATTTTTTCTATATCTCCATTGAAAATTACACAAACATCCAGCTTTTTTCTAATCTACATTTTTAAAGGCGCATCATAAATTGTTATGTTTTTATCAAATAAATTGTATTTAGACAAATATGATTGATATATTAGACTACATGTAATAGTAGATCAGATACCTTATCATAAATATTATGGTATTGATATATGCTTAAAAGCAGAAACATAAAAAAAAAAAAGCTATAGATGGACAGTGGCCAACTGCTGTCACACATCTAGTCTGGCAGAACCTGTTCCCTGGCCCCTTACTTGCCCTTTTCTTTTCTAAAGGTCACTCAGATGCTCACAGCCAGCCAGAATCAGGACGCAGAAATATTTCTGATGTATTGATCCCTGCTGCTGTCTTTCCCAGTCATGTCATTCTTCCATCCCTCTCATCATATAACCAAAATGCAGTCAGCAGGTAACACAATCAGCACACACAAGTGCATCAGGAACCTAGTCCACAGGACCATATGACAAGGACATGTTTTGTCAAGTTTTTGTGAATGCTTGCATTTTGGTCTAGCCTGGACCTCATTTTTGGAGCAGATCCACCTCTTTCAAGCATCCCATAGAAAAATATCCAAAGCAGGAGGAAAACAAATATTTTAATGTTTTTGCAGCTGATGGAATTACAAATACCTTCTTCATTAAATCCCTTTTTTCCTCTGCTACTATTCTTAAAAGATTTAAGAGTTTGGCTGGAACTAAAAAATCAAGTCATTACTTTCTGAGAAAATGTTCCTGGCAAACTAAACTCTAAATTAACAGCTAATGTAATTTGAGATAATGAAAGTTTATATTTACTTATTATTCCACTTACACATTTTTTCCATATTGGCATGTCAGTTATATACAACATTATTTACAGAATCTGATGGGTTAACAGGTAGCACTGCTGCTTTGTAACTTCTAGAAATTATATGATAGGATTATGTCTTGATAAGTAGTATGAACTATGAAGGAGGAATTTTGACCTTATCTGGAAGTATTGGAAGAATATAATTAAGTAGTTTTCAAACTTCATCTGTAGCACACAGCTGTGTCAACTGCAAAGTTATATAACTGATGGATATTCCTTCTGCATATGCCAATAGGGACAACAAAAGAAATATCTTTTAAATGTCAAAAATCTGTCTGCACACCCCTGTATACAGAACAAATGCTATAACGGCTGAAAGTCAGTGATTTAGGGATGGACTTATTTCCTGTATTTGCCTTGTTTGGCACTCTCATACAGTAATCCCACCAGTTCAATCCTCTAAAATTTAAGCTGAACACATGTCTAGGTACAGGCTGCTGTATGGCAGGTCTACACAAGAAATGACATTACTTTAGTACTGCCTAGAACGAAAAGGAGGATGCACCCATGGTGATTCTGTAGCCTCAAGGCTCTGCCATCATGTGATGTACTTGAGCATGATGGAACAATAATATAGTTCTGAAAACCCACGTGTTCTAAGCAATGTGCATGTATTTAACACATTACCTTGCGTAACATGAAGCACAAAACTAACCATTTGCAGCATCTATCTCATGTGCCTGCAATGGTGAGTTTCTGAGTATTTTTGTCAGAAAATTTAGAGCAACCACAAAAAATCTTGCATTCTGCAGTAGTATATAAAAAAAAGTCAGTTTTCAGACTAAATGACAGCGAGAATTAGTTTATAAGGGGCCTGGTCCAAAGCTGATAAATTTCAGTGAAATGCTTTATTTGCCTTCCACAGGCTTTGAACGAAGTATGCTAGTCCACTCGGCAAATGAAGTTTGTTTTTCTCTGTTGCCTCATTGTTGTTGCCTCATCTATATCCAAGGAGGGTTTTTTCCACTGGTGTTATAATCCCTTTTTAAGATGGAAATTAAATTATTTTACTTAGATTTCCAAGATTTAGCTAGATTTCCATTGTATTCATGTGACGGTGTTACTCTAGACTTGAGTTTCTAACACACACTAGAGCTTACTATTGTTGCCTGAAATAATAGTTAAGTGCATTTTTATAATTAATTATAGAAAAGTTTCATAATTAGTTATAGCAAAGATCAGATCTCTTCTAATATCTTATTTTCATGGGGAAAAGAGTATTTCATTTATTCATTGTGTTACTTTAGTATCATTTATGGAAGCAGTGTTTATATTACATTGACATACCCAGAGTTTCACTATAAAAGCCTAATTTGCACTCTTAAATTAGTTGTTGACTGCTTCGTTTTGTATGGCAGATTGTGCTACCTTTGAACTTCGTATCTATAAAAATGTTCATCAGGTAACTGAATAATGTGAAATAAGGCATATCCAACATAAACATTTTTTTTAACTTCAAGATTTCAAAGCAACAGTGAATAAAAAGGTAGTTTTCAGGGAAGGATATACAAGAGAAAGAAGAATAATAGAAGGAAAAGATGGACAAAAAAAATGAAAGAAATTGAAGCTTACGATCAGACATTGTAATTTATTTTTCAATTTCCCGCCCTCCCCACCCCCTTTCCTGATGAGAGATAGTTGACCTGAAAGAAACCTCAGCCTACTTTAATCCTGGAAAGTGATTGGGGCTTACATCTTCAGGTGTCCAGAAAAGAAGGGCAATGAACTAGCACTCTGTCATATTTCTGTTGTCACTTTTAAACAGGTAACTCTCCCCAGCAAAGGATTTAGATTTCTTTCGATTCTGTTTCATGTGTGTTCATTTTCACTCATCTTCAAACAACCACCCTGAACTACATAAATACAACACTCACTGTGTATGCACTAATCTCTGAACTTTTTGGGACAGTTCTTTGAAAATTAGTTTTCTCCAGGAGTTTAATTTTCTCCATTTTCTTGAATTTCAGGCTTCAAAATAAACTTTATTGTCCAAACTGCAAATTCAGTGTTATAATGAAAACAGTGAGTGAAAAGAACTTGAAGAGAAATTTAAAATTCAACAGAAAATAGAATAAATCCCAGAAAACCTATACAAAGGGGGTTTTTTTTGCCAAAATAAGTCTTCTCCTGTTCAGGCTTACACATATAATTCTGATGCCATGGAATGAAGAGTGAGATATGCCACATATTCTCTAACATCTAGATAAAACTAGATGCCACTTTGTTGGTGTGCTACATTCCGTTTTAAGTAGGTAATGGGAATCAGAGGTATTTTGTCCTTAATAAAGACATTTACTGCCTTTGTAGTCTGTCAAGTCATTAGTGTACTCCGAGCGGATATTTCCTCTGCTAAGAAATATGAAATAGAGCAAAACTATAGAAAATGCAGTGATGATTGTTGTTAAACACAGTCGTCACTTCAACTTTAGGAAATCACAGAAATGAAACACACAGGAAAACTGTGTCAGGAAGCATGGGGGAAAGAGTCTGAAAGCCATTCTCTGTTGTGTCACAGCTGACTACTAGAATCTCTACTGGTAAAACAAACAAAAACCTTGAAAACCAGCCACTTCACAAGACAACAGAAAACAATCAAAATTTCTAGACCAACCCAGTCCTGGCTTATGTAAGGCACTTATAGCAGGCATGCTGGGCCTGACACTTGACTGTGTTTGATGTTTAAACGCAAAATGCAAAGAGATGTTCTGATGAAAGCCATGGTATTTTATGGTCCCACATTTCTTTCCTCTCTCCATAAGGAGCAAAACTCACACAAGGAACTCCAACCACCAGGCAGGTGTTTTTGACACTATGTGAAGGAGAACGTAGGGATTATAATGAGTAGAAATAGGAAAATGCTGGTCTTCAAAATATACAGATCCTATACACAGCAAACAGCAAAATAGAAGTTCTTCCACTGGTTTAAAAGATGCACCATACACCAAAAGCAGATTAAAGCAGGACATTGCACTCTAAGGAAAATTAAAGGTAAGAATTTGAGCTATGTCGATCAGTTCTATTCTCTGGGAGTCAATAGAGACAAGTCAGCTCTGCAGCAGCAAGGGACTAGCTCTAAAACTTTAGTAACATATTAAAAGCTAGATTTCCCATAACCTCCAGTGGTCTGGTTGTCACGAAGCTGTCCAGTTTGACTTTTTCCCATGAGAACAATTCATTTGTGCAGATTGTTTACAAGGCAGGACACTATTTCAGACACGAACATGCAGTATGTGAGCAATGACTGTCCTCACTTTCAAATTGTGAGAAAGCAGAGAAGACATGCCAGAAGGCAGTTCTTAAATAAGTTACAGGCTGTGAAGTGTGAAGTAAGGCAAGTGACTTTTCAGAAGTCTCAGATGTCATGTACTGAACATATGTGCCATTATTTTTGTCTCTTTCACACAAACTACTGTAGCATGATCACTGGCCTTGAGTTACGTTCCGTGTCGGAGAAGGGCAGACTCACTCTTAAGGACAAAGATGTTATGCCAGTACAACATGGTTTTAAGTGAGGGGACTTGCTTTTAGAATTTGAATACCAGTTCCATTACTTATCTTAGTGAATAGAGCATGAGGCCCAAAAATGCAGCAAATTTATCCATCACATGAGTTCCCTTTGTTTAGAGAGAAGTCAGTTCAATGTATTAGGCAAATTAAATAGATTTGAACAAATTTTTGGCCCACATATGCACAATTTGTACTATCAAAATTTACTCATACTGTTCCCTAAAATTTCAATGACTTTATAAATTTCAAATATTACCAGTGCCAATGTACCAACAAGTACAAACTTTGATTTAGCATATGATCTTCCAGTGTAAAAGTTTAAGACTACCCTTTACTACCTATCTGCAATAGCTAATTGACTATTGAAGAGGAAAATTCCGGGTAAGCACTTTTGAAATTTCTGAAAACATTTCACCTTTATGTAACATACACTTTCAAAATCTGAAGCAATCCTACTGGTCTCTGTTCAGCCCTGAAAAACTCAATTGTTAGAGCAGCAGATTAGGATTGATCTTTCCACAGCACAACTCCACTGCTTCTCCAAATTGGTTGTCCAAGCTAGTATCACAGAATCACAGAATCACAGAATCAAACAGGTTGGAAGAGACCTCAGGGATCATCGAGTCCAACTGCTGCCCCTACACCACCCTGTCAACTAGACCATGGCACTAAGTGCCATGTCCAGTCTTTTCTTAAACACATCCAGAGATGGTGACTCCACCACCTCCCTGGAAGCCCATTCCAATGTCTAATAACCCTTTCTGTAAAGAAATTCTTCCTAATGTCCAACCTGAACCTCCCCTGGCAAAGCTTGAGGCTCCCTCTTGTCCTATCGCTAGTATCAAGCTGACTTAATTTAAATCAAATGAGAGGTGTAGCCACTTATTGTCATTCTGTGAGAAGCAGCATTTGCAGTCCAAAGAAAGAGTCTCAAGCAAAATTTTTTCCATTGTTCAGTAGCCTGATCACTCCAGGTACCTAGGATACTATTTGCTAATTATAAAATATTAGAAAGGTCATATGCCAAATTAAAAGGTGGTGAGTGATAGCACACTGAGGTGATATTTCATATTCACATACATGAGCTAAACTTGTCTTGCCTATTCATAAAGCAGTAACCAGTGTGAAAAGACTCAGCCAATTAAATACTCAGATTTAAAATTTCAAGCTCAGATAAAGACTTAAGATATCCCAAATGCATCAAAGGGTCAGAGAGCTTAGAGATCTCCACAATTTGTCTTCATGACCTAATTATCCTGTGGAGTACAGCTGCTCAGCATCCAGTGAATCAGAAAAGCAGGAGCTTTCAGAGAGACCATGCATTTGAAGAGTTATTTCAGAATTATTCCCAACATTTTTCTGCCCATATGTTTAGAGGTCTTCCTTGGATATTTTAGCTGCTGTAGTGGGGAAAAATTTCCCAAAACTTTTAAGGATTTTTCCACTTTTCATGGACTGTGGGAAGATCTGAAGACAATAGATTGGCACTGGCATGAATGCATGAAATATTGTTTCCCATGGTCTTATGGGTGTACAAGGACCACGCGGCTTTAGCAGAATATCCTGTAAGCATACACATTATTGCATCACATGGATGTTTGTTAGCAGTTTACTGTTCCAGCAGTGACTTGTATGTTTTAACTTGCTTCATCTTTCAAGTACAAATCTTATCAATCTATAATCCGATCATTACACAAACACTAGTAGTGTTAAGTTATTTTACCCTTATGAAGCACTCCCTGACTGAGAATTTTAAAGACTATAATCTTACAAAAGCTTTGCTGCATATTGCCTGTGGCTTACTTAAGCTGTTGGGTTTTGTGTTGGTTTTTTTTTTGTTTGGTGGCAGAAAATTAAATGCAACATCAGTTCAGAAGGAAGGAAAAATACCAAACTGCTCACAAAAAGTCAGCAGGGTCCTAGGATGCTGCTTTTTGGTTCTGTTTTTGTTTGTGTTATTTCAGTAGTGACGCTACAATGTTACTAATTTAAACAAGACATTGACAAATTTATGGAACACTTCTCAATCCTAGGACTATTCAGATTTTTTCCTCTGATATGTACCCTCTTCTACTTATTTCCCCCAACAGAATTACTGCAGGAATGATGATTTCTCTGGAAAAACACCTTTGTTGAATTTTTCTTACACTCCAATAGGAAAGCCAAAATATATTTTCTTTCAGATTTTCTTAAAATAAATAAATATATTTCTCTATTAAGCCTGAATCTGCACAATGTATACTTGAACTGCTTTAGTGCTTCATGTCATTTTCCTCTAAGACCTGGCTGAATAACACCCCGAAGTTTGAGCAGCTGTAAGATGATCATTTAAGTTTTGAGTTGTTTGCATCTTAATATGCAGATTGAATTCAAATGAATTTAAACTGAAAAACTGAAAATTTGAATAATGGAATCACAGGGAAAAATAGGGATTTGAGAGGCTTTATCTCTGCCCCTAAGCAGGATTATACCTAAACTATTCTTAACTTGTATGTAAATTGAAGTTAGTGGGAAATTTTTTCTGGAGGCATACTTTTTACGAAGTACTTTTCAAGTTACCACACTTCTCTGAGCTTTCTGAATTAAGTTCCGAGCAGTTTAGGAGTACTTCTTGTGCTGGTCTGAGTCAAGGGAACTGGGTAGGACACAGGGATTTGCTTGTTTGCAAGCCATTGCCTAAATTTATAGCTCCATCAAAGTACTGCTAAAGGGAGACAAGCATTTTCTCGGGTAGACTTCGTGCAGTTAATTGGTGAGCAGGTAATTTGCAAAGATCCCACACTAAAAACAACAGCAACTGATTTTCCCTTCCTATTTCCCTTCCATATTAAATCACAGTTTCCTTTCAGGTACTCAGCAATAGTTTATTACCAAGTCATTTTAAGCTAACATTTTTACTTTTTGGATGTGATCAGTGCAGAATATGCCTCCCCCTCTTCTAAATGTGTAGGATTTTTGTTTTTAAACCCCGCATCCTTATGATATTATGTAAATGCACTTGTCTGGTGTGGACAATTTTCAAGTTATTAATCCATTTGCTTTATATATGGAGTATCTATAACAGTTCAAATGAAACAATATTTTCAGAAAAATGAAAGACAATAGAAAACAAAGCAGAAGTTAAATGCATCAAAGTATAAACCTAAGTCATCCCTTAAACTGTCTTCTACTGTAACCAAAATGTCCTTAGCACTCATCTAAACACAGATTAGCAGTACTAGATCTATCGATATCTTGCAGTCTGCAGGAAGACAGGAGATCAGATTTAGCCACAGTTCTTTCTCTCAAAAACAAGGTATCAATGAGGTCGTGGCAACACCTTGCAGACATTTAATTCCTCTACCCAGGGACTGTAAACATATTTCTCCCTTAGAAGCGTACACCATATATTATGGAAAACTTTCTATAAAGGAAGAGGTACTAAGAAAATTACTTGCAAGCTACTTCAGCTACAGCAAAAGATTGCTGGAAGTATGTTGCATCTGAAGGGCTTCATTTAGCTAGGTATCACCCCACACAGAGAGGTGGATGGACAGGAGCAGGATTCTATTTGCTTGTAAATAGCAAGGTCTATTTAGAGCCATAACACAGATCTCTTTTCTTTTCCTCAAATAGACTTGGCAGATGTTGTAGCAGCCTATGCAGTGAAAATAATTCTCTTCCCTTCAAACAGACCTCAGGTTAAAGAGGTGAAATTTTACAATGTTTTGTCATACTAAATATAATGTATTAAAAAGTTGCAAGAATCAATGAAGATGTACTTACCTGAATTGCACTTAAAATAAATCTGGGACTGAACTACAGAACCTTAGAGAATCTTGATCTACAGCTTAGACCAAGCTTAAAGAAAAACACCTAGTACTTCCCCTGAAATCCAGATATCTGTAAAGCCCATCATTCAAAGCTTCTGAAAGAACCAGTCTCCAAACCTGGAACTAGATTTTCCAAAGATTTACCCTTCTGTTTAGGTTCTGGAATAAGTGATAAGCTTTTTCAAGAGAGAGAGGTATCTGGCATTTTGTTGCTACATTACGTCGTATAAGGAAACCAGATAAGACCTGGACTTCAGGAAGCTCACTGGAAGTTCCAGGCAAAGATTTTAATTGCAATAAACAATTAAACAATGTTGCGGGAGGGTTGCTTGGGAAAGGGAGAGGTGTTGTCTTTGTAGTTGCCAATGACAGCACAGTACTAAGTGTGATATTTATCTGCCAGAGCAAGTGGAAGGGACATGGGATGATGATTGGTCATTATTCTTTCCACCTTCATGCAGACCCTGAAATTCCTATTTAACTGACCTGGCATGCCACAATTAAGACAAAAATATACTTTTACAGAGTGTAAATAAGCACAGAAATAGAGAAATACAGTGTTCATTTTGTCAGCAACAGAATCACAAATAAACTTAAACAATAGCTTCTTTGAAATTTGGCTAATGCCTGCAGAAAAAAGGAGGAATGCAAGACCAAAAAATCCACCCACAGTCTCAACAAACTGATAATTAAAATCATACTTGTTTACCATTCCAAATTGGTTAACCTTTTTGTGTTGCTTACCCTTCCACACTCCCACGTATTCTATTGTAAAAACTGCTCATTACACAGCTGACATCTTAATTTAAATGGACTTGCTTCTACTTCCTTTGAAATCAATATGAAAATTTTCATTGCATTCAGTGAGGGCAGGATTTACCCCTAAACCTGAGCTACATTTTTAAAAATGTAATTTATATGTGTGAATTTATATGTTTATGCACAAACACATAGCCACATTCCATTGGGTTTTTTCCAATCCAAACACATTAAAAATTATCCCTTAAGCTAATACTACAGGAACTCAGATATGTATTGCACTTGTTGGTGCCCACTGTAAACATGACTGAGGTTGCCCACTGAGGTGACTGAGAAAATATTTCATTTCTCAGAAGAAACTGAATCACATAAAGACATTCTAAACTTCCTCACCATGTTTTTCTCCTCTCTGAATTAACAAGTTCATACCAACTGCAATTAAATCTTAGAGACTAAGAATTTACCTTTTCAAATATGCTTCTAAACAAGATATACTGTGTAATTACTGTGTAATTAAGTTATAACTAGTTCCAAGAATTAAAAAAGGAACCTCTGCTGAATGTCAATTCTGGAATCATTAGTGAAAAAAAAAAAGGAGAAGTGATAGAATTATAATTGCGTATGAAATGGTTACATACCCATTTTCCACAAAACCTGTAATGTAAATGAATATTCTTGATTCAAAAGGTATTTTCCTAGTGAGTTAGCATTTCTCAATTTTACTCTGGTACAAGCAGCTCGAGAAAATAATGAAAATAAAATGCCTCCATTTATTAAATGAAGGATCGGGAGTCCATTATAACTCTGCCTCTGCTGACCTAAATTTCACGCACTTAGAGTTGAAATCCATGTATTCAGGTACAAACCTGAAAGCGGCATTTGTTGGGTGGCAAATGATCCTCTGAATAATGACTCATTTCTTTTCTGCAACGGCAGAGCCTTCCACATGCACAAGAAACACGAGACAAGCTGCAAGTTTGACAGTTAGATGGATCTAATTGGAGTGTTTTGAAATAACTGATCTGAAAGAAGGATAAGATAATAGCACACTCCAAAATTAGCCAGAAAGACTGAAAGAAACTGAAGAAGTGTTTAATGAAATCACAATTGCCTGGTATCATACCAGGGAGCACAGAACGGCAGGCAAACAGCTAACAATCTTACATTTTCTGCTTCAAATTAACAGCTGCCTGTAGTTGTAACGAACACAAGATTCACAATGATCCAGGTGGGATTGGTAGGTGGCTTTTTGGTGCTGAGAGATAGCACTTTAGTACACCCATAAAATACCAACATTAAAAACAGTCTTCTGTAACATTCACAGCAAGATAAAACAGAAGTTGAAATGATTAATCCAGAGAAGCTGTGTTTTGTTTTTTCATTTGTTACCTTAAAATGCTTTTTTGTATTATTTGCAATAGATATTTTTACTTCTATTTCTATATTTTACTATCACTGTGAAAGTAATTTCCTTTCCCAGTTGAAATTCATTTACCAAATCCATGAATTGGAATCTTCTCATAGAAACTGTTTTAATGAGATTTTTCTTGTCTTCTGTAAAAAAGGGTAAAAGATAAGACAGATGTAATTTCAGGTTTTGAAGGGATAATTATAAAGAGTATTTTACTTGCTTCATATACATTTTAATAATAAATCTTGATGTCCCAGAAAAGCACAGTTATAGCCACAGAAGCCTTCCCTCAGTGAAGTGAATGAGAAATATTATACCATGTTTGATGGGTTTTGGTTAAAGCCCTCAGCTAGCCTAACAACCTCATAGCCTGTTTCTAGAAAAACAAGATATTCTATAGAATGAAATCAATGGCCTTTTGCACTGTCACAACTGCAAGTAAAAAAATTCATTGAAAAGATGTATTTTATTAGAATGATATTTTAGAATATGTGAAACACCTGGATTCTTTGACAAATTCTTTCATTAGTGCTCACATCCTCACAGCATGTTTATTCCCAGTGGAATTAAAGCTCACCAACTGTTTAACAGAAACCGATTTTATACACAACATATTATGTGCATATTACAGGTGTCTAACATAATCCGTTCTCTCTTGGGTCTTCTATAACAAGAATATAAAAGGATGCCCTTTTATATCATAACCATATTTTCCGTATGTGACATTATGGGCAGATGCATATTACATGTATAATGCCTTGTTAGAGTGCCACATTAAGAGAAACATTCTCCAAATGACAGGAGGTGATGCATCATCGCTTCACCCTTTAACCATTTTATAATCACCTCCTCTTGCTCTCTGACCTGTGCTTTGCTTTTGGTGTCTGTGCTGTTGGTGTCACAGTGACCTTGCATGTACAGCCTGTGCCTACTGGAACTGCAGCTCTCATAGGCTGTCACATGCAACTACAACCAGATGTGTCTGGTTAACAAGCCACCTTTGCTTTTAATGTCATTGCTATTTTAGAGTGTTATGGTAGTTTCTTACCTCCTAACAGCCACTTAAGGAGAGCCAGCAACAGTTACACAGCCAAAGGAAGGTTCAGGCTCTTAACAATCAAACATTTAGCAAGAAAACTGTCTTCCACTGCTCTGGTACCCTCAATATATCCTACAGAAAAAAATGTTATTTCCGTATCTACTACTCATTCTCCTAATCAAAGTGCCTCTTGGAGGTGAACAGTCTGCTTCATTTTTCTCAGGATATTGTAATTTTTACACTTATTGCAAATTATACACAATGGGTGATAAGATGATGATTTTAAAAGCAGCATACTAATACTGGGCAATTTGCATGAACCTTTACTCCATGAGTCTGGGCAGAAACTACCTCCCATCTGTTCACAAGTAGGAAGGAATCAATTCCGGCTATGACTTTCAACCTAGCAGATGTCTCAACTCCTTTTCATCTCTCATGCATTGCAAAGGACAAGATAACAACAGCTAGGCCAACTGAAAAGGTATTTTTATTCTAGCTGGGTAATAAAAAACAATTTCTCTTCTACGTGGTGGAACTGAATCAGAAAGATGAGCAGAAACTACTATACATTACAAGAAGAATAATACCTCTGTGGAGCGAGGCCTGCAGAAAAGGATTAGAAGAAAATGTATGATGAGTCAGAAATATAGTCCCAAACAGGCACCCCAAAAGTCAGGCAGATGCCAATTGCCAAATTGACTCTGAAATATGATTTATTTAAGATTTAACCCATTGAAAAAGTATGCCAGAAGTGATTGTTTCCTCACAGAAAATACTAAGGGAACATCAATTTTCATGAAGGAAAATATTTCTTTAGAAATGTTTTGAACTTTCATAATAATGAGAAGAACTGTCATGACTCAACCCACACTCACTCATAGACGGCAAAACTGGTGAAGACATTCAGCTTCAGTATTATATTATTTTTCTTTCAGGGACAGCATACTTAGGATTGAATATTTAATGAGTACAGCCTCATTTTGGCTGATCAGAGCCATGTGTCTTTCCATTCGATTCAGTCACTGGTCTGCAGCATATGAATTCTCAAAATATCTTAGAATGAGAAAGCAATATATCTGTTTCCAAGACAGAAAATTTTTCATCACAATCCTGAGGTATCACCTCCTTCAAACTGATAATGTAGATATATGTTAATTTTGTATAGCATTGGGATGTATTTTTGTATATTTTGTGCTTTGAAAAACCTTTTCTTAATACTCATAAGTATCTCAAACCTGTGTTTCCTGAACACTTTTTTAAAAATAATGTGTCTGCAGTCCACAAAATCTGTAGTCCAAAATCTTACCTATCCTTTAGGTTGCTTATTCCCCCATTTCTGGGACAAATTATAAGCAAAAAATCTACCCTAAGAAAAGAAAAATCTTAGTTGCACAAAACAATGACTTGACTATATGGAAACCAAATTTGGAAAGGAACGGCTTTCTGTACAAATAAATTTGATCACAAGCTGTAAATTCAAAGCTTGCTTTTGCAAAGATGTATAGATATCTATCATTCTGGATCTGTTTGGTTTTAAATTCTACATATTGTATCACAATCTTCCAAATTCCCAGAAAATTGAACTGATTTCCGTATTTCAAAACTCATAGGTGAAAGTACATTTTATTGAAAGATCAAGTTAGATTTCACATCACAGAAAAGTGCTGAGTACCTAATATTTTGAAATTGATTATACTTTGCAAAAACCTCGGGTTTCAAAATAAATATTCTGTGGTGGATCAACACTGACATTGCCGACAAACAAAGGCGAATTGTGAGATAATAAGCTGCCCTCCCATACTTTCATATTTTCTGTCAAGAATCTGAAGTGACAGCATGTTAAAAGACTATTCGACAAAGAACTTTTTGTCATTTAATAAACAAACAGACTGAGAAATTCATAGGTTTGAAGTTAAATAATGTATAGCAGTAAGAGTACATAGAACCTCTGTTTTCTAAAGGGAGGTGAGGGTCATCAATCAATTCAACATACTAGAAGCCACTTCTTGTGGCTTCTTTGGTGAGAAGATTAGTCTTATTTTCACCAGCAGCTACAGATGTCAGAGCTTTCAATATCCATTATGACTACTTTTCTTTGGCACCTTTTATGCTGCACAATGTTGTTCCAAGCTTGTCTGTGGGTTTTGACCACAGTGTGTTTACTGTCATACCAAATGGTCTTCAGATATAGTATAGCTTTACTTCCACAATATGGGAGGGAACTGGAATTTTGCTTTAGGAGTGTCCTCTTACAACATTTTAGTGGTCAGCCACTCAACTGATTACCATGCTGGCTAAGTGTGCTCCAAAACAGATACTAAATGCCCCAAGAAACATCCACTGTTCACAGTCCTTTTATCAATCTCCATTAAGAGAATGCTGTCTGAACAGCACACTGATATGCTCTTTCACTTATCATGGAGGTGGGATGAAAACCACCTGACAACAACTAATAACGATCCCAGCTCTGACACAAGATGGTTATCTGTGACATGCTGGCACCATCTGTGTATCACAAAAGACAAGGAGGTAAACTCTAAGCCCAATATTGTAACTATAAATGGCATTTTGAGCCTAGAAACTTCCTTCAAGTCTCTAGCATCTCTGAACTCTCCATAAACCCTATTATATTACAGCTTGCAAACATATTTATTTCAAACCTTGCAGTGTTTGAATCACTAGCATAAATGCTGCTACAAAGATGCAGCAACACAGTAAGATCTGGATTATTTTGCTTGCTCTGACTAAACACAGAATATTTCATAGACAGGTGAGAGAGAATGAAAACTTAGGCTTACATGCCTAAGTTACACTCTATAAGTCAAGACACATGCAAAATTTATCTCAACAAGCCAAACCTAAAATGATACAGGAAAATCCAAAAAACATTTGAAGAGTGTAAATATGGCAGAAGTAAGTAAATAGAGAAGAATAGTTTCTTCTCTGGAGGCTGAACTTTTAAGCATTCCAAAAGCAGAAAAAGAAGTCAAAAGGATTGGAACCAGCTGCTATCAGAGGGCACCCTGAGCAGCTGTCTGCCCAGTTCCTCTAAGAGGAGGTGCCACCCTGAGAGGTAAGCACGGCTGACCTGACAGTGAATCTGTTCTAAACCTCTGCACTTTTAAGTCCAGAACATTAAAGAAGTCATTACATCTCGGACTCTTCTATCTCAAGAACAATAGCTATACTCATCCAATGTTTGTCTGTCAAGGTGTTGTTCAGAGCTGTAAACCCTTAGTTTTTTTCTAATAATTTAGTTAAATTTCTCTACTTAATGAATCCATCTATGGACTTGCTCTTAGTTTGCAGTGTTACAGGTGAGATAAGGATCAGGACTGAAGAACTTTCTAACTCATTTTAGTTGCTACTTATGATAACAGCGAAGTGAAACTGAGTGCACAAATCTGCTTTCAAAGGAAGCAAAGCAATGAGTAGTTGCTATAGCATCTGATTGGAAATTTCTCCCTGGCACATGTTCTGAAATAGCTAGATTTTCATTATGAGCACTGGTAACGAGTCATCACAGAATAATTGTGAACTACTCTCTTTCTTCCTTGGAGAGGAAAAGCTCTAGGAAGTAGTCTAGGATTTCAATACTGCTGGTAGTTAGAAGTCCCTAGCCCATCTATAAGCATAGTACAATACGCTGTTGTAGTCAGTGATGTTTCCAGCTGGAATTGTGACCTTCATCAGCTTTATTGTATAGGTATCAATGGGTTATGTAAAACTCTGTGTTGAAGCCACAACTTGTAAACTCAGAAGTGTGATCACACTAATTCAGTGAGGCCTGAACTCTGGGCCAGAGTACATTTGGAGTTCTGCAGCTTTCTCTCTTTTGCAGGGGAATCAGAACTGCATAGTCTTTCAAATGTGCAAACCAAGGGACTTTCCTGAGTCCTTATGTCAGCTGTAAATAACTGAAAATGGAGAGGGAGGGGAGAGAAACTCATCTTGAGTTCTTTCTGGCCAAACAGCCATTCTTTCTGCAAACAGCATTTCAACATTAAGTAGGGGAAGGTCTTAGAAACTGCTGAGCTCTACCCGTAACAGCTGTAAGGCAAATCCAAAGTCTCAATTTTCTTTCTTCTCCTCCCTTATGATTCAGAGGGAGAGTGCACGTTTTCCCAGAGAAACTAGAAAAGAAAGGACAATTGCCAGGATTTCTGTCATGAGCGGAACTCACTGTTTTCTAAGATATACCTTCCCAGCACTGCTGCCTGTATTCTCACTGAGGAGTTTGTAGGCTCCTGGTGAAAATGCGTGGGTTGTAGTTCATAATTTACTGAGATCAATTAGGCCAACAGTGACTCCAAACTCAGGTTCAAAGCTCTCTTAGCACTCAACTGCCAAGTTTGAGCTGAAACCTGGAAAGTCGTCTGTAACTTAGTTGTTACACACAGAAGACTGGCTTCAGCAGATGTGTCTTTCAGACAGCAGAACTAAATGGGCCCTGATTTCTTCTTTTTACTTGCACCACAGCAATTCCAACTCATAGCTCTTCTATTGCCCATCAGCATTTTCTGTTTCTTTTTTTCTCCACCCAGTTGCTTTCCACAGGTGCAAAAGACAATAAGTGAAGACTGATCCACATGATCTACATCTGTGTCTGATCTACATACCTGAGATTAGTCGTCTTGGCTTGCTGGTTGGCCACATAGAAAAGAACTCAAGTTAATATGATGTTGAATGGGATACTCTAATTAGTGCCTTGTCTCTCTGCTACCTTCTGTTTCTGTGTAAACTTATCTGCAAGATTTTTGGTTCCATTTTGAATTTAATTGAAAATTTAAAACTGGCTTTAAAAATCAAGGGAGACAGAGAGCATAATTGAAGAAGCTTAGTTTCTTAGCTTAGGTTTCTACAATAGTCAGATGTATTAGCCAAAACTTAATCACTTTCCAAATGGCAAGGAGTAATTCTGGTTGTGAAACCTTGATTAAGCAATGTGTTAGCTCAACAGACTACTTTTTTCTGTGTCTTTGTCTAAAGAGAGATTTCTGGCAAGTATGTGTGCTGGGCATGGTATTTTTCCATGTCTTCATAGCAAATTCTAAGAATACATCATTGTCTTGTTTCCTACCCTTTCCCACCCCTTTTTGGTTGACTTCTCAGAGGTTTTGTTTGCATTTTAAGGAATTAATGTTTCATTCCTTTATACATTGTTAAGTTCTATTCCATTGTTCTCTCTAATTAACAGTTTCTCCCTCCAGCTTCAAGGCAACCAGACTGAAGTTCATTTTTAAATCAGAGGTTTATGTAACAGAAGATGCATGAAACCTGGGCAATTTATTTCATTTATCTGAACAGTTAATGTCTGGATCAGCAATTACTTCAGTCAGGTTGCCTTCCTGACCTGCCTAAAACACAGGGATCCCCAGGTTCCTCACGTGCAGGCTTCTTTTTGCTGCAGTTGAAGTAAATCTACAATCTTAACTAAAAAGGATCAGCAATTTTATCCATATTATAGGTACAGAAGTACAGCTGTTTAATTGCCTGCTTTGATAGCCAATTTTCCTAACTGATTAGAAAGAAACTATAGCAATAATACTGAAGTCTAGTGGTACAAAAGGAGAAACTCGTTATTTCACTCACTAAGGACTAAAGCAACACTTACCTCTTTCCACTTATTCTATGTCGTCATGTTACAAATTTTCAACATCAGGTTTTCGGTAGCTAAAATGCAACAACCTACAGCAGCAAAACTGAGAATGAGCCTACAATGACAAGTTTGCAATTTCTTTGCAGTGGGCAGACATTTATCATGTTTTCACAGCATTAATATTAGTGCTTTTTCAACCGTAGAAAACAATTTTGGCAGAGTAATTTTACCAGTGCGTGAAGTTTACATACAAACAAAGTTCAAGTAAAAATACTAAAAGCGCCAAGTGACTGATAGCAGCTACACAAATTTAGTACAGCAGTCTTCATTGCTGAATAACACTAGTATAACAATTGTTCAGATACAGCTTTAGACAGTCATCTCTCTTCCATTTCACTAACAACTATATTTATGAAAACTATAAACACACCTTTGCAAAGCACCAACACATTATAGACCTACAGATTCAATCAGTGAACCACCCTCCATGAAGGTTAAAAAAATCACCTAAAAATTTTGCTGATTTAAATAGGTAAAGAGTCCAGAAAGAATAGTTTTACAGTCAAACATGGCTGCTTTTAGAAAGGAAAAAATTGAAGGGCTTAGAAAATGATGTGTCTTGTTAGACTAGCTCGTATATATAGAAACTATTTAATTTAAAAATGGCACTTATTGCTTGGAAACAGAGCAGGGATTTAAAAGTCTTTGTCCATTCATACCTCACCCTTGGAAATAATTAATTAAACTCTCTAGAGAAGCATCCTAACATGATTTATGACCATTTCCTTACTGGCAAGGTGCTTCGGCTCTTCATTTTATTTTCGTGTTTTGGAATAGAGGAAGGCCAATTGTATGACGTTCAACAAGGCTAAGCACCAGGTCCTGCACTTGGGTCAAAACAACCCCATGCGATGCTGCAGGCTTGGGGAAGACTGGCTGGAAAGCAGCCCAGCAGAAAAGGACCTGGGGATGTCGGTTGACAGCTGACTGCATATGAGCCAACAGTGTGCCCAGGTGCCCAAGAAGGCCATCAGCATCCTGGCTTTTATCAGAAATAGTATGCCCAGCATGACAAGGGAAGTGATCGTCCCCCTGTACTCAGCACTGGTGAGGCTGTACCTCGAATATTGTGTTCAGTTTTGGGCCCCTCACTGCAATAAAGACACTAAGGTGCTGGAACGAGTCCAAAGGAGGGCAACGAAGCTGGTGAAGGGTCTAGAGCCCAAGTCTTATGAGAAGCAGCTGAAGGAACTGGCGTTGTTCAGCCTGCAGAAAAGGAGACTGAGGGGAGACCTTATCATTCTCTACATGGAGGTTGTCACGAGGTGGGTGTTGGTCTCTTCTTCCAGGTAATAAGTGATAGGATGAGAGCAAATGGCCTCAAGTTGTGCCAGGGGAGGTTTAGATTTGATATTAGGAAAAGTTTCTTCACGAAAGGGTTGTCAAACATGGGAACAGGCTGCCCAGGGAAGTGGTGGAGTCACCATCCCTGGAGGTATTTAAAAGATGAGTAGATGTGGTGCTTAGGGATGTGGGGTTTAGTGGTGGACTTGACAATGCTAGGTTAATGGTTGGACTCAAAGATCTTAAAGGTCCTTTCCAACAAAAACAATTCTATAATTCTATAAGGTCAATAGTTATTTAGCACACATATACCCTCATACACATGCACCAGTTTTGCCCATGTATATGGCAAAATAAGTAAACTGGGAACTCTGAGCTGGACAGTTAACCACACTAAGACTGAAACAATTTTGTTTGTTAGGGAACTGTACTGCTTTCAAGCTGCAAAAAAAAATATCTATTATTATGCATACGCGTATACATACGTGCCAAGAATTCTGCCTGTTCTTGATGGTTGTGGACAGAAGGATCACTTTCCCCTTCACCTTTACCTATTTAAGATTCACTTAACTTATTAAGAACTGCAGGAAAAGGATGGTCTCATAAGTTTTATGTAGAGGTTTGCTGATAGAAGTTATACCCAGCAAAAGGCCCATATACAGCATATTCCTTTGACCAACATGTAGAATTCATAAAATAGAAAGTTCACTACTAAAAATGGGTAGACAACTACTACTACTACTTCATTAAACAAAATTAACCATGTGGAGGGAAAGATGCATTTGGTTTTAAAATACTATTTGTGCTCATTTATATCATCCTGTTGTATCTTCTGCCATTTTTATCAACATTCCTTGCTTAAAGCTCTCTTCGGGTGACTTTCAACATTGTCCTGTAGAACATGCATGTGAGATCTCTTTTTTTTTTAACATCCTTGTGAAAAAAGGGTGCCCTGTTAAATTCTTTCTCCCTCAGTTTTCAATCTGAGGATGACAGAAGAAGGAAGGATTGTTTAGGTAGATAAGGACTCAGTGTTAAAATAGTAGAAAATTTCCACAAATGTTCTAAACACAAAGAGGAAATTTTACAGTAGTTATAATAAAAGCTAAAAGGCAGCTGAAGGAAGTTGTCTGAAGACAAGCAACAAGATAATTCTTGAAGGAGGGGAGTCAGAATAGAAGAACTATTTCAAGAGAAGAAGAAAGTGAGAGAAGTCGTAATACACCAGCTAAGAGAAATCTTCTACGTCTAAACTGAGGCAAAAAAGAGTGTAGAAACTAATGTTGAACAGGATCAAGTAAAAACCTCAGTCGATACTTCGTAGAAAAAGTCATAGCAGAAGCACCATAAACAATCTGTAACAAGATTGCCTGATAGTAAGCATGGCCAGAGTAACCTTGTGCTGAAGAAAGCTTGAAAGTTGCAAGCCAAGAGAAAAGAAAAATGTTAATTAAAACCAGTTTAAAAAGCTACAGACCTAGTCACTTGTGAAGAAAATTATGAAGATAAGCAAAACAGAGACTGCAGACAGGTAAAGAAGAAGAAAATAGCATGGGGTACTACCCATGCACATCACATTTCTACCCCTAAAACAACAGAGATTTGCACCTCTCTCTGCTTTAAGGATAATTTTCACTGAATAATCTGGTTAGCCATGTTCATAGCTCAATGGGGAATCAACAACTCTTTTCCCCCACGTAAGTTCTTTCCTCTGAGGTTTATTGCTCTGCCCACTGCATTGTAGTTATGTGCTCCAACAAAGAGCTCTTTAAATCATCACCTCCAGAAACTGTCTAGCTTTCTTTTCTTTTAATTTGAGTTGAGCTATTGCGAAAAATGGAGCATCCTTGTATAATGGAGAATACATCTCACATAGAGGAAACAAGGATTCATTACAGACAGGGCAGAAGAACAATAGACTCACTGTTGAAGAAAGGCATAAATAATAGAGAATGTCTGCAAAGGGACTAAGTTCTCAGAGAAACTGGCTTTTAGCCACTTGTAAATTAAGTGTGAAGCACACAGAAGTAGGAGGCAAACAAATCTGAAATGATTAGGCAAAGGAACAGCCAAATACTAGTCCCAGTCAGGCAGTCGGCATATTAGCCCTAGCTGTAGGTAAAGCACAGCAGACATTTTCTATGAGTATGTAACAGCAGGCTACAATCTTATTTGACTGAATGACCTCAGTGGATGTGTGTATATATACACGTGTACACACGCATACACACACATGCACGCGCACACAGATATACACAGAAAATCAGGCACACTCCAGCATCTGTACATGAATATAGGACACTATTTGTGGTCTCCAGCTGGGTGAACCCCAAAATGTTCTGCGTAGAGGAACATATCGCACAGCATCTATACATTCAGTTTGGAATGTACCTTCATACATTCACTGTTCACAGTTCCCTAACCCCATGCAAGTCTGCTGTACCTCAAGGTCCCACAGCCTTTTTCTTCCAAGAACTGCACCTTGACCAGTCTCTAACACAAGACACCATTTGCTGGGTCCTTCATCATTCTTAATCTGCAGCAAATTTGGGACTGTAATTTCTCCTGAACTTTACATATCTTTTGCTGATGCTATGAAAAAAAACAAAAAATTCAAGAAAGTTTATACCTGTTCTGAATTTCTCAGGAAGATTCTCCCTTGCAAGCAGCAAGTACCACGAAACAACATTTTTTTCTCATCAGCTGCCTACTTTGAGTGGGCAATTGCATGTTCATAAGCACTTTTCTCTTTCCTTTTTATGCCTCCCCATGTTGGAGGGAGGAGGAGGAAAAAAAAGAAAAAGAAAGTAAGATGAGCAGTCAGTGCCATCTCTGGAGTGATACATCCATCCTGTCTGTGGCCCACTCAACCTGACAGAGTAAGACATTCATCCTACTTTGTCAGTGCAAACCCAGGCAGCAGAGATCTCACAAGCTGGCCCCGGGAGGATGTGCAGATCCTGGCAACAGACTGGTACCACAAGCAGGAGTCTCTCTCACTCCACAGAGTTACAGTCCACCATCAGCTCACAACCCTAAAGAGATTTAGAGAAAAGTAGTTAAAGGGGCTATTTTTGCCACCACAGTAGCTCAGAACACCAGATATTTTGGTTTACATTCAGATACCAGACTTTGCCACCCATTCTTCCCTGTCCTACCAGAACTAAAGCTGTTCTGCTAAGAATCAGAAACATCTGCAATTGCCCCAGCTGAAAAACAAGGCTGTGAGTCAGAGACTTTAGTCAGCCAGGGCCTCTTGCTACAGTGGAGGTGAGTCCCATTACTCTCATGCCCTCTAGTTTACATACCACCTTCTTACTCCCTTCTCTCAGGTTTCCTTACAAACCCTCACCATTGCATAGCAAACACTTGGAGCTCTAGGGAACCCTCACTCAAGATCAACCAGTTCATCAGTTAGTCCCTCCCATCCACACATCCCCTCTCTTTCCCCCCTTCCTCCCAGCTGACGTAACAGTGTATCTTACCCCAAGGCTGAACAGGTTTTCTGGTTAGAAACCCACCATGCCAATTGGAGATATCTTTTAACACTTTTCTGACTAGCTGCTGCCAAGATGTGCTATTTCAGATGAAAGGTTAAGCAGGGATGAAAATGCCCTTAGTGATGTGATAGCAAAGTTGTTGGGTGGCATTTATGGAGAACTCACAGATGAACCTTTTCCTTAAGATAAGCCTTTAATAGAAGTGGCTTAACAGCCTCTTTTATTAAAGAGCTCTTTTATTAAACAGCTTAACAGATATCAGAACACAGGCGCTCTTGTGCATCTCCCCTGTCACATTCTCAGCCATCACCTACTGCAAACAGCCAGGATGTGCCAGAAGGTGCTACCACAGAGGCAACCCTCACAACACCCTTTTCAGATAATTTTATATGGTCTGAGAAACATCTAGCAGCTTCAATGATTCGCATTTTGAAAGTAAGTATATACTCTAAAGAGTGCTTGGTTTTCTTAAACACTTCCGTTACAAAAAAAACAGGAAACAATGGCTCCTCCTCTGAAAGGATACATTTAAAGAAAGAGGAAGCGATCTTTATTCTTTCTAAAATGGTCAGTTTTACATAAAACAGTACAAGATCTCTGTTGCTTCAGCACCATGCAGTTTTTGGCAAACAAATCTTAAATATCCAGTACTGCTGCAGAGGGTGAGCTTCCATTTTACAAGAGCGGGTGGAGCTTAAAATGGTGGTCAGGCACTGACCTGTTAATAAAAATTAAATGGTTTGCAATGATGGAGGTGATATCTCAGTATAGCCACATGGTTTCCTGTGGTTTCTTTGTGTTTAGGTATACTTTATACACATTATCTCTTTTTTTATGTGTGTACATGTCAGTTTTGTTCCTATTGCACACTTCTGAAAGTATGTGTAAGATTGATTGTTTCCCTTTTCTTTTAATCTGGCTATGTTTCCCTTTCTGTTGCATTTTTTCTGACCATAGTGATGCGGTCTTTTGGGATTCTGTCTATCACTTTCTAAGACATTGTAGTCATTAGTTGTTAGAGACAACCCACACACCGCAGTGTGTCATCCTGTTCATGTTCATGATTCTAGTATAACTGCAGGAATTGCTAGCACTGCTCTGTGGATTATGAGTGGGAAAATAAACCCTTCTGCTTTTGCTCTATTCAGCTTACCTTGTGTGACAGATTTACCTGCCCTCAGAAGGGAGCATGACAGAGAATTAACACTTTTCTTAAAAGTGACTCTGAGCAAAGGGCTATTCCTCCCCAGGGAGATCCAGTACACTCCATCCAGTCAGGGAGTGACCAGTGGCAACATTGTGCTGCTCATTAACTTTTGCACCCAGCAAATGCATGGTTTCAAATTAATCAGCCTACTGTCAACACACAGAAATCTGTTTCGCACACTGTCATGCATCTGTACCAGAGCCTAACTGGTCAGCATCTCATTGTTTAATAGAAATGCACATTTCTGAAGTGTTACAAACACGATTATTGTCATTGTTTAGGAGGGAATACTTTAATTCACTCATTAAGTTCAGCCACCTTTATTATCAGTGCATGAGTGGTACATGCTTTCCACATCTAGCCTACTGCCAAGAGTAATTTAGGTCATAGTTACACTAGGAGGTAATTGCACCAGTTTACACTAGTATGTCTATTTCTTTTTTCCTAATTCTTTATTGCAGCCTTTAACTGAATGATAAATTGAGCCAAATGGAGTGTTTTTATAGAAATCACTGTACTGCTGATGTAACCACTTGGGTTTGAATACGGAATCTTCTGCTCAGGAAAGACTGAACTTTAGTTAGTCTCATAAATGTCAATGACTGGCAAAGAAATTTTGTCTGAAGGTGAGCAGTAAATATCTCATACTTACAGTCCAGATGTATCATCATCACTTTTATGTCTTGCAAGGAGACACTGAAAAAGAAGGAGAACACAAGGAGAAATCTCCCAATAATAGCACATATACAATGCATCCACCCTGAACAGCATACCCACCTATGGCAGCAGATGCCGGCTGCCTTGTCCCTTAGGGCAAGGCTCCCCTTCAAGGATTTTGTTTTTTCTTATCCTCAATTAAGCTTAAAAAGACAATAAAAACCCCAGCGTGAACTCAAATTACAGGAAATTAATGTTCAGAGAAATTGCTGAAATAAATGCACAAAAGCTATTTTCTGCAGCAGATCTCTGTGCTTCTTTCTCCAGAAGTCATCTGAATAATTTTAACCTGTTCCTGCAGGTCTTTCCTCCCACTCTTCAGGCCATGTTTTCAAGCTTGTCCTTTCACTAGCAGTGGGCATGCTGAGCAGCACTACCCTAAGAGCAACTGTGAGCCTCCTGGGCCTGATCCAGGCTTGACATGTTTGATTCACCGCTTCACTGTGACTTTTGCTTGGTGTGGGAGGATTAAGCACGCATACAGGCTCTAGCCACTTTCCTTATAGCCTCAAGAGGAAGGTGTGTGTCTGGCAGTGAGGCACAGATGACGCAGTATTGCATACACTGTTCCAGCTACTTCTGACAGACAAAATTATTCCTTAGGACTATAGAGAGCTGTAGAGAAACTGAGTCAGACTAGCTGCACTTCTGTGCACCAAAGGAGACACCAGCTGGACCCACTATTTGAAAGATGCAAGGAAAGTCTTAAATCACTGGTATTTTCTGCCTCAGATCCAGCCCAAACTGTGGTAAGCACAAAATGGGGGGCTGGGAGAGTGCTTAACCAAATACTGTTGTGGAAAAGCAAAGAAATGCTAGTGCAGATTCAATTATATGTCTTAAAATATTTCTAGTTCCAAAGGATAAAACTAGAGTTGTTAAAAAATCCCATACTCAGGGATTTTACTGCATATTTAGCAAGAACAGGGAAGCAACTCTCAAGGAAAGAAGGGAGTCAGTCATGAAATAACAAGGTCACAGACAGCCTTGACATTTGCACCAAGTGAGGTGAGCAGCTCCTCAGAAGTCAACTGGGAGATCTCAGAGTATAGTTGCAGGAGCCTCACATCTGTTATTGGTGTGTATTTAGTTTTTCAAAGTCTGTCCCAACACCAAATATAGTGCCACAATCAGAATAATTTGTAAACATCACCCAATTTTGAAATCCAGCACTGTGAAGATGGAAAGTTGGGCAACTTATCAAATTTATCAGCTTGCGCTTATATTTTCCAGTTCTTACAGAGTGTTCTAAAGATAGACATTAATTACATAAAAAAGCACTGGACATCTTTGTCCATTTCAGTTTCAGTTTTACATTATCTAATTATAATAGGTATATCTAGCACACCCAAGTATAAATGTTGCAGATGTGAAATTTTATCATTATAATGCGGAGGGTAAACACATAAACTAATCGACAACATCATGTGAAGTAGTTAACTGGATCAGATACACTGGAGGATTGTTATTTTTACATCTTGTTTTCCAAGTTGTTACCAATGTCAAAAGATCTGTATTACTCATAACTTTCTAAAAGTAAGGAAAAGCAAATTACTGGCTATACAAAATAACTCAAAGTAGCTGCCTGAATACAAATTAATAGTGGGATTAGCAGAAGTTTAATACTCACAGGAAAATTACTATAAGGACTCCAGTATATCTGCAAATTACTTGTAATACTCAAATTTAATTACATTTTTAGTAGGGGGAAAAAGCACTTCAGTAACCTCTATTTTACTTTAGTTTTTAAGACTTCAGACACAGAAATCAAATCAACAGTCATACAAGTACTCACAAAATACGACTGATATTCCCTTGCTTATAGTGTGTAGGTACCTGCTTTTGGAATGTTATTAAAAGTCATTGACACAAAGTGAAAAAAGGTCCAGTTTTTCCATCATCCATCCATTTTCTCCTAAATTGCCTTTAACCAATTTAGCTTTAGTTTTATGACAAGTCTTCTATAAAGTCTTCTACAAACTGTATCATCAAATAGACTCATCTAATGCAGTGCCCACTTTGTGGAAAAGGAGCAGAGATTCTCCTGCAGCCAAGTAAGTCCATCAGCACAAACCCCAGCGCTACCTGAATACCATCCTTCGTGTTCAAGATATGACTAGTACATCTGAGCCACCTGAAGTGGTTCATTATGGCTGATACCACAGAATACTTTTGATCTTCCCCATACACTTTACAAACCAAACTATTAGAGTAGAAATCGTTCACCTTGAAATTAATTGTATACTGCACTTCAGCACAGTTAACCAGATACGATAAAGAAGGGTGATGTTTCAGAATAGTGTTAAGATAAACAGGCTGTACTCTGAACTGAATTGTTCATGGTATGTTAGATAAGAACAAGAAAATTTTCCACAAATGATGAGTTTTTTCTGCGTTATTTTTACTGGCAAACTGAAAGATTGCCTGCAATGTATAGCCTGAAATGGATTCCCGTGCATGTGGAACAATCCCATTAATTTAAAATAAAATAGAAATAGCTGCTTTTTAAAATTATACTTTATCTTCAGATTTGATCAAATTTAGCATTGCAATGAAGTGTTAAAGGCAACTTTATGCTCCTGCAGTCTTTGGTCAGCTAAAAGGAAAATGGTTCACTTTTTCCAAGCTGGAGTATTACATCCAATGCTCTGTCAGATTGTCTTGTTCCCTGCCTGTTCACACCTCTGTAACATCCATGGTGTGTAGGGCACAAAAGTCAGTATTTGTCCCTATCTTTCTCACTCTTACATGCACATGTCAGAACAGGTTTTCATTTGTCTCCCAGAATATTTGTCTTCCTGATTCATGCTGCTTCTGATATCTTCTGCTTTATGTTGGGAGTTTGTTCTACACTGATATCAGACTCTGATAGGTCTGTGTACAAGTTCTTGTTTTATTTATATAGAGCTGGTAAAAACAAGTAATCAAATAATTGATTTGTTACAGTTATCAAGGTGCAAAAAAGATTGCTTGATCTGGTATAGAAAGTTGAAGAAGGGATTTTTTGCCTTAACAATAATACTTAACTGTTTCAAATTTATACAAAACCTTAGTTTTAATTATCAGGTTCCCAATTGTTGTTGTAGGCCAGCGGTTTGTACTTCTCTCAATTCTATTGTCAGGCACAGAAGGATATTTGTGGAGTACAATTTTGTTTTATTGTACAGAATTCAAAGGCACAGATGTGTGAACAAATAGAACAGAGTATGAGTGCTCCCACCTCTACAATAACCCTGACAGAAAACACACTGACAGCCTTACGATACAAAAGCTCTTTAGCATTGTAAACATTTTGTCACTACAAAGAGCAACACTTGACCACTTTTTAGAAGACAGGCAATCCTATCTGAAAGAAATATGGTATACTCTGTTAGGCTCCCTCTTAGGCTTTGTATGTGCTATGACTTTCAGGTCTGTAATTCCCAGCATGTCCAGCTCTGCTCTTGAATCTATAGCAAGCAGGGCTCTGCTCCTGGCAGCTGAGTTTTGTTTGCTAACTATCTTGTGGTAAGTCCCTTATGTGCTCCCACGTCCACATGTGATCTCCCAGCTGGGAGTTCAACCTCTAAAACTATAATTTGCATTCAGTGCGATACAGCCTGAAGCTGAGGACACTCAGCCTTATCCACACAGAACTGATCTTACCTGAACTTCCTTTACGCATAATTATAACTGTATCAGTGAAAATCAGATGTAGTCCTGGAATAAGCAAAGTCAAAACACAGATCTTGCACACTTGATTTTGGAAATTGAAATCAATGAAAGTTGTCCAGTGGTCTAGATCAATAATAGCAATTAATAAAATAAATGTAATAAAATTATGTCAGCAGTCCACAGCTCATGAGCAGACCACCCTCTCTTAGCAGCTGATGCTTCGCAGTGTATTTGCTTAGCTTATTGATCTTCCTCTGTCATGATTCTACAGAGATTAAATTTTCTTTTCAGTGGAGGCCTTGCAGATTTCAAAATTCCTTTTCCAGAGAAATTACAGGCAGGATTTTCACAACTAATGAGGGAGAAGGTGGGTCCTAACTGAGACATCTCCCATCAACCCTATTCTTGAACTCAGGAAGCATTTGCAAAATATGCATGTCTTTCTCTTCCCCTCCTGTTCCAAATTTTTGGAAGAAAAATAGCATAAAATGATAGCTTTTCAATAAAATATTTATATATCTTCTTGTTTTCTCTGGGAAAAAAGATGAATACTGGAGATCTGTAGAGAAAAAAATAATTCTCTTAAAACTGAGATATGTGGACCTCGCCTCACTCAGCACAGATCTTTCTTTCTAGTAAATCTGCTATTCAAACTATAGATGGTAGTGGTACTTCTTCACATACAACAGACAGGCACTTTCCCTGGGTGCATATAACCTGAACAGTATAAGCAGAGTGGAAGTGCTGAAAGCCCAAATCCTGTACGTAGGAAAACATATCCAGAAAACCTGTCCAAGCAATCTCTGGTATATTCAGCATTTGAACTACGTGTTTGACAATGTGGGGAAATCAGCTGTATGATTACAGCTTGGATTTGCATTTCAGTAGCAATAATGATTTGTCATTAATCCTTGCTCTCAAAATGTAGTGCCTGAAATGAAAAGGTACTTAGGCAATACTCATAAAACCATTACATGGAAGGGTCTCCTGTTCTGCTGTGGAAAAGATCGGTTCTGCCATCAGTTACTACATAATACCTTGGCGTTTGATAGCTTTAATGTTGTTTATGACAAAATGGTCTAAGCACATTAGGGAGACTATAAGAAGAGGTAATGAGCTATACTAGAACAAGTAGTGTAGTTAAGTACTCAACTTATTTGAAAGGATTTACCAAATAGCTTTATGAAGGGGAAATAAAGTGCAGACCAGTCCTCCTCCCTTTTTCATCTGCCAATGCTAAGACAAGAACTATTCCTGCATGCTCAAGCAGCATTGAAATTGATTGCAGAAATGTTTTTTTTTCTGTTGTTGTTGGATTTCTTTCTGTTTTTTTTTACATAGGTAGGGACTGCAAGGAAGACCTGAAAGGGGGTGTAAATAAAAGGGAAATAGATCTATTTTCCTGCTGCCATTACTGAATCATCAAATAATTCAGTACATGGGAAAGGTTTATGTCGTAGGGGCAAAAGGGTTCTGGGACAGGAATTAGCAGGGCTCATTTGGAGAGCTTTAAACTAGATTCGAAGGGGGATGGGGTGGTAGCTGGGCTTGCACCACTGGGGCAACGCTCTAGTGTTGAGGTAGACCAGGAGGCCTCCCATCCCCCTAGGGTGAATTCAGGGGGTGAATCTGGGATGAAACTGGTGTGCCCAGCTCGCTCCCTGAAATGCCTGTACACCAATGCACGCAGCATGGGGAATAAGCAGGAGGAGTTAGAAATCCGTGTTCGGTCAGGGGGCTATGATCTAGTGGCAATTACAGAGACTTGGTGGGATGCCTCGCATGACTGGAATGTGGTAATGGATGGCTATGTCCTGTTCAGGAAAGACAGGCCGCTAAGGAGAGGTGGTGGAGTTGCTCTTTATGTGAGTGAGCAGCTAGAATGTATTGAGTTCTGTCCAGAGGCGGATCAGGAGCGAGTTGAGAGTTTGTGGGTGCGAATTAAGGGGCAGGCTGGCAGGGGTGATACTGTTGTGGGTGTCTATTACAGGCCACCGGATCAGGATGAGGAGGGTGATGAGGCCTTCTACAGGCAGCTGAGAGCAGTCTCGCAATTACAGGGCCTGGTTGTTGTGGGGGATTTCAACTACCCTGATATTTGCTGGGAGGCCTACTCAGCCAGCCATCCCCAGTCCAGGAGGTTCCTCCAGTGCATTGATGATAACTTTCTGATGCAAATGGTGGATGAGCCAACTAGGAGAGGAGCGCTGCTGGATCTTATCCTCACTAACAAGGAGGGTCTGGTTGAAGCGGTGAAGGTTGAGGGCAGCCTTGGTTGTAGTGACCATGAGATGGTAGAGTTCAGGATCTCATGTGGCAGGAACAGAATAGCTAGCAGAATCACAACCCTGGACTTCAGGAGGGCCAACTTTGGCCTTTTCAAGCAATTGCTAGGGGAAATCCCATGGGACAGGGTACTAGAAGGTAAGGGGGTCCAAGATAGTTGGTTAGCATTCAAGGACTGCTTCTTCCGAGCTCAAGATCAGAGCATCCCAGCAGGTAGGAAGTCAAGGAAGGGTACCAGGAGACCTGCATGGTTGAACAGGGAACTGCTGGGCAAACTCAAGTGGAAGAAGAAGGTGTACAGATCGTGGAAGGAGGGGCTGGCCACTTGGGAGGAATATAAGTCTGTTGTCAGAGGATGTAGGGAGGCAACTAGGAAAGCTAAGGCCTCCTTGGAATTAAACCTTGCAAGAGAGGTCAAGGACAACAGAAAGGGCTTCTTCAAATACATTGCAGGTAAAGCCAACACTAGAGGCAATGTAGGCCCACTGATGAATGAGGTGGGGGTCCTGGAGACAGAGGATAAACAGAAGGCGGAGTTACTGAATGCCTTCTTTGCCTCTGTCTATACTGTTGGAGGCTGTCCTGAGGAGCCCCGGACCCCTGTGGCCCCAGAAGAAGTCAGGATAGAGGAGGAATCTGTCTTGGTTGATGAGGGCTGGGTCAGGGACCAATTAAGCAACCTGGACGTCCATAAATCCATGGGCCCTGATGGGATGCACCCGCGGGTGCTGAGGGAGCTGGCGGAAGTCATTTCTAGGCCACTCTCCATCATCTTTGCTAAGTCGTGGGCAACGGGAGAGGTGCCTGAGGACTGGAGGAAAGCGAATGTCACTCCAGTCTTCAAAAAGGGCAAGAAGGAGGACCCGGGTAACTATAGACCGGTCAGCCTCACCTCCATCCCCGGAAAGGTGATGGAGCAACTTGTTCTTGGTGCTGTCTCTAGGCACATCAAGGACAGGGGGATCATTAGGGGCACTCAGCGTGGCTTCACCAACGGGAAGTCTTGCTCAACCAACTTGATAGCCTTTTATGAGGATGTTACCTGGTGGATAGATGATGGTAAAGCTGTGGATGTGGTCTATCTCGATTTCAGTAAAGCGTTTGACACGGTCTCCCACAGCATCCTCGCAGCTAAACTGAGGAAGTGTGGTCTGGATGATCGGGTAGTGAGGTGGATTGTGAACTGGCTGAAGGAAAGAAGCCAGAGAGTAGTGGTCAGTGGGACAGAGTCCAGTTGGAGGCCTGTGTCTAGCGGAGTCCCTCAAGGGTCGGTTCTGGGACCAGTTCTATTCAATATATTCATTAATGACTTGGATGAGGGATTAGAGTGCACTGTCAGCAAGTTTGCTGATGACACAAAACTGGGAGGAGTGGCTGATGTGCCGGAAGGCTGCGCAGCCATTCAGAGAGACCTGGACAGGCTGGAGAGTTGGGCAGGGAGAAATTTAATGAAATATAACAAGGGCAAGTGTAGAGTCCTGCATCTGGGCAAGAACAACCCCATGTACCAGTACAAGTTGGGGGCAGACCTTTTGGAGAGCAGCGTAGGGGAAAGGGACCTGGGGGTCCTAGTGGACAACAGGATGACCATGAGCCAGCAGTGTGCCCTTGTGGCCAAGAAGGCCAATGGCATCCTAGGGTGTATTAGAAGGGGTGTGGTCAGCAGGTGGAGAGAGGTTCTCCTCCCCCTCTCCTCTGCCCTGGTGAGGCCGCATCTGGAGTATTGTGTCCAGTTCTGGGCCCCTCAGTTCAAGAAGGACAGGGAACTGCTAGAGAGAGTCCAGCGCAGAGCCACGAAGATGATTAAGGGAGTGGAACATCTCCCTTATGAGGAGAGGCTGAGGGAGCTGGGTCTCTTTAGCTTAGAGAAGAGGAGACTGAGGGGTGACCTCATTAATCTTTATAAATATGTAAAGGGCAAGTGTCAAGAGGATGGAGCCAGGCTCTTCTCAGTGACATCCCTTGACAGGACAAGGGGCAATGGGTGCAAGTTGGAACACAGGAGGTTCCACTTAAATTTGAGGAAAAACTTCTTTACGGTGAGGGTGACCGAACACTGGAACAGGCTGCCCAGAGAGGTTGTGGAGTCTCCTTCTCTGGAGACATTCAAAACCCGCCTGGACGCGTTCCTGTGTGATATGGTGTAGGCAATCCTGCTCCGGCAGGGGGATTGGACTAGGTGATCTTTCGAGGTCCCTTCCAATCCCTAACATTCTGTGATTCTGTGATTCTGTGATAAGTCCTGCTGTACTTCTCCACAAAGAAAATGAGGAAAATTAGATTATTAAAATAGTATTTGGCATAACCTGCAATTGTCTATATGGATTTTTAATTTGAAAACTTACAGATTAAAAGTTCAAAGAAAAAAAATCACCTACTATTTAATTTTGCCTGCATGAAACAAAACCCCCAGAAAATAACCTCCATGACAACAGACTTCAGGCAGTTGAGCTTCCAGTGTGATCCTTACATTGCAAGAAAATGCACTCAAATTACTGAACAGTGTTGCTGTGAAGAAAACAATATAAGCCAGCAGTGTGCCCTTGTGGCGAAGGCAGACAGCCACATCCTGGGCTGTATTAGCAAGGATGCAGCCAGCAGGCCCAAAGCACTGATATTTCTCTATTCTACACTAGAGAGACCATGTCTGGTAAACTGTGTTCAGTTTGGGGCTCCTCAGGCATGGCTATGCCAGAACAAATCCAGCAGTCTCCAAGCTGATCAGAGGGCTGGAGCACTTGATGCGTGAGGAGAGGCTGAAAGAGCAGAGTTTGTGCAGCCTGGAGGAGGGAAAGCTCAGGTGAGACCTTACTGCTGCCTCCAGCTGACCCCACTGGAGGGTGCAGAAAAGACAGAGATACACAATGGAAAGACGAGAGGTGATGCGCACAAGTTTCAGCATGGGAAAATCCAAACAGACTTTTTTTCCAACCTGAGGATGATCAAATACTTGAATGGGTTTCCCAGAGAGGCTGTGGGATCTCCACCTTTGGAGATACTCAAAATCCAGTTGGACATAGCCCTGAGAAACCTGATCTCACCAGACCTCCCCTTGTCCTTTTTAACCTTTGTGATTCTGTGACTCTGTGTGTTTATCAACAACTTCTGCTAATATTGCTACTAATGTGCATATTAAAAAACAAAATCCTTTCTCGACCTCTGGTGTTGATGCATCCTTTGTATGTTAGCATAACTCTATACTTCTCAGACACTGTTTTTGTTCTATAAAGAGAATGAATGAGTCTTTTCCAGGGTTTCATTTTTGGTTTTACATCATGACAGCCATCCAAATACACAACAGTCATGGAGGGAGAGGAGGCACAGAGATTTTTTACTCTGAGAGTTACACGGACTACGGTGAGTGCTACAGTTCAGGGGGATAGGGATGCTTGTGAGGTTTATCCCATTTAACTGTAAACTCTATATCTTGGTTAGCAGTGCCAACTGTCTACAAATAGCTTAGTAAGGGCTGCTGAACCTATCCAGGATCTGTTCATGCTTTTTGGTCCTATGGCTGGGCTATGTGAAATATTTGAGCTTGTTACGCCAGAGTTTAGTTGTGTTTTCCTACACAAACCGCAAGCACAGTAGACGTACTATATATGTCTATGTAATGCAGATATAGTTACAAACTCCACAGTGAAGGGTAGAGGAGTGATTTCAAGAAGACATACTCATATAGAAGCTATTGTGCTTGTTTATATTAGGATTTTATGCTGTTCACTATCTTCTTAGAAAAATATGTATTCTTTTTTGCATTTATGCAATCAATCAGAAAATTTGAGTCTTTTGATAAATATGAGTTTGAACAGAGCAAGAAACATTTCAAAGCTTGTAAGCTTCAGCTCGCTGAAGTCAACAGAATACTTACCTACCTGAGATGATAAACAATTTTTTTAAATGTACTAACTAGCAATTGTGAATAATTGTATTCTAATCACATTGGAGACTTTCTAGTCTTGATACACCATTCTATGTGGTATTTCTACATTATCCATTTGTTTTAGGCAAGAACTTTCTATGTCTTAATCTCCAGGATATATTTAGCAAATTGTGATTGTGTTTATTATTTTTGTGTCTGCTGCTATGTAACCAGCAACACATGGACCAACCAGTACTTACTATAGATCAAATTCCACAAAACTATACATTGTAGTCACCTTAAACATTTGATTTTAATTATTCTATGCATAAGCATTCTCCTACTTTAATAACACCCATTTTTTTATATGGGCTAGAGAGAATCTCCAGGAAAGTTGAAAACATTGCATCAAGTGGTAACTTCACGTTGTGTTATGATAATTGCTAGTGAGATAAAAAACTGTCCAAAGTGTAAACAAAGAAAAAAGCAAAACAAACAAACACCTCAACAAGTTGTAAAGCCTAACCAAAAAAAAAGAGTGATAGAATACAAATGGTGCTATCAATGGTAAATTTAATGACTGCTTTATGAGACTGGCCCCTTAATTAGCAGGCAAACACCATGAATAAATATATGTTCTGTCATATCAGAAAGCCTGTGAAAGTGTGTTGTCACCATGGTAATATTATGGCATTTATAGGGCCTGTTAAAGCTTAACAACCAATGATGTTGCTTCTAAAAACTAGTTGATAAAAAAAAATTGACTGCAAATGTATTAAACATCAGTGCAGCACTACCAATTCTTTGATACAGCTCTATGTGTTCAGAAATTTGGGGCCTGATTCTTAGTTACGTTGACGTAAATTTGAAGTAATGCAGCTGAAGTCAATTACATCAAGACAAAGCTGCAGGGAATCAGCTCTTAAGAATGTGACCCTCCAACTACAAAAACTTCATAAATATGCTTCTTTTCTCTTGCAGGGATACTGTGACTAATATCACAAGATTGAAGACCTTTAGGTCTGCTTTAATTTACACTGCAGTCTGAACCGATCACCAGCATCAGCTATGGAGTTACAAAGATGAGGGGCTGGCATTATGTGTGAGTCTTTCTCCTGTCTCAGACTGGGGGTTACTAAACATACTTTACTCTAAGATGTAATCCCTACATATTCTGACTCTGGCTTTTGCCATTTTTTCCTCATATAGAACAGACAGTAACAAATCTGAATTTTTTTTTTGCCATGACTTCGTTGCATGTAAAGCGGTTGTCTGCTTAGATGTAATTCTTGGTATCACTTTTCTGTATTTAAACCTCTAATATCAATTCTAAGAGGCAAGGTAAGATTTTAAACCAATGCAGGTAAAAGTAGAGAATCTCACTGAAAATCAAATCCATAAGAAGGAAGTACAGTCTAGTTCAGGCACTGGTTATTAAGTGGCTGGGACAGCAGCACTGTGCCAAATCCCCCAGTTCCCTTGGAGATCTTGCACTGGTCTAAATAGCAGGTTGGGTGCAGCTGCCTCACCACTGGTTCTCCCACAGTAAAAAACAGAGCTCATATAAAGCAGAAGGAAGTGTGGTAGGACTCACTGTGTTTTACAGTTATATCAGAAGTGAAGGATGCATTTTCTACTACCCTGTTGAGTAACGCACAGTGACTTCAACATGGGACAGAAGCCTACACTTCACAGATCCTGCCTTAGCACTGATACCAAGTCTTCTTCATCTCTGCCTTGAAAAAGAGCTTTCACTCCTCGCTGCTCCTTCTAGACCATAAAGATAACAATACAGACATCTAAGGGTATGATGGGGATTGATTAGTTAGTGTGCCAAGAGGGAAAAAAGAAAAATTGCCGTAGTGTCTGCTGCTTTTATGGTGATGTTGACAAAAGAACAGGAGCAATGGCAGCCTCCCATACCAATGTTGCAGAAATGACACCAAATCTATGTATTAAAAAAAAGTCTGAAACGTTGCTGCAGAACTTCAGAAGCACGAAAACAGGATGTGAAATGTGGGAAACCAATAGCTTTATTTTTGTGCAGACTACATCGGTATGAATAGACACTTGCTGCCTTTTACAGACTAAAGATATTTCAATAAACCAGGATGAAAAAAAAAGAGGTTTTGTGTTGGAGAAAATTCAGTTTATGGCCACAGACCCAGTCACACTGCAGATCAAAGGGTTGCGGCTTCTTTCCTACAGTTCTTGGGGGTCTGCAGGCTGCTTCTTAGTGGTCATTGACACGGTTAAGTTTGCTGATCTTTGCACCAAACTGAGTATAAATTCCTGCCAAATAGTCTACAGATCAGAACAGAGGTTGCAACTCCTAAGCTACACTTCTTGAAAGTGTCCCATGACAACACATGTCATATGTGTAGATCCAAACATATCTGTGTAGAGCTCCAAACCTGCAAAATCCCTGTGTACCAATCCCATTAGGCTCACAGGGCACATAGCCACACATGAGGTACCTCAAGGCCTTCTCTGGGGACTTGTGGTAAAAGCTGACTAAGCCATGCTTCACAGACCACTTTGACAAAATCAAGCATTATACATTTGCTCAGAGTACATAGCAGGGAGAACAAAAAGTAAAATAAGACAAGTTTGTATTAGTATTTCCTCTTATATACACAAAATTCTCTTAATGGAAATGTTAATTTAAAGTCCGTTCAATTCTACAAACCCCATCTCTGGTGAGGAGGAAGGAGTTCACCCTGCTGCCAACTGCAGCAGTCAGTTGATGGGTTTTATTTCTCTCCCAGTTAGCACAGCTGTACTGCTGGATCCCAGCTTCACCTGCCTTTGAAAGAGAGCTCAGATCCCACTAGTTGCATGGCAACGGCAGATGCATTTCAATGCAGGTCAAACACACGTGTGCATACCCAGTACTAACCCCTACATGGCTCTTGGTCAGTACATAGAGCTGTGCATTGCTGTGGCTGTATCACTCCTGACACCTGAGCTAGCTTCTTTGAAGGTAGTTCATGTCCGCACAAGTTGCACCCAAACGTCTGATGGCAGCATCGGGGATGTTCTCACACACAGGCACCCCAGACATCGTTGAAAACAGACTCCTGTCTCAGCTCCATGCTGTTCGGCCAGTGCTTTCATTTAAGGGTCATGACTGAGATATAGAAGTTTTGAAATCTTCGTTGGAGTAAAACAGCTTTACTCCCTGGTGTCTTCCAATAAAGTTGGCTTTATCTCTCCCCAGTAGCCCTTTGACATAAACTCCTTGAAGCTAGATTGAACAAACTAACATAAATGTGGTATTTATTAAAAAATTACACATATTCCTTCTTTCTCCACAGTACGTAAGAGTATATTTGCTTAAATTATATGAAGAAATATTCATTCTAAAAAGATTTTTTAAAGATTGCACAGGATTTTCTACAGAAACTGATATAATAAACAAAAGCCTATACCAGAGTGATGCAGAGCTGCCTGAGCCCAGCTGTGTTAGCACAAGGACCCTCCATTTCCAGTCTCATTAATATTTCAGGTCATTCCACAGTGAATACATGTTCTTGTAAGGCATAGTGATGTGTCAGAGGCTACTTTATGGACTGGAATAGTACTCTTTCCATTCAAAGTTTGGTCTGGTTTCTCCAGGTAAAGGAAAATTGAGGTATCATGAAACTGAATCACCAGCATGTTGTCAGAAAACTTCTATTAGACTTTGAGAGTGTGAAGGAAAAAGTCTCTGTTGCAGTGGGAGAACTGGTGTGAATTTCCTATCTTTGCTGTAGTCTATTTAGCAATATCCACAGATAAGCTGACTTAAAGTGACTGCCCAGCAGTAATAAATTCCCCTTAACAGGCTGACATATCCCAGTGGTTTACAAAAATATCTCCTTGGAATACTTCCAAACATACCAGAGATGCTGGCCAGCTAAGTCTCCAAAATAGTCCTCAGTTAGCAACTTCTAAACGCTACACAAGAATCAAATTGCCTCACTTGAACACTGTGCTACATTCCCTTGACCAGCGTCATCACCTCCCTCTTTAGGTGCGATTATGAGGAAAAGTCTTTTAAACGAAAATAAAATGTATAGAGTCTTCAAACAAACAGACCCTGACACAGGAGAGAAATCCCAGGCCAGAGGGAGAAATGCTGTTACTGCTGCTTCATAAATATTGTTGTTGCTTTAGGCAGCACCGGTGCAACAACAGGAACTTTTCTTGTATGCCACACTATTGTTACCTTTGGGAAATGATGTGGAAGTTTGAGTTTGCTTTGATCTAGATGCCCTGGCACTGATAGATATGTAGCTAAAGCCAGTACCTCTCAGCTTCTGGAGAACATAGTTGTGTTCCTGTCCCATTCTGCACACTCCATCTCAAAGGTACCACCCCTGCAACAAGCTGAGCTCTTATTTCCACAGTGACAGATCACAGCCCACCTTCTTTCTGTGAACTCCTCAGGGACCTGCGCTGGGGCTCTGGTTGCCCTCCTGCGAAGTGCTATAGCCAGCGTGCACAGCCACCCCTCCTTCCACTACCTCTGCTACAAATAGCTGCAACCTTTAACCAATGGACAGGACAAGCAGCAAAGGGAAATGAATAGCTCTGAGTGCCACGGCTAGAGTCAGAGCCTCAGCTTGGATGAGTCATCACAGCCCCAGCTGTACCAGCTACGGGGCTGGCTTTGTTTCTCCATTTAAAGGCTGCAAGCCAAATCACAAAGGAAAACTTCCCAACTGCTTGTCATTATTATAGTATGAGTAAAATAGCTAAATCTAAAGCTTTGCCTGAAAACAGGCAGCATGTGCCTTCCCTTCCCCACTCCATGAAACGTTTCAGAAGCCTGGCAGCACTAGGACCTTTTTCAGGACTCTTCTGCGTTCAGGAGTGTGGCCTTTTCCCTCCTGGCAGTACATCAAATGTTGTTACCACTATAGTATTTCAATGCTGCTAAACAATGCTTGCAAACATCCACTTGGACTCTAAGTAGTTCTACTAAATTTTATGCAACCTTTTAAATCTCTCTTTCCCTGATCAATCATGCAGATAGGTTTTTGTTTACGTTGACTTCTAGGAATGGGTTTTCAGTGTACTAATACACTCAAAGACATTTATAGGTAAAGAGGGTGGTGGTTATTTATTGATTCTTAGCACCAACATTTCAGTCATCAAATTAGGAAACAAAACCAATGCAGTGTGACCCACACACCAAATAAACAGACTGATGAAATGCTGGAAATGCAGGGTTTGAAATACATGCAAGACTGAAATTTGTTTGCATAAGCTGTTGTAAGAACGATGCAAAAACCTGTCTTAATAGAAATCAGTTTTGGCACAAAAAGACAAAGATAGGCCAAAATCATTACATATCTTATTCACAACAAAGATTACAGTCAGTGATTTGTTAGTATTAAGTAGCTTAATCACTGCTTAATGGTAAGAAAGAATATCTTATTGAAAACCTGGGAAAACATGGAGGAATTTTTTTCTCCTGAAGTTTTCTATCACTTTCAATCTTATCTTAGGGTATGGGAAACTTCCTCACTTGTCTTCAGAGCATTGGAGATAGAGTAAGAAGAATCTTGTGGAGCTCAAAAAGCTAATTTACTACATACAGATCATAAAAACACCTTATTACCTCATTTGTAAGACACCTTCCCCCAGAGACTCTTGTTAATGATAAAAAGGCTATGCAAGAGAAGATGTGTTCTAGTGTCTTTTAGCTGGTTATAAGAGATCATGTACACTACATACTGTTCCACGGCATTCTGAAGAAAAATTCTGCTAATGCAGCCTTTATCTTTTTCCCAATGAGGAGATTCACTAATCAAAAATTTAACTTGCTTTGGTGTTCAATTAAGATCAAATTCATTGTGTGCATATTTGTATGTTGCAACTCCTACTATATTTGAAAAAATGTAAACGAGAAACACAGTAAAGAGACATTCCAGGATTTTTCTTTCTTTATCAGAGCGCTAAATAGACCTCCATAATTCTTGGTCTCTAAGCAAGAGCATAGTCAAACTGGCCTTTCTCCAGTCTGTCAAGTCCATCAGCCCAGGTTGAGGTCGTCATACTTCGGTAGGGGTCGAGGAGAATCCGGAAGCAGCGAACAATGAGGATTCCCAAGAAAATAAATAACAAAATCACAAGGGCAAATGTTGTTTTCTGTTCCAGGGTCATGCTAGAATTTGGTGTCACGTTCCCAGGTGGCACCAAAGTGGCAGTGACTATCTCTCCATCCATCATCCAGGGAAGCTGAAACGAATAATCCCACAGTCGCCTTCTTTCCATCATCAGTTTGCTGAGGTCAGAGTAGAAGCCATTGAGATGCACTTTGCTATCTGTAGGGCAAGGGGGAAGCAATGTTAACTGTGAATAGCCCTTTTGTTTGTTTATTTCAATACAACTTTCTCCTAATGGAGAAAAATGAGATGGAAAAGAACTTGACAGCAAGTTTGCTTGCCTCTGTGTCATATGTAAGAGACCTGTTAGAAATCCTGTACTGTTCTGTTGGCAGTGCTGAATCCAGCCATCAATATTAAATGTCACTAGACCCTGAGCCGGCAGTAACCTCTCCCTGCTACCATATCATTTGGGTTGGGGTAGAACATTTCTTTCTAGCAAGGGGGAAAACGAGGGGTTTAATCACACTGCTCCAGTGGATAGCCCACAGAAACAGCAAATTGCATGCATTGCTGCAGAACAGATGAACTGTAGTTGATGCTACTCTAAGTTGGGGGAGAGGGTTTTGAAAAACAAGTGTAGTCATGGTTTTATACACAATGACCAAAAATGTTTTAAGGTGGGATGGATCAGGATCCGCTGCAGGCCAAGAAAATCCGTGTGTCCCCACAACAGAAGGCAGCAACCATTCAGCGCCTGTAACACTGCAGCATTTATGAAGGCAAGGCATATAAAATTTGTGTTTTAAATGAGAGAAGATTTAGGAAGGCAACTTGAAGTAAGTCAAGTAGTAATCAAGCTCAAGGGCAAATGTTTCCTCTTCTTACTTAAAATCAGTATCAGGCTTACAAACACAGTTAGCAAGAAAATGTTTTTTATGTCACCAGCTCTGCCACATTGAGAGAATCGCCAGGATTTGGGACTGAACTTGGCTGTTTCTAGGCAGCAGAGCATATGCTGTGCTACCGCCTGCCTGGCACGACTGCTCCCTTGACTGTCTGGGTGTCTGCCTATGATTATTTCCTCCTCCCTTGGATTTTCCTTCCAGCGGGAGGGATGCATTGCTGGATGCCACAGCTTAGGTCTGGACATCAGCACCACTGAAATTACCTGTAAAGGGTCCTCAGGAAAAGAAAGGCTTCAAAACTGGTTGAAGGACAATGCTGTCTCAGGTGAACATGTTGTGTTAATGGTAAAAGGAAGGAAAAGAAATACAAGAACACAACGCAATATATAGCATGTAGAGATGAAAATTTCACATGATTATAACCACTCCGTCACCAGACTAGGGTCAATAATGATTTACATGCACGCCTCAGCAAGAACAGTTAATAGGTTAAGTGGATTAAGAAAGCACAGTCATACTGGAATATTGCCAGGTTTATTCTAAAAACTGCACCTTAAACAGAATAGAGAAAGTATTAAAGCAACAAAAATATTGGAAGTGCATGTCTATTATTGCCTGACTTAATTTATGAAGGAAATGATAGAAAGATCAAAAATGTTAACTTCCAGTCTTTTGAAAGAGTGTCTCAGCTACCAGCTGATAAAAAATGCAGATTACTGTCTAATAGAGAGAGCTAAAACTTTAGGAACAACTGGTTTAATAAAGCTGACAGACTTTTTTTTTTTTTTTGAGGGGTGATACCTGGTGAAGGAAATAATGAATTCTGGCAATAAATAATCTTGTTATAAAAAAGAAGAAACATATAAACTGAGGCAAAGTGTATCACTGTGGCAGTGATGCTACAGTGAATGCCAAAGCTAGTGGTGTCCCCTTCTAAAAGACTTCTGGTACTCTGACTTCAGAAAGCTCTTCAGCACACACATTATGTCATGTTTTTTAATGTTATTTAAGCATATGCCCACAGCTATACACACATTGTACACACTTAACAGTCTTTCCTAAAACTGCAGTCACACAATACAGTAGCTATGCTTGCTCTCACAGATCAGAGTGTTTTAGGAAAGGTTTTCCTGACATTTTTCTAGGCATTATCTGAATACAGTTAGCAACTGTGGGAGAAAATGCAGAAGATGGAAAATCTGTGACTGTCAGGAAAGATCAATTTTTGATATGCTGGTTTTAAATGTCAAACTTAGAATAGACAAAGGATTCTGTACAGGGTATTTTTCTAGTTTTGAAGAAACTTGATTTTAAAAAGATATGTATAATTAGTGACTTAGTGATAAGCTTAGTCATAATAGTGATAAGTTTAGTGATAAGCAAATGCAGTTCATCATTTTCCTTTTGGGATCAAACTAGGCACCTAAGTGGGATAATACAGAGAAGAGTTAGATATTAATTTTCATACCAGTGAGCACTATTGACTGATTTTAGGAACAGGTGAGATGTTTGATTATTCTACAATCAGCAGCTTTTCACACTCAGAATCCTAATTTTTATGCTATGGATTATATACAGTAAAATACTAAGACTACATTGCAAAGCTGAAAGAAATGCAATTCCGAGGCTTTGGGCTTCCAGACAGTCTTCTGAGTGTGCTCATTACACTGAATGATTGCAAGCTTTTTGGGGCAGGCAGTTTGTCTCCACTGAAAGGCACACCACCAGGCATAACCACATCCTTTGCCCTCTTCGGACCACTTCTTTTGCAAGCTAAAACTTAAATGAGATCATTAACCATTCCCTATGTGACAAAATGATGTTTAACTATCCTGACTGATAGAAGAGCATGGGTACTTGAAAGGAGAAGGTAACTAGCTAAAGACATTAATTGGGTGTGTCTATAGACACAAGTAATTAGGCTTGGAAGCACCTTGGCCACAGCAGTGTGAGCTTCCACACTCCAGGCCTCTGGCCATTCACCTGGAGCAACTGGTGTAAAGAAGTCCCTGAGCTCCTCATCTTCCTCCCTGCCTGTCACTTTCTTTTGTGCCAGCAAGAGCTCTGCTGGCACTGGACAGCAGAGACTGTTTCCAACCGGAAACACTCCCTATCTAGGAAACTATATAGACTGTACATGGCAACATACCCTTAAACTGTGTTTTCTTGCATGAGAACCTCTGCACTCCTTGCAAGAGTTCCTCCAGCCTGTCTGAACTCCATCCTGCCTGGATGGTACTGATCAAAGGCTGTCAGGGAGGACAGAAGCCTGGAAGAGGATGCTGAGGAGCTGTGAAGAGAGACAAAAAGGCCCTTCCTCATGGCATGAGGGAGACTTCTGCACAAGGACCCACCTCTAATGCAGATCCCAAGAGGCAAGAGATGAAAGCATGAGTGTGATGCACACTATAGGTACCCTCATTTCGGCACAAAGGTATCCATGCAGCCCAAACCAAATAAATAAAAAATACAGACCATAGCAAGAGAAGCGGTAGAAAACAGATAACAGTAATAATAACAACACAACCTGAATGCGTTACTTTTCAGCTTGTTCCAATCACTAAGAGCTGAGCCAGATTATAGCATGGAGGAAAAGCCCCAAGGTTGTTCAGAAATTTGTTAATATAACTAAGATTCCTCTAGGTGCAGACCTGCTTCTTTTTTTTCCCCCCACATGTCAGATAAAATCTCAACTGATAAAACAAACAGATTATCCTTCAGTTAAATGAGTAGCCCTGATTTTTTTTCCTGAGTGCAGAGGTGCCCCCTTCAATTACCTTCTGTAATGAGCTCCTTGCAGATGTGTCTAATGTTTTGTTTAATGAGTACACAGTTGCACATCACTGTATCCACATCAGGTTGTTGCTATAATTTCTCCTTGCCAGTGTGCACACGTCCATTAGGTAGTCCAATTATAGTGCTCCCTGAGGTTGTGCTTACAGTCTAAGATACTAAATTTATAAAGAAATAAAGAAACAGAGCAAAACTTGCAAATCATTAGTGGCATTAAATTGACAGGTTAGTCCTTGGCACGTCCTAAACCTTAATAGCTTTCATATAGTTTCAGATGCTCACCTGCAGCCCAGTAGCTGAACTATGAGCATAGGGCCTGGTCAAATGTTACCAAAAGGAAACTTTTCTGGTCAAGCCACTAAGATTTTTAAAGTTAAAATGTCATTGGATTAATTAGTTGATAGAGCTATCTACACATTCGTCTGAACGATACAAATTCTCAGGACTGAAGATTTAAACTTGTTCAAAGTACCTTTGATTGGTCTTTCTGTGCTTTCAGCATTACATTTGTTTCAAATTTAACTTTAATTGAAAATTGCTGTACGTTAAAAGGATTTCCTTAGGGCTCACATTTTAAAGCTTCTTACTTTGAGAACAATAGGACTAACGGAAAGAATAGCTTTAAGATCTGCACCTCTAAGAACAACATATTTACAATTAAATTTGGCTTTGTTCTGTTGTTTAACCCCCCCCTCTTTGTTACCGTGTACAACATAAATTACGTTTTGTATCAACACCCATATGTTTATGTTCTTACCATGAAAGTCTTGTATGTTGGTGAGGAGTCACAGCCAAAGAGACTATAGGAAATTACATGCTATTTTGCTGAGTAGAAACTTACTTCTACCCATTTTGCCAATTTCTGTATCCTACCTGTTCATAAACTCGTGTATCATCCTATCCACGTAGCTGCAATATGGCATGAATACTCTCAGATACACAGAAGCTCTGGTGCTGACCTTCAGTTGCTGTAAATTGTTCCAATATAGTCGGAGGTACACACGGATTAACATTGCCGCCCCTTCGTCTTTCAAAGTACTGAGGAACTGGTAACTCAAGAAACTATTGAAGACATCTAGACTGAACTGTGACATACACAACCTATGTGTGTATGGATTCAAAGCAAATACTTTAGTTAAAAATATTAACAATGAAACACCATATAGAGTGGCAGCGTCTGTTTATTGCTATTTCTTGACAGATCATTCACTGCACAATGTTCTGTGTAAATCACATAAAGCAAACAGAAAAGCTTCTGAAACAAGCAAGTTCAAAGGAGGAATCTGACCAGCAGAAAACCATTTGAGTCTCTGGAGCTTTCAGCCTTGCTAACCAGACCCAAGGCAAAATTTCCTGCTACTGCAGCTAGCTATAGAGTTCTGCTGACTTAATTACCGTCTCGCCCGCTTACACTTTTGGCCCTGTAAAATTTGATTGCTAAAATTACAATTAAGCAATAAACACATCAAGACATTAAACACCAAGACATTTAAACACATTAAACAGGATATTTTCCTCTCTCTTTTAAGTCATCACCCAGGGACTTTCTTTTCCCCTTCTTGTTCACTCAAGATTTACTGGCCTAATCTGCAAGGTCTGTAAGGACTTCACTGAGTGCTTCACAACATATGCCTTATATGCAGGTATCCTATATTAGTGGAGCAATTGGTTTTCCATTATGAAATGTCTCATGGAATGTAGCAAGCACACAACTGTGCCAAACCATGTGCATGATTTTCCTATACCACTCATACTGGTTTCACTGATTACTCACTTCCTTAGCTACAAAAACACATGGCAAGTTTCTTCAGGTTCAAACATCTGCACACAAACTATTTGAGCAAAGATATTTCCATGCACTCACAGCTCAGTTGCTGTGATTGACATTTTAAACCTACCTTAAATAAACAAAACTTGATTACAAAAAGTACCAGGCTAATAAATTAAATTACACGTGCCCTTCTCTTGTACCAAAACATCTCTTACATTCCTTCATCCTGTATCCTGAAGTGTAGTTTGCTGCACAGTCTAAATGAGTATATTAACAATGTCCTTTTCATCTACACTTCATCCTTTTGTTCTTACAAATTTTATATCAAGCTGACACTGCCCTTCCCCTGCAGGGACATATCCTCACCGTCTCTCAACAGCTTTTAAGGACAGATCTTTGTGTGCAAAAAGATCCCGTTGGTGCGCCATTCAGCTGTTGACATTGTTAAAGCAAGTTGATGGGTTAATTTTAGCAGTAAAACAATGCTAGAAAGGGATCTGTTCTTTTTTCTGTAGACCCTCTCCCATATCATGCACCTCACTTCTACTTAATGCACCATGGAATGTTTAAAATGTAAGCTCGCCTTTAATGTGTTAACGTGCACGTATAATATTTTTAATTCCTCTACATAAGCTGTGTGAGGATGATTTATACACAAAAAAGGTCAAAGTTATTCTAAAAGCTTGAATTAATCACTGCATTTGCTAAAGAAATTGCTAGCTTTATGAGATACTACTTGTGAAGATCTAAAGGTATGAATCTGTGAAACATCAATACATTTACACCATCCAGGAATCTGTGCAGTGGTTTGAAATATACACCCAACAGACTGTTTTTCTTCGTCTGTATACAGTCTTCTTCTAAAAAGAGGGTGTACAGATACACAGGCATCAGTATTGCAACCCTCCTCCACAGAGAATATCTTGAATGTATAGTGGTAGTAAGAGAACCAAAAATGCTAAAGGTTTTAAAGCTAATAACATGGCTAATATCTTTATAGACTGGATCCTACATGAATCAGCAAGTTGAAAATTTGTTGTCTTAACAGTCATAAATCCTTACCAAAAAAATATTTGCAGCTCAAAATGACAAGAAATGGATTTTATACTACCTTTTCTGTCATCAGTAAAAGATGAACTGTAATATACTTTGCAGAAAGTAAACAGGGAATACACAACAATATAATCAGTATACATTCATTTAATTATTGTTACTTTTAAGTCTAATGTCAGTGTTCCTGACCTGCTTTGTAAGACACAATAGACAATATTAGCCAGGCATATGCAATATAAAGTTTTTAACTTTATTAAATAAATGAAGAAAATTAGACAATCAATTTCTGTGAAACAAATACCTTCATCTAGTCGAGAGGAAACTTGCCTAATTTCCCACTGCAGCAGTTACAGGTAGTTACAAGTATCCTTAGTTTCCATTCTTCTGCACCTTTCTCTTATTTCTAAGCATAAAGGATCAGGGGCTGCCAAGGAACTGGTGAATACCCAAGTTCAAAAGCTGCCTTTTGAAGGCTTAGAATTTTACAGAAAAACCCCCCATAAACTCGAATGAGAGTCCTCTTTGTGTGTTAAAAGTAATTAGCTGACAATACTGCAGGTTTTTTTAAAGTGAGGCTATAATTTCAGTTCTGCCTCACCAACTCTTCAATGGATTCTGCTGGGCTGTGTACAGCAGTCGCCTCGCAGCCTGTGTGAAACCATCTTCAGCAGAACATTAACATTCAAAAGGTGTACCAAAAAAAACACCAACCAAAAAAACCCACAGGGTATTCCCATACTTTTGCAAAATCAGACCTATAATCTGCCAGTGCTTCTTTCTTCTTCTCTATTGATCGTTGTCAGTAATCTGTCTGTTTAACACCAATTAATACTCCTTTTATCAGTCAATTTGAATATTGATCACAGTTTGTGATATTCAGCCAAATACCTTAATCCCTTACACTTCTTAAAATGTAGTGGATTATGTGATCGCCAATGGTGTACTTCCCTTAGAAAATAAACTGACCTTGCAATGGGAGAGGATATAGTCAGTAACATTTGCTGCTTAACTTCTGAATTTATATCTAGGGATTTTTGCCCTGGGAGTTGTACTTGTTTCTATGTACTAAAGCTACTCTTGATATAGTTGGTTTTTATTTTGAGGGAAAATATCTAACTAAAGTGAGAAGGTTCCTGTTTTCCTTTCCCACGAGAAAAATGAAGTCAGTTTTAGAATGTCAGTCAGATAGGCTGATCAAAAAATGTAAGGATTTTTCTTTTCCTAAGTTTCTTCTTAAAAGCAAGCAGACACACACACACAAACCTACACACACACATGTACACACACACACAGAGACCCCAAACCATTTTAAGGTGGCAGAATGTTATTTGTTTTGACCTCTTACAGGGAACTTCAGTTTTCAGATATCTCAGATATTCATAGACCAAAAAAAGATCATGGGATGTTATTCTGCTCTCCTATTTCCTTCAGGCTTCTGGTATGGACAATAGATTTGAAGATTACAATAATTATCCTCCTTTCCCTACCCCTTGAGGATTTTCCCATGGAAGCATCCTTTATTTTAAAATATTAACCCTGCCAACCACATTGTGGTCAACATTGTGGAGCATGGGACCATGGTTTTGTGCATGTCATAGGACAAAATATGCTTGCAGAGGAGATGCAAATCTGCCACCCGGATTACCACAATGCAGAGATGGTCATTTTGTGGACACTCACGCAGACAACCAGAGACATCCATGCACCCTGGCGGTGGTCTGTCTTAAACCCATTCACAATTTGGTTTTTCATGCTTTATACAACTATAAACAAAGACGAAAGCACCTCCTCTTGCTGTCACATAAAAACCTCCATTCAAGGCTCCCTCAGCACCTCGTCCTTTGCAGGGAAAGCAGATAACAGGGGCTATGCAGGGACCTAGGCTTGGAACACAGAAATATTCTGTGCGAATATGTCTACTTCAGTTGCAAGCATGTTGCTTTGACGGCTAGTTACACAAGTATACACCTCAGTACAAACCACAAGGCAGACTGCCATATGAATGTGTTATGCTCACATCAGGGTATACCTCTGCCTGCAGGAAAACATTTCAGGAAGGACTTTTTCGGCTCCTTGTTCTCCTTTGCACATATGGGCATAGGTCAGTCTGATGCTGTGTTCTGCACCCTCTGAATCCCTCAGGATTTATTCCTCTAGACGAGCTTCAATAAGGGTGTCCTGGGGCCTCTTCCTACGCTTCCCTTAGTCTCATCAGCATCTCTCGTTCTGTGACTTTAAAGAGCCAGTTTGTAATTTCCCTTTTTAATTCTTTGAAGACTTTCCACTTTCTGAACCTGAACTCCACACAGCTAGATTTGATCCGCTCATTGCTATAGCAAGCAACTTCTGGAAGGATGATTGGCAAGGTTTAGTAACCCCTCCTTGCCTGAAAGATTCATGACAAGACTTGACAAAAGAGGCTGGATGACATTCCCAGAAGATTTCTGGCATAGGGATTTCATAACATCAGATAGAAGCTTTATATTTTGCATTTAAGTACTCTTAAATCACACACAGTCTTACAGACTCAGTATCACGTTACTGCAGCACCACCACTCTGCGATCCAGGCAAGCTGGTGTGCCTTCTGGGGTGTACCCTTTTGTCATGAAGAAACTCATCACACACTTCTCTTTAAACAATTCTCATTGTGATACAAGTTGTGATCCACTCAGCTCCAAGAAACTGAGCAAGGCTGCAAGAAAAGAAGGAATGATTAATTTCTTACGGGAAGACAGATCATAAGAGCATGAATCTATAATCCAGCAATGAGGGAACTCCCACGGAAGGGGAAGTTTGCTCCTTTCACTCTATATGTCTTTTATATTATTATTGGATTAAAAAAAGCCATTGGATTAAAAAAAAATCAGAAATAATCCTGGGAGCCAGCTGGTTAACATATAAAAGCCGGATGCTGCTGCCACGCTGTGTGAGTTGGACCCCAGAATAGGCGTAAGCAGTGCTTTTGCTAGGATCTGGTCCCAATAAGGTTAAAGCAGGAGCCAGGAATTAAGTGGAAAAGCCCTGAGGTGTCTCTGACCAAGTCGGTCAGAGAAGGAAGAGAGGAGCACAGACTAGTGAGTTCAAGAAGTTATTAGCCAGGGAATGTTTTGGATGTCAGTGTCAGAGTTAGGTTCCCATAGTCCCCTTAATGCTGCTTTAGGCAGCTGAAGCTTTTGGGTGTAACTTTCGTGTTTAACAGATGCTATAGGGTCAGTTCTTGTAGGGCTTGCAATGAGTGCATCATACCCTGCCTTCCAGCCCCAGGGACTGCAAACTCCTGTATTCTTATTTGACTTGAAAATAGTATGCTTCACATATGCCTTTGAAAGGAAATAATGTAAAATTATGAAATCAATGTCAGAAATACACTGGTGTTTCATGTAATTTCCTACAGCACTATTAATGGGATGAGTGTGCATCTCCAGCTATTTAATAGGAAAGTTCCTCTAGTGCTCTTCAAAGAAAGTTTTTCTCAGCCAATATCATGAAAATTTTTTCCATAGCCTTGGCTTGCTTTGCTATAAAGCTGTGTTTTACTCTTAACAACTTTTTGAAAATGGAGACTTGAAGATAGTTATTTTTAATATTTAGATGTGTTTCAGTTCCAAAATCTATATCCATTTCAAAAAGTGTAAATAAGGGCAGCCTTTCAGGAAAGAACCAAATTTTGATTAAAAGCCATAAATGCAATCCTGATACATTCACTGTGACTCAGGAGACTCTCCTGCCAACTTTTTTGTGTGCTTCTATTTTTGTCTGCTCACAGATCTGTTACTTACTTTTGGGAGGTGGAGGCCCTGAAGTGCTGCTTCCCACCCGTTCTACAAGCAGCAGTGTGCCAGATACTCAGCGTCCCACTTGCAGGTCCTCTGCCACTATACTTACACAGAAGGGAAAGTACTGAGCAAACTTGCTTTTTCCTGCAGAAGTTGCTCTCCCAGATGTTTTTACTGAGCTCCCCTAACCCTCATAGCTAATGCCAAGACCTTTTTCAGGCTGGTAGAGGTAAAGCAAGTGAGAAAGATGTTGGCTGATTGGGCAGCATTCACAGCCCAGCACAGCCTTTTTTCCCTGCAGATGGCTTTAATTGGCACAAACATCTGGCGGTATCCTTCCCTGTGATGTGCGTTTGGCTGGAAGTACGATCCAATTCTGGCAGGTGCTGTGAACACCCTGACTGCAGGCACAGAGTCAGATCAGGCATCTCTTGGAGAACATGGAGGTTGCCCTCACCACTCTTGCTCTCAGGCCCTGCATCCCTACTGCTGGCAGTACCTCACCTCCACCACAAAAGACATTTCACAAAATAAACCTGCTTGCTATATTCATGCCCCATCTGAGTCAACTGCACTGTCTTTTCAGCGTAAATCCATTGCTTTTCTTGTTTTGTGCATGCATGGGGAAGTTTTCTTTGGCAGGTGCATGAAGGTACACGAATATCCTCCTTAACACAGGTCATTCAAAACAACAATGTAGCTTAGACATTTCCTGAGGGTAGTAGGCAAGCAACATGACTCCTAACTTCTTATTTGTAAAACTATCTGGAGTACACATGACTCCCCTATAGCAACCTCAGAAGAAGACCCTGACATGGCACGACCTGTTTCCTTGCCTTGTCTATTTAGTACACTTCTACACTGGTTTTAAAAACACTGATTTAAACTGGAATTTCGTCTCTGTAATCCAAATATTAGCCAGCATTTTCCATAGCAATTGCTTGAGCTTTCCCATATGTGTTCAGTTTGGCATTAAAACTATTTTTGTGGGACCAAGTAAAACCGAAAACAATAAAAACCTGAAGCATATCTAAAGGGTGCCTCAGCCTGTACAGCAAGTATAGAATCATAGAACCATAGAATGTTTTGGGTTGGAAGGGACTTTAAAGATCATCTAGTTCCAATCCCCCTGCCACAGGCAGGGACACCATTGCCAGGGCAAAGTGGGAATGATAAAATGTTAGGGAGGGTAAAATATTCAGATATCTGAAGGAGAAATGATATTATAACTGAGATTTACTTCGGAGACTGTGTAGCTTCCCTGATCTCCTGTCCTAACATAAGTGGTTATCTCATGTTTGCATCTACTGCTGTAATCTTTAGCACCAACTTGTGCACAAACCAGTGAGCCTGGAATCCCAGCTTGGTCAGAGAAAGCTGTGACAGATTTTGTTTTGCATTCAGTGTAAAAATCATCCATATTCTGATGGTCAAAGTTGACATATGTCTATATGATCCTAATCTACAGAGACTTTTAAAATCTGGCTAAGAACAAGGTGAAAATAGCAAATGCTGGGGCAGGGAAGATTGTTGTATCTGGAGAAGCGGGGGGAAAAAGGGAACAAGGATAAGTTGTGAGGTGACAGCACCTTCTCTGGAGGTATCTAAAGCATCAGTATGATATAGATAGCTTTAAATCGAGCTCTCTCATTCCTATTTGTGTGTTTTATTTTTATGCAACTGTGCCCCATGGTGCCCATTTCAGACTCCTCCTAACCACCTCCATTATGGTTTTGCCACAAAAGCTGACAAACCCCATTCTGCTTCAAAATACTTGGAAGTGCAAATTGAGTCACTCACCTCTGACTGACATTGAAGGTTGGCAGGAATGGGGATCAGCCACTGCAGAGCACAGTGTAAGACCTATAAAGTGCCATATACCATCGTCTCAAACCAGAGGTGGCATTCAATCTACTAACTCATTGCTCCTTCGTAACCCACAGCTGTGTTTGCAAATTATATCACACTAATATTGATTTATTTTTCCTTCATTTGTATTCTTTAGTGTGCACTGTGGCAATACCAAAAAAGAGCAAAATCCCTAACATCATTTACATAATTCATCACAAAGGCCAAGATTTCAAAGTTAATTTACTTTCTTCGCATTTTTCTCTACTTCCCTATTTTGACTTAATGCAGCCTAGATGTGACACCTAACATAACACGACAGCACTTCTGCTGCCAAAACATAAAGGTTTGTAAAAACTTCTGCTTCTCTTCCTATAGCTGATTTATGCAGGCAGCTGTGTAAAATTCCGATGGTGTTTGCATGTAAGAGAGTGCTAGATTTCTTGTGACAGGCACCTCCAGAAAAACACTGATTTAAACTCATACCTTGCATGGACACAGCCGAAAAAAAAGTGTACAGATAGTTCTATCCTTAGTCCATAGGCTTATTAGTCATTAAACAAGCAATGTGCAATTTTACTACTATAATGCTGAAGATTCAGAGATTGAATTAGGATGCCTTCCAAAAGACACCACTGCATTATACAGAAATTGTGATTTGGTATAATGCAGTTCAGTAATGTCAGTCAAGGTACATTTTATGTCTAAGTCTCATTAAAAAAAACCCAGAGTAACATCATTGAACAGATTTTATTGTTTAAGAAATTATAAATGCTACCTAACATTCCCATGCCCACATTAGCTAGCTTGCCTTAAAAGTCAACTGAGAATGACATAAAGAGCTTTGGAATAATGAGTATGAAGGGATGTGTCAGAGCTTAATGAGTGGGATGCTGGCTTTTTTGCTGTTTGATTTTGTCCTGATTTTCAATAACTTTGCACAACTGAGAACTGCTGCTGAGAAATGAGACCGAGTGTACCAGCAATATAACTGCTGACCTTTAGAGCAGTTTGGGATGATGATTATGTTTTTCCCTTTCAAGAATCCTGCTTCCTTTACAAAAGCTGCCCCTTTTCACAATGATTTCATCCTTTGAGAGTGTGTCATGAAAGGAAGAGGTAGATCCCTTAAATAAATCCATACTGTTAAAATTTCTATACAATGTGCTACAGAATTCCAGCCGAGGAAGCTGGTAACGCCCAAGTGATTCTTATTCACTGTTTTGGTTAAATTAGGGCCTTAAAGGAATGAAAGTCATCCTTCTGGCTAACCCAGAAATGCCAAAGGTGACAGTGCTTTTTCAGTAAAAACCACAGAAGCTCCGTAATGAATGTTTTACACACCCAGTAGTGGCAACAGGTCACACTGACACAGTTGAGATGGAACTTTTTTCCCCACATCTAAATGTTGTCATTGATCTAATATTGTAAACAAAAGTTATGTATTTGCATCAGAAAAAAACAGAACATAATATCAAGTAATTTAAGTAAATGTTCATAAAAGCAGTTACTTAACGTAAGAGAATACTACTTGCACAAAGGTTGCAAACAGTACATTTCAAATGTGAGCATAATGATTTAATGTGACAAAAGATTAGTTATGCAATTCTCTTTTCCAAATAGGATAATAACTAGCATATCATAATGCTACCTCTTACTGTTCTGTCTCATGGAATTTATAATCCTCTGAAAATAAAATTAGTCTCCTTAATTAAAGCTAAAACCATGTGAGCCCACATAAAGAGACACACACAGACAGACAATAGAGCTATTTAACACTGCAGTTAATTTACATTCAAGATATGTTCACATTTTTCATGACTGGGGCAACTGATTTCATTCTATTTTAAAAGATGGTAACAAATGTAATGGGTTTCCTTTGAAAGGCCCTGAACACATTGATTAAAATTAATCTGAAGGATTCTGTACAAAAGGTAGCATGCTCTTGAACTGTGACAAACAAGGGAAAAGTACGCCAGGTCCTCAAATGTACATCGAAAAAGGTATTTCAAAAGCATGAAAGCTTCCCTATGTGCTACTACATTTTATCATGTCAACATATTTGTCATTTACTAATAGAAATACACCTAAAAATGTATAATCTTTAACTTGAATCATATTATAACTGCTAATACATCAATAAAACCCATCTGCATTCCTATTTGAAAAGGAACTGGTTATACGCAAACAGAATCTAAATTGTTGTAGACTGCTTTTGGCCAGGCAGCAGTGAAAGGGAGTTAACCCTCCTCCTTTCCACTCCCTCCTACAATCTTGTCCAAGTAGCCCGTATCACTTGGTGTTTTCTTCCGTGGCGGCCAGCAGGCACGAGGAACTAATGACCTTTTCTCCTGGGAAGACCTGTAGCCTGCTGTTTACCTCCCTGCTTCTTGCTTCGAGATAGACTTTTCACACTGCAGCAAAGTCAGTATGTGAGCTACTGCCAAAAAGGGGCAAACTTGCCCCGGCCCCCACCTTCCAGCCCTGAAGGCTGCCGCCACTCCCTTTCCATCAGACGCAGAAGTTGTGCAACTACAGTATAAATCAGGTATGGAAAATCCACCTGGGCAATAAAAAATGAAAAAAAAACCCAAAATAGTTCTCATCAGATCAGTTAGCATCTCAAGAGAGATGGGCACAGAGCAGGGAACCGGAAGACAGAGGAGCAGGGCTGCCTCTTTCAGCAGCAGATTATTATTAGATTGGCTTAGCCGCAGCTTGAAACTGCATCCTAAGCCTTTCTGGAAAGCTGGGGAGGAAAATGACTATGCAGTCACCTCTCCTTAGAGGCGGATAAAGGAAGAGATCAAAACAGATGGGACGATCCATGGGTGTGCCACAGCTGTGGCTACCTCGGGGAGAAGAGATGCAGTAGGAGTGTAATAGATCAAGGTTGAAAGGGAGCTGGTTACAGATGGACCAGAGTGATTTCAGCAGTTCGCAGTTAGGCTGCATGCATGAAGAGAGGTGAAAAGAAGCTGTAGGAGGAGATAGGGAGAAGCTGTAGGAAAGAAAGCTGAAGTGGAAGAAGATTTGAAGGACAGTTAATTGTAAAACCATGGTTTCACTTAAGTGAACATGAGAGCAAGAGAGGAGTCTAATGACTGGAAGGAAGGGACAGGAGTCTTCTGAGTACCAAAATACTGGGGAAGGAGCCACAAGAAAACACTAGCTAACAGGATGTGTGCATACATGCAAACACAAATACATACTAAAGTATTCAGATTGCAATCACAGCATAAACTGAAGACATTTCTGGTAAAGAGAAGAACTCTTATGGCAAACTCAAGACTCCCAGCCATCTATAACCATACTTCTCTACACTGTACAACCCCTGTCAGCACCAGCAGTCACATTGCCAACTGTGAAGTGCCCTGGTCCTGGTGGTGCTGTCTGTACATCTGCTGTAACACAGGAGAATAAGATGGAAGCTCACCTTTACCTAGAGCCACATCTTTCTTATATTCCCACCGTAAGGTCACAAGTACAAAACTGAGGGGAAAACTCCAGTGCCAGCGTTTTGGGAGGTGGCTTCTCTATCATATACCTGCAGAGTGAAAAATTGGATTGTGGTGGTTTTAAATTTAATATGATATGCTAAATCTAAATGTTACTTTATCCAGTTAAAGAAAAATAAAAAGAATATCCAAAGGTCTTCCTCATGTTCTCTATCCTTCTTAAATTACTTTATAAGAAATGGACACCGTTTCATCTTGAAATAGGAAAGACATTTTTACGGTGAGAACAATCGGTCACTGGAACAGCCTCCCCAGGGACGTGGTGGAGTCCCCATTGCTGGAGGTTTTCAAGATGTGTTTAGACAGGGTGCTGGATAATTTCATCAATGCTCCCACTCCCACAAAAGTTTGGACCAGATGAGCTTTCGAGGTCCCTTCCAACCTAAGCTATTCTGTGATTCTATGATTCATTTGATACATCTCATATGTCAAAGACTAAAAGCAAAGGAAAAAAGAGAGGGACAACAAGCCTTGTTCTGGGAGCTCTCCTTACACATCATAAAGCTGCACAAATGTCCACAATATTTTAAAAACCTTTTCGATACTCTTAAATTGTTCTGATTAATCTCAACCACTGCATGATATAGTGTTTTGAAAGCCAACTTCCAACATAGAATCGCAGAATCACAGAATGGTTAGGGTTGGAAGGGACCTCTGGAAAGCACCTAGTCCAACCCCCTGCCAAAGCAGGTTCCCCCAAAGCACGTTGCACAGGGTTGCATCCACATGGATTTTGAATATCTCCAGAGAAGGAGACTCCATAACCTCCCTGGGCAGCCTGTTCCAGTGCTCTGTCACCTTCAAACATCTTGACCTTCAGTCTTGTAAAAGGCAGATTGCAATCTCATTAAAGGCAGGCACAGGAAAGGTACTGGGGCAATTTCTAACTGCAGCTTGCAGCAATGAACACTGAAAATGCTACCAGAAGAGTGTTTCGTTGCCTTCATGAGCACAGCTTTCATGAGCACAAGCATTTATCAATAAATCTTTCTGATGACATTAGACCTTTGTAGCCCTCAAAGCTTTCCAGATGATAAAACCACATTTAACATGAATTGCATTTAAGCCTAAGATATAAAATAATACTGAAGCAATTGTGAAGCTTACAGAAGAAGCTGGATTAACAGAACTGGAGACTGCAAGCTTTTGTCTCTCTGGCTCTGCAATGGTATGACAGTATCTCTCCCATGCTGCCTATCAAGTTAACTTTGCTCTGGTTTGGTGGGACATCCGATGGCGATGAAAAAAGTTAGTATTGATTCATTAACTCTACTTCACTCCTTTATTGCCAGCAAAGAGCAAGACAAATGAGATATTGTGCAAAATCCTCATGTGACTTCAAATAGAGACCTCTGGGTTTTTATTTAAAACAAAATGTTCATTGGGCTACGTACCGTGTAGCTAATAGCATGAATCTCTCAGAAGTCAATATTGCTGTTAATGCTAGTCAGACAGTTTATTTGACAAATTTAGTCTTTTTTCTACCAACACAAGTTATTAGAAATACTTCTTTTTGAAGAGGCGAGCAAGAACAACTCACAAATTAGCTGTGCCTGATCGCATATCACAGCCTCTTCTCCCCGACTCAAAGCACATTAAGAGTCAGTGCTTCTCCCCTCCTCTGAGCAGTCTAGATGTCTGCGATCATCCCTCCAAGGGTTTTGCAATTACTCATTCAAAAAACCAAACCTATTAATCTTGCTCTCCATTTTCTCCCTATGCCCAGTCATTCTGAAAATCTGCATGCACAGACCTCCCTGTCTCACCCAGCTATCCCACTCCCCTGCCATCTCAGAAGCACTGCCTGATGCAGGTCCCATCAGAAGGCATTAATGAAGCTGCTGTCCTCTGCAGGATTTTACCACTTGCAATTGCATCTATTTCTAGTCAACAGAGACACCTTAGCATCTTCTTAATCTATGCCTCTAGCAGAGAACCTGTGCAAAATAGCTGCACTTGAGTAATTGTCTTCAAGTCACCCTAGCCTGATAGAGAGCAGCCATCCTGTAAGACAATCAATCTGCCGTTTGCTTGTCAGTCCTGCGTTCACATTTGTGAGGCAACAAGGGTGCCTTCGCAGTGCTGACACTGCAGTTCACCTTGCAGTGCTACTTGAGTTTTCTCGGGGAAAGCTCTGAGGGAGCAGGTACAGCTACTGCACCAGTTGCACTTCACCTGAACTAAGACTCTCTGCTTTTTAGCAAGGCAATGCCTTTACACCACAAAATACAACCTTGCTTTGCCATGGCTGCAATAACCATAGATAATAGAAACAGCTGCAAAATCATGTATTTCTCTTGTTTATCCTCCTATGTTGCTTGCCTAAGTGTCTTTAATTTCAGTGAATTCTAACAGCTCACATAAATATTTTCTCTGTGCCTTAAATTTAATATCTTTAAGTTTCATCCAATTCTTTATCACAATTGAGAGGGCATATTATTACATTCCCTTTGATTGTTATTCAGTTCCAGTTCAGAAAAACCTGCTGTGCAGGTTTCTTGGTAGACTTGAACTATTTCATTTTTCTGCACGTGATCTTAGCGAAATGTTACAGAGAGAAGGCCTCTTCAGTAAGAAGGGAAGGAGACTCCATTTTGACAGATATTTATACTGAGAAACTCCAAAACTGTGTAAAAAAAGAAATCAAGTGTCTCTGAATTTACTTTTATTTCAGGAGAATTTGGTTTCCTGCAGAGAATTTTGATCCTGCAGATACTGCATTTTCCAGTGAACCACATTTCTCTGAAAATTCTCAAACAACCTTTCATATTTTTTCACTAAAAATATCAAAATGACATATTCTTTGAAACATATAAATAGGGGTGCAAATCTCATTGTCCCATTCACAGCCTATTCCTGTAATTACAAACAAAACTTAAACTTTATGTCTCTTCAGTCCCATTCTTTGAAGCCAACATGAGATTTTCCTAAGGCAAAACCAATTACACCAAAATATTCTGGCAGATGTTTGTCTAACATTCAACAAAGAAAGCTTCCCCCCTCCTCCTTCATTTTGTGATCTGGTTGTGTGCATTTGGATCCCGCTTGCCTGCTAATTTCTGCATTTTGATGGTTAGAATCTTCATTTTTCTTTAAGTGGAAGCTGAAGTTCTCACATGGTCACATGCCAGTAGGAACCAGGCTTTAAGAAAAACATCAAATAGCCATAAATAAATTGCAGGAGTTGGCAGCATTGTCTTAGCTTGCTGAGAAAGAAACGTGAGTTTTTGAGTAGCTGGAAGCTCTCAAGTGGTGTTCTGACTCACACAGAGGGAAACCACACGACCTTATTTTGAGAGCTTCTCTTTGCACCTTAATCTAGTTTGGCAGTCCTGGGGCTCAGGTGGTTTTCAGAAGAGTAGCATCGTAAATCACCATCATTGCTGTCCTTACCCACCAAGAAACACAGACACTGTATTGTTAAACTGCCTTACACCGCTTCTTCAGATATAACTTTGGAAATGCTTTGAACTCCACATCAGACGTCCCTTCTGGTACACATGCAAGCTTCACACAAATGTTTAAACAAGAGCTGTGTACTACTTGCCATGAATCACTGAATCTGTGACTGGCTTTAAGGTGCAGTTTTAATGCTCTGATGAAAAAGGCTGGTTTTTTTTCTGCTAAGATATCCACTGGACATCTGTGGATAGCTTCTCTGTTTTCCTGGTGTCCTTATGACCAAAAATAACAATATAAAAGAAAATATCTCTTGGACCCATTCAATATGGTTTTGAAAATGTACTTCTGGAAGAGTACTACCTTTAAAGAAAATGTCATAGTTCCTTGGGAGTTAGGGTCAAAAAACCCAGTAAGGACTGCTAAGGCAGCACAAGACAAAGAGGTTAATTGGATGCAGATCCTGCAGGACATATGTCAACCTTAAGCAGGTAACTGGTAGAACTGCTTTTGCACATAACCATATTGAAACTCATAGACTCAAGTGTGATCACAAATATAGTTGGAGACAACAGTAAGCTAGACACGGGCTTGAAGACATGATGGATAAAAACTACGAAACTTAACTACACAGGCATCCTCTCATCTGCAGACAACTGCTGATTCAGCACACAGCAATAAACAGAGAAAATAACTTTCGAGAGAAAACTGATCACAAAGAAAAATAAAAGAACAAGCAAAGCAGGGAAATAGGTTTGCTGCTCCCCTAAAAAAGGAGCAGCAACTGACAGAAAACTATGCATCAAGGGAGGAAAAAAAGGAAGCAAATCTTGACAAAACAGACATTAGGACTCAAGAATAGCTTAAGTGGGCAGGCAAAGACTCAAGAGAGACTGCAACACAGAGTGGCCTTCTGACAAATTATGTTGTTAAAGCCCTGGTGCTAGGGAAGAATGTGTCAAGCATAAGTGTGTTGTGGAGGATGGACAAAGAGGAGAAGATTCAAGTCATCTCCAAGGGAAGGCATTCTCTCCTTGGAGGAAAACAACAAAAGTAGGACAAGAGAACAAAGGTCAATAGGTTGCTCTATGTTTGGATCCTTGAGGGATGGCTGGTGGTAAGCTTTATCTTCTTAATCGATGGACTCTATCTGAGTCCTTAAGTCACTTAAACTAAGCTGATAGATCTGGAGCAAGAACTAAGAAACAATCTAAAGTTATTTCTTGCTTTCAGCTTATGCCGTTACCAAAGGCAAGTATAAGTACAATGGCCTTTTGTTGGCATAATGTTTGGTGAAGAATAAAACTGGATATTAGACGTAGGAAAAACTGAGCATGCTAGTACTAGTAGCATTTCTTCTCCTGTATGTATATGAGAGACAGTAAGAACACAAAAATCTGAAATACACTTATAAAATAAAACTAATAGAAGAGGCAGAGCACAAAGATATTTGTGAAGAGACAAGATGTCACATAGGAAACGAAAAAAATTGAGGACACAAGTAACTGAAATGGGATTAAATTTTAGAATAGAGACCCCTGCTATGCACACAGGGACAAATAAAAAACTTCTATTTGGAGCTGAGAACTGACAAAAAGTGAAAGAAAAGACCTGGAAGTATGTATCTGATCACAGGATGAGTACAAGTACTCCAGATAATGACTTAGAGCACTTAGATTATGTTCTTGGTGTCCCTTTATATGGCTAACCACCTCTAGAGACCACAGATGAGCCTCTGAGTCCCATGAGTCCTTGTTGGTTATGGGTGACCCCAGCATCAAAAGACAGTTTAGATGTTTACTTGAATAATAAAATTAACCAATTAAATCCTTACTGACATCTGTGGGGAAAAATGTTAAACAAACAATCAGAGAAAGCTGTGCATTAAGTCTTGTCAGTTGCTAAACTGATTTTCATTATTTGTTACTTCCTCAGAAGGTCCACAGAGCTCTGGAAAAACACAAGATGACTGGAGGAAAACATGGTTCTAACTTAATATAGAAATGTAAGCAGAACTTTAGCATTAAGAAAGAGCTGTCCTCTCTAGTTCCCACAGTCTATCTAGGTGCCTCTACTTAATAAACTAATCTGATTTTTTCAGTTTTACCTACAAAATTGGTTGAAATTCAGATTGTCAAAATTTTAATATGTTAAAATTAAGTTAATATAGAATTTAAGATGAGATGCAGATTAGTGCGTTCTAATTTTATACTCATTATTGCAATCAATGAATGAGAGATCAAAAATTCTGCAAGGTGGACATGCTAAATACATATATTTTGGGGTTGCATATTGGTTCCTTTCATTTTAAAATTTTGTTAAAACTATTTCATCTTCATATTTCTCTATTTAAAAGTATTGGAATACTATTACTGCCTTATTTAGTGTTTCTTACCAGTACTTATATGAAGCCACAATACTCAATTTCTAATGACAAACTGTGAAGAAATATCACAAAGGGAGTCGGATGACTTCTTTGTAAAATTGTTTCTGGGCTGAAAGAAAGTGTGCAAGACAGGGCATATACTGGTTTGTTAGTATAGATACATAACCAGCAGAAGAGTGAATCACTTACAGCACAAAATTCTGTCAGAATAGAAAATTTATAGCAAAATTCATCTGTCTCTGTGTATTTCGCTTACTTTTATTTTGGAAGATTGCTGTGAAATGTATTTTTCTCCCAGAACTTCCCTCTGTGGAGAATTTCAGGCTCATTGGTTTTCATGCCTATTCAAGACAACATGAAATTCTGGCACTTGAAAAAACGCACTGGGGTACAATGTGACTCCCATCCTCCCTGCAGCTCCCCTCCTCTGCATGCCACCAAATGAATAGATTTGAAAAAAAAATTAAATAAAAGCCCCACCTGGGCACGTAATTAAATTGTGTGTGTCAGGCACAGGTGCTCCCTCCAGAGAGATCGCTTCTCCAGTGCAAGATCATTGGCATTTTTCCTTTAAGGACGGTGTTAGGAACAGGGTTTCCTGACAGCCACTCCGGGATTAGGCAGCCCTTCAGCATTTGTCTGGAATGGACAAGAGCCGCGTGTTTCCTTGCCGGCTGTGCTTGGATCCAGGTGTTTCCTCTTGTTCAATGACTGTATTGTGACTGTTTGTTAACCATAACATATTTCCATGGCAGTGACAGGATGGGAGTAAATGCCACAGATAGTGTCTGAAACGCTCAGTTTTGTGTTGTTTCCCGAGAGTCCCAGTCCGCACTGAAGGAAGTGGAAGTTTTGTATCAAAGTGTACATTCCTGAGCAGGAACAGGCATGGGGTTGATAGGAACAGAAAATAACCTGACATTTACTTCTTGAATAACAGAGAAATAATTAACCTAGGCTCATGACTAAGCTCTGAATAACATTACCAGATACATCTAGTCAAGAGAAATGAATGGGCTATCTGTAAGCTAAATGCACACTATCTATCTAAATGTCTTTGCAAACAGCCACAACACTGAGATACTAAACAGACTTGCCTTTTCCAATACGTATCTCTTAAAGATACTGAAAGCAGATGATATTTGCTTTTCCATCTGGTTCAAAATCTAAGAAAAGAAAGTCTGTTGTATAAAAGTGAGAAGAGTTTTGCAAATTTTTGCATATTCTTTGATTTACAGGAGAAGCACTGACAACATAGCGAGGATCACATTGTTACGGCAGTTTGGAATCAGAGTTGGGAAAGAGAGAAGCGATACTGATAAATATGGCTAGTGGAAGTAACGGGCATGAATTTTATCTGCTACAGCCTCTATTTAAGTCCTTCCAGTAAATAAGCATTTTTTCCCTGTAATTTCTCCAGAAGCCTGAAACAATAGGCTAAATACTCAGTTGTAGATTAGTTATGCTTCCCTGAATTTATAGGCATTTAAACTACCTAAGGATCTACAAGGTGGTACCTCGGAGTGGGTTAAATCTGAAATACAAAGGGCTATTAAAACCAGCTGCTTTTAATTAATTTCTTTAATTTAAAAATACCTGTCTACCACTGTTGATCCAGTGTGTTTTGACTTCTTTGGAACTTCATGCTAAAAAATCCCACCCAAAATAAAAAAAAATCCAAGAAGAAAAAAAGAAGCAAACACATTTCTGAGGCCTTGAAAAGAGCTGAATGTTTCAATTAAAGAAACATCTACATAAAAAGATTCCCTCATGGAAGGAAGGATAAGAGACTGGGAGATTTCCTGCAGATGGAAAGTTATATCATCTTGGGGGAATGACATTTTTGAATTTTTAATCAGAAGGTTTTGGTTTGTTTAGCTAATAAAGCAAAAGTGACTAAAAACCAGTTTTACTTATAAGACCTCCATGGCCAGATTAAGATTATCTGTCCAAATACTTTCAAAAGTTACTCTCTGAGAATTTCCAAACAATTTAAGAGAAACATTCAATAGGATTTTACTATATTCCCCTCAAACTGCAAGAGTACTTTTTACAAGTAGTTCACCTTGGGTCCAAGCTACAGGAGAGGGCATAGATACCTGAGTTATCTTCAAGGTACTGTTTCAGGGGCAACACTTTCAGCGGAAAACAGTTTTTGAAACACATCAAAATCTTAGGCAGAAGTTACTGCACTGCTAACATTAAAAGAAGCTAAATGTACTTTTTCGTTACAGTTACTGAGCTCTTCAGTTCAGATTCATGACTGACCAGGAGATCTCAGATTTTAAAAGAATGGTTAGCATTTATTTGTCACATGGCAGACAGCTTATCTCCCTACTGCTGGCTAATAAAAGTCCTTGATTCCTCACAGGGCTAGACCTTGCGGTCCCCTGACATCCAGTGCCATCATGTGGAGACATGAACTGTTACTGTCTGGACACCCGAGAGCATTGAGGAGCATTTGCCCAAAGGCCCGGTGCTTTGGTTCTGTAGACAAAGAGATCCTTCTGTGTATGACAGATCTCCCAGATGTATCGCTAGCCCAGATCTAGGGACAAAGTAGTACATACACTTAAAAACTTGTGTTTGCAATAATGAAACCAACTTTGTGGAAAAAAAAGTTCACATTAGTAAGATGCTTGGCAACTATGATCTTCGTTGGCTCTCTTAACACTAGAGATCTGTTCAGCTAGCTGCCATGTCTTCCCCCTAGGTTAAACTACAACAATCTTTTCTTAAATGAAGATGGAGCCTCTTTTGCTCTAATGATCTAAAATGGTGTGAAAGCATTATCCTTTGGAGTTTACTAGGTACTACACTTTTCATTGGCTTTCCTCAAGGACAAGGCTACAGATTCCTTCCTCAAGACGAAAAAAAAGAACGAGTTTTATCTTTCATTCATGTATAAATATACGCTCACATATACACACACATATATAGAAATGCACACATACATAAACACACACACACACAAAAATAAATGTTTAACCTTCAGACAGAATTTGGGGGAGATTGTGGTCTTCTTGTCGTCACCAGCCATTTTGACTTTCCTGAGCCAGGATTTCAGCCTGTGTGGGTTCCAGATCAAATGGTGGCCTAAAGGGATATCCATGTGAAGAGGTAGAAATAGGAGAGTAAAATATCTTGTGCTCACGTCCAAATTGTCAGAAGTTGTAAATTTTGAATGGTCAGGTGAAGGGCTAGAAAATACAGGAGACAGGTGAGTGCTCTATTAGCAAATGTCAGATACTGCTATGGACTGACTTTTCAGCCCATGTGTGTCCTGGCACACATTTGGCTTTTGCATAGCAAGTCTTCTAGGGAGGTCAAAATGACCTTCAAACAAGCAAGATACCAGTATTTCTTTAAAGTAGATCCACGATGAGTTTCTCGTCAGAATGCATTACTGCAAATAGCAATGGCACATTAACTCTTTTCAAGCTGATAGCATTTGGTCTGCCTCATTACTATGGCTCAAACATTCAATTTGAATATATAAACCAAAGAAAATGAGTGGTTATGTTTCATCAAGTGTCAAATGCCCAGAAAGTAACCATAATTTGCCACATGACTTTGGCAAGAGTTCTTTTAATTAACTAGAGAATGAATTAGGGTCAAGTCCATATGTTGGGAAAAATTAAATCTGATATTCCTGCTTCATTGCCTTTTGCTCCCCGAATGCATACAGCCGCTATGCAGAACATGCACAGAAACAAACAGAAAAGCAGTAATTCTATATTTGTCTTACTATATCTCTCCTCAGATATGAAAGCATTAACAGTATCATGTCAAAAGTAATCACATAAACAGGTTATCATCCCATTTAGCAGCATATTAAACCAGTGTGACACTTTAAGGACCAGTCTTTCTTGCTGTGCCAAAACACTGTATGTCTGTGCTAGTCTGGTTTAAGAGAAGAAAGTACAGCAAAACCAGCTCTCCTTCCCATCTGCAGAAACCTTCCTTCTCTTGGAGCCCAAGGTGCCATGAAAGGTTGTGTCTTACGGTTTAGAACTGTGCCTGCAATACAATCCCTTCTACACAGCTCTCATAGTTTAGGAGGAAATAAAAGGCAAAGCATTCAATGAGAAGGTTGATTTGCCCTCTTTAGACCTACATATTTATATAGACTATAATCAATCCATAAAATATTTAATAATCGTCATGCATATATATGATCATAGATGTAAATATGTGTGTGTATATATATATGAACAAAGTCATAGAAACAGCCAGACTTCTTGATGAGAATACAATTTCTGCTCTGTTTTGCCCAAGCTTCTATAGATTGGGCAACTACAGCCTTTTCATTTGGTGGGCCACTTTAAACCAGGCCAGTAACTACTAGGTCCTCAAGGTTGTGCCAATGGTGAATAAGATTAGGAGCATTCTTTGTTAAAGAAGTATCAGTAAACTGGTCTTTAGGCAACATTTATATTAGTAAATAAGCGGCATTGCGGAAGAGGCTCGTTGCAGTGTGTTTAACCCCAGCACATTCATAGGCATCGTTGGCTTATGCCATACTGTGCTCTGCCTCATAATGCCTGGCACAGTTTAAGTCTAGCATGAGGGCCAAAACAAAGAGGTCTTTTGGATGTGACCACTCTGTGGCTGGCAGAAGCCTTGAACTGTTATTTTAGCGCTGAGCTTGACAAACGAACAGGCTTGTGCAGTGCGACCACAGAGGAAGGGATCCAGCAGCTGTGATGCCACCCTCAGGATATACAGTCCCGTGTTGCAACAAAACGATGGCAATGCTCCTCACACCAGCTTCCCAGACAGGGATCCCTGACAAGTTCTCCTGCCATCTCTCCTTCTTCCCCTGCCTCCCCCTTTCCAACAGCTGTTCTGTGGATTTGAGTCTGCATACGCAAATGGGAGGTATGTTACCAAGCTTCCGTGAGAGTAAGATTAGGCAATATATACCCTTCGTCTGCTTCTCCTAGTCTGTCCCGAGCTGGTTTCTCCCATCCAAAGTCACTTGACCCTTTTTCAAGCCCTTCCTCAGCCCTTTCACATTTCTTTCTTCCACCACAAAGTCTCTTGACACCAAACTCAGACTGCTTGCCTGTACTTAGTATCAGCCCTGCATATATCCTAATTTTATTTTATACCATGCTTTATTTATTCTGATACCTCCTGAATGCCTGTCTGATTGATATATTTCCATAAACATTTATTTTAGTGATAATTTACTAGGCCTGGACAGTATTTTCCTCTGCTTACCGAGCCAGTAACTGACAGTACAAGACAAGTTTGTAATGACTGCAAATTAGGCCGGTTTAGGGAACTGCTGAAAATCAAGATCTGGATTTGCTACAGCAGATGGGCCCAAATGATTTCCCTCCACAATTGCAATTGCTTCCTGGAGTTCATCCTCCAAAATCTCACTGAAAACAGGAACCATTTATTTACTTGATCCTCCGGTAACAAGGCTGCTTTCCAGTCCACCACTGAATCTCTACCCACAGTGCAACCCTGAAGGAATCTGAAATCCAAGGAGAATCAGACACAATCTAGAGTGTAGGTTTTGGGTGCAGATTTCTTCTTTTACTTAGTTGCTTTCTCGCTATCTTGTCAGACAAGCAAGAAAAGGAATGAATAGAAAGCATCAGGCTATTTGGTATACAGCAGTAAAACCCAGTATTTCAGGTGTGGGGAGCTTGATAGTAACAGGCAAAAGGGTGAACATGAGAAAAGGACAGAAGGAAGCCAGGAGGCATTTATTTTCCAAAGAAAGGAGAGAAATAAATGAGAGTACACCGGAGTATGTGGTCATGCAGATACAGATATTGCTCTGTAGAGTGTGGTAGAGTTGAAGAAAACAAATACCTATTAGCTTCTTAGCAATTCATGAATAAGAACTAGAATATAGGCTGGATGAATATTTGATTTCCAGTTTTTAAGAAAATTATGGAGAAATACTTGAAAACCCATTTTCTTAGTCAACCTCTCTAGAGAGTCTTAGAGGATTTTCTCAGGGGTTCTCTTGCAACATAAGGTCACAACAGCCATGCTGGGTCAGGTCAAAGATCCCTCTAGCTACACATCCTATTTCTGACACTGGTCAGCAGTAAACTTAACGAAATAACACAAGAATCACTCAGCACACAATGATGCCTCTCTTGTGAAGGCCTTCCATTTTCCAGCAGATATAGTTCAGAGACACAGTTTTACTGCTTCTTTGTGATTAATGGCATTTTGTACTTTTCCATTAGTCTCTTTTTAAACCCACTTATACTTTTGGATTTACCAGGATTTAGTTCACAAAAGAGTATTTGTTTTGACTCTGCAGCTGATATGTGTTGCAGTATGTATAGTTGTTAGTTCTGCTGGCTGCTTAGTCAAGCTGCAACTCGACAACAGAACAAAACCACAATTTGACCCTTTCTCCCACCCTTATTTTTCAAGAATGATATAAGAATCATTCAGAAAACACCAAAAATCAGTTTTTCTGCTTACGTTTAGGATAATTGAAATAAAGAACACAATTCAAAAAACATCTAGATAAAGATCTACATGCATCTGCTTTGGAAATCCTCAGGTTTTATCTTCTTGTTCACTTGGCAGGTTTGATGCGTGGAAGCCAAACACCAGTAGGAAATGGGTGAACGTAGTAAAAACTTTCCAAAAATGAGGTTTTGAAATCAAAGATATGTATTAGACTAGAGCCTCATACTGTGCACACCCTACTGTGGTGATTACTGCATGAACACACTGCCCTTGTCTGTATGAAATCACAACTCCTTAGCTGCATGTCCCACTCTTACTCTTACCAAGTGACAGTGGTTCCATGGTATATATAAAGACCTCCTCAAGCAGATAACAAAAAAAGAATCACACAGAAAAACATCAGGCAACCCGAAGCTGTAAGCATCTATCTGCAACTGTCAGATCAGCCCTTCTCACTGGTGTTAGATGCTGAAGGCAAAGGCAGAGGGCCGAAAGAGCATGAAGCTTTGACTAAGTTGTCGAGTTGTTCTTCAAAGAGTAAGGGTAGAGTGAAACATTGTCAAAGGCTGGAGGAATCAAGAGGTCCCTAATGGCATCCAGGGAGAGGATGAGAGGCCTACCACAGCAGTAGGACTTCCCTAAAATGGAAGAAAGACAATAAAACTAGGTGAAGAGAATTAAAAGAAGAAATGGAGGTGAGGTAAGGGAGCTAAGTTGAGGATAAATTAACAGAAAGACAGACTAGGATGGCTGAAATAATACAAATCAGGCAATGAGAGTTAAAAGCATAGCTGAACAAATCTGTCAGAAGAACAACAATTTTTTCTTGTGCTCTGTTGCTTGTTAAAGGTGTTTGCAGGTAACGAGAGTTTGAAACTGTAAGTAAAACAGAGAACCATAGGAGTGTCCTAGTTGAAAGAAAACAACAACAAACCCAACCCAGAAAAACAACAAAACCAGCAGTGCTTCATTTTGAGACAGCATAACTAGTGTGAGAAAGTTAGGAGTCACAAAGACTATGTTCAGATAATATTCATATGTATCACATGCCTTAGGTTATCTTTATTTTGAAGTTTTCATCAGCGGCGCTTGCAAAATAACACCAACATCCACCCAAAAGAAGCCATTGTAAAACCTTCTGCCCTTGGCTTTGGCTGGAGCAGAACATGGCAGATTTATGCAAGCATTCATGTTCAGCAGAGACACACCGGGTACATGCAGTTGCACTGTCTGCAACCCCTGACGCAAGGGTCTAGCACCTCTTGTGTTTTCCCTTGCTTTCTTGGCATTGGTAACCCTGGAGTGGGTAATTACAGGACTTCTTTCAGAGTAGCTCATTTCCCTTTTAGAGGAGTACGCAGAAGAAAACACACAGTGAGGGATTACACATCCAAAATTTAAAATGTCAAATGCTTCCAGCCCAGTACATAGCGTGTGCAACACAAAAAAATCATGCAGAAGTACAGCATTAAGGCTGTCATATGAATAGTGCTAAATGCAGGCAAAGGAGGAAGGAAGCGAACACAAGCATTTGCACCATGGGAACTTGCCATCACCAAAACACTCTCATAGTCAAACTGAAAGGGTTGCTGTTGGATGTACAGTGATCTAGCTTGCTCAGCAAACAGCCCCACGTCCCATCAGAGGAAGGTCAAACATTTGGATTCTTTCAATTGTAAACTCTCATGAATATTATGTCTTTGCTGAATAAAGTAAGAGATAAAAAAAACCTTTAATGTGTTAGGGTACTCAAACACAATGGGACAACTATAAATACATACATGGACAGATACAACTTTTCTTTGTTCTGATACTTTTGCAAGCAACAGTCACTTTTATGTAGATACTTGAGTAGAGCGTGCAAAACCATATGATGTTTGTGATAGCTTATAGACAACTGTTATGTTTTCTGCCTCTGAGCCGTTTTCCTACAGTGCCTACTGCACTGAAGATAGGTAAAATATGCAATTACACTCTTTACCGAGAAACGTTCCCCCCTCATATACAAACCTAAGTAAATAAAAATATATGCACTGGAACTGTATTATTGTAACTGTTTTATTCACAGAATCAACTAGGTTGGAAGAGACCTCTGGGATCATCGAGTCCAACCTTTGACCTGACACCACTGTGTCAACTAGACCATGGCACTAAGTGCCACATCTAGTCTACTAGGAATTTGCTAGAATTTCCTCTACAAGTAGAAATTTTCTGAGTAGGTGCTTTGAATGGCTTAAAAAAAATTCAGCAGAAATATGCCTTTCTTTTAAAAACTAAATTTAAAGGCAATTAGGCAACTCCGTGGTGAGAAGAATGCTATACGGGCAGAGGCAGGATGTTCTGCTCAACATCATCCTGAAAACATGTGTCAACATTGACTGGAGAGATCTGCTCTCACAAAACTGTTTATTCACGTTGTCTTTTTAATGCCAGATGAGTTCATCTACCTCTAACTAGAATGGTGGTTTTGATCACAGCCAATGAGCAGCCAGATTAATTTCTGAGGCTGCAAAATACTGGGCAGCATATGAACTCTCTTCAGTTCCCAAAACTATGAGACATTTGCAAGCTTAGGTTTCTGTGGGTTTCATTCAATTTTTTTATTTGTGAATTCAAATCCAGTTTGTCTCAGTTTTGCCGTAACTCAAAAGTCAAAACAAACTGCAAAGAAACATTTTTTCCTATTCAGTTAATTCTATGGGAGCAATGGTTTGGTATTATCCAGTTCTGCAAAACTCTGAAAAGTATCTTATGGCCTGCTGTCTTTAAATGAAACCAAATCAAAATCATGAAAACATGAGGCTACCCCATCAGTCTGAACTGATATGTTTCCACTTATGTTAATAAAAGACAGTGAAACAAAAATTATCACTAGGGATAAGGTGTTTTGGTTTCATTTTTTTGAAGTGCTACAAATCCCATGAATCTATGAGGGCAGGTTCTCACTTAAGTGGTGTTAAGGTGTACCACCTTATCCCTAGGGAAAATTTTAGTTTCTTAGATTTATCAATTTAAGACCAAATTTTGTATGTCTGGTATTACTGCGTTGCAACATCCAAGAAAATAAGCACTGCAGATACAAAGGACTGCATCTGCATAGAGAGAGCTAATAATGCTTACATTATAATGCCTACAACCTTCTAAGTATTGGGACGGGCATTTTTATAAATACTCTGAGACACACAGACGAAAAGAATCACGTAACAGTGCAATTATTGGCTACAGTAGCTCCCATTACATTAAACCCAAATATTCTCCTGTCCCTTCCTCTTCAGACACGTTTCTTGATTTTGTTTCTAACACATTTTGTCAAAAAAACAAATCACATTATCTGCCTTGCATGTGCATAACCATACCCATTCATCCCACAGCAACATCTCAAGTACACTGTTGATGGCAGGATAACCAAGACTTTCTAAATCTGTTGCGCTGCAAGATACTGGTCTTTACCTCTTGTTGGATGGCATAGCTATTTCAGAATCCTGCTACTGGTCAAAATACTCTTCCTTACACAAAATACAACTTCTTGCACCTTTCCAAGAACTCATGGAACAATCAACACTTATTTGCAAAAGTTGTTCCTGCAACTGTAAGAATGGGATCATGAAAATGATCCCTAAGTACTATGCATTAATGTGTGGTCTATTGTAAAAGTAGACAGAACAGCTTTCTGCCTGATACCTGAAAAAATAAATAGGGTGTTTCTCACTGCGGTCAAATGACATTCTTTTCACAGCCTGTCCCAAGTTGGTAAAAATAGTCAGTCAAGCTGGTTTAATTAAGCCTATATCACTTATCTACTTATTTTTCTCACCAGAAGACATAATTAATCCATTTTTAGCACACAAGCAGGGCAACAGCTATACTCTTTTTTGTTACCAAGCTGAAAAGAAACAAGTTCCCTGTAGTATCCTGTTAGATGAGAAATGTGTTTTCTTCCATTAGGAAATAGTCCTATAAAATGCAGAGAAGAATTGACTCAACTGCACAAGATGTTCTGTTCATGAACATACAGATACTCAAACTAAGCCTTTTCAAGTGAAAACTTAAAAATCAGAGAATTTTTGATGGAATACAAGAGAAAATTGAGGGAGGAATTTGACTCAGTGGTTCAATGCATTGTTCACAACAAAGCTACCACATTAGTTAATTTTAAGTTTGATCTTTATCAAATACATGCTGTTTGCATCGATCTGACAAAAATAGTCCAAAAGAAGTTTGAAAGTCTTGATGCATATTTCTAGCACAAGATCTTAAAAAAAAAAAAATCACATTCACTCCTGTCACACAGTATACTTTTACAGGAAGCATGTTTTTGTGATTAATACCAAAAAACTCAGACATAATACAGAATTCAGCATAATTTTGTGCTAAAGCAAGCCAACATAACCTTGGAAAACCAACTCATGTGCTCTCTCCTCTACTAGATGAGGTACTTCCCTATTTTACAGGGAAGTCCATGGCTACATTCACTCACACTTCTAGAATGCAAAGATAGTTCAAAATCACTTTCTCAACACAAAATATTTTAAATTTGCCTGTAACCTTTTTAAAGCTACATCTACTTTGATTCCAGTATATGAAAAATCACTGTGTTAGCTCAGAAGCAGCAGCTGAGTATTTTTGGATCTGTTATTTCTCTGCAGCACTATGTGCTCACAATTTAATTGCCAGGTCACAGTCTGGCTGCTTTACAAAGTCAACTGGCTGGAATATCTAAAGCTTTGACAGAATTCTGCACAATGAGATAATAAGTCAAAACAATTGGCATTTTTTCCTTTTAGGAACTGTAGCTCTATACACTATTACTTTTATGTGAATAGTTTTTCCTTGATTGTATAACTATGGATAGAACAGAGCCATAAAGTCAAAGCCAAATGGCTCTGAGATTCAGGATGTTAAAATGTGAGTTCTTGATAGATTACAGACACACTTAATTGTTGAAGTTAAAATCCACATTGGAAAATTAACCAAGTTTGAAGCTATTTTATTCCGGTTTTCAAGTTGGTTAACAACTTTTGATGGGATACAGAATGTTCTCATTTGCTACTTGTTACAGTGTCTGCTAACAGTAGGAAATGAAGAAAGGCTTTTTTTTTTTAAACTTGCTTGGTCAAAAATTATTAAATGTAATTGTACACTAGACTCACAGATTTCTATCTTTCAGAGTGAATACTGTTCAGTGATAAACTCTTATTTTCCATCTGCAAAGTTTACATTACATCATACTATTATGAAAAGAAACCCTACTTTTACAAATATCCTTAGGAATTTTTTACTAAAATTCTCATTTTCACAGGTTTATACTTATAGTTCTTCAGAAACCTCCCACTTGAAAAACAGCCACCGAAAAACCTGTCCTATGCTGCATGCAAGGGTAAACATCAAAGGCAACTTGTACACTTCATTATACACAGATACTGAATCACAATTATGCAAAACCTCTCTACTGCAAGACTTACATGTATGTGTTGGTGCTCTTCTAAAGCTGGCCAAAATCAGCAGTAGCAGATGTACCCAAGTTATTCCGTATTCGCATCTGATTTCTCAACTACCCTCTACCATCTCCTGCATCCAGGGCATTGAACAAAAGACAATTAAGATGCTGTCTTCTCCTCCATTCCTCACTACACATTTCTACTTCTCTGGTATTCTCCTTATCGCTTTCACATCCTTTCATACTTCATTCTTTTCTTTGCCATCTTCTGCCATTGCTCACTATCTTGCCCAAACTGAGCAGGTCTTCTAAAAAAGAAGACTGGTATTGGAAGGCATTTCTAAAGAGCTTTTGTTAAAGGAGAACATTCTGGAAAGTATATGAGCAGTCACCAAGGCTGTTTTGTTTCTGATTTTGGATCAAGATGTTACACCAAACTGTATCTGCCATTTCAGCAGCCCCACCCTCTTCACAGATGTTTATGGCAAATCTTGAGAGGGGCAGCTAGGTGAAAGTTACCTCGTTAGTTTCAACAAACACATGAGGAATTTCATAACCAAGATTTTTCTAGCAGAGCTGTAACTTTTCAACTCAGCCTAGCTGCAGCCAAAAAAGAGTGTGAGAGCAGCCCCAGGTAACTTCAGCTGATCGCGAGCAGAGAGCACTTACTCTGCTAGGAAATCTGCAGGGGCAGAAACCTCCAACAGGGCTGTAACACTCTACGCTACTACAGCTGCTTGTAAAGTCAATGTCCAACTAAGGCCACAGCATAAGAGCTGGGATAAGTATATACTTTCAAAAGCAAAAAGCTGTTCAGACTACTGACTCTGCAAATGAAGTCCAGAAAAAAAGTTTTGTCCAAGCAAAGCAGTTTTTGCACACTTAAATTTCCAGCCCTTCTCTACTGATAACCCAGTCACACTCTCCTTCAAAATCCTCATTTGTGACATCATGCCTGAAATTCACCTATCTAATCTTACCGAGAGGGCATGACAGTGTATTTGCTCGAGAAAGTACTTACACACATTAAGGAGCTGAAAAGAATAAGTAACAGTTATTTGCTCTTATTGCTGGCTGCTGTATCTTCAGTGAAATCAAATCAATTGCAACAGTACTGAATTTGACCCTGCCATGTATTTGCAGCATACATCTCATTTTAACCATTGCTATTCTGTATTGTATATTCTTAGGGCAGGGCACCATAACAAGATAAAGGTGGAAAAGCAGCTCACATAGCCACACTTTTGCCACCTGCACCTTGACACAATTAGCGTTTTGAAAAAGCAGTGCCAAGGGTTTCATCACAGAGTATCAACCAGTCCAAAAGTATTCAGAGCCCAAATACATTTCTCTCTTTTTCCTTCTGTTGTCGTCTGCACTAACTAAAATAAAATTAGCACATGTAAGTTCATCTCTGCTGCCACCCCATGCACGCTTTGTTTCACAGGTACACTTTTAACTGGTAGGCACTCGTTCCTCTTTTTGAGGATACTACTACCGAGACAAGTATCTGGCTTCTTTTTGCAAAGCTTTCAGCTCAGACCTCTGTTGGATAACTTTTAAGGAGGCTACAGGTATTTCAAAAAATATGGAGTATCCTTCATTTTTTTTTTTAGAGAATGGATATACTAACAATGGGACCAGAATACTGGGGAAAAAAGAGATAAAACGAAGTCTAAATATTTCACTCTCTCCTAAGCACTCATATTTGAACCAGATGAGCAGGCAAACTGGGTGCTTGCAGCAAGCCTCTGAGAAACTTCCTTTCTCAGTTCTGGCCTCCCAGATTTCCAGTCATGCAGTCGGGTCCGACTTTCACAATTCATTCATTCTGCTCCTGGGAACCTCTCAGCCCATTAAAGTTTTCAGCCTCATAATGAATGGGAATATTTGTGGGGAAATTCCTCAGCTGAACCATCCTTCACATTTTCTACTTATTTTCTTTTAAACTTTATCCTCTTCTGGGGCGTTACTTGTTGTGAAGTTGGATGAAACAGGCAGGGTACCTTTATTAAAAAAAAAAAATCAGAATTTTCTAAGCCCATTGATAATAAAAACTACCCCAAACTCCTACTACAAATGGGAAAGCTCGTTAGCAGCCACTAGGAGTAACTTGTCACAGAAAGTATGTGAGACACAGAATCTCTTTTTAACAGGATGGCTGTTGACATAGCAGGTTTTTTCCCCTTCAAGAAAACCAATTAGAATAAAAAAGCTGGGAAAATATCTTTAACATCTCTCTGATCTACTTAAATCTCACTCAAAGAAACAAAAACTGTGAGTTTCTTTAGAGAAAGAAACAGTGTTTCTTTAACTGACTCTTTAGAGCTGGCATCACATGCACATAATAAAGGAATTTCAGAGGCTTCTAGACTCACCAGCAGGCACTAGCTCTCATTTTTTTAAACAACTTCATTAAGTCCTGAAACCATTTTTCAGACTCACAATAAAAATCCAATATTCTTCCCATATATAAAATCCTTGTGCTGATTTTTCAGAAGACTGATCCATCTCTTATTAGCCTATACAAATCATGTGACATTCAAGCTGAATTTATCACATCTCTACTACTTTCCGTAACAACTAAAATCTTGCCATTGTGCAATGCACAAGTCACTGAAAGAGTCATTACTTTAAGGTGTACAAGGCAGTGCATTTAAACACTTAGTATGTAAGGGGCTGCACAGAAGCAGCAAGTGTTGCTGCTTAGGGTAGCAGGCAACAACAGAGCTAATGAGCTATCTCCAACATTTTAAAGACTCTGCCTCAGTTTAAAGATCATGTAGATCTGCTTCAACTTAATGCAAACTGGAAGAATTTGGCTGTATCTGAAACACTCATTAAAAATGGTAGTATAATGGAAAAATATATATTTTGGAATGCATGTAGGCATGTAAAGGTTTTTAATCAGGACATCTTTGTCAGACTCATGAAACAGTGATTACGCAGAGCTGAGAAGCACTGGTGCAATCATCTGTCACATTCCAGCCCCAAGGAACTGAACCGACCACATGCTGGCAGAGAATGAAATTACAGTATCATTATAAAGATGTGCAGCAAAAACAATTAGTGGCACCAACACCATAGCAGAGCATGCTGTTATTACTATGTTTTGGCTTACCTACAGATGCAGACCATCTTTCACAGCCTGGCCTTCTCTCGGCTGATTCTGGTGCTTTTACATTTGACTGCAGCGATGCAGGAGCTACAATAGAAGCGGGTCAGGCCAAATTATGTGCTTTTTATAATGTTGTTTACCAATGTGTATTTCCTTGCTGAGGTAAGTACCTCCAAAATGTCGTGAGAGTACTGAACAAGCCCATGGTCATGGGAAAATTGCTTTCAGTACCACTTGCTACAAAAGATACAGAAAACAAAACAACTAGAACAATTCCAAATGTGGAAATAAAACACACCAGTTAATATAGCTGGTCTCCCTTCCTTCTGGACGTATCCCAGGACCACTTCCAGCAATCTTTGATATCCATCTTCAAATCTGGGAGCTTTCCTGGTCTTTTGTTTAAGACATTCATATTTGAACAAATTTACCCATTCACAAAGCAGCAGAAATAGCTTCTGCAGGTGTATGTACAGTGATGACTGGCAGCTGAGAATTGTCTTTACATGTCCAAATGTGTTCTGATATCTGCTTTTCTAAGTTGATTTCAATATAAATTTAACACAGTGTCCTATCTGTTGAGCTCCCTCTCCTAATACTGCCACAATATGATCCAGCAGATGGTAAAAAGCTAAATATTATCTTAACTTGCTCCAGAATTCATCCATGCCAACTGCAACTCAGACCCTGAAAAGGTCCTTCACTCAGATAGGAAGTAATTTCAAATTTTATTAGCTTTCCAGAGCATACTGCAGACATTTTTCCTTTCCTTGGCTTTCCAGGGAAGAAGCTGAGCTCCTGGCTTTTATGCGAGGATGTTATTTTTTTATACATAAACAAGCAAGGCTCAGTAAAGGGAGGTAACTAATTGAAAGTTATCAAGTTGAGCCATTTTAGTTCTTGAGTGAGCAGTCAAAACTACATCAAAAGACCTTCACCGAGCCAGAGATTTTGAATGGAGAAAGACTATTTCACTCGACCATGTCATATGCCAGCACCCAACCATGAGGAGAAAGTACACCGAGAGAAGACTGGGTAGTTGCTCTCATTTTGGCATAAAGAAAGCAAATTTCTACAGAAGACAGACCTAAAAGTTCTCTCAGGTAGGCCAAGGCAGTCTTGGAGTATGCCACATTAGCAGCCTCATAAGACAGCTGGAATGCTGGGCCAATGTCACCACAATGAACCAGGTGCTGCAACATAAGAAGCCGCCTTCTACCTCCACTCTTATCACCTCTGAAAAACAGTGAAGGCCAGGGCCAGGAAAGGGAGTAAGAAAATGGAAATTCCTCTTCAGTTCTAATTTTAACTTGTGCCAGGGCACATTAACCTACTGATGATTTCATGTCCTCTTCCTTTGCATAATGGAGGATGCTGTAAGCAGGGGATAAAAGGGCAGTATTCAACATATTATACACTGCAAAATGAAATTACAGTAAAAGCAAAGATGCCTTTACTGATCAGTGACAAACAGAAGTCCCTGTATAATCTTTTTAGTTTTATGATACAAAGAAGTGCTCCCAACGAGAGACCTCAAGACCACAAGAGTCAAGTTCTGTTCGTTTTGGGTTTTTTTCAGACAAGATAGGCATTTAAATATGTGCCAAACTTGTAACTTGGACATGTAAATATAATTTTAATAAACTGATGTTCATCAGCTATATTAAAAAATAAACCATTAAAATAGATACAATCCTCTAGGAAAAACATTTATTCAATTAATTTAAAGACTAAGCCAATTAAGGCAAAATATACTACTTGGAAACAGACAGTCTTTCACTGGGTACAAACATGAGCTGGCTTAACAGTATATTGTATATGAAAATGTGCTTTGAAAGCATCTAAGAAAAGTAAAGGCAGAGGAATATAAGCTCAAAAACTGCTTCTTTAAGGCAAACAAAAAGTCTTTGTTTATTCTTAATTTCTTAAAAAAGTATTATCACCAAAATATTTTCTTCAAAATTACTTCCATATTTCTAAATAAAGATTTAAGATTGTGTGAGAGTGAATACAGGGCATTTATAGCCATGAAAAAATCAGACACCACTGAAGCCTTATATGAGAAACAGTGAGCTCATGACATCAAGAAGGCATTTAAGACTTAAAAATGTTTAGAAAACCCAGGACAGCAAAGCAAGTGATACACATCTCACCATTTTCTACATCAAATTGCTAACAACCATAACGTGACAGAAGAAATGACACAATTCCATATAAAATATGAAGTTTGGAAGCACTGGAGTGAACTATGTGGCTGAAGCTGCTGAGATAATTTCATGTATATGTGGTACCTGATCTAAAACCCACTGAAGCAACTTGAAATTTGTCTAGTGTTTTAATTAGACAAGAATTTCATTACTGTTACATAAAAAGAAAAAAAGATGCAGCATGGAAAATGACATTTCAGAAGTATTTAGCAATGACTTCAACTAATGGGGCATGGATTTGTGCTCTTCTTCAGCAGCTCACTGTTATGGGTTGTAAAAACTACTCAGCACTACTCCTGAGAACTTACATACAGACACCAAGCCTATGCAGTGTTAGGTACCACCTAAGCACAGGCCCCAAGAAAACATCTAATACAGAAGGTAGTCTCTCTGGATTGAAATGCATATATAACATACGTGTTACGCCGTCAACAAGTTTACATTACTAATATAATAGAAATAGCTAAACAATTAACCCCTTTTTTAAAAAAGTATACTAAAATATCTCAGCAAATGCCTAGTAAGGTGTCAAATAATAGCACATTCCACTTTACAAACTGCAATGCTATTTGTCCCAGTTATAAATATATGTTTGTTCTGATTCCTGTTTTGTGAATCATATTGGAAATCATATAGTAGTTAAAAATTGCAATTGTTCATTTCCACTATTGGAAATTACCTTCACTTCTCAAAAAGTAAAATACAGTTTACAGTTACATTACAGATCTGTGTTGTATTCACTGAGAATCAGACTATGTAGCTTTCACTTCAATTCTAGAATCAAAACCACTATTCCTTAGTGTCATGGATCAGCGTTCTTTCAAACAGTCCTGGGTGGTAAGTGTTGTTTGTACATTCCTGCTAGAGCCTTAGCTGCACTGTAGATCATCTGTCGACGGGACATGCCAGTGAATACCATGTGCCAATCAGTCCTGTTGACGTTCAGGATACTCTTCTCAAGCACTTCGCCCACGGTCACCAACAAGCCCGACCATCTCAGATTGTAGTCCTGAGGAGTGAGACTCTTAGCCTGTATAACATTTCGAGAAGTGATTATTGAAAAAGTTTGAAATGAGTAGTTTTGTTTTTATCTTCACCATTACCAACTTCCATAAGTAATCATTCTTATATCAATGCAACTACATGGCAAATTAAAGAGTATCAGAATCCAAATTTCAGACTGCCCCATAATTTGCCTAGCCAATTATACTTTTTGGATTTGTGTGTATCATGATCCAAATGACATATGAACAGTATAAAACTAAATACAATGCTTAAGAGAGTAAAGACATTGTGCCATTACCAGGAAGCAGTCTTGTCTTTTAAAGTAGCCAACAGATGGAATCAATAATGGTACATGTTCATACAATGACTCTTACCCTCCAAAGGTTTTAAAACCAGTTAAAATGTCCCTCTGAAGCAGATAAGTAGCCAAATACAAGAAGAAAGCTGAGCCTGGCAGAAATCAAGCACTGAGCTATTTGCATGACATCACAGAGGGATTACATACTGTAATTCCCTGAAGTTGGAAGCAGAGGGAAACAGTGGGGAAGTATCACTGCGTTTATCTGGTCTGATGCTCATTTTAGGCAACCACCTCTGGCCACTGTTGCATACAATGAAGGGCAGAAGACTTCTAGCCTTAGTAAGACTGTTCTTAGTATTACTCAGTTCTTCATAGCATTGCACAGTGGGCCCAATTCTTCATGCAGATTCTATTTTGACAAATATTCGAGTTAGTGTGTTTCCAGTGCATGTACAGCAGATCAAAGTTCATTAGTGTGTTTCAGCCTTCCTAAAACTACTGTCTTGCAACAATAACAGCATATATAAGTTTGTTAGAATATGCAGTCTGGTCCAATATCGAAATAACTTGTTATTATCAAGAGGTACATAAAAGGCAGATTTCTTAAGCAAAGGAACAGGAAATTTTGCTTATCAGTCAGAATATATTAGCAGTAAGAAGTAAGTAAGAGTGCATCTAGCTGCAAGAAGGGACTGGATATCTGATTATGACATCTCCATTATGATCCACAATTGCACATAGCTTCATAAATTAATTATTTCGTATTTTTACTGCTAAAAATCAGTAAACTTCAAATAAAAGAAAAAAAACAACCTTGCAGTAGTTTCCTACCATGGTTGCAATTTCTGGCTCAGCAAAAAACAAGACGACACCTGGTCTCTTAACAGAAAATGGTTCTCAAGACAAGCCCTCAAATCCACCTTTTTACCTCTTCAAATCAAGCAATACTTAGTTATGAACAGCCAGAAGTCTCATATTATGTGCTCAGAGAAGTCTATGCCATTGGTAAAGACATTAACAAAAGAGTATCTATTCTGTACTGACAGTTTTACCACTATTTCCATTACACAGAACAATAAAACACATAGCTAGCAAGAACTTCGAGGAACATAATGGCTTTTAATGTTGCCTCTATTAAATCTTTTCGTACTGTGAATAACAAATAACATTTCCTGTCCAACACATATCTCTTCTCTGTTGTTAGTCTGAAATACAACTACACAATTGCTGTTTTTTTTCCTGTTGTAATCTAGATTTTGCTTAAAGATATTGGACTGGATTTATACAAACGTATGTTTCTTGAACACCCCTGAGGGAAACCCATTCTGATTCTAGAAGAGACACAATGAGAACAAAGGTAGCAACTGGTGCACGCACACCATCAAGAGCACGATGATTCACCACAGCACATTATCTGGAAGTTAACTGAAATATATAACAGCAAGACTAGGAAAAATTTAACTCTGAAGATATGAAACAAAGCTATGTTTGGCTGTTAATGCATGCATATGAAGAGTTTTCTTTAAACAGCAGAGTAGAATTCAACCTAATTCAAGTTTAAAGGCCTACTGTTTCACTGAATCTGTACTATGCACCATGCTATACACTAAATGGATTGCATAAAAGTTAAATCAAGAACATTTTCTCTTATTAGAAGGTAAACACTAATTTTGAAAGTTACAAACTACGTTTACCTAAGAGAAAAAAATGCCCCAAAAGTTACGTGATTAACTATAGTTTTTAAATTACAAAATAGAGAATATTCTGTGAAACACAAATTAAAAGATATCTATTGTGCTTTATGTTTAAAAAATCGTTTAATTCATATCAAAGCTCCATAGAGAATTTGACAATTATTTAAGTAGTAACTACAAAGAGTCAGAGCAGTATTTCTCCTTTTGCCACTCATCAGCGTTTCAAAGCTGTTAAGGACTCTGAGAAATAAGAACTAAAACCAATCCCACAAATGTTCACTATACCAGAATTGGTACTACCAAAAAAAAAAAAAAAATTACTATTTGTTTTCTCAAAACAACCTCCTAAGGATCAAACCCCAAACAGTTTTGTTTTGAAATTCTTCACGGAAACATTTACTTAAAAAGAATTTTCAGACCAGAGTGAACTAATGTATGACTCATATCTGCTGTCAGGCAACATGCAGTGGCTGGAGTTTGGAGTAAATCCCAGTGCGTGCCCAAAGAAATGTAAACAATCTCATGAAAAACTTCTGTTGGTGATATTTAAGAACTGCACAGTACTGCATTATTTTCAATGGGATGAACCATGATATTTCCATGATTTAAATCTCTGCATTTGAGAAATTTTACGTTCTTGTCAGAATAGCACAATCAGAAGAGGAAATCAGTCTTGCCTTTTAGGTGAGAGTCTATATGTTCACAGTGGAATTAAGTCCAAGCACAGATCTGAAGAAGGGGGAATCCTTTGTTTATTTATTAGGAATAAGTTTTTGGAATACTAATCAGTACAGTATGCTGTCTGTTTGCTGGTAATTAACAACATAAATACCGAGGCTTTATGAGCTTTATTAAAAACTGAGTGGTAAGATCTCAATTTATAAACTGCACCTAAATGAAGGGTAAGCTACTTCACTGAATTGCTAACGCGTACATGTGTGCACACAGACACTTCACTATTACACAGTTTCGTTGGCATCAGATAAAACTCCAATACATATGTGAAGTAACTTAAGGAAAGGAAACCAAGCCTTCGGATGGATAAGAGTGCTTACTGCACTTCCTTGGTGTAGTTGGTTGGTGCATTACTTAAGATGCAAAGACCTCCTTCTGCGCCTGAGAAGAATGAGTATTCTTATTTTATCTCTGCAAAGATTCATGAGGGTTAATTTTGAGTCACTGAACCAGGCTGATGACAATACTTCAATGATTAAAGTTATATTTCCTTTTTGAGGGAGTATTTCTTTGTGGTTAATTTCTTCTTGGAATATTTCTTTTTCATTAACAGAAAAGTGAAACTAGCGCTTCTGAGTGCCGTGAATTGCAGAATAAGACTCTTGATCAAGAATTGCTTTGCCACAAATGCCTGAAGATTTTTAGGTAACACATAAACATGATTTAAAAATAGTTTTTATCCTCATTTCATAAATTAAAACATTCAAGCAGAGCAACTGTCAGCAAGAACTGACATCACCAATGAAATGAAAACCTAAGTCTTAAGTCTCAACTGTTAATCCAACATTGATAAGAAAAATGAAAACTCACCTGCTGGACATATTGCAAAGGCACTGGTGTTGCTTGGGTAAAAGCTTCCAGATGAATTCCATGAATTGGATCCTCAATAATCAGACACCCAATGTCAAACCACCTGCAGTGACGTGCAAGTTACTTTGAGTACTGAGTATCACTCAATTAAAAAACAACACGTTAGCAGTTGAATTATGACCATTTTACAAAGTCTACTACAAATGTAGTAATAATGTAATAATGAGTTTGACCGAAGTGTTCTAGTATTTTTCAAGTAAAATTTGCATACATAAATTTTATATATGTTAAATTCTAGTGCGTGTGTATGCATGTAAAATACATAATATACATGAAAATATACAAAATACATGAAACTTACAGATCAAAGAAACAAAGAAAGCTGGTGGGGTGAGCATGTGTGCAGGTACGTTCTTTTGGCCATATTTATTAAGCTGCAGTTCTCAATCAATCTTTGAAAGAATGTTTCTCATTAAGATAACCTTCCCTAACAATTAAAAAAATAATCTATTTATCATTCATGCTCTATATTCAGAAGATTTTTTTGGTATATCTAATCCTATAACAATCATTTAAACGATTTATCCAGAGAAACAACTCTGCACCTTCCAGAAAAGATGGTGCCTACTGTAGCAGACACAGTAAAGGCTACTGAAGCAGTACCCGAAATGGTTCCCTGTCTAGCTTGCAAAAACATTAAATCATTTCTCCCTATCAGCAAACTAACAACACTGACTCTCTCCTTTCTTCTGCTCAGACCAATACTGCCAGCAACTCTTTAGAGGCCCCTTTGAGTCAACAAAGAATATTCCTTTTTCTCTTCTCTCCCCGGAATATATTTAAAGTTCTCACTTGTCAGGAAGCAATTCCTCAATGAAGTTTTCTACTGATACAGCAGGCTGTTTTTCATGTATTACTCCTGTCCGACGCAAGCTGTCTATCCTTTCTTGGGCTCCCTAAATGGCAACAGAAGCTGTTAGCAACATTCTCTTTGAATCACAAAATAGTACAATGCTTACAGATGAATGCAAAAAGAACTCTAGAACGTACTTTTGAAGTTAAACAGAAAATGTGAGAGATTTTGAAAAATTACTCTTATTTCAACATTAGAAAAACAAAAAATGAAACTCATGAAAAGATATAAGGGAATCCCAAACAGTAACAAAAACTATAATAAAACTAATGAAACATATTTAGTTGGTTATTTTTCCATGAAAAAGATCTAGATTAGCGTGCAAAGAATTCCTAACCTGTAACTGTGCAAGTTTCACTATCAGTTAAAGCATTAGTATATAATTCTGTTACTTACACTGACATTTTTGCAGATTAAGATGTCAGATTTAGATCCTTTAAGAGCTTTGGACCAACTTTCTAAGACGAAGGGAGAGAATCTCTTTGTTGTGGTACCTATCCAACTAAGATGTAGGAATTATTTGCTCCAAACCTGTTATCACTCTGAAGCTTTAACAGAAATACTGCTATTCCTACTACACTGCAGTAGCTGAACAGGTGAAGGAACATACACATTATCCTCCTTTACCTCAATATAAAATTGTATCAGCTAATATATTGCTACGAGGATAGGCTTTACTCAGCTGTGAACACTGCCACAGCAGTTAGGAGAAAATACACCCTTTTTAATGAGTAAATGTTTGCTTACATTTAAGAAACGGAACACTAAATAGCTGTTTTCAGGGTTTTTAGTTATTGGCCAAGGAGGTAGCTGCACTTAGGTACACTTAATGAACATGTACATTTTTAAAATCTGGTTTAACAACCTTTGCTAACCCTTCATCTGGGCCACCAAAGCTGTTTGCAAGGCTGCACAGTGAATTCTTACCTTTTAAATGTAACATAGATCTGTTCAGGAAGATCACTGACAAGTGCTGATCAAACTGTCTTTGATCTACAGAATTAGTGAGGAGACAACTCAGTCTCAAAGAGTCTCTTTTACTTTCTAACATTCCCAACGTGGTGTGCTAGTAATAGACGAAGAAGAAATGCCTGATATACTTTGAAACTACAGTAATATCACCAGGTATGCTAGATGTGATGGCAGTCAATGACAGTATAAGAAAATTGACATAAATATTCTTCATTTGCTGTGAATGTGTTTGCAAAAAAACCCAAGCAACTTTAAACTGATCTAATGATCCAGATGACAGTAAGAGGGAAAAAAAAAAACCAAAAACGTAACGTTTACTTATCCCACAAATTGACCTTCCCTTTATGGAAAATCAGATTATCTGCGTGAATGTCTCCACACCCTCTCTTTGCATTGGAGGTACTTTAGTACTGTTATGTATCAACTTACTTTTAAACCTGCAGCATAACCCACAGGTTGGGGTGCGATGTTAGACTGTGCAGCCTCTCCAGTAACAACAGCCATTCCAAAGACTTCTTGAAAGGCATCTCGAACTGCGGCAACTTTTACCTCTTTATTAGAAGTAACGACTATGTCCAGTTCTCCCCCAGTTTCTGTAAAATATGTATATATAGGCATGTGTTTTTCCTCATTCCCATTATAAGCTAGTTTAAATACATTCTACATCTTAAGAGTATACAGTTGGTCTTCTCTTTCTCAAGCACTGTATAAAAGTTCTTTGACAAAGCAGAAGTAACGTAAGTCAGGAAGTAAAAGTTAGATGAATAGCTAAGTGATTCACGGAAGAAAGACAGACAACAGAAACTGATAGTTGTTCAGCACCTGAAAAAAAGCATACTACTCATTTAAGATGACAGTTCATGGATTTAGGGGAATAACCCGGAGATCCATTTCTAATGATGTTTTGGTGTTTGAGGAAGTGGTAAGGAATGTTAGTGTGACACACAAACTCTTCCTTATGAAAGGGACCAAGAACACAGAGGCACTTCATAAAATTCAGTGAAGAGCTGTCAAATTACACAAGCTCTAAAAGAAAGGCTCACATTACTTTCTAGTTGTCCTTGGATTGTGAATTTCAGTGTCATTTTATTGCCTGTCTGCCTCCCTACAGATTTATCCTGTTTTTTGACATTAAATATCTATGGAACTAAAATGCTGCAAGTATTTCTGAATAATTTCCATATGGTAGCACCTCCATAAAGAAGGATGAATTTTCACTCAGCTTTTTTAGAATAAAACAAAACAGTTCATGAACTAGAAGAAATCTAAAACTACTTCGAAAGACTGATGAGCTCAATTTTACCTCACATCTGTCTTTATCACAGCTATATAATTTTTATTGTCAAACTTAATTTATGCAAAAACATCTCATAAAATTGTCCCTGCTCTGACAAGCTTTCTTAAGAACAGCTTAAACTTTTTTCAAACATGGAATATGACATCTGAGAAAGCTGCATAAGTAAATCGCATTGGCAAGTGTAAAGGACAAATTAATGGACAACATGTCCACAAGCAGGCACTAAAAGTAATAGGAATGGATATACTTCTTGTCATCCTTAGTCCTGTGGATGATAGAGGAGTATAAGGAGAAAGGACTACAGAAGTCACCAGATCTACTGTCATTTACCATACAGCATCTGTATTCGACACTGTCTCCCACAGCATCCTCCTAGACAAACTGGCTGCCCGGGGCTTGGATGGGTGGACTCTTCAATGGGTTAAAAACTGGCTGGATCGCCGAGCCCAGAGAGTGGTGGTGAATGGGGCAAAGTCCAACTGGCGGCCGGTCACTAGCGGTGTTCCCCAGGGCTCAGTTCTGGGGCCGGTGCTGTTCAATATCTTTATAGATGATCTAGACGTAGGGATTGAGTGCACCCTCAGTAAATTTGCAGATGACATCAAGCTGGGTGGGAGTGTCGATCTGCTGGAGGGTAGGAAGGCCCTACAGAGGGATCTGGACAGGTTAGATAGATGGGCCGAGACCAACAGCATGAGGTTCAACAAGAACAAGTGCCGGGTCTTACACTTCGGCCACAACAACCCCATGCAGCTCTACAGGCTGGGGGAAGAGTGGTTAGAAAGCGGCCCGGTGGAAAGAGACCTGGGGGTGCTGATCGACAGCCGGCTAAACATGAGCCAGCAGTGTGCCCAGGTGGCCAAGAAGGCCAATGGCATCCTGGCCTCTATTAGGAATAGCGTAGCCAGCTGGTCTAGGGAAGTGATTGTCCCTCTGTACTCGGCACTGGTGAGGCCGCACCTTGAATCCTGTGTCCAGTTCTGGGCCCCGCACTTCAAGAAAGATGTTGAGGTGTTGGAGCGAGTGCAGAGGAGGGCGACCAAGCTGGTGAAGGGTCTGGAGGGTCTGACCTATGAGGAATGGCTGAGGGAGCTCGGGTTGTTTAGCCTGGAGAAAAGAAGGCTCAGAGGTGACCTTATTGCAGTCTACAACTACCTGAAGGGAAGTTGTAGTGGAGTGGGAGTCAGCCTCTTCTTCCAGGCAACTAGCGATAGGACAAGAGGACATAGCCTCAAGCTTTGCCAGGGGAGGTTCAGGTTGGACATTAGGAAGAATTTCTTTACAGAAGGGGTTATTAGACATTGGAATGGGCTGCCCAGGGAGGTGGTGGAGTCACCATCTCTGGATGTGTTTAAGAAAAGACTGGACATGGCACTTAGTGCCATGGTCTAGTCGACATGGTGGTGTCAGGGCAATGGTTGGACTCGATGATCCCAGAGGTCTCTTCCAACCTGATTGATTCTGTGATCTCCTGTTGCTTCTGCTGAAGATAGAATATTGAGCTAGATGAACCAGTGGACTGGAGCATCTCTTCTGTGAGGAAAGACAGACAGAGCTGGGATTGTTCGGCCTGGAGAAGAAAAGGCTCAGGGGGATCTTACTGATGTATACAAATATCTGAAGGGAGCCACGTTCTTTCCAGTCATGCCCAGTGACAGGACCATAGGCAATGGGCACAAACTGACACACAGGAGGTTCCCTATGAACATCCAGAAAAACTGTTTTACTGTGAAGGTGACGGAGCCCTGGCACAGGCTGCCCAGAGAGGTGGTGCAGTCTCCATCCTTGGAGATACTCAAAAGGTGCCTTGATGCAGTCCTGGCTCTAGGTGGCCCTGCTGAAGGACATGATGACCTCCAGAGGTCCCTCCCAACCTACACCACTTTGTGATTTTGTGATCCAGCAGGGCATTTCTTATGACAACAGTAGCAAACTAGTGAAGAAACGGTCTTTTAACCTGTCATTTCCCAGGCCCACTGACTGTACAAAAACATGTTAAGCTACCTCTTAAAAGAAAAAAGAACAGACCCCAATGGTTTTCCTTCTAAACACTAACACTCCACCTAATGACACATGCTGACAAAGTCTGCAGAACATATCCTGATGTAAGAAAAACTGCTCCACTGATAATGATAAGCTGAAGCTTAAATTATAATGAAAAGAACAATTTATTCTTTGGCTCGTATTACTTAGCAGACCTCAGTTACAGAAAACATTTTCTTTTTATGAAGAATCGACAGAGATACACCAGAACCGTAGTAAAACATTCTATTTGGTTTTTTAGGCTATTTTTAAGCTCTTTATTTATCAATTGCTTCACTGAATGTAATTGGGTGTACTCATTGCTGAACTTTGGGCAATTGTTTTAAACACTGGGTAACAAGAAGACTAAAAAATTAGTGAGAGTATCTTTTTTTCATTGATTCCTTCTTGACAGACTCAAGTTAACATAAGTAAACAAGTGCTTAAAATTGACTGCAGGCTTTTCCTGAAGTTAGCCTTGTTTGAGTGCCCAGGGATAGAAAAACCGTTAAAGAGTTTTTAATGCAACTAAAAACTAACCCGTAATGTACCTAATAAATTACTGCATAGTGACTTAAGAATGGTAACTGTGCCCCATGTTTGTGTACTGTAACAGCAGAATACAGATTATATTCTTTTGTATTAAGGATCATCATATATCAAAAGCATATCTTTGTTCATCAGAGATACTACAGAAGGGAAACAAAGATATTACATGCATTAAAAGAAACAATTTGTGACAAGATGTATCACACACTATGGTAATATGGAAATATTAAAACCTAAAATATAAGAATTAGATATACTGTGGTAAATTCACAGACAGAATTGCCACATTAAGTTAAGCTCTGACACTTGAACATGAGATTTCATTGTACCTTGTGTATTATAAACTGAAATGACAGTTCCACATACAATTTAAGATTCCCTGTGGTCTTTTGTTACAAAAGCATTGACGTTTTTGCTTATAAGGTGACCATTTCCTGTGCAGACAGAAATTTTCTATTCCACGTGCTTGCCTCAGATGACATCTTCACAATGTGCGAATGAAAACAGTTCAGCTCTTTTCAAGAAAGAGATTACAGAAATACTATTTGCTCACACACACACAAAAAAAATCAACCACCTCACCCAGAAGCTTTGGTAATTTCAGGCTTTGGTGTGAGAAATCCGAAATTTGTTTGGAATTGCAGCAGTGTAGAGGGAGCAGAGAAAAGTGGGGCCACTTATTGTTGAGGCCATGGTTTTCGTTGATCCCAGAAAACATTTCTAGAAGCAAGTAAACACTAAGTTGACAAATCCCTGCCCTATTTCCACAACTTGCAACTACAAAAAAAATGCAATATATTAATGGCCAAGATGTATACAGACACTTTCCCTTCCAACACAACTTTGGGATAACCACTGAATTTGCTTACTCTAACTGAATCTTACAAGAAAAGCACTTTATTAGAATTACTTCCTCCTCTAGGTAATGTTCTGTCCAGTGAATACTGTGTCAAACTATCCAAACTGTCATTGGATACTATCAAATCCTATTTTAAAAAGGGAAGGTCACTACTGCGATCGAAACCTTAAATACAGTTCGCCAAATTGTGCATAATCAACATCCACTGTAGCTTTGCATTGCATCCTGCTATTTCTCTCAAACACTTTCTCAGTTGCTGGCTGGCCTTCTCACTGATTTCATATCCCACTATCTCCTCACAAGTCAGCTGCTGGGATATTTTCCCTTAAATGTAAGACAACTAATTATTACTCAATAATTAGGTCATCTTCCCCTTTTATTCCACATATTGTCCACTGGATTAGTACAATAGTGCAGTAATGTGGTTAGCTGGATCACAGAATAGGTCCAGCTGAAAAACACTTCAGAAAAACAAAATGCAAATAATTTTTTTGCAGTTTCTTCTCAGCCTTATCAGTTTCCTGACCAGCTTCACCTACATGCAAAGGGCAGTACTGGCACAACTAAGAAGGATGACTGCTTACCAGACTGCTGGAAAAAAAAAAACAAGCAAAAAACAAACAAACAAAAAAACCCCAAACCAAAACAAAACCAAACCACCACCCTGGACAAATTACATCTTTTGCTTCCCCATTTTAGTGAAGTAGAAATCTCAGGTCAGTTATATGTGACATGCAATGTACTCTAGCAAAACAAAAAATGTTGAACACCACAATGCTTCTCCTTCCTATTAATTTTCAAGCTGTAATTGAAATGCTATGCTTTTCCTTCCAGGCTCAATGCTCAGCAATATTTCAGACTTCATTAGACCATTCTAGAATTTTAACGTTCCTACTAACTGATTCAGGAACTGCTTCAAGTTTGCCAGATGGTGTAAATACTTTTAGGCTAGAAAAGTGGAACAGCTGAAAGTCGAAGAAAGCTATTCAAATACCTCTGTCCTATGCCTCTCTGAGTATGCCTACCATTTGGCTTGCTTTAACTTGAATGTGATAGATTACACAGTAGTATTTAAGCATGTGATCCAATGAACACATATAGTGTATTTTAAACTCAAGTCCATGAGGCTTAAATAAAGACATAGTGGCAGAAAACAGTCCGCAACTTGGGGATTATAGGCAAGGTCTCCTCATAGTTTCTTTTTCTTTATAGCTTCCTCATCTTTCACAATCTGAATTAACGGTTACTACTATGCCACTATCCGAACGATAACAGAATATGAAAGTCAAATGAACCTCAAGATACACATAATAAGTCAGCCTCCAGAGTGAGAGTTACACTGGATAATACACTTGAGAAATCAGTACAGTATTGTGACTCTGAATTAACATACTACGTATACAAACTTCAAGTGTAAAAGTAGTGTGCTATTACATTAACCTCTCTAACATTTACTTGTATTACTGAATGGTTTGTCACAAATACTTACTGATATATGGAACCATGCCAGGATCCAGCGTTGTGATCATGGTCTCCACTGAATGTTTGGTTTTATCAAGAACAGACTTCACCATGGGATTCTCAGCTACACCCTACATTTAAGCAAACAGATTTCCATATTATCTTCTGTTTTTTTCCCAAGAAACTCAAAATGTTACAGTTAAAAAACAAACAAACAAAACCCAAATATTAAGCTGTTTTGTGTTTTCCTTACATTTACACTTTGTAACACCTGTTGTATCTCATTTCTCAGCACAAATGCTACAGGATATGACTATTAGTGCATGACTTTTCAGTTACAACATGAAGTTCAAATATCGTCTTTACCATCCTCTTCTGCATTAACGCAGAAACAGCCCCATCAGTGATGGTGGGCAACACACTTGATCTAGTCCTATTCTGGGACTGGAAGCCTTGAGCATTTAGCAAAGTTGTAGATTCCCAGTGCTAACTATAGGTATCATCAGACTAGGTAGCTAGATTTAGACTCTAATAACTCAGGCTGAAGAGTCTCTCTTCTCTAACCTTTTTAAAGACAACAGGATCTATTTTTGCATGGCTTGTTACTAACAAATATTTCTAGAGCAATCAAGCTGAAAGTCTTCAATTTATAAATAGGTTCTAAACATTGCTGGAAAAATGTTCTACATTCTCCAGCCAAATCATAGGTGAAGCTGCTGACAGACATAAGAATTCATTAAATATAAACACAAACACTGTCCCGTGTCTTGCAAATAGTCTTAATGAATGTCTATATCTTGTCAAAAGTTTTATATTCAGATAAGATCACAGGGTGAAAGAAGAAAGATACCAATGCTGAATCACTGAGAGATAAAGCACCGGAAACTGTTTCATAGAAACCTTTTATAAAATTTCTTTAGTAAACAGACTGCTTTCAGTCTAATATTAAAACTGCATGTGCTTATATTTGTTTCACTAAATGACAAGCATTACACAGGACAGCACTGTGCACATACATTTTTCCAGGAAGCGCCTGCTTAATACACTTACAGAGTATTTCAGAGAACTGCGAAATCAGAGTAGTTTTAATTATCTCAGAGTAACTTTTCCTCAGCAAAGCTTCTTTCCCATAAATCATAGAATGGTTTGGGTTGGAAGAGACCTTAAAGATCACCTAGTTCCAACTCCACTGCCATGGGCAGGGATACCTTCCACTGGATCAGGTTGCTCAAAGCCCCATCCAACCTTTGAATCCTTTCTATTTCTTTGTAACAAGCTTAACAAAGGGAAAAAAAAAACAACCCACACTTCTACAACTACTGAGATATTGTACAGCTACTAATGATGATTATCTTATCCCACACCTCGTGCTGAAATAGTTCATTACTGCATTCAGGTACTCTTCTCAACACTGTGCAGAACACTAAGCCTGACTGTAGAATTTAGTAAAGAAAACAAAACAATTACTCACTCTAGCACAATTAAGCTTTTTCAAGCCACAGCCCACTGTAGCCACCTGTTTCTCATGCTTATAACACAGGACTTTTCTGAATGGTAGCATTCAATGAGTTATACATATACTCTTGTGGCTACTCATGTACCCACAGGATGACATTAAGAACAGGGAATTTTATGTTCCTCCTTCAGCTCTCTCACAATTTGAAGTTTGTCCGTTGTTTTAACAAAAACTGACTGAATGCTACGAGATTCTCAGAAACATTTTAATAGGAATTTCCAGTTCTAGCATCGTTCCAGTAGCGCAAAGCCAAGCAGTACAATCAGCAGCCTGGCTACCTAACTAACATGAAGTCATTATACATCGCCTGCAGATAATCAGGTTCCCGAGAAGCAAGAAGCTGCTGCTTCTACCTGTGGAAGATGCCTTTATGTTCACCAGCCTAGCAGAAGCAGGGAGAAATAATCCATAGTTTTGTAACAATGCAAAACATGAAATTATCACAACACTGTGAACCATAATGCAGTTAAGTTTGGAATTTCTAACAGTCAATTCTAAGTCAACATAAATCCAAATTGCTTAAATGGAGAATCTTCCACGTTGGCAGAGTGCAAACACAAATCTTTCAAAAGTTCAGGTCCTGGCTGAGGAAAAAGGACAGTTCAAAGTACTTCATGAACAGAGATAAAGATAAGTGCCGCAACTACTGTGTAAGCTCTTCAAAAGGAATCCAGGATGCATTTCTGTAATAATTACCAGTTAGTCACCCAGATTCTGGCTGATCTTTTAAAAACAGAGTGTGATGTGTGCTTAAACACATCAAGAATGTGATGGCTTCAGTATAATTAATGATTCCTCATTCTTCTACCTAGGAAATTCTCAAAAAGAGGTCACTGAACACACAGAGCACATGGAATGCTTAATACTTCAACAATCTAAATTACTGAAGTCAATGATACAGACCTTCTCCATAAACAGAAACAGGATGCCTTTTGGATCCTACTGGTATAAAGGCAACAGTAATGTGGATGAGACTGGCTTTTCAACTAATTGGCAAGTGCAAGCTCTGATACTTTCAGAAGGGCTACAGAATCATGCTGCAAGAAAAATGTTCTCTTCTGAAACATTACCATCTATTGCAAATATTAAGAGGAATATAGTGACCGAGAGAAGGACATTATTATTTAAAGGAAGAAAAAAATGTGTTTTTAGGATTATGAGAAGACATCTCTCCGTGAAAAGGGCAGCATGACAACTCTGCTTTCACCATACTGATGGAGGATTAATCTTGCTCTTTAAGCCTGCATCACTGTCAAAATGTGTGTTCCTGGAGTAAGGGAGGGCTCAGTCTGCCATGTCACACTCAACTTTTTCTCCCAGCTTTTCACGTTTAAAAGGGCTTGAAAGTCCCTCCAAAACTCTGCAATCCCATGGGACGTCAATCTTCTTGATTATTCCTTCAGGTTCAGCATGAGACAGTACAGGAAATGGTGTTGCTCTCAAAGATGGTTCAGCATTCATGCACAGTCCTTAGATCTTTTTTGCTACAATCTCCATGATGCTACTTACATGTAGCATTTGTCGCAGCTCCAGAAATGTTACAGGCTAATGAAATTCTACTAGTTGATGTTGCTGCTTATTTCCTCTGTATGATTAGATCGCACCACAAGTAACGTCTGTTCTGCACTATATACTCCATGTCTTCTAGCAGAACAGAAAAATGCTACAAAATATCTTAGACACTTCTTAGATAAAATGTTCTTTGGTGGAAGAAATATATATTTGTCTCTCCTTGAAAAGACTTGTTTGTTATAGAACAGGCAATATTTGCACCCCATAGAAATCAAACTCAGTTCATTAGAAATGATAAAGAAAGAGGATATGCAAAGAATTCTGGTGAGGTAAAACAAACTATCTTTTTCTGCATCCAGTCACTGTGAAGTAAAAATTAGCTTTCAGGTCTTAAAGAGGTTCTAAAACTTCACCTGATTTAAGAACATGTGACAGAACCTGTTAGGTATGCATATCTTCCTCTCACAAGCACTAAAATTAACCTAGAACACCTGCATCTGTGTAGTCCTCCCTCTTCTATGCACAGGAAGAGCAAAAGCATAGTTTCAGCAAACATCACTATTAAAAACAGCCACCTTCCACATGAGGATGGAGAAAAGACAGGATTTATATCAACATGCATTTAAAAATAAGATTATGTCTCATTATAGTCAGTAAAAAATGGTAGTTCCTCATGAAGGGTAACAGACAAAACCCCATACCTTTATAAACCCCCACAGTCCTCCAGCAGGTGCTCCACCTTGGGCAGCAGATACTCTGGGGTCTTCACGCTCCTCAGGAAAAGTGATTGCAGATGGTGATGAGAAAGTTGCTTGTTGAGTAATAGGATCTGCCAAAACACCTAGTAAGAGGGAAAAATAAACCACAAGTGTTCACTTATTTTACTACATTTAATTTGTTATACTGTAGCAACATGCAATTGTTTAACAGGAAAATGAGCAGGAAGAATAGAAGAATACAGGGCTGATTCACTTCATTTCTTGAAGGCCCCAGAACAATTCTGCTCGTTAAAGGTTAGCAGATATAACTACTGTAAACGAGGTCAAAAATAACTGCTAATAGAACCAAGACTGCCTGTACATTATGTATAAAATTAAACAATGATTTTTTCTTAGCAGGTTAGTTTATCAGTGGTACTTTTTATTGTATTCAAATTTTCATAATAAGCCCTCAGTAGAGGAAAAAGAGGAATGGGTGTTGCTCTTTGAACAAAGAGATAGGAATGTTCTCATATATAATAAGAGAGAGAAGTAGGAAATTTTCTAGCCCTGAGTGCTGGGAATTAGTAGAAATAGAAAAAGCAGCAAGCAAATGAATAGCTTTACATATTTCAAAGGAAAACAAAAGAAACTCAAACAGCAAAAAATTTAAGCATGAGCCTTTGCCCCATTACTCAAGCTTATTTTAACAGATTTTCCAACACTAGCCTTAATCAAGAGTTATTTTTATTTTACACTGCACAATTGATAGGTCTTTTTAGACATTTTCCTAATACAGACTACTTAAAAGAGATATCACCAACAATAGTAAAAGCTTGGCCCAATTGTAGTTGAAGAGCCAAGTTTCCATTCCACTAGCAGAAAATCACATCAGTTCAGCAACTACAGCCATTGCTTGCATGGAAGGCAAGTATTTTTAGCTGTCCTAATGCAATTTAGTGGCTGGAAACAACAAAACAGAGCCTGGTGTCATGTGATGGACAGCTTGTTATAGATAGCTTTTCAGAACAAAAAACCTTAAATTTATGAGACTACGGCCAGAGATATCATATCACTCTGTGGAAATATAACAGCTGAAGTTGACTCTCTCATCTAAACAAAAGATATGTACATATGTTCAGCTGGGCTTTCCTGCGCAAGTTAACAAAAAATAAATCTCTCAAAGCAAGATTTTTCTGTGAGCCTGAATGCTAGCAGAACTCTACTAGAGGACTCTGTTCTAGACCATGACTGTATTTTAAAGGCTACTCTCCCTTCTCTGAGTGCAGCTGCATTGAGTAAGTGTACCTAGAATAATAAAGAAGCTAAACTTGCAAGATTCTAGCAGAGTGATGGAAAAAGCCACGTAAGAGACCCCTCATCCTGTCTTGAATGTATATAAACAAAAAGTTACCTGTAACTGGAGGTGCAGAAAATGATGGCATCAGTGGGCTCTGCGGTGCTCGACCAGCATGACCTCTGGTAATGTCATAGGTTGAAGACATGGAAAATCCTGAAATGGGGGGACCAGTAGGAGGTGCAGGAAGACCAGGGCCAGTAGTAGAGCTTAATGGAGGAGGTGTAGAGAACTGGGGCATGGAGGTATTAAAAGCTGAAGGGGCAACAGGAGGTGGGGCAGGAGTTAGAGGTGGTGCAATAGCAGAAACCATTGCAGAAGGCACAAGTGGAAAAGAAGCTGAAGTTGTTGTAGGAGTAGGAAGGGGAGACACTCCAGCTGGCAAGGGTGGTGAGTATGCGGGAGAAGATGACATACTTGGTGTAGCAAGGGGACTGGACAAAGCTATGAAAAAAAAAAAAGGAATTTTAGAAATGCTGAGCCTTAATCTCAAGAGATTCAGTTATATAATTGTTCAGATATTTTACAAATAAGTTTTGACCTGGTCTGCTTTTTTCCCTTCAAAGTGAATTTTAGTTCTGCTTGAGTTTGCACACAACACCAATTGCGCTCAATTTTTGGTGATAGTATCTTGTAAGCAACATCTCTTTTTCTTGCATGACCCTATTTGTCGTAAGCTTAAAAAGATGAGTCAACATTTGACTACTGAATTTATAGCAGCTGAAGTCTGCCTCAGAAATTTCTAGCTAGTACTGTTCTTTCTGAGTAACTGCTTAATCAACAGGAATAATGGTGATACAGGAAGTGCCCATCTTTAAGAACAAAACTTACACTCATAATATCTGGCAGGGTGGAAATTACTTCAGAGGTATGGTTCTATGAGATGGGCTGAGCACCACGCAGCCCTCTCTTCCCTAGCACCCAGCCTCCTAATCCCTCTGCTTTCTCTGTTTCAGTCTGGTCCTCAGCTGATCCTTGGATATGCCAATTTTGCTCTCTAAACCAAGTTTAGCCAGAAAATTAAGTCAGACAAACAGAAATGATCATTTCTGATAGCAGTAAGCTGGTTGGATCAGCTCAAGCATCTCATTGGCCTCAGCCTAAACATCAATGACAGTCAAATGATATGCCAAGTTGCACTAATACAGTGGTCGCCAAACTTTATCACACACACCTATTAGTAAAAACTTTTTGAGTATTCACCCTCCAAACCTATGTAAATTGATTTATTTACAAATTATTTGTACCACTGTACTAGTATATCATGTATATTATAAAACATACACAACAGAAATTTTAAAAGGATAAGATAAAGATGCACAAAAAAAAAGTAAAAATAACTTTTATTAACAGTACAAAAACTTTTCTGCTCCCACTGAAAATTGTTTTATTAATATATTATTAATAATACAGTATGTTAATAATGGTTAACATACTATATAATACAATTATTAATAATATTTTAGTGAGAATAATGTGATTGAAGAAGCCTCATTATTTTTTAAACCGTGGTTTAACACCTCATGACACAGCAATCTGAAGGTCTGGTTCTATGTTCAGATTATCTCGATATTTGGCTTTAAAGGCTGTCATAGCAGGAAAAGGCACCTCACATATACGTAGATTCAAATGGAAGAAGTGTATTTTTAGCTGTGCTTACTAAATCATGCTACTTGTTTTCCACTCCCACCCACCAGTTATGCAAAGGATTTTCTTGAAATTCAGCTAGCAAATTTCCATCTCCCCCAATGTCAATCAATTGTTCTTGCACAACTAATCAGAAGGTGTTGCAGTTCAGTATTTTTAACAAATGGGTTCAAAACCCACTGAAACTCTTCATTTGAAAGATTTTTACACGGGTCAGGAAACTCTCTTTGAAAGATTATGTGTACAGATCCGACAGTTTTTATATGCGACACTTGCATTGTTGTTGGCAAGAGGATTGCATAACGATTGAAACATTTCCAAATATCAGTTTTCAAAAGGCTCTCTCAAAAGCATTACTTTCTTACAAGAAGTAGTTACTGTATCACTCCCTGTTAAAATGTTACCTTTACCCTGAAGGGACAAATTATGAGTGCATATTTTTTTTAAAATATCTACTAAGTAGCACACTGCTGACAGCCATTTGTCACCACGGAAAACGTCAGCAAATCTGAGAGACTTTTCTTTTTGTAAAAGAAAAATGTTCATGCCATCTTTAAGTTCAACGACTCTTTTAAACACCTTGCCACATGACAAGCAGCAAATCTCTGTGTAATACAAAAAAAAATTCACGGTCACCCCCTATCTCATTACAAAGCATTGTTAAAAAATCTGCTTTTAAAGATCATTTTTACAAAATGAACCAAATTGCTGATATCCTGTAGCACTTTGTGCACTTCTGGCTCCAGTTTCTTTCCTGCAACAGCAGCTCCATCAGCGGTTACACTTACACAGTTTTAATAAAAACATCACTTTTATTATAGAAGTCATTTACTGTTGAGAATATATCTTACGAGGTACATCCCTCCTTCAGCGTTTGACAATGAAGTAGTTCTTGGTGTATTTTATTATTGCAACAGAATTTAGCAAAAACCATAAGCTGAGACACCTTAGGAACAGCTGTACTTTCAGGTAACCGTATAGCAAGCCTCCCACACTGTGTAATTTGTCCTAATATGTGTTTGTTCAAATCTTCAGCATCTTCCAACAGTATTTACTGACAAATGTATTTTAGTTTGTAACCATACTGTTTTCCATGTATTATTTGAGACGTTTTTACTGTCAGGAATAACAAGTGTTCTCCAATGTACATAACTTTTTGTCTTCACTATGAGATAAGAAATACCCAGAGAGGCTTCTAAAGGTTTATCATTAAGCTTACTGAAATTTTTGAAGTACTGGATTGAGTACTGTAAGACTTGAAACATTACCAAAAAAAAAATCGTACAGGCTTTTTTTTCATGTTCTGCTTAGTTGTTACACATCTTACTAATCATAGTGAGTTTATACTATCTTTAGCTAATATCTCAAGGCACAATATACACAGGGCGAGGTTCATTGTTAACAATGGCAGCTGTAAATTTATATTTCAAATAGTCCTCTTGAAAATTTTGAATTTTTTTTTGGCCAACTGTTTGTTAGCTCTGATTAGATTGTTAGCCATGTTACGAGATAAAAACAATGGTAAAGAGGTCATACTCGGAGTCGGAGAAGTGTCAGCTCTTCCATTTTCTTCTTGTTTGCTTGTGCTCGCATTATTGGCAGTATTTTCAATCTATGGTCTCTTTGCAGAAATCTTTAAGTCACTTGCCCATTTTGTGAGGGTTAGTATAGTTAAAACTAGATAACATCATCCATAAATCCACTTAAGCAGGCACACAAACTGCAAGGCATTGCAATATGATGAAAGTGAGCAAATGAGTGAGGGTGCCACTGTCAACCCCTTTGCACTGTGAAATACCTACTCTTCCCTCAGGACATCTGAATGCCCAATGTATGGACCAACTGAGTGAGGACACCAGTGTCAAGCAGTATAGCAAATATTAGTAAAGCTTAATTTCGTTCTTATTTTTTAGCTAAAAATAAATATTAATGGAAGTTCTAGTATTTTCTTCCTGCACCCCAATGGCTTGCCTTGCACACCCCCTGGGGCAAAGGTACTCCACTTTGGAGTCCGCTGCACTAATGTGACTCAAGATAACAATACCAGATTTGTCAGAAAATTAAATATTTGGTATTCAGAATATGGTGTTCAGATTCTTGAAAAATCAGATAAAGTGCTTTGATTACCACCCACAATATTAAAAACCAAGTGATTATCCAGGTTTACCACTATCCTCTACAAGACTGTAAATTTGTTTTGTTTTTAACTCCCTTCTGTTTGGCTCATCTAACTGTGCACTGTAGTGGAAGGTATTATTTCCCTGGCCCACATCCTTAAAAAACACAGGTGCATCCACATGACTTCATTAAAAAAGTCTGAAGAATAGAAAAATGCTGAAAATATTCTGTGTGTCAGAAGCATGTCAGATAAGAAGCACACTTCCATGATTAAGAAACAATTTAAATTCTTCCAATTAGTCTGGAGAAGTGCACTGTAATTATGCTGATTGCAAGGTTTCTGGGTGAACTGCGGTGCTTCAAAAGACATGAAAAAATGTGACCAAGTTCCTGAGGAAGTTTCTGTACCTAATGAGACAGGTGTAGCAGCAGCAGCAGCAGCCCCTGCTGTGCTTGGTGGGGGCGTGCCAGGTGGAGTTGTCTCTATTCCACTCTCTTCCATCATTTTCCTTCATCTACGAAAAGCTGTGAGAGCAAAAAAAAAAAGTGTACCTTGAGAAACAAGGGAAAAGATTTTAAACTAGAATGTAAAGGCCAAAACATAGTGATTTACATTCTGGAACAGAGAAGGTAATTCAAATGCCAACTCTAGAAAAAAGAAAGAAATTGACTGATCTCGAGTACGTAATTATCTGGTATGTCTCACTTCTCCTGTATCTTCCCTTTATTTTTAGCACTGTGATAATACTTCAAACTCTAAGCCTCTTTCTAAAAACTACACTGTGCATGCCCAGTTACTGCTTCCAATATACACTGGTGATACTTAGAGGAGTAATAATAGAGAAGTAATTACACATTGTAAAACCCATAACCCATTGCAAGAAAATCTTAACTATGGGGTAGTATTTTTGCTGCGTTATGGAGCTATAGTAACTCAAACAAGGACCTGTTATTTTCAGAGCTGATGCATGACAGGATGCCAAACATGACAAGAGGCAAAATAGAGGACTAAAGTCTCCCCGCTTCTGGCAGCAAAGAACGACAACTACCCGAAAAGTTGTAGCCCTCTCGGGCTCAAGCACTTCAGCAGATGCTCCTAAGCATCATGCCTGAGTGCAAGCACCTTGCTGAACACCGTGAACAGAGCTGGCAATGGCCCAGGAGCCCTGACTCTGTGGCCTAAGCTCTAATCACGACCTTGTCTACCTAAAAGCATAAGTGTTTTGGGGTCAGATAAATAAACCTCCAGAAAAGCCAAATGAAACCAGCTGAAATTCACTTCCAACATGAATAAAATTCCATTGAAATTAATTTACACTGAACAAGTTTTCCAGTACAGGCAATTCCTGCAAAATCCAAATACCATACTGCTCTGGTAACACTACAGCAGAAGTGAAAGTAATTGAAAACTTTGGCTTTTATTTTGAAAGGCAGTTTATGTTGGAAGTATCTTTTAACAACTTTGAGTAAACCTTTAAAATACACTACTTCTGGAAAAGTAAAGCTATATGCTTATTTAAAAATCTTAAACTAATGTAAAAGGGCTTAGGAGAAGAAAAGGAGAGGGGAAAAAATTAAGACTTTCATGAACACCTGGATATTTTTGTTTTTCAGTGCAGAGGCAGCTAACAAAAAAAACCCTGCTTCCGCCCAAGTCTGGTAAACTACACAGCAATGATTTGTACCACTCCCTGAGGCAACAATCCTTAAGGAAATTTTAATGAAATAAATATAAAGTAATTACATCCATGAAAAACAGACAGACTCCAACATTTTCCACCATATTCATTACTTCACCAGCTACTCCTGAGGAGTGCCAGCGTATTCCCTTTAACAATTTAGAGAAGAAAAGGCTTAGATAACATGCTGAGTAAAAATACCCATGTGTATATAAAAAGAACTGCACTTACAAAAATACAGGGGTTTTCCTCTCTTTCAAAAAAAAAAAGCCCCTCATTGCCTCATTGTTGTTTTAAATGTATATAGAACTCTTAAGTTTAATATGGAGGAAAAATTACTGTTATTACCAAATCGAAAAATCCAAAAAGTAGGATGTCAATGTTAGTCTTGACAGGCTGACAAAGAGTCTCATAAACAAAGGCATCAAAATCACATAGAAGAAATCACAGTCCTTCTGACAAACCAGTATGCTTTGCATAAGTGATTCAAGATTAAACGTTTGAACCCAGCCTCAGAAAGCAAGTAAATGTGGTTTGTGTGCAGCGCTCTTCATGAAAACTCTTATAACAGAGGGATTTTAGGTTCTGAATACCTCTTCAATTAACTTAAAAGCTTCTCTTCAGATGGGATGAAAGGGTCAGTATTGCCTGGTGGGGAACAAACTGTCCTTGTACAACGAGTACATCTCATCATCCCTTAGAAAGGAACTGCAGTCTTCCTTTAAAACTTCATTAAGCAGAAGAATTTGCAATAATAAGATTTTGTCTTTTAATCAAGTTACAGGAGTCTACATTCCCCCTCACAGAAGTATTTCTAAAGTCATTCTTCTTCCAATTATACACTGCAAAGCAAGAAAGAATTTTCCACTGTGCAACTAAAGTAATCACTGACCAAAACCTCCTAGAAACATTTTATTTTATCAAGGCTCTTTTAATCTGCTGCTTGATTTCACTTAATGCCATGATTAAAAACTGCTGAGAGGTGCTTACTACTTAAAATAAATACTGCAGCCATGTAGAATGACTGAAAAAGTTCCAGAGAGTAGCTTTTCAAAAACTCCATACAAAGCTTTTTCAAAGCTTCACAGAGCTATTAAAGTTGGGGGGAGGTGGGAACAACCCCTCGAAAAAGTAACCTAATTGACATCTAGAAAGTTAGGAATTAGAAGAAATGTAAATAACTCTGTAGTTGCTTTTCTCTATTAACTTTACAAAGAGAAAACTGAAGCAAGCATTAAACAGGAACAGCAATCCCAAACTTGCAAAAATTATGAGTTGATTGTTGACATACAATGATAAAAAACCTCTGATTTAAAACTTCAATTAACAAAAAAACTCCACCAAAAATCAGTAGTTTCACATTTTCTCCTCTCACTTGTAAGTCTCTCTGGGAAAGCCAACCATCTGCAAATCCAGCCTGGCCTCAAGATAGAAGCTTCAGGAAAGCAAATGTCACTCCAGTCTTCAAAAAGGGCAAGAAGGAGGACCCAGGTAACTATAGACCGGTCAGCCTCACCTCCATCCCTGGAAAGGTAACAGAACAACTTGTTCTTGGTGCTGTCTCTAGGCACATCAAGGATAGGGGGATCATTAGGGGCAGTCAACATGGCTTCACCAAGGGGAAGTCATGCTTAACCAACCTGATAGCCTTTTATGAGGATGTTACCCAGTGGATAGATGATGGTAAAGCTGTGGATGTGGTCTATCTCGATTTCAGTAAAGTGTCTGACACAGTCTCCCACAGCATCCTCGCAGCTAAACTGAGGAAGTGTGGTCTGGATGATCGGGTAGTGAGGTGGATTGTGAACTGGCTGAAGGAAAGAAGCCAGAGAGTGGTGGTCAATGGGACTGAGTCCTGTTGGAGGCCTGTGTCTAGCGGAGTCCCTCAAGGGTTGGTACTGGGACCAGTACTATTCAATATATTCATTAATGACTTGGATGAGGGAATAGAGTGCACTGTCAGCAAGTTCGCTGATGACACCAAACTGGGAGGAGTGGCTGACACACCAGAAGGCTGCGCAGCCATTCAGAGGGACCTAGACAGGCTGGAGAGTTGGGCGGGGAGAAATTTAATGAAATATAACAAGGGCAAGTGTATCCTGGGGTGTATTAGAAGGGGTGTGGTTAGCAGGTCAAGAGAGGTTCTCCTCCCCCTCTACTCTGCCCTGGTGAGGCCGCATCTGGAATATTGTGTCCAGTTCTGGGCCCCTCAGTTCAAGAAGGACAGGGAACTGCTAGAGAGAGTCCAGCGCAGAGCCACAAAGATGATTAAGGGAGTGGAACATCTCCCTTATGACGAGAGGCTGAGGGAGCTGGGTCTCTTTAGCTTAGAGAAGAGGAGACTGAGGGGTGACCTCATTAATGTTTATAAATATGTAAAGGGCAAGCGTCATGAGGATGGAGACAGGCTCTTCTCAGTGACATCCCTTGACAGGACAAGGGGCAATGGGTGCAAGCTGGAACACAGGAGGTTCCACATAAATATGAGGAAAAACTTCTTTACGGTGAGGGTGACTGAACACTGGAACAGGCTGCCCAGAGAGGTTGTGGAGTCTTCTTCTCTGGAGACATTCAAAACCCGCCTGGACACGTTCCTGTGTGATATGGTGTAGGCAATCCTGCTCCGGCAGGGGGATTGGACTAGATGATCTTTCAAGGTCCCTTCCAATCCCTAACATTCTGTGATTCTGTGATTCAGAGGGGAATCCTGCCCGTTGTAGGGCTTATTTCCGTTCCCTTGGACTTTGCAGGTTCAGGCGCACACCCCCAGGCAATGTGTCCCAGTAAGCTGGATACCCTCAGAGTGATGCCCAGTGAGAAGCATACTGCTATCTCCTTTCTGTTCTGGCTTAAATTTTATCCTTTGACCCTAATACATCCCATATTCATTCATATATTGTCCACTAAATCAACTGGGGTTTGCCACTAGCTGGGGAAAAGAAGACCTCTCCCTACCTTTTCCTGGAAGAGTGGACAAATTCCTTTATTCTCTCACATAACGCACAGCCACAAATATTTTCCCACAGTATTTTCCTCCAACTCTCAACTTTTTCCTTCACTCTTTTCCCTTTCCATCTACCCACCTTAATGCAATTAGAGAACCCTGAAGCCTAAATAGTCCTATATTCTTTTCCCTGTAGCTTACCCATCCCCTCACACCATCAATCTCACTGTGAAGTCCTGACCTAGCAGGGACTAACATGAAGCCTGCACAAATAACAGCTTTCTATACACTGAATTCTCAACATAAGCCAGTTGTAGTTTGCATGCGCTGCACGAAAAAAAAACATAAATAATTAAAAAGAATAAGGTTAAGGAGAAAGATAAGACATGGGAGAAGGGAATACAAAAAGGAAAGTAAAAAGCATAATAGGTGTAATTGGAAGCTAATAGCTCATTGTGTTGAAAGAATCCAGCACAAAGAATCCATATAATTAAAACTGATCCTACAGGATATATGGCTTAACACTTGAATCTAAATGGACTACCTGAAACCAGTTATATGTGAGAAACTGGGAAACATTAGGATGGAAGCAGAACATGGTGGGGAAAAAACCCAAGCATTCCACAGACTTAACAGTGTTCAGTCCTCAACAAAGTTTCCCATGAGGGTTTCCAGCTTCCCTTGGGAGAGTTGCAGGGAAAAAGCTCCCCAATAAGATCAGCCTACGGATTCCTAATGAATGCTGGGTGTGGAACTGGACTGTCTTCTCAGTGATTAAAAAAAAAATTGTAATAATTCTTCATAGTCCAAGCCACAAACACATAATTTGTAGCAAGTAGCGCCTGAAAATTCCTAACTTCTTAAGGAAGCGACTTTTTTGCCTTCCTGCAAACTAGAACATTTTGCATTACTAAATTGAAGAGACAAAGGAGAAACTCTGAGACAGGCAACTGAAGCATGTGCAATCAGGTGACAATAACAGCAGTACTGCCATCTAGTGATTCGTGATCATAAATAGATTTCACAAATTCGATAAACTTGCCACACTTAGCTACAAGAAAATCTTGTCTTATGCTTATAAGAAATTAAAAAAGAAGGGATATGAAAAAGATAAATACAGAGAAACACAGAAAAACCACATTCCCTATGATAAGTCATCCTTAAAATAACCCCTTTAAGAAGCAGAAGCATGAATTTTGTTAGGTTCCATCAATTATTTGGTTAAAAAAAATAACCCTTGTCAGTACTAATAAAGACACTAATAGGGATGATGTTAAACCCCCACATTACACAAAGAAAATACAGTATACCCACCACGTCTATCCCTAGTTGATTGGTAACTGCATTTTACTGATTCTCACCAGCTGAATCTCATCCATTAAAGTGAAGCCAAATCTCAGTGATTAACCTAATTCCCAAATGCAAAGTCCGTGTGTATTGAAGGAAAAATCAGGCTAAAGTTCTGACTGAAAATTTTAACAGGACCTGTGTTAAAAGCAGGAATGACATAATTTTATTTAGAGACTAAAAGGCTGAAGTGGCAAACTATTCATCTTTTTACTTAAGTTTAATAAGAAGTAATTACATTTGCGCTAATATTTTGCAATAATCTTAACGACATAACCATACTTCAAAAGCATTCTACAGGTTATTATTCTAAAATATAGAAATTCACAGTTAACGATAACTACCTACAAATGGAGATTAGCAAATTTCGGATGGATAAAAACACATTATCTAGAAATCAGTCACACTTCAGAGTTTATAATGAGGCCATATTTTCAAACATCCTTAATTAGCCCCTTCTTGTATTTTAGTAGATGCTCCTGCTAATAAAAAAACCCTACAACATACTTAAGAATGCTAAGAAGCAAAACTATCCTCTAAACGGAGCTTAAAATGAAACAAAACCACAGTTGGAATACTAAATTTAAATGCTATTAAACTTCTCATCTTTCGTGATAATAGGCATAACTATTTTAATTAACTGCGTGGAACAGTACTGATTACACACATTGTCAATGGGTAAGCACAAGTTGACAACTGTCCAGAACAAGGAGCAGTTATTTATTTATTTATGTGAACAAATCAATTGTTTGGAGCCATTCCCAGTGCAACCACGTCTTCAAATAAAATGTTACATCCTAGACTGCATTAATGGATAGACAGATTCACAGGTACACACTTGTATTCAACAGGAGAGAAGTCAAAGGGAAAAAAGCTCAAGAACTCATACAGATGCAAACAACAGAGATCACAAACAGAATGACCAAGAAGAAAGCAAGAAAGAAAATGAGAAAAGAAAAACCTTCAGCTACTAAAGATGGGGTGAAGCTGACATCAATCAAAAAGACAACACTCTGAAAAAAAAAAAATCAAAGCAAAACCAGAGTTCAACTGTTAGTACATTAAAGTTTCATCTGAAAAATCCCTCACATTGGTTTATTTCATTTTAGAAAGGGAGAGCACAAAGTCAGGGCTAAAACTTCCTTCAGACTCTGGCCTGTAAATGCGGGTAGGTCCCAGAGGACATCAAAGCCCCACTGAAGGCAAAGGAATGGCATATGGGGATCATCAGTTTAATCAGCTGGTGTTAAATGACTTGTTCTAAAGTCCAAAGCCTTAAAGAGAGGTAATCAGGAAAGAAAAAAAAGAGAACAGAACTCTCCTGTATTTGTTTTCTAATCGTAGCATAAATAATGTTAATCACAATATCTGCATCACCTTTTCACCTTTAAAAAAAAAAGGTCTGCTTACCAAGCAGAATCCAGTATGCCTCAGACCTAACGCAGTACCAAGACAGCTCAAAACACGAGGCATGCCAGAAGGGGTTGGTCTTGTCTTGAGACTACTGCAGATAGAGTTAACATAGTCCACAGATACCATAAAAAAATGTAAGTTCCACTTTTCTAAAAGCTTCCTCACTTCTCAGAATTATTTGTTTCCCACATTCTTAGTGCCACTGACAACCCTGGGGATTTGTTCCAAACCACATGCACCCTTACCATCAAATAGTTATTTTTTAAATATCATAAAGCTTATGTAGCTCCATGGACCATTTAGTTCCAGATCACTGACGACCACAGCTAGAGAACTACTGATCTCGTATACAACGTTATGTACAACTACATAAAACCATCAAAGAAACAGCTAAACAAAACCATGTACATTGTACCAATTTGCACCAATAGCTATATCATATGTGATGCAACAGCTCCAGCACTTTCGGAGCTTTTTCCCAAAAAGAAATAATGCTTTTTTCATGTGAGAATAAAAATTAATAAATCATATAAATAAAGGGCAAATCACTTCAACAATGCCTCCAGAAACATTATAATAACTAATAAACCTCCTGAAGCATCAATTCTATGAGATACTAGCAGATCCTCAAGGGCAAGGATTTCCACTGTCAGTCACGTTAATTCAACCCGAAACCACATGGGTTTACCCAGGACCTGCATTTCCATCCCTAGCTGCAAGGCTGGAATGTGCAACACCGAGGCCAGGCATCCAAACTCTGCACAGTGCCTGGAGGAAAAGCTTGGTTGCTCAGAGGGTGACTCACAAGAGCAAGGTACCAGAACCAGCCAACTGGAAACTCTACGATGTGCTGGTCCATGCGTGTGTTTCCAAGGCCACCAGCCACTGAGGCAGCAAGGAGTCCTGTAAGGACTCTGATCTCCATGCATAGCCCACGACCCTCACCTTACAACAGGCCTTAGAGCGTGTTCCTGTCAATAGGGAGGACAGGAGCCGCTGCTACCCTTTAGAAGGACAAGATGGTTCAGAACAAGAGGAATAAGCCAAAGTGCCCACAGCAGGGTCAGGCCCCTGGCTGGTCTCCAGGATGGAGCCCGCTGAGGGGCCGACACCCTGCAGCCCCAGCTGTGCCGCTCAAGGGGGAAAAGCGCCTGGGCGGGAGGTCTCGGGACAGCTCCCGGCGCTCGGCCCGGGCCTCTACACGCGCAAACAGACGCAGTCGTGCCGGCAGCCGCCCCGCAGGGCCCCGGCGCTGACGGGTCGCCAGAGCGGCGCGGCCTACGCCGGCAGGCCAGGCGGAGCGGCGCGAACACCGCCGGCATCCCTCCACCCCCCGCCCCGGAAAACACCTCAGCGGCCCACCCCGCCCTACATGCCACAGCCTCCCCCGCTGCCCGCCGCCCTAACCTCCGGACCTGCCACGGCCGCTTCGGGCCCCAACGGCCGCAGCCGTCATGCGGGGAAACCACCTCTGTGGGCCGCCGCCGCCGCCCGGCCTAGCCCAGCCCTCCAGCCACTCCCTCCACGTCGCCGGGGACGACGGGTGCCGACGCGGCTCCTTCGCACGCCACGACACGTGGCCTCACCGAGCCCACGCGCCAGAGCCTGCCGCCTGCCCCCGCCCCCGCCCCGGCCCGGCCAGCTGGCCGGCCGCGCTCGCCTCGCGGGGAAGCCGCGCGCCGGATCCCGCCGGCGACGAATGGAGGCACCGACCGACTGCGCCGCCGACTACAGCTCCCAGCAGCCCCTGCGGCGCCGCGCCCGCGCGCGGCCCCGCCCCGGCCCCGCCCTGTGCTGCCACGTCTGCTGCGGCGCTGCCTGGCGGCGGCGCGCGCCAAGGTAGTCCCCCAGCGCTGCCGCCGCGCGCCGGGGCGCTCCCGGGGCCAGGACGACACGTCCTCCGGCCCCGGGCCGGGGGTGCCGCTCCGCGCCCGGCGCGCCCCGCTTGCGGCTCGCTGCCTGCCTCCAAAATGGCGGTAGCGGGGAGCAGGGCGCCCCATCTGCCACGTTCGCGGGCGGCTGCGGGGAGGGGCGGGCCAGCGGACTCGGCCGAGCTTGGGGTAGTGCAGTTGCGGCGGTGTGCTGGGTCGCTGCTCCCCTGCGCCACGTCTGTACGCTGTCTCCCGGTCGCACCTGCGCCAATCATCAGCTGCATGGGCATCAGCACCCCACTGCCTTCTATCTGGCTACCGGGGCGAAAACTACATGATGGTCTTAAAATTTTACAGCCTTAACAAGCCATCAGGAACCCTTTCCTAAATTTCTAATTACGGGAATTTAAAGGATATTTTAGTTGCAATCACTTCTCTTACATCCCTTGGTGACACCACAACCCATTGCATAGTGACTAGGTGACAACAGAATCCATTGCCCGAGGACCTCAGGACAGGCAGCTGCCTCTCCGCTTCCCCTCCTCAACAAGGTATAGAGAGCAATGAGGTTGCTCCTCAGCCGCATTCTCTTCCATCTAGACAACTTAGGGCTTTCCCTTTGTGAACTCGTATTGACTCTGCCTGACGACTCCATTGTCCTTGAAATGCCTTTCAGTAGCACCCAGTAGGATCTTTTCCATATTTTTTCTAGGTACTAAGGCTAGACTAACAGGTCTCTAGTTTCTCTCATGTCCTTCTTGTAAATGGGAATAATGCTGGCAAGCTTCCAGTCAGCAGGGACCTCCCCAGCTGCCCAAGACCTTTGGTAGATGATTGAGAGGGGTCCTGCTGTAACACCTGCTAGCTCCTTCAGTACTCTGACATGAACCTTCAACGGATACAGCCGGTCCCTCACAATTTCAGGGTCCACAAGTGGAAAGTCACTGTTCCCACAGTCGTGCTCCTCCAACTCAGAGGACCAGGCTGCCCAAGGTCTATCATTATCATTAAAGACTTATGCAAAAAAAAAAGCATTGAATGCCTTTGCTTTTTCTGCATGCCTATTTGCCAGGTGACCATCTTCATCAAGTATCAGACCAATGTTTTCCTCCTCTTGCTATTAACATACTAAAAAGTCCTTTCTTCTTCAGTTTCAACCCAAGCTGAGCTTTGGCCTTTCATGCTATTGGGACGCAGATCTTCCTTTGGGGCCCTGCAGCAGGTCTCGCTGCTGAACCCAGCAGCTACCTCCTGTCCCTGCCCTCATATTGCATGGCTGGCTTGGCTGAAGAAGGGGTCATGGAGCGGTGTGTGAGAGGAGGGCGAGGGGCCATGGGGAGCACAGAGAAGATACGCTGCCTTTTCTGCGGGGTTCACTCGCAGCAGAGAGGAGCTGTGCTGGGAAAAGGCCTGCAGAGAGCATGGGATGGTGAGGGCTGGTGGGGGTGGTGGGGAACTGACGGCGCCCATCTGCAAAGGGGGTTCCTTTCCAAGTGGAGGATAAGAAATGGCAGCACCAAGGCTGGAGATGGAGGAGCAGAAAGAATGCCTGTGCTCGAGGGCAGCACCATGTCCATATTTCTCAGCTTGTGTCCCCGTACCACCTGAATGAGGGAAACATGGCCCAGCAAGACCAGACATGACCCAGTGTGCTCAGATCAGCACAAAGAGGCCCTTCAGGTGCTTAGGGCCAGTCCCTGGGGTGCTTGAAACAAGGGAAAGGGCCCCTGCAAGAGCACAGGACGAAGTGCCGTGGCACCTCGCTAAAGGGAAAGGGGCCCTGCAAGACCAGAGGGCCAAGACCCATGGCACTGTGCTCTGGGGAGAGATGCACCCAGAGAGCAGGGGTCCAGCCCTGTAATAGTCAAAGCAGGGCAACGAGGCTGTGCAAGACCAGAGGGAGAAGGCCCATGGCACTCTGCTAAGGACAGCAAGAGGAAACGGTGGGCACAGCCCCAGGAGAAGGGGGAGAAAGCAGCACGGGTGGGGATAGCAAGGCCACCTGCACTGTTAGTAACACCGACACTTATTCTGAGGTTTTCAGGCCTTTATTTTCTTTCACTGTCTGATCCTGAGACTCAGAGGGCTGGGAGCCCTTGAGGGCCGGCGCGTGCCCCAGCTGCTGGCCCAGACCTGGTTCTGGCAGCAGCTGGGGCGTTCTTCTAGTGCTGCCGGCGCGGTGGCCTCATCTTGGGTGGAGAAGAGGCCCCGGGGCTGCTGCACCTCCTCTTTGGGGGTCACCGTGGCCCCCCATGGGAGCATTCCCTGCCCTGGCTGGAAGTAGATGGAGATGCTGCGGCCTCCTCAGGCTCCTCCTGGGGTGGCTCTTGCACTGCAGGGGTAGGAACGGGGGCAGAGGGAGGGCTGCCGGGACCCCCACAAAAGGCAGCTGCTGAGGTGCTGGGGAGGCCGTCCGCATTGGTTCCTTCAGGGCTGCCAGAGGGGACTGGGCCATGTGTGGGAGACCCTCCTTGGGAGGTAGCAAGGCCGTCCTCCAGCCACAGCAGACGGTGGGCCTCCCCGCTGCACTGTTGCACGGTGACGTCAATAAGTTGCTGCACAAATGTCGCCGCGCGGTTTTGGAGGAAGGCCCCCAGCAGCTGGACCAGGAGGTCTTCATCCAGCCCAAAGAGGCGCAGGAGGGTCATGACGAGGCCCTCCACTATGGCTGCCAGTGAACGCCGTCTCCCAAAGATCAGCCCCAGCTCTTGACACACCCAGGGCAGAAGGGGCTGCAGGAGCGCTGGGTGCTCCCGGAAAAGGAACGCCCAGGTGTTGGGCTGGAGGCCGCCCAGAAGAGCCCTGGGCACCATCCCCACAGGCTGCCGTTCTGTTGCTGCAGGACTGTGGGCAGCTGGACGGCCAGGAGCTCCTCCCACCTGGCGGCCGACAACTGATGTTGCGGCAGATGGTGTGACGATGTGCTCCTCAAAGTCGTCATCCCCCCGCACCGAGTGCACAATGGAGAGGATCCTCCTCCTGCAGAGGGGGCACTCGGGCTTTCTCTCAGCCCACCGCACAATGCACGCATAGCAGAATTGGTGGAGGCACGGCATCGCGTAGCTGACCTCCTCCCAGCTGTCCAGGCAGATTGGACAGTGGTTGTCCAGCTCCGTGGCCATGTTCTGCACGGGCTGCGGTGGGCTGGGGGGAGCTGGGGATGTCAGGCCGCTCCCTCTGACAGGCGCTGCAGCAGCGGATGTCGCGCTAGAAAGGGAAGAGTGGCCATGGTCGTGGGCTGGCCCAGGGAGGGGTGGAAGAAATGCCCAGGTCCCCCAAGAAGGAAACCCTCCCAGCTCCCCAGGGTGAGTTGTCCCTTCCCAGCTCACCTGTGCTGCTGTGAGCACACCCGCTGGGTGCCCCGGCTGCCTGAACGTGGCAGGGCCGGGGGAAATCCTCCGACGGCTCTGGGGTCAGGCACTGAGAGCTGCAACGAACAACTCCCTGAGCACAACACCAGCACCAAAGTCCTCGCTCAGCTCTCCAAACCTCGCGACCTCGCTCAGCTGGAGTGTGGGCACGAGCTGGCCGGGTGAGACTCGGCGCCCTAATTTATAGCAGCGAGGGACGCCGCGTCACAATGCATCAGTCGGGGACGTCACAGTCCTAGCGACATCACAGGGCATCGCTCGGGGACGTCGTGACGGGCCATCCTCGCCCATAGCGCTCTCCCTGGCAGCGCTGCAGCCCCAGCACACACGTCTGGAGTTACCGCAGCGCCACTGCCCACTCCATCCCCCCATCGCTTGTCTTGTGCTCGGCGTCGGTGTTTCACGCCAGTCACCGAGGCCTCGGACGTGTCTTCCCAGGGCCGTGTCAGGTCTCTCTGGCCGGGGCAGATGTCTCCAGGCACACATGGCAAGAAGGTTCACTCAGTAACGCCTCGTGCCTCCCTGGGAGGCTGCAGGACAAAGTGCCACAGGCTCTCTCCACACCCCAGCACTGCTGGCCAGCCCACTGGGCTCCCCTGCTTCCTCCCACGGGGAGGACTTGGCTCACTGTTGGAGATTTTCTCTTACTTGTAGAGCCATCAAACCAATGCCTCCAATCCCAAGCTTTACATGTCCTCTTGCCAAAGGTGGTTGCACCCCTTACCCCTGTGGTGATACCAGAAAACATGGTCACTTCTCCAGAAGGGTTTTTGTATTCCGTTCCTGATGCCCTTTGGGGCAGAGAGTGGTTGGAAGGGACCCCAGGCTCCCCTGGTCAGAGTGTGCAGGGTGATGGGGGGACACAGCACCAAACAGCCCCAGCGCCTCTGACTGCTGTGAGCCATCAGAGCAGCCTTTGGAAGAAGGTGGAGCCTTTTCCAAAAAATTGTTTGGGGCACTGAATTTGGGTTTTTTGTTTGCACAAGTGTGAGGTTGGTTGCCTCAGCTCTTGTAGTTCAAACAATGCTTCTCCCCTCACACAAACTCCCCCCCCTCCCTCCCTGCCCTGCCCCCCTTCCAACCCTATGATTTGGGAGCACTTACAGCTAACAGTAAATGCTCGTTGGAAATCTCCACATGGATGTGGATGGATCCTCAAACTTGATGAGAGTGCGTGCCGCCCCATCAGTCTGACGGGTAAAGATGATGCTAAATAGCCTTGGTTCTTGTATTAATCCCTAAAGCATGCCACTAATAACTGACTACAGAGTCATTTCAAAGAATCTGCAAAAGCCCTGGTAGAATACAATTGCCTGCAGATGCCTGGCAGCATATAGGGCACTGTCCACTGATTCAGTCATCCTAACGCACATGATTTCTGAAGCTTTCCCGTGCTGGAAGCACACAAGAGACAAAACTATAGCACAGCTCTGTCAGAAACTGAAACACCCAACATCTCAAGGTATTTGCAGATCTCTGACCTTAAGGCACCTTATCTGACTCCAAAGATGAGCTCTGGTGAGGCACTCAGATTTGTTTCCAGTGCAATTGCTGCTAAACCCTTTTTATCATGTTGGCTGAAGGCTTGAGCTCCAAATACAAAATTAGCAGGTTGTATGCATGCTTGATCCACTTGACACAGACCATGTAGTGGTACACTTGGAACTGGGAATGGCAGGGAATCACAAGAGCTGAAGCAGAAATAAAAATTTACATTTTCTGTCTCAGACTATGTAGTGCTGAGCCACCAGGATTTTGGGTGCATTTGTCCTCCTGGCCCGTCTTTAACTGCTAACTGCCTTGAACAAGTTAAAAACCCTTCACTTAAGATCTAGGTTGTGTTTGATTTTGTGATCTAGGCAGCTTTCCAGGGAGATTGTGCTTCAAGCTGCTAATGCCAAGCAGTTTGATCTGCTTTTGAGGGGCAAGCCAGAGCTGGCAAGTAGTCCAACAGCTGTGTACTCCTAGTGAGAGAAAAGCTCCAGTCACAAAAAGGGAGTGGGACCTGAGATGTGGACCCAGAAGGAAGCACAAGGGAGAGTGGTGAGTCGATCCCCTCTCTCACGCTTGTCCTGCTGGCAAGGTGGTGGCCTGCATCCACACAGCACCTGGCCGTAATGCCGGCATGCCTCTGACAACAGCTAGCCAACAGAGCGGGCTGCAGGTGACGGTGCCTTGTTGCTTAGCTCTGCACCTACACTGAGTGAAAAACAAAGTTGGGGTATTCAGTCTGAAATAGCCAGGAACTGAAATATCACTGTGATTAATTTAACTAGATGCCAAGTGCTTGATCCTTTTTAATTCTCTTCAGAATTCTGGATTAAAATGATTGCTCTTCTCCTCTTTGTTTCCTCAGACTTTCAGCAGATAAAAGGCAGAAGGTCAGAGACACTTTGCGAAAGCCCTATCTGAAATGCAGTGGCTTTCAGAAAGGACTTCCAGCCTATATATGCAACTAATATTAGAAAAGTCTTAACATGCAGGGCATCATTTTCTGCTGTCTGTTTAGATGCTTGTCCCTACACAGCAGATACACACCTAGACACTGAACCACCTGAAAGTTCTCAACTTCTCTTTCACTGCCAGTTAGTTACATCCAAAATCAGACATTAAGGAACTCAGTAAATCTTAAGGTGTGCACTCTTAGTTGAGTGATATCACAGATGCTATATGCTGTTTGTTCTTAGTAAAGCTGTGCATTGCTTTAATACAGACAGGGAATTTGAAAGAAACAGCTAATTTTTTGATCTTTTTGAAAGGAAAGACTTGGTACTCGTGTGTAAAATCAAAAAAAATATTGGGAAGTTTAATAGCTGGATGTGACCAAACCCTCATCAAGCATCGATTTAGTTTTAGAACAATAGATGGTAGTGGAATATTGATCTGTTTAAAGTGACTGTTCTTCTGAGACTACCATAACCTCATTTTAAATAGATGTAAGCTCTGCAGCTGTTCTTGGTTTTGCAAGGACTTCAGCATTCTACGATCAATCTGGACTCAGGCTTGCTGGGTACCCAGTGGCTTTGAGAGCATTGTGCTCAGTGTGACTTTCAAAGAACCTGAACAATGTCTGTCCCAGTAGCTACTGAAGCTGTGTTTGATGCAATATACAGCTAAGCAGCACACTGCCACAGAGATTTGGGTGCCCAGATCATGCTGCTTTCAGCCAGTAAGTCTCCCCACTTGACTTGCTCCCAGTTTTTTGATAGTGTCCTTTCACCAACACCGGAAACTCCCAAGCCAAGCAGCTCTGTTTTGTCCAAAGTGCTTGTATTTACAGACTTTTGACTCCTGAGGAACTGTTGTGGCTCTTTGGCAAGTTAACGAAAACAAAGATTGTATTCACAAGGATGCTGTGGGCAGGAGGGGGAACAGTTCAATTTTACTGAGCTTTTGACTCAAACACGGCTGTTTGGCTCTTTTGACAAAGCCAGCTATATACAAAAGGGGAGGCATCTGATGAAACAAGCGTTACTCAGCTACCATGTGGTCCTCTTTAATGCTTCATTTGAAAAATCTGTTGTACTGTCAGAAATCTGCTGTGTATGGGAAAGAATCCTTTCAGTTTCTATTCCTAAAATTTTGAAGAACGTTAAATTGACTGCAGGTTGTGTGGACACGTTTTAAGGCTCTCGTGTCTGCAGAAGTTTGAAAGCAAGTCTAGAACAAAACTACACATGGTCTAAATTTCTCTAAGGAATAAACATGCTGCTTCTAATCAGCAGGAACTCCACAAGGTGTGAGTGGGAGTGTGTGTGTTTCTGTGGGTGGCGGTGGTGCATTGACTCTGTTGTGACCTGCAGTAGATACCTATTGAGTTCTGTCTGCACAGCATTCTGTAAACTGAAGAACCTGATGTCTGCATGGGTAAAGTTGGTGCTTCATTCTGAGCAGCTCAGCTGACATGTTCTCACATCTGATTCTTCCTTGCTTGTTCAGCTATTCTGTATCTAGGGTACACACACTGAGACTCCTTATGCTCTGACCTTGCAAACTGATACTTCATAAATAGACTTATGAGATATAGGTGGAAGAATGCTTAAAACACTCTTGTAAGCAAACTTCAGGATGGAGCCAAACTTTCCCTAATTCTCCTGCACTGGGACAGCACCTGAACCAATAAGTAAAGCCACCCGAACTGGCCGAACTGGGAAGGGACAGACAACATCTCCACGCTGCCCTCTAGGCAGCAGCCCTCTATGCACAGCAGCTGGGATGCCGGAACAGAAAGGATGCACTGCAAGTTTGCAGCAAAATGGCCTGGAGCGTGTGTCGGCAGTGCCACACTGCTATGCTCAGGTGAGGGGTATGACCTGATCACTGTGCACTGTCACTTTGCACAAGCAGAGACAGCACTGTGCACCAAAGACAGCCCGGGCTCCTGAGGCATGCAGCATGCTGGAGAATGTGCAAAAATGTCACAGACCTTCAGTAGTGTGAATGTTAATCAAATTTAATCTCCATCCTGAAGAAAAAAGATGATGAAGAGAAAAGGGCAAGAACTGAATGCATATTAGCAAATGGTACCAACGGTGCCAAGGAGATCCTAATGCGAGCAAGCAGAAACCACCACCATCAACACCCCACCCTTTAACGTTGTTAGCAAAGCTGAGGGCTTTTTTTGTGTAGTCTTTAGTCCTCTATTTTCTTGTCCTGTCTAAGAATTAGACTTAGACTGTTACTGAGAGCCTATGGGTCTCCTTGCTGGCTGTGAATTGCAAAGCTTTTCCCCTGCCAGATCAGAACAAGGCCCCAGCTCCTCCTTTATGGCTGCAGGCATTCATTTTCAAAGCCAAAGACAAGAATAAACTGCGGATTTCTTCCCAGGAAAGCCCAGCCACACACTTGGAAAGACTCTATGGAGATGAGAAGACAGAGTGGCCTGATGGCATTGCAATTTCTGTGGGCTGACGTGCATTAGAAAACCCTTGCTCTGTCTCCGGCCCACAACGCTCGTTCTCTGTGCGCTGCAAAGGGCATCACGCCGGGGCTCACACAGTCCTCCTTGAAGCACCTGTAACACCCTCAGATCACACTGGGGTGGGTGTGTTTCCAGAGAACAACAGCCCTGCTTAAACCAGAGCAGCCCTGCGGAAATCGCTGGTGCAAGGCATGGCCACCTTTCACCAGGGGAACTGAAGCAGAGAGGCTTGTGCCACTGTTCCTCCGTGGACCTGAGCCCCATTCAGTCTCCTGCCCCCGTTCCTCTGCCCTGCTGTGTAACAGGACACACATTGGGTGCACCCCTTGAGTCCCATAGCCCAGGCACATGGCACTGCCCTTGCTAGTACCAGACAGCAGGCTGGTACCGAGTTTGCCAGGCTTGTGGACATGGAGGTGGTAGGGTCCAGTGGACATGCGAGGAAACAGTGGGCATAGCACCAGAAGAAGGGGGCAAAGCAGCATGGGTGGGGATAGCAATGCCACCAAGATGGATCGTAATACTGAGACTTCTTCTGCAGTTTTCATGCCTTTATTTTCTTTTATTGCATAGTGATTAAATTTAGGGGGCTGGGATCTCTTGGGGACCAGCCTGATTCCCAGGTACCAGCCTGGATGTGGTTTGGCAGGCCCCTGAGGCACCCTCCCAGTGTCATCGATGGTGGGGTGGCTTCTTGGGGGGCTGGGAGGGGTCCTCAGGACTGCCAGCCCTCCTCTTTGGGGCTCGACGAGGCTGCCCAGGGTAGCGTCTGCCATCCTGGCCGGGAGAAGAGGGCCTGGCCACAGCCTCCTCTGGGTCCTCCTGTGGCTTTTCTTGCTCCTCGTGGGTGGGAACGGGGGCAGAGGAGGGGCTGCCAGCATCCCCACCAAGGGCAGCCGATGAAGCGCTGGGAAGCTCTTCTGCCTCGGATCTGCTGGGGCTGCTGGAGGGGGCTGGGCTGGGGGCAGGAGACTCCCTCGGGAGGCAGCGGGGCCGGGGGCAGCCGCAGAGCTGCCCGCCCGCTCCTTGGCAGCATCGGCATCCTCCAAGCCCATCTGACGTTGGGCCTCCCCGCTGCACCGGTCCGCAATGGTGACAATCAGCCGGCGCACAAAGACCCTCGTGTGCCGGCCCAGGGCAGCGTGCAGCACCCGGATCAGGGTTTCCCTGTTCAGTCCAAAGAGTTGGAGGCTGAACAGGATGAGCCTCCTCGCTGCTTCCGCTGCTTCCCTGGCACCTGCAAAGATGAGTCGCAGCTCTCGTTGCTGCCATGGCTGTACGGGCAGGAGCAGAGCTGGGTCCCTTCGAAGAGGAGCGCCCAGATGTGGGGATGGAGGCCGCCCACAGGAGCCTTTGTCACCAGCGCTGCAGCTGATGGCTGGGATGCTGCAGGGTGAGGGATATGGCTCTGATGGACGACAGCTGCTGGTGCTGCAGGTGGTGGGATGACATGCTCCTGGAAGTCGTCATCCCCCCGCACCGAGGATAAGATGGAGGTCACCCTCCTCTTGCAGAGGGGGCACTCGGGCTTGCACTCAGCCCACTGTGCAATGCACGCGTAGCAGAACTGGTGGAGGCACGGCATCACGTAGCTGGCCTCCTCCCAGCTGTCCAGGCAGATTGGACAGCGGTTGTCCAGCTCCGCGGCCATGTTCTGCATCGGCTGCGGTGGGCTGGGGAGAGCTGGGGATGTCAAGCTGCTCCCTCTGACAGGCGCTGCAGCAGCAGGTGTCGTGCTAGAAAGGGAAGAGTGGCCATGGTCATGGGCTGGCCCAGGGAGGGCTGGAAGAAATGCCCAGGTCCCTCAAAAAGGAAACCCTCCCAGCTCCCCAGGGTGAGCTGTCCCTTCCCAGCTCACCTGTGCTGCTGTGAGCATGCCTGCTGGGTGCCCCGGCTGCCTGAACGTGGCAGGGCCGGGGGAAATCCTCCAACAGCTCTGGGGTCGGGCACTGAGAGCTGCAACGAACGACTCCCTGAGCACAACACCAGCACCAAAGTCCTCGCTCAGCACTCCAAACCTCGCGACCTCGCTCAGCTGGAGTGTGGGCACGAGCCGGCCGGGTGAGACTCGGCGCCCGAATTTATAGCAGCGAGGGACGCCACGTCACAATGCATCGGTCGGGGACGTCACAGTCCGTCGCTAGGTGACATCACAGGGCATCGCTTGGGGACGTCGTGACGGGCCATCCTCGCCCATAGCGCTCTCACCGGCAGCGCTGCAGCCCCAGCACACACGTCTGGAGTTACCGCAGTGCCACTGCCCACTCCATCCCCCCATCGCTTGTCTTGTGCTTGGCGTCGGTGTTTCACGCCAGTCACCGAGGCCTCAGCTGTGTCTTCCCAGGGCCCCGTCAGGTCTCTCTGGCCAGGGCAGACGTCTCCAGGCACACATGGCAAGAGGGTTCACTCAGTAACGCCTCGTGCCTCCCTGGGAGGCTGCAGGACAAAGTGCCACAGGCTCTCCCCACTCCCCACCACTGCTGGCCAGCCCGCTGGGCTCCCCTGTTTCCTCCCATGGCAGGTCACAGGCAGCACTTGGCTCACTCTGGCAGGTTTTCTGCTATCTTTCTCTCCTTCCCATCTAAACCATTCCATGTTTATATGATTCTATGATTAGGTCTTAATGGCGAATCTCTCATCCTTGATCAAACTGTGATAATAAAGAACAATTTCCCACACCATCTATCTGCTGCCAGTGTTTTAGATTCATCTTAGGGGGGGCAGTGTTACAGAACAGAAATTACAATACTTTATCCTCTTTTATGCTGTGTTTGTACTTTGGTTACTGTTTTTTTAATGTTTAATCCAAGGCTATTATCCTACGAAAAATGGGAAATGCCTTGCTTTTGGCAACTCAGCTCCCCATCTTTCTCAAGGTTAAAAAGCTCTAAGCACTCAAGAAACAGTCTTGAAAGAATCACCCATTTACAGAATTAATTCTTGCAGGAATAGAAAGCAATCACAGATGCTCAGCAGGTCAAAATCAGCCTTGATATTCCACAAAGCAATATACGAGGGAAAATAAAATACATTACTTTTTGGTACAGCATGAGCAAGGATACCATTTTTTATATTTCCCATGCTATTTCAATATCCATCCTAAGCAAATGAAAAACAGAGGAAAAAATTTCAAAGCATTTCCTGTTTTTCATTAGAATCTTTATTACATTAGCCTACACGTATGTGAAGTGAAATATATGGTAGTGAAAGGTAGAATGATGAACATCAGTCATCTTTGGAAAATAGATATATTTTCACAACAAAATATTTTTTGTTACAGCTAAGAAAAAATGCCAGGAATACTTGATAGGTTTTCTTTAAAAATATATTACAGTTCAATCATATCAAAGTGAAGTGGGCTAAAAAATTGAAGATAGAAGAGTTAGGTTCAGTGCTCTAGCACTAGAATGAATGTACTAAATGACAAGATTTTCTGTACAGTAATTAATAAACATGCACCCATTTGTTTTCAGTCATTTAAAGTACTACCTATACAATCTTTAATATAAAGCATTTTTGTCAAAATTAGCTCTGTATTCTTCAGTCTGGACTTTAGAGCTTCAGTATAATGATTATTATTCAGACACGTATCTAATAAAAAATTCCATTGTCATAATACTCAGAAAATCCAATATATTTTAGATAAGACAATCCCACTTTTCAATATTAACTTGACTTTGCAGATTGTCTTAGCAGAAAGTATGAGAGCAATGAAATGTTCTTTCCCCTGTAATCTGCATGTGCATCTCCAATTAAAATTAATGGGAGTTCTCTGGGTAGATCAAGTTAAGGACAAATTTTATGGTAACAAGTGTGTTGTTATTAAAAATCTTTGATATAGTAAAAAGCCTTGAAGTTCATTATGCTTCTAAATGACCAGAATTATTATGCCTACATTATTTAAAACCTGAAGTTTATACTCACTAATTACTTTAAAATCAGCTATTAACTTTGTGCAGCATTTTGCACTTTATTAAACTGATAACAAATTGCTAGGAGATGCTAGCATCTCCATTTTCAATGCTATGTTTCTCACTGTTGTAATGGGACTATAGAGAGGCAAGGCATCTCTTTCCATTCCTGTCTGTGGTGAAGCCCATTCTCTGAGTAGATGGTGTTTGCTAAAATTATTATAACAACTTACTCATTAAGTTCTCACCACAATATAGAATGCATGTTCAGAAGTATTTACGTTCTCTAAAGAGCATACTGGGATCTACAAAAAGGGCTATGTGACAGTCATGAGGATTGAGTTGGGGGTCTCTTAAATTGACAGCAGTCTACTCCAGAGCAAGCCTCCCTAGGTGTACAGGAGACAGCAGGATTGCTAATGCACGTCCCATGTGCTTTCTTCTTCTGAAATGGTACACGGCTATCATTTAACAAGAATGTATTACCCCTGCAGGCAATCTGTTCTCTGAGTGTCTACCAACGATCATTCACAGAAGGAAATTCACAAGTTGTTTACTTGACATATATGTATTGCAAATCTGGCTCAGATATATGCAGACATTGCTTATTCTGACTACACAGCCGGAGTTTTTAGCCACATATAGAAAGGCAGACTTTAGTAATGTGTATATTTAGAACATACACAATAGGCAAAATTATCAGAAACTCATCTGTTTTCATGAATATTTGGCTGAATATATCACTTGAGGATATGTGACATACTGGAAATTTTCAAATAAATGTAGTTTATTCAGCTCTTCACTTTTTCATATAAAAAAGAACTGTTTATATTATGAAGATTAATTCATCTAGTGGTCTCCAAGTTTTACACAGAGTAAGAAAATACACTTTTTTGTGAGCTCACAATTGCTAAATACAGCATTTGCTATTCATGGCTTCAGAGAAGAACGGTTTTATTTTAAAGTCTGTTTCACACAGTACAAACACATGTATATACCAGTAGCTCTACATGTTATCTATATGCACACAAACCAAATCAATACTTTGTCTTACAAAGGGATTAAATGGTAACTGGCTTTTGAAATCTTGTAGTTAATTTCTGTACTTGCAAAATCCAGATATAATAAAATTATTTATTCCAAGGATATATAGGAAATGACCAGGGAATTGCAAAACAGCCAGTGCTCATGGCCAGTGAGAACCAAGAATGTTACAGGGCACTTCATAGAGGCATATATATTCTCAGGCTTGGGCACAACCACAACGATGTCTTTGGATGCAGATGTCTCATTTATCACCACTTCAGTGACAACAAATAAAAGTAAATTTTATTTCCATTTCAGCTCTCCTTTAAAAAAATCTTCCAAAGGTTTTTTCAGTTTTTCTTCCAGTTGATCCTTTGTTGCATTTACTATTCCAAAGGCAACTGGTTGTGATTTTCTTAGGAATATATCAATGCTGTCACAATAGTGGTAATTCTTTGTCTCAGACTCTATTGCAGTCCAGATGTAAAGACAAAAATGGTTCTGGCACTCCCTGTACTAAGCCAGAGAGCACGTACACCACGCTCTTGACCTGTCAACTGCTCTTCACATTGTTATAGTATATCACAGGTCTCATGCACCAAAATGTGACCCCAACACAAAAAGAAGAGAGGACTAGTGCTTCCCATTATATGCTATACGATGCAATCACCAGTATCCTTGCCCCATCAGTCAGGGATATATCAACCCTGGGGACCAGCTATTCACAAGAAGCTACAGAGTACTGCTAGGGCAGGGTGGAAAAGCCTGATGGGTGTACGTTACAAGCATGTTAGCAGATAGCATCACTGACAGCTGCAGCAGCTGGAAGTAATACTGCCACATCATTTTTAGGTTTCTAGAGGTAACTTTTCACTGAAACATCCGGTCTATATCAACCATTTTATTTTTAGGCTGATGTGTTTGGGGGATAATTTTGCTTCAATGGATGGATACCTCGGCAAATTAAATTTCCACCAAATTGCACAGTTTATAACAGACTGTTTTGGAGGGAGAGAAAGGAATCTTTTGGAAAGATGGTCTCCTTCCATATAGTCAACAGATAAGCTAAATTTTAAAGAGGGACTGTTTTTTACTTTTCTTCTGCATTCTTGTTATTATCCTCAACAAAAACACCTTGATTTTTTCCTAATTAATTCATTAAGTTAAAGTATTATGTATTAGCTAACCACCTCTGACAGACATCAGTATGACAGGAAGTCTTACTTTAATCCTCTCCCTCTGCCCAGAGGTACCTTTAACCAGACAAAATAAAGGCCAGTTGGCAAAAATTCAAAAGAAATGGACACACAGTAGAATATTTTTGCAATTACAAGCTAGATCACTAGAAACACAGACACACAGCATAAAAATGGAGACACAAGTTAATGAAGAATTGGGGGTACATGTGTCACATTATTAGCAATGCAAAAGACCAGCTTAAGCATGTGTTTTCCTACATCAACTATAAAAAAGAAAAGGTGCCTTTTTAGCAAGTATGCACAGAGATTGCTTAGTTATTTCTAAGAAAAAAAATCGGAACACTTTACTATTTCTATCCTATATTACAGTCATTATTACTACCTGTTTATAAAATGTAAACCTTTCCTTGCAGTTAAGATTTACAGCAATCATCACCTTTGTCCACTCCTTACATAATCAGTTCATGGTGACAAAAATAAACTGATTTAATTTACATATTTTATGAAGTAATTATTGATATGTTATGGATTATTCGTTGTGTACGGCAGAAATAGTGGTCAGAACTGTAACATATGCAGTTGAATGGTAGCAAAAGATTTGTTGAAGACTGGTGCTGGGTCTGGAGTACCAAGAGATCTTGAGGCATCATATAATATTGATGCATGCAATGCTTTTATCTCCAAAACTATTCAAGCAAGGTATGCCCACCACCAGTAATGGACAAAAAAGCCTGATGATGGATTTCTAAAACAACTGCAGTATTGTGCTTACTTATCCCCATCAGATCTTATTTCTTAATATGTCTTGACTAAAGATCAAAATGGAAGCTAAAATTTGGCAAGGCAGTTTTTCTTCTACATAACTAGTGAATCAGATCACCTGTACGAAGTGGTATTTGGTAAATTGCACTGTCCTGGAAGTACTTCTACTCTGAAACATGACAAACATGGAGTGTATATTTAAAGTCGCTGAAATGGGATGTTATCAAAGCTGATCTGCAAACCTAATATTTTTAAGCCAGTATATTACAGTATAAATGTGTTGCATACCTGTTTCTACAAAATTTACTGCCATGAAAAAAACGAATGATCAGGATCCCCAGAGTGTGGCATTTGTCCATCTGTCACTTGTATACACCATACAAACCTCATGTTGAGATTCTGTTTAATGTACAGCAATTGTCTGCTGGACAGATTAGGAGCCAAACATGATGGTAAACTAGAGGAAGGAGCACAACCATGCCACTTTGCGCCTCGACAGTCCCACTGTGCTACACATCAACTTTGGGGTCATTCACTGCTGACCTCCTTCGTAGAGGATGTGGGGCTATCTCGAACTGGTAGCAAGTCATAATGACATGGAATATGGCTGTTTTTTGGAAGATCATAAGGATCCTGGCTGAAACGTCCGCTGCTGCTGAATGCTCCCTGGACAACACTCACCGTAGGTTCTGTGATAAAAGAGAGCACATACATTCAACACTAGAAGTGGCAAACAGAAGGCAAACACTGTAGTTCATTTCAGCTTGCGTTACAAAATATCCTCTCCCTTCTGCTGCAATATAAAGATTCCTTGTAATTCTGAGTCCTGAAGTGGAGGTGTAGAAACAAAGGTTGATGTTAAGGTGTTTTGGCTTTACACTAAGTTATGCCTGTGGGCTTGCAGCAGGGCCGTGCCATGAGTATATTTACTGACAGAAGCAAGTGGACCAGCATCTGTTCTTTGTGTGTGGGCAAACTGAAAAAAGGCCCAAATTTGGGGCTTTTAGTCAAGATCTTATAAAAATCCTTAGAAACATAATGGGTATATTGATAGATTTCAGAGGGATCTCTAACTGGGGACAGAAAAGGAAAATGGTATCCTACAATATGTGACATACACTTTATTCCAGTTCAGAGACCATTAGGATATCTACCATTCCACAAGACCCCAAAGTTTTCTGTAACTACAGTAATGCAGTAACTAGATAGGGCCCATACCAGTGAAATATTATATCTGTGGATGAAGATGCTGTTTTTTCTGATCAAGAGGAGGAAACAGATCTTTTCTATCCCTACCACACACTTACGCCAGCTGCATTCAGTACATAACAGTCTAATCTAGAGTTGAATTATATTGCCATCAAATGTTAAGCTTATCCTAGGCTGTTGTTTAAAGAAAGGCTTTCAAACCAGTGAAATTTAGAGGTACCTCTAGGTTATAGAACAGAGCTGAAGGTATTTCAAACTCTGTTCTTGTAAATTACACCACTTATCTCAAAAGAATGAGATTGTTGTTATAGCTTTTGAGCAGAAAATGGAATCTGAACACATCATCATTTTTTTCAGTGACTTTTCATGGTTTTGATTAAACTGATTCAAAGAAAAAAAGTCCTGTGCTCTTTGTTCTTAGTCTTCAACATCTAAAAGTAGATTATGTCCTTACCAACTTCATAAACGTTCTTATTGGCTGAAGCAGAGCCGGCGATCTCAGCATATGGGGAGTCCCTGCGTGCTGGTGACTTCATTTCAACGTATCCACATTCTGAACTTTTTGGTACAAGAGCTGGTGGGTCTTTTATAGTAGCGTATGGGTTCTCAGAACTACTTAATGAGCAATTACTTAAATTGTATTCTGAGTTCTTCACTAGATCTGCAAAAAGAAAAACATATTACTCTCTCAAGCATGCTACGTACTATGGACATTGCTACTAAACAGGGCATTCTTTAATTTTGTGTTCTAAAAAGTCACTCATAAGTGAATATTTAAATGGAAACCAGTCATAACATTTCAAAACTGCTATACAGCAATTAACAAAAGCAGCTCTACTGCTATGTTCTTTTATGGGCTTCATCTTGCCATCAGCAAATTCCTGTTGCAAAGTCTGAGCACCTTCAATGCTGGTTAAAATAGTAGCTAGCATTAAATACAGATAATGTGTAGAATCAGTTTTTAATAGACACTTTTTGCCTTTCCAAGTGCTGAACTCAGGACAGTATTAAAATAAGTGATCTAAGACTGTTCCCAATAGCAATGTCTGGGCAGACAGTAAGGTGACTTCTAGGGATGGCCTGTTTGGTGCAAAGTTGGAGTATGCAGCCACGCTAAAAAGAGTAACCAGCTTCTTACAAGTTTCTGTAAGGTGCACATAGGAGAACTGAAAAGGAAACATCAGGTGGCTTGTCATTTCAGGGTTTAACTGAAGGACAGGTAACTGTAGTTTAAGAAAAGACGTATTTTCTTATGCTGGGAAGAGATTTTGTGGTGGCCATGTTACTTTGTTCTCTGTGTTGTTTTGTGATACGCTGTATTATTTAAGCTTTAGAGCTGAGACTTGCTCAGCTTGTTCCTGACTCTGAATACCCAGTATGAGACTGACCTTGATGAACCTGTCAGTGGATAGGCGCTCTAACTTTGTGAATCCTTTAAGGTATTTTAAATTGGGCTTTCCCTAATCCTCTAAAACCAGAAAATGTCAGGTATAATAAATCACTCCTTCAGGTTAATTGTCCTGTGTTATACACAAGGTAACAAAACGGCTGCTTTTGTCTACATATTTAACTCATTATTTATATGGACTTAGCTACACTTTTCTCACTGTTTGGATATCCAGGCATTCTAGTCACCCCTGGCATACCTTAATCATATAACAAAAATAGTGACATAACACTAGTATGGTCCAGTATAAAGTCTTATGAAAAAAATGGATAATTCAAAAGATCAAAATATCATCACTACCCTGAATTTACAAAGCTTTTCATTCCTCTCTATGTATTCATATTCTGATATCCTTTCCAAAGGCCTGCAGTGAATGTGATGAAGCACTGCAGGCTTGTAGTCATGCAGTCCTACATTGACCATGCCAGTTGAAAGAGCAATTGGTTGTCTTTTAAAGCCTTTCATCAGAGGCAGCATGCGTCCTAATCTGGCACACTAGGCTGAATTCAAGGGCCATTCCCCTTCTGCTGTCTTGAATAAAGCCATTTTGTGACTCAAGCATTACAGAAACATTTGATGTATGTGACACACAGGAGACTTAGAAAGGCTTGGTTTGTTGTTTTTTTTATAAAAAAAACCTCCCCTGAAAAACGAAAAAAAAAAGCAAACAAACTTCATGCATCGATCCAGTGTCTAGGAACAATTTAGTCCAAAATTATTCTATATTCTCTTCACACAGAAACCAAAGAGTAAACTGAATGTCTACATCACTTCATTTAAATGCATCAGAAAATAACCTCACCTTTCAGGGACTTTCCCAAATATCCCCTGTCAAGTCCAAAAGCACCTGAGAAAAATTATATAAAAAACAGAGTAGTTTTAAAATCAAAAGAAAAGTGATTAGATAACAGCTTCTAAAGCTTTAAAAATTGCTTTGGGACTAATTTCTACCTTAGCAGAATAATTCTTTTATAAGCACTATGAAACTGCCCAATATAGGGTTACAGAAGCATTCTTACTATTTCCTTGCACAATTTCAAACTGTAGCTTCCTGAAGAGGGAAGGTGGTTAAGGTCATAAGGGACCATTAAATTATCTAGTTTGACCTCACATATGTCAGAGGCCATTACATTTCCCCCAGTTACTCCTGAATGAGCCTAATAACTGCTGTGTGATTAAAGCATATTTTTTGTCTGGATAAACTGTATCTACCAGAAAGGCAGCCCATCTTCACCTGATATTCTCAGGGCATGCAAAGTTCACTCCAGTTCTTGGTACTTTGCTTCCAAAGTTAATCACTCCTATTGTGTTGTCCAAGGTCACTCTTTTTCAGTCCCTTGACCTGCAGGAATGGCCTGAACACCTAGCACCTAAGTCTACAGCTTTGCAATTATCTGTTAGTAACAGATTTCTCTCAGTATAAATCCCAATATAAACACTAGCAATCAGCAATGCCTGACAACTGTCTTCAGAGACCTGGCACTTACCTGGTTAGTAAACCACTCAAATAGCCTTGATTGGTATTACAGAGTGCTAATTTTTCAGTCGGATTGTATTGTGGTACGATGTTAGAAGCCTTACAAAAGCCTAAAATCATTTTATCTCTGCAATATCTCTATAAACAAAATTCATAGTTTCCAAGAACGAAATTATGTTATTTGAGGAGACCTAAAACAATTAATTTTATTCCGACCACATCTTTATTTATTAGATCTCACGTCAGCTTGTTTTTACCAAGACTAATGCCCAGGTCAGCAGCCTAGAGTTACCCAAGTAATCCCATTTAATCTTCTAGAAAAGAAACATAGTATCAGCATTCATCAAGTCCTCTAGAATCTCCTTGTTACTCCAGATCTGCTGCAGTAGGTTAACCACAGTAAGTATCTCTTGGGAGTCTTAAGTGATAGTACAAATGCTCCAAGACAATGTAAAGTTGAATACTGAGCCTTACGACTGAAGTCCTCTTCTAAAAAAAACAGATCTGAGCCTGAATTGTGGTTAGACCAAGACTGGGGATGAGCAGGGAAAAAAATAATGCTGCATACTGTTGTTCTGATTCCCAGAATCTGATACTGATAAGGACCAGAAATGAAGGTAATTAAATGATCCAAATTATAGTGGCACTGAAAGTCCCTTTTAAGGCTTTTACTGGTCAGAGATATGGTCAGTGCAATGCAGACTTTTTGGAATGCATGAGACTGGGAAAGGATGAAAAGACAGAAAAGGACAGCGTAAAGCATGATGCAGCAACTCTCACCACTTGTCGGGAATTCTTCTTCTTAAGGACAATGCTCTGTCTTTTCGCAAACAGGAGGCTTAGCTGGGAAGATTCTCCTAGAATTTACATCTGAAGCAACTCAGATGATGAGAAACTACTTTTTAAAGCATTGATTCCATTTGGTGGGGATTAAAAAAAAAAAAGAATATTTGCAACCTCTCATTTATTTAATAAGAATATGTAATTTTGCCAAAGCAGACCCTTATTGTACAATACCCATTGTTTTACGAAACTAATTAATAAGCAAATCTTTTTACAAAAATAATATGAGATATTTTGCATTTCATGTCTGCAATGGGCATCAGACTGATTCACCTTTCCTCACAAGGAGTCACTTTTTTATCTCGAAGGGTACTGCCTTAAAGGAAGGTCAAACCCATAACCCTGAACCTCACACACAATCTGACAAGCCTGACATCACCCTGAGTGGAGAACCAGGAAAACATCCCTGCTTTCCAATCCTTCCCAAACACAATGAATAACATTCACATTCTCACAGAATCACAGAATGTTAGGGATTGGAAGGGACCTTGAAAGATCATCTAGTCCAATCCCCCTGCCGGAGCAGGATTACCTAGACCATATCACACAGGAACGCGTCCAGGTGGGTTTTGAATGTCTCCTGAGAAGGAGACTCCACAACCTCTCTGGGCAGCCTGTTCCAGTGTTCGGTCACCCTCACCGTAAAGAAGTTTCTCCTCATATTTAAGTGGAACCTCCTGTGTTCCAGCTTGCACCCATTGCCCCTTGTCCTGTCAAGGGATGTCACTGAGAAGAGCCTGGCTCCATCCTCATGACGCTTGCCCTTTACATATTTATAAACATTAATGAGGTCACCCCTCAGTCTCCTCTTCTCTAAGCTAAAGAGACCCAGCTCCCTCAGCCTCTCCTCATAAGGGAGATGTTCCACCCCCTTAATCATCTTCGTGGCTCTGCGCTGGACTCTCTCTAGCAGTTCCCTGTCCTTCTTGAACTGAGGGGCCCAGAACTGGACACGATATTCCAGATGCGGCCTCACCAGGGCAGAGTAGAGTGGGAGGACCCCCTCTCTTGAGCTGCTAACCACACCCCTTCTAATACACCCCAGGATGCCATTGGCCTTCTTGGCCACAAGGGCACACTGCTGGCTCATGCTCATCCTGCTGTCCACTAGGACCCTCAGGTCCCTTTCCCCTACGCTGCTCTCCAACAGGTCTGTCCCCAACTTGTACTGGTACATGGGGTTGTTCTTGCCCAGATGCAGGACTCTACACTTGCCCTTGTTATATTTCATTAAATTTCTCCCCGCCCAACTCTCCAGCCTGTCTAGGTCTCTCTGAATGGCTGCGCAGCCTTCTGGTGTGTCAGCCACTCCTCCCAGTTTGGTGTCATCAGCGAACTTGCTGACAGTGCACTCTATTCCCTCATCCAAGTCATTAATGAATATATTGAATAGTACTGGTCCCAGTACCGAGCCTTGAGGGACTCCGCTAGACACAGGCCTCCAACTGGACTGTGTCCCATTGACCACCACTCTCTGGCTTCTTTCCTTCAGTCAGTTCACAATCCACCTCACTACCCGATCATCCAGATCACACTTCCTCAGTTTATCTACGAGGATGCTGTTGTCCTTTTTGTTTTCCTTACCAAGCTCATTGAGGTAGCCACCATGTTTCCAGTCTGCAGGCAGTGTTCCTGTGTAGTCCATGACAGTGCCTCGCTTTCCAGGTTCTACATTTTTAACGTTCACAAATAGCTGATTGTTTTTTGCCTATTTCAAAGAAAGATAGGTAATAGAAACTGAAACTGATGGGAAGTTGCTGAATTTCCAGATGAAAATCAGGGAAATAAAAAATAAACTAAATATGAAACAATAGGGAACAAAGTAAAATAAACCAAAGGCTAATTTACGCAGAAGCATTCAGATTTTTATGCTTTACCTTTGCCAGAGTCAGTCTGTCCATGTTGTTCACATGACGAGGGGTAGTGCATTGAGTTAGAGTATGATAACTAGGGTTAGAGAAATAGTGACTGTTAGCATTTCCACCATTACTGTGAGGGATGGTTTCTGAAAAGAAAAAGAAAGGAAAATGAATAACTAAAAATAACATGACATTTCTTTCTTACGTTTTTGACAGTTCTGCACTGATTTCAGAATCTGATTTAGAGTTTCTTGAAAAAAATCTAAAAATCCTGCATTCATTTAAAGAAATTAGAGAGACAGAGCAGTAACTGACTAGTCATGTCCTCACTTTCAGCAAAGAGCATTGACAAGTGTTACTTGCTAACTTCTCTTTCTGCTGTGGTCCCTTGCTCTCTTTTGCCTCTGTAGTCATAGCATTGCCCTAATTATAAACACTTTCACCATAAAGTTCACAGCAACATTTTCTGGTGCTTCAAGAGCACCACCACCTTTGCTGATACATCTCTTGACTCTGACAACTGTTTCACAGAATCACAGAATCACAGAATGGTTAGGGTTGGAAGGGACCTCTGGAGATCATCTAGTCCAACCCCTGCCAAAGCAGGTTCCCCTAGAGTACATTACACAGGGTCGCATCCAGGTGGGTTTCAAATATCTCCAGAGGAGACTCCACAACCTCCCTGGGCAGCCTGTTCCAGTGCTCTGTCACCCTCAGGGTAAAGAAGCTTTTCCTCATATTCAGATGGAACTTCTCACATTTTGGTTTGTGCCTGTTGCCCCTTGTCCTGTCACTAGACTCCACTGAGAAGAGTCTGGTCCCATCCTCTTGACACCCACCCCTAAGGTATTTGTAAGCATTGATAAGATCCCATCTCAGTCTTCTCTTCTCCAGGCTAAACAGATCCAGCTCTCTCAGCCTTTCTTCGTAAGAGAGATGCTCCCATTTCTGCTGGCTTTTTTACCTGCTGCTTTCCTTAAGAGCTGTGTGCAAAAGACAACTTTACCTGAAGTTTCATGTACCTATTGCATCCCAACTCACGTGCACTTTCATAGGTCAAAAACTCTTATTTCAGAAGCATTGCTCCTTGCCTTCATTTGTTTCAAACTCCAGCCACTCTGCTATCTGCCTCTCTGCAGAATCTTGCCACAGCTAGTGTGAAATCCTGATTTTCTACAGCTATAGCAGTCTTTCTGTATTCAAGCTGTTGGCATTGAATTTGAAGTCTCAATAGAAACCGTATTTTGCCACACTTTCAAATTCTGCTTAAAAATAGGCACAAAGGAATAGACTTCCACTGTTTAATGCAGAAAAACATTTGAGGGTGCAAAATGTTACACAGTAAAGTGAGGTATATGGTCACTTGTTCGTTAAAATTAACAGATTTTACCAGGATAAGCCACCTTCGTAGTATCAAAAGCAGAGTTTGAAAGACTATGATCCACAACAAACTAAGCAGCTATAGATGTTGGGGAAGCATCCGTCTGAACTCGGGTGAACTGTCTCTGATAGCTGAAAGGTAAGCACACAAGTCCACTATCACATCCCACTGGTCTCATGTGCCAGTCCATCAGCACCACTGTCAGTGTGGTCTCAGGGGCTGCTCTCCTGCGAAACGCAGTTGAGAGCAGTGTCTCCGTCTTCCTCTTCCTAAAGGCGGAAACCCTCCCTTACCTCTCTTTCCAGGAAGGCTTCCAAGGCAGAACTGTAGACACCCTTTTCAAAAACAAATATGTTCCTGCTCACAGAAGCCCTCACTAATGCAAAAGAGAGTCCAGCGCAGAGCCACAAAGATGATTAAGGGGGTGGAACATCTCCCTTATGAGGAGAGGCTGAGGGAGCTGGGTCTCTTTAGCTTAGAGAAGAGGAGACTGAGGGGTGACCTCATTAATGTTTATAAATATGTAAAGGGCAAGCGTCATGAGGATGGAGCCAGGCTCTTCTCAGTGACATCCCTTGACAGGACAAGGGGCAATGGGTGCAAGCTGGAACACAGGAGGTTCCACATAAATATGAGGAAAAACTTCTTTACGGTGAGGGTGACCGAACACTGGAACAGGCTGCCCAGAGAGGTTGTGGAGTCTCCTTCTCAGGAGACATTCAAAACCCGCCTGGAGGCATTCCTGTGGGATATGGTCTAGGTAATCCTGCTCCGGCAGGGGGATTGGACTAGATGATCTTTCAAGGTCCCTTCCAATCCCTAACATTCTGTGATTCTGTGATTCTGTGAAACATGCATGTTTAAGCCATGTCAGGGGTAGATCTGAACCCCTTCAGAGCTCAGCTAAAAAAAAGCATCAAGTCAAGAGACGGAGAAAAAAACCTGTTCTAAATGTCACTTACCTGAAATGGTGTAATCTGCATTTATGACCCTCATAGCAGGGGTATAGGTCACTGTGGGCATATTTGTTTCTTTTCCTTTCTGCTTATGTCTGTAAATGATGAACAGCACTAGCAGGAAAAGCACAACCAGGACAAGAATGATGATGCCTGCTATAGCACCTATCTGGTAAGAATCAGAAGGGATGGCAGTACTGGTACGGCTTAAACTGTTCAAGTTTCCCACTATAATTACACCAGCTGAAATACAAGAAAAAATGAAAATATATGGCATAAATTCAGAGGCTTATGTGTCAGGAACAGAAGACAATATTTCACTTCTAAATCTTTCTGCTAACTTAACTGTATTTAATATATGCCAAAATAGAACTATGACAGAAACTAACACGAAGACAATCCTAGCCTTAAGTGAAAGCATTCATCTTCTTCATAGAAAGAGATATTTTCATGGTGTTGAAAAAGTAAGAACATTCTCTAGGCAAAAGCACAGAGCAGGTAAAGCACATGCTCTATCAGCAGCTTTAGACAGCACAGCACTGTAAAACATTTCAAGCGATCTACACTTGAGAGCTTTGCTCCAATAAACTATCACTGAGGCATCTAATACTTAAAAAATCTACAGAACATATATAACTTAATGGAATGGACTATTTAAACACACATGCCTTATCAGATTTATTTAATGAATGATACAGAGATGGCATTTAATAGGTTAACCCAAGTTTTATATAAAACAATTACAATAATTTTATTGCACCTAGGCTTTACCTTGATCACACCTGGCCCCTTTCCAGCCTGGGCTGCAGTAACATGTTCCCGTGATGTGGTCACAGGTTGAGTTGTTCAGACAGTCACAGATCTGCCGGCATCCATATCCATATGTACCTTGAGGGCATTCTGCACAAAATAAATCCGAATACAAATACGCGTACTCAGTACTTCCTAAATGTTTTGGCATTACAGACCTACAGCACCATACATGCCACCATTTGTTTCTGACCCCGTATTTTTTTGTACATGGCCAGCAGATGGCAATGCATTATTAGTGGTAGGCTTCTACGGAAAAGATTTTTCTAAGAGCATCTCTGGAAGGAAGGGGGGTGCGTGTAGAAAAGAAGAAGGAAAAGGAGATGGTAATTGTATTCAGAAGTGATTTTCCTTTGCCTGTAATGTTGCTGCCACTAAGGCAGTGAAATTAGGAAGGAAAAAAATCTGCAAAAGATTAAGAGGGTAGAAGGCAGTGAAGAAATGGATAAAATGTGAACAAAGTGCCAGTTCTACATCAGAATGTCAGGTCTCCCAGGTTACTCAGATCCCAGTGCTCGAAAAAATCACATCATCATGTGAGTGGAGCCAGACAGCTGGCTGGTGTCATGTCATATGGCAGATGTGCTGATGTGGTAAAAGAGCAAGAGATAAGGGCCGTAAGTCTAATATACAGCACGCATTTATATAAAAATAAAACTGGTCCTAGGCTGCCTATAGCATACTTTGATACTGTAATGTATACATTGAGAAACTACCTACAGGAGAAAAATGATAAATTATGAAGAATAAGCTAACTGGAAGAGTTTTACATTATTTTTTTCTTTCCCAGAATAATTTGAATATAGTAATTAATTACTGATCAAAGTGTCTCCTACATCATGTAATTAGCATGGTAGAGAATTATCCTACACTGATAAAAATTATTTCTTTTATACTGCCACCTCTGTAACTGTGTGGCTTGTTACATTATTGTAGTTCTGATGGTTTGAGGAAGTGTGGTATTTCTTCATCTTCTGAGACTCAATTTTCTGAAATTTCTCAGGAGTTTTGTAACTATATTAATTTGGTTTTCTTTTTGTCTTTTTAAAAGAATATAACTCATCTTTTATGTACTCTTAATTTAGAATAATTTATAAAATAATGTAACACAACAGGTGCCAGAGAAATGTTATTGCAGTCTTGATAAATCCAGACTCAAGGGGAATTTCATGCTTATATACCTTCTCCTTCTCTTGGTCACATTCAATAAAACAAGATTATAACTACTGAAGTCAATGGCTGGGCAAAAACCATCATACCATAATATATTTTGCCATTTTTAAATCTGAATTGGAATGAAAAGTCGATTTTTAAAACGGACATTCAAATTCAGAAATACTAAAAAGTACCAAAAAAAGTTCAATATTGTTAAATCATTATTATCAAATTATAGGATAAAAAAAAAAATCTACAAAACTAAAGTTAGATTTGCTGAAGTATTCAAAATGATTTTTTGATATCATGATGTTGAGAGGATCTTAAAAAATTATCTTTTCCTAAACATTACTGGTCTTCTGAAGGGAAACATTGAAATCATCAAAGTAGAAAAAGAAAATTTAAATAGCTAATAGTTACATGTTGCCAACTATTATTTCATTGAAATAAATATATTCATGTCCTGGTTTGACCCAAACCAGGCCAATTAGTCTTAAAGAAACCAAGGCCACTGCTAAATTCCTCACTGCTTATGAGTAAAGAGCCGAGGGGGGCTCGCACCTACGGGGAGGAGCGGACAGGGCAGGTGATCCAAGATTGACCAGCAAGGTATTCCATCCCATACATGTCATTCTCACTTTCCTATTTATCACTAACCCACTGCCTCCTGGGCCCTCCTGTCTCCCACTGATTGGTACCAGCTTTGCCAGTTCTCCAGTTAAAAGCCTGCAGGTGTGATGGCAGGGGGAGCTACTGCATTTTCCCCTCTGCCTGTGCTGGGGGGAGCAACTCTGCCTGAGGAGGGTTTCCAAGCTCTCAGTCTTGGTTTTGTATATATTTGTATATATTTGATTATTTCTATTATTACTATTATACTCTTTTTCATTACTGTAGTTTATTAAAACTGTTTTAACTTTCCAAACTGTAAGTCTCTCTCCCTTTTCCCTTTCCCTTAGGGTGGGGGGGAGGGGAGAGGGTTAACAGAGAGCGTCTGCCACTGGGTTAATAGCTGGCCCAGCTTTAAACCGTGACAATTCCTCTCAACCATTCAGATTGTGTTGCAACTGTATTTTTCGTAGGAAAAAAAATTCACTTCCAAATTTTTAGTGATTCTACCATAGAAGTTGATTAGCCTTAAAAACATAATTCCTGTTGCAGCTGGGGCTAGTCCCACTCCAGAGGGAATAAAGTGTGTCTATAGGGACAGTAACCTCCCCTCCCTTCTCTTACGGTGCTGCCAGATGTTATACATCCTATCTTGGCCACTGCACAGCCCTTCAGATCCAGATGCAGCTAAATCAGGTAATATGTAGTGTCCTCCACACATCAGAAGCAAAGCCCTGTGCACAACGCTGATGCCAAAGACAGGTTTAAACCTTCACAATAGTAGGCTGAATGGATTGCTTTGTACTGCAGTATAATGCATGAAGTGTGGGAGCACCACTGTAACATTAACAAAAGCTGAACCAACAGTTATGTACTTAGGAGCCTGATTGTTCTTTTAATGTTGTACAACATCATACCACCATTGATGTCAGTCCTGTTATTCTTGATTTTCTTCAGTAAAGAATCACACACAAACAAAATGCCATCTATTATTCTTTTATAATCCAATTGTACTGTAAACCCCATTGCAAAAATCAGTTTTATCCAGTAGGACTGATGTGGTACTTCGTATCTTTAGTTTTCTAACTATTAGTTTTCATTGTGATTTATGCTAATGACAATTACTTGGATTCATTTGTTACTTTTACATGACAGAGTTGTTGTGGATTTTTTAGCATTATGCCCAAAGCAACTGGAATGTAGTACAAATGCCTCTTACATCTAGCTACAAATTGAAAGGAACAGCCATCACAATCATAATCAGTCTTAATAAATAATTCTGCGGGGTTTTATCTGTTTGGAAAAAGCCTAGGTTCAACTCCTGAAGCTCTTTCCCCATCAAAATTCTCACTGAAGCCAAGAGGTTGTATCGCAACACTGGCCAAAACAACAGAGGGTTGGCTCAGGGTTTAGTGTTTGCCATTCCTGTCCCCACTCACTCTGCTCGCAGTGCTTCCCCATGAACCCTGTGCGGCAGGTACACTGCCCGCTGATGTGGTCGCAGTCGGCACCGTTCTGACATTGGCACATCAATGCACAGTCCTTCCCGTAAAACCCTAGGGGACATCCTGCAATAGAAGGAGGGCGAGGGGAAAAGGAGTGAAACAACTGTTCTAGAAATAAATTGCAAATATTCTGGTTAAGTACATTATTCAGAAATCATTTCTGTAGCCCCGCTACTCAACATGTCATTCTATAAACACAATAGATCAAGACCTACCTATTTTAAGTGGTTTAAAATACACATTAGGCAAAAACTACATAAAAATGAGGTTGGAAAATTGTACAGACAGCAAGTGTTCAGAAGGCAGCAAGAAGGGCTCCTCGAAGAAATGGGTTTAAGAAGATATTTGAAGGAGGAGAAAGAGGGCAGTTCATGAACCAGAGCAGGGAGTCTGTTCAGTGATGAATGAACCTTTGGACATATTTTCTGCACAGTTGATGTTGAAGCATAAAAATATAAAAATAATAACATATTGTATCTCAGCTCCTCACAAAGATACCATTTCAGTATGAAGAAGACATATCACTGCAAAGAGATCATTATTCACCAGCAGGAAGCAAAATAACCATGATAGTTGACAGCTGAACCATTAGTGAATGTCTTCCAGAGCTGCATCCATATGGCTCTATAATATATCTGTTATTTCCTGCCACTATGACATCATTCTGTTGAAAAAGGAGAGTTCTGATTTTATGAAAAACATGTATTTAAATACTGAATGCAAAACACAGTTAGCAGTCTTATTTTTCTTGAGTTCAAAGATAATGGTTATACCCAGATTACAGACAGTGGGGGTGCCTGGATTAAAGATAAACCAAACTGAAGCTGTAATATGATAAAGATAAGAAGCCAACTTTATCAATATCTATCTCTAACAAATGTTTATTTCTCAAACTTTGTATGAACTCTTACTCAGCGTATAATGAGTGTCATATACCTAGATCCAGTCACTGCACTGCTTATAGTTTTAATTTAATGAAAAGCTCTTGGGAAAAAAAAAAAGTATTAATGTATTAATTACATGAAGAAAATTCCAAAACAAATTATAACATTACAGTCTAGTAAAGCTAAGTTTCTGTGTTCCAAATAAAATAGCTTCTATGTCAGTATTTTAATTACAGGCGCTGAGCGAGAGCTGTTGTTGCAATTGCATCCAGGAGGTAGCAATTGCAGATGTGAGATGCACTGTATGATCACTTTGCAGTGACAACAGGGACTGTTGCCTCAGTACGCAACTGCCACAGCTAAGCTAGAAGCTATTGTCATGGCTTCAGTCAGCTGTGTGTTATCTTACAGTCTTGGTTGTTGAGTCCCTGCTGCTGGAGTAATTCTTGGGGAGGTTTCAGAGAGGGAAGGAATTAAGATGGTACCATCATCCCACCCTGTGGGGAATGCCTGCAGAGCTGACCCCATCCATGCTATGGACTGCAGCCATAATTACATATCTGCAGTGGTAGCATCTGAATGTCAGTCACGCATTCTGCGTGTGCACACAACAGACTCACAGGGATGCCTGGCTGTGGCCAAAAGTTCTCCTCCTCTGAAGGAAGGCTAAAGAGGAGCCCAAATGTAGTGGCCAACACTCTGCTACTGCTTATACAAGAGCCTTCCCTGCAGCCATAGAGGTATGTGTTGCATCTTCTGGATCAAAAAAGCTTCAGCAACATGGGAAGAAATCAATGAATAAAGTGTGAAATATTGAAGGAAAATTCTGTCACTGATTTGTAGATTAAGAATGGATAAAAAAAGTCACTTACTTTGCGTACAGTAAAGGCCAGTCCATCCTGGGGTACATTTGCACTCCCCATCGTAGGCACTGCAGTAAGCACCATTATGGCAGTTGCATGTGTGGATGCAGTTTGGTCCCCAGTGGGAAGGTGGGCAAGCTAAAAACAACCGAGGGCAATTAATTAATCTCAAATGACAAAGATCCTAGATACACATGAAGAGAGCTGCTTGCATTCACATATGATCGCTGCTTTGTTTGGGGTTTGTTATTTTTCTTTTAAAGGCACTTTTTGGGCTGCTCCATTCTGAGCAAATAGCCACAGATTTTTTTTTTTTGAACCAAGGAATCATTTTCTTCTAGATAAGAAGTGCTGAAAAAGATTAAATGTGTGAAAGAAAGCAGTGATACATACTCAATACGCAGTAACTAGGACACTTATACCAGCTTTCTCACAGAGGAAGCCATACAAGTTTCCTTTCTTAATTTATTTTTTAATCTGCAAACAGTTCACTTGAGCACAGTCAAGGGGATAAGCCTTTTAAGCCTCAAAAGTGAAGGAGAACAAACAGAAAAGGTTTAAACACATCTTACAGCCTATTGCTTTAGACCCAATACTAAGCTTACTTCTTGTATTTCCACTATGTAACTGCCTAAATGTTGTGCATATAATCAGGACTGTACCTTAATCAAGTTAACTCAGTTGCTTCCATGGGTCCATTAATCAATATATTTCTAAAAAACAAGTATATAAAGTGGAGATTTTTTTCACTCACAATCATGTCAACACGTTATGAGATAGAATTTTACTGACTGCTTTGAAATGTCACGGTGAATGCATTTGATACTATGTGCTGCCATTAGAATAGTGAAGCGGTTCCAAAATGCTAATTACTATTCAGAGACAGCAAAAGATAATTTTCCTCATATCAGAGTATCACTAAGTGCAGAGGGGACTCTAAGAATAGTCCCTTTCTGTTATTAGGATTCACATCTTGAGGTTTTTATTTGTTTGTTTAGTAAAGAGGTGCATAATTTAAAAATAGTTTTGTGGAAGTACAACATGAGTATTTCATAGGAGAGAAGAAACACATCAGACATAAAAGTCTTAGCTTTATTTCTGTGTAAGTTTAAAAAGGCTGATAACTCCTTATTGTTGTGTACTGATTTGGTTGTCCAGAGACCTGTCTGAGAGCAATAAAAACTCTTGAATCCTTTAAATGTTTGCATAATGACTCATCTATGTGTGGGCTGTAGTTTTGCAAAGTGTTATCTTTGCCCAAATTTCACTTCATTAAGAAATATACTACCTTGTAATGAAAAAAAAAAGTATTAAGGTTGGTTTTTGTTGTTTCCACTTCAGTTGTGCCTTATAATGATTTTTATTACTGTTTTTTGTTTGAAATTAGTACTCAACTAAGAAGGAATGTAAATCACATACAGACGAAAGGTCAGAAATCTCAAAAAGGTTGCTAGTTCCAAAAGAAATTAATGGAATCATTATTTTCTATGTGAATGAAAGGCCTTTCTACAAAGCAAACAAAATTCCTCGGTTACGGTCCATGAGCACAGCCTCAATAGATGCTTCCGTTCATATTGCTGGCACCGTTTTCTTGTTATTGATTCAGTAAGTCCCTCCTCCTCCTAAATACCCCTATTCTGCTACTCTCCCACCTACCAACTTATTTTACCATAAAAACAGGGACCTTTGTTGCTACATAAATAGGCTTCCACATAAATAGGCCCAAGATTTATTTTGGTATCATATTGAATTGTGCATGCTAATCACTTCGCAGAATTTAGCCAGCAAAGGTTTTTTTCCAAATTGACCAGATGTTGCATCGCACTGGTACAGAGCCAGTTAACTTGGACCAGTCAAACCGTAAATGATACAAACCAATGAGGCATGTTATTAGGAAATGCACCCCCCTGGAAATCCCAGCACAATGTCTTTTGAATTTTGACATATCAGGGTCTGGTACAGCTTATTTAATTCATAAAAATGGGTTGACTGAAATTTTGGCATGCATGTGTTTCAGACTGTGGGAATTTTGTTACCTTATGGAATTGGATATGCTTCTTGTGAAAATTTTACTTCAGATATTTCTTTCCTGTCATTAATAATTTGCATAGACCCAGCAAGGCATCTGGAGAATGCCTAATTATTTAATAAAGTAACTCCATGAAACATAACAAAATTAGGGCCTAGACCTTCCCCTTTTTAAGTCAGTAACAAAGTCTTCACTGAGTTTAGCATACCAACACAATACTCATCAAGTGAGGTAGAATGACACTATAAATGTGCATCTGTGAAACATTTATAAAAGCAAGCAAGAAAAAAATCCATCAGAAAGTTATAAACACTTAAAAAAAGTCATAGTGCAAAATTTCTTAACAAAATGTTCAAATGTTTAACAAGAATAAGGATGGTCTTGCAGCCAGAGCACTAGTATCTGAGAAAACCATGGCTTTGTTCCGAGTCTTGCCAGTAGCTCTCTATGCAACTGTAGTAAGAAAAAACACCCTGTATTTCAGTGTCTCAGCTCCTTATTTGTAAAATAATACCATTTCATGGTCGCTGCAGCCAAGGCTGCCCTTGAACTTCACATCCCCCACCAGCCCCTCCTTGGTGAGAATAAGGTCCAGCATGGCACCTCTCCTCATTGGCTCCTGTATCACTTGGAGAAGGAAGTTGTCATCCACACATTCCAGGAACCTCCTGGATTGCTTGTGCCCAGCTGTGTTGTCCTTCCAACAGATGTCAGGATGGTTGAAGTCCCCCATAAGGACCAGGGCTTGTGAATGTGAGGCTACACCTATCTGTCTGTAGAGGGCCTCATCCGCTTGGTCTTCCTGGTCAGGTGGCCTGTAGCAGACACCCACTCTAATGTCTCCCGTCCCTGCCTGCCCTTTAATCCTGACCCATAAGCTTTCCGTCAGCTCTTCTTCCATCCCCAGGCAGAGCTCCATGCACTCAAACTGATCGTTGACATAGAGGGCAACACCCCCTTCTCGTCTCCCCTGCCTGTCCTTCCTAAAAAGCCTGTATCCCTCAGTTCCAACACTCCAGTCATCAGAGTCATCCCACCATGTCTCTGTGATGCCAATAAGGTCGTAGCCTTGCAGGTATGCGCGCGTCTCTAGCTCCTCGTTTGTTCCCCATGCTCCGTGCATTTACATAGAGGCATTTCAGTTGGGCCCCGGACGAAGATGCCTTGTGGCCTGAAATTCCTATCCATGGCTCTTCTGGCGCACTCCTGCTGACCTGCCATCCTTCTCCAGTCTCTGGGCACCTATTACTGGCCCTGGCATCGGACTGGCTGAATTGGGATGGACTGAGGATCCCCTCCCCTGGCAAATCTAGTTTAAAGCCCTCTTTACCAGCTTGGTAACCTATGACCCAAGATGGTCTTCCCCTTCTCTGATAGATGGACCCCGTCAGCTGCCAGAAGACCGGGTTTCTCAAAACGAGTCCCGTGGTCTAAGTAGCCAAATCCCTGGCTGTGGCACCAGTCCTGTAGCCATGTGTTATTTCCCTAATATGACTGTCTCTTTTAGTCCCCGTCCCTTTGACTGGAAGGATCGATGAGAAAACTGCCTGGGCCCCAGAGTCCTTTACCACTGCTCCCAGGGCTCTGTAGTCCTCCTTGATAAGTCTCAGACTGCTCTTAGCTGTATCACTGGTGCCCACGTGAAACAGCAGCAGCGGATAATAGTCTGAGGGCTGTACCAGGCTCGGTAGCCTCTCCGTGACGTCCCTGATGCGAGCCCCCGGTAGGCAGCACACCTCTCTAGAGAGCGCATCAGGTTGGCAGATGGGTGCCTCTGTGCCCCTCAGTAGAGAGTCACCTACCACTATCACCTGTCGCTTTTTCTTGGTAGGACTGATCTTTATACGGGGGGCACACTGGGCTGTCTTACTGGGCTCCAGCGTCTCTCCCAATGTGGCGGCTCTTCCCTCCTGCTAGTCCGTGCTTTTGCATCCTTCCAATCCTCTGCAGTTATATCCCCTGCCACTGGGGTGTTCTGCAGGGGCGCCTCAGGCCTTGGAGGAAGTCACTTCCTCCTGCTGGTTTTTTTCTTTACGATCCTCCATTCTCCTGCAGTTTTATCCCCCCTTCCTTCTGAGTGTGCCGCTGGGGGGGTTTTGGCTGTTTGGCCATGGACTGTGGGGCCACTGCAGACTGCACTTGAACCCCATTTTCCAACTCCTTCTCAGCCTCCTTGATATTACACAGCCTTCTCACTGCCTCCTGCAGCTCAACCACCTGCTGCAGAAGGTCCTCCACCTGGGCGCACAAAAAACTGAAAAAAAGACTGAAAATTGATGCCTCCTGTCATATGCTCCAGCCCACTTATTACAAAAATCAATAGTGCAAATGTGTTTCTGATAGTGCTGATGAAATGCAAAAAAGCTTAGGATCTCTTCATTATATACCATGAAGTCCTCATTTCTGACTTAAGTGTTTCTTTACCAAAAAGTAGAGAACTTCAAATAGCTGAATCCTTATTAATTCTTTTAAAAATAAAGGAAAAAAAAAAAAGCTGATACTTACGCTGAGAGCAGTCACTACCAATCCAGCCAGGGTAACACTGACAGGATCTATCAATAGGATTACATGTTCCATTATTGGTGCAGGTGCATATTCCAATGCAGTTTTTGCCAAATCTGCCACTGGGACATACTGAGAACAAGTTGTCAGAATTAGAACTCCTTAGTAATCAGAACAAGGAAATAAGTAAATCTTCTTTATTTCAAGTGAAAGCAACTGATATTTGGACCAAGAAACATGTTGCTTAATATAATGTTAAAGTAAGGCATTATAAATTCTGGTAAGCCCATTATACAAATAATATAAATAAGAATACAGTGGGTTTCATACTTAAGAATGAAATGTTCAAACAGCTTAAACCTGCTTAAGATTCCTAATTTATAAGCTGCACTTACTACAACAGGAACTATTTTTGGTTTTATAGTTTCCAAGTGATGGAACAAAAATTATTACAGTGCTTGGTCTCTGCATCCCATAGAGTCCTTATTACAACTTGTACCTTCATTACAGAGGGCTCCTGTAAATCCAGGTAAGCAGTCACATAAGCCAGTAATATGGTGGCAGGGACCACTGCTGTGTACACATTGGGGGCACGTCTGGCTGCAGCGGTGTCCATAAAACCCAGGCGAACAAACTGGAATCAGAAAGAACAAACTGTCATTGCTTCCTGCACTTTCTATATAGCCGTGAACTACTCTTCAGTGCACTTGTTCCTGACTTTGAATTAGCTCTGCTTTCTAAATACACAAGAGTTGCAATGGTGGTTGTTATTATCCATACAGTTCAATGCTTTACAGCCACGAAAGGAGACTTGCTTATCTTATTCAAGGGTTTCTTATATTCTAGTTAGTAATGACTTAATTGACATTGTATTACTTGTCAGGCCACACTGTACTTGGGTTATGTTGGAAATGCATATATACTTTATATATAATACATATTTGGCTATACATTATATGTCCTCTACAACATGAACATCTTTTAAAGCATATTTGAAGAAAAGCAATTTAAAAAAATAGAATGGATAGTTTTATCTGTAGATGAGAAGGGTCATCTTAGACCTTGACTTCTGTGTTTCCTAACCTGAAATACAAATAGCCATTACTTCACTGAGAAAAACATACAAATGTTTTCCAGTCAACCTTTCATTTAGGTACTCACTGTACTCATTACATGTTACAGACAGCTATGCATCACCTAATTTTTAGAGAACCTGAGATCAGAAATACAGAGTTGTGCACTTAATTCTTATGCTAAAGGCACTAGTTTCTTAAAAAAAAAAAAAAAAAAAGAATAAAACTGAAAAAAAAAAAAAGGCTGTTGCATAAAATCTCCTTCTTTGTTACTCTAATCCCTTTTGGCATTTATTTCCTGATAAATTAGAATATTAGGTAATGCATCAAGAGAAATATCTCTTGCACAGCAGCAATTAGCACTGATGAAAAGTAACTTGGAATCTTTTCAATATTTTAATTTCATTCAAGATTCAGTCTTTTAATTATACACTTGATACAAGTTATGTGGCCAGATCTCTCTAGAGAGATTAACTTTTCCAAGTGAAACAGTGCCAAAAGGTCTTCCTGTTTACTGAAAAGGCACTTCTGACTGGGATCCAAATTATTCGTATGACCTTTGTCTTCTTGGCCTCCACACCGTGCATCAGAGAGGGGCTCTGAGGGCCACCGGACTGGAAGCCTCTTGTCCACTTTATAGGCAAGTTTCAAAATACAGGGAACATTTTTACACGTAGTGTTACACTTAGTCTGCCTTTGGATTAACTGATTAACTGCAAGGCCTTTAGAGATTAGATAGTGAGAATAATTATTGCACTTAAGTTACACACGCTTGAGGAATAGTAATGCTGCACTGATGTGGGATTTAGTAGTACCATTGGCAATCACATTCTTCAGCTTGAAATCCTGCCATTCCTGGACTGTTAGGACTTCATCCTCCTCTGGTTCTCCACCTACCTTCTAGTAATCATTCCATGTCCTCTCCTTCTTCTTTTGGAGGACCTAGTAGCATCTCCGCTTGGCCTTACTCCACCTGCTTCTTGACCCTGTTTCTGGGAGACCTCTGAAAACAGGGCTACCCTTCAAGTGCAGAGGACTCGCATTTCTCTTCTCTGAACACCTTTTCCTCACAGCTTCAACAATTCAAACTGAAGGCAGCTAGACTGCTGGCAAACCGTGACAAATCTTCTTGGGAGGGTAGATATTTTCCACATCCTATTATTTTTCCCTCCCTCTTTCTGGTATGATTTGCCTCAGTTCAACTGTATCTCTCTTCTTGTAACATTTAAATTTTACAGAGACAATGTTTTCAAATGCAACTATGGGTACCTATTATATCCTCTACTTATTGTGAGGCCTGATTACACTGGCCATTCTTTGCTGTTCAAAATCAGTGTTAAAAAAAAAAAGCAATAATGAAGCCAATGATTCCTACCAGACTCAACGAGAAGCTAAGGTTTCTAGCTTCTGAAACTCATGCATGTTTTATTTACCTACCAAAATATGTATTACAAAATTGTTCGTCAATCACATTTGGAAATGCTGGCTTTTAGAATGGAATCTCCTACTAAATTTGTTCCTTAGAAACACATGTGCATAATGACATCATAGCACAGACAGTGAATAAAAGTAATAACAAGAAGAGCACTACTAGTTGGAAACATTTCTTAATTTCACATAACACTTATTTCTGTATATTCATATATTTTGACAAAATGTCCAGTCAAGGAGTGTTTCATAGTACTCCATACTACAATTAACAAAGGATTATGGTATTATATCATATGTATTCCAAGTAAAGGAGGGAGAAACAGAGGTTTTAAAGCATTTATTTTGTTCTTACTTCTCTGACAAGTGGTGCCTCTGTATCCTGGTGCACACTCACAGATTCCATCATCTGGAGAGCAGGATGCTCCATTTTTGCAGTAACAAGACAACGAGCAATTTGGACCCCACTGTCCCTCAGCACACACACTGTCACAGTGAATGCCTGCAACCACAAACAAACAAAACTGTCAGCCTTTATAAAGAACTCTTAGGCATAGTTAGTTTAAACCTTTGGTCCTCAGAGGACTCATTTTTAAAACACAGCTCACAAAACCTGTTTATGAAAATATCACTAATATCAGGAAAATAGAACAAGGTAAACTTGCATCTCTGCTCCTACTTTCCCCCAGAACAGTGGATTTCTTTCGTATTCCAGTTTTGATGAGATGTACATAAGGGCTCATCCTGAGTTCTGTAACAGGAAAGCACTTCTGCAGATTTACATAAGAGTTCCATGTCATGCTACCTCCAGGCTTCCTGCCCACCGATACTTTAAGAACTACAAAGATGAATGCAAACCTCTCAATGTAAAAAAAGTCCCATAATTTTCCAAGTCCTTTAAACATATACAAATTTCAAAAAGTCTTTCATTCCTCTCACTTTCACCACTGGTATCAATAAAGAGAATTAAGAGTATGAAGTAATTCAACTGCAGCAAAATAATGGCTTTTGCTTCCTCCATAATGGCTGTTTCAAAACTGCAAAAACTTATTTTCTAATTTTATGTTAGGGAAATGCATGGCAAAAGGTATTGCAGAAACTTTTCCTTCTGAATGTAAGAATTCTTAAGGTCTGACATAATTTTGTGTAATAATGGGGTGCAGGACACAGAATGATTTCTAATTAGTGGTGAGCTGATTACTGCTAAGCCTCATACCAAATGGAAAAATGTAGCGCACGCAAAGAGTTTCCAAACACATCACGTGAGCATTCCAAAATGCTTAGCTGCAACAGTGTTAAGGACGCTGGTCAGTCAGTGCTTTGTCTAACCATTTTTGGCATAAAAATGATTATAAAATGGCCACAATCTGAACACCTATACATAAATCATAATACAAACCACTAATTATAATCATCCAGTCATGGAATGTTTTTTTTTCTTTGCAATGCAGCAACATTAAATATAAGTTTCCTGTTTGTTTTTTCCACTACCTGCTTTTAAAAAGCACCTTCCATGTTAACTGCCAGCAGGCACCACTGTGGAACTCAGACCATATTGTGTCTACAGTACTTTGCATTAACAATTAAGTATTATTGTAGTGCCTCTACTGAATAAAGCCCTTCACTAAGGGAAAAGTGGACTGAGTCCAACCACAAGCATGTCTTGCTTTGTAAGTATTTCCAGCAAAATATGCCACAGGTTCACTGGCTGCCAGAGTCCTAAAAAAAGAAAGTTTCACATGTGAGAAGAAAAAAATCTTTTAACTTTGAAGAGCAAAACCTACTGTTCATAACAATACTGAAAAATAATTACACTGTTTACTGATAGACCAGACTCAGAGGTGATTCCTCAACCCCCACATCATGTGCCTTGTGAAGCTGCCTATATCCAAAGGCTAACTCTCTAATTAGAGGAGAGGTGAAACTCCAGATTCTCAAATTGTTTGTTTCTCTGCAAGACAATCAACAGATTGAATAATCAAATATGTGATTCAACAGATTGCACCAACAAACACCATCAAGAGAGAAAACACTTGCCTTTCTGAATCCAGACGCTAACCAGCAGCAGACAGTACATGGGCCACCCAAAAGGCCTAACTGCACAATGACCATTGGTTAATACTGACCTAAAACAAATGAAAGGCTTCTTATAGTATTACTTTTTCATTTTTGTCTGCATAGGCAATGTCATTCTGCTATCTTCATCTACATTTGAGAGGCAGCATAGACTTGCTTCTCAGTAGCCTGGGTCAACTTTTTCATTAACTGTCTATTTGTGGATAAATGAATAAAAGAGAGTGGTTTGACTTTCAGAGATGCTGATGCACATGAGCCTGATGAGATCATAGCTTTTTTTTTCAGAAACAAGACCACTTATTTCAGATGCATAAGACTGCTCTGCTTGAGGCTCCCAAATTTGAGAACTCGGATTTATGTCTGTGAAAGCACGAGCAGACACATGCAGAGGATTTCAGAATTGAGCCTGTCATTCTGTTCACGTGAGCATTATCTGTCAGATCATACATAGCTTCACTCAGTGAATCCTGCTAGAGAAAAGACATTTTTCATGGAGTCTTAATGGGTTTCAGCGGTGTTCAGTATACAATGGTCACTATTAACAAGTCAGTGGTTGCCAAGAGTTACCATAGTGCATTATCTGAGATTATGTAGACCAGTGACACACAGTAACACCAGGCTCAATTATATCGTCTTGATCTGTGCACAGAGGATGCTTTATGACAGCATGGTGTCAAAGGGTGATACTGGGCACACTGGGATAGAAAAGACGATGGGCTCCATGTTGCATAGAGCCACAATACTTAAAAGAGCCAATAACTACCATTAAAAATGAAAAAAGAAAAAGTTCCTCCAGTACACACCAGGGAAAATTATCCATTAGGGAAACTGAGAAAATTACCTTTTCTTTCCCACTTTCACGCTTTATGAGGAGGTGAAGAATGATATCCCTCTACTTGGCAAAGAAACAGTGTATCCTAAATATCACTGAATAATAATTATGACAATATAACATACTGAAACAGTGCTCAATATTACCTCTGTTTCACTATAGAAAAAATTTTATTATATTCACTATTGATCATATGCAAAATGAATTTCACTCCTGTGTCTGTCAAGAATGAATGTAGCAAACATAAAAATAGTTTTAAATCTCACTCACTCACTGTTATTTAGATAAGTTCACGAGGCACTTAAAAATGAGAAACTGAGTTTCACATCTTATAGCTGTAAATATCAAATATGTGTATTTTTGAGAAAAAATAGGTTAGAAATATTAAAAGGATTAAAAACCAAAAAAAGGATTTTCCAAACTCTGATACTTTATATCAAATTTCAGCAAAGCAAGCTATGCTTTTATAGAAAAGCTAGAAATTTGTGAGGAAAAAGAAACATTTTTACTAGAACTGACAAAGCAAGATGAGACTCAGCTTTTATAACAATGGTATCAACAGTGTACTGGCTTATGATTGCCATAATTTCAAGCGAATATTAATCTCTTATGCAATAAAATTGGTTTTGATAAGTTTTCGTGTTGATTTTGATACTGATAAGGATATCTGCGAGGAAGTGTTTTTGCCAGAGCTATGGACAAAGAGGTCTTTGATGGTTTTCACAAGTTGCTAGGCAATAGCTGAATGGTCACGACAAACTTCAGCTAAGCTGCTCTGAAGAAATGCTCATGCATTTAATGCCCAGTGCTTTATGCTGGGGGCCTCCCATCTAAATCAGCATTCCCCCTGCATTCGTAATTGCATCAATGAAGCAAATAATCCTTTACGGATACCAGTGTTTCTGCCCATGCTAGCAGAGTGTTTACATATTCCCTATGCTGTATTTTTAAGTTGAGACCCAATGATCCATTCAAGTCACATCAACAGAGCTAATTTGTTTTAGCACTGGAAGGGGAAAAAGATCTACCAATTATTTCTGACGATCTTCCCAGGCAAATTTATTATTAGACTACGTGCTATTTTCCAGCTTATTATGTTTCCATTAGTTTGATAAAAAGTTATCCAAACTTTAAAAATAGTTATTTTTTTCATAAAGAACGTGTATTTGCTATACTAATTATCTTCACAATACATGGAACTTTCCAGTATAGTCTCTCAGAATTAATACCTATTTGTATATTGGTGTACTTCCCATATGTCAGAGCTAAACTGGATATACAACAGCCTAAACAAGAGAAGGATCAAGCCCTCAAAATCTGGGGAAAACTTAGTGTCATTAAAGCTAATGATACATCTGCACTATGGTCCAAGATCTCACCCTTCATATTTCAGAAAAACAAACACTAGATCACTTCTGTTCAAGGAAACTGAGACTTCTGACGGTGAGAATTGCTTCCCTACTTCTCTGTCAAATGACGGACGAGCAGCTCAAAGAAAGGGGAGAAACAGCACAGGGAAGTGGTGAAAAACTTCATAGGTACTATTTAGAAGTACCCTCATTGTCTTTAAGAGAAGAGAAGTACCTTGCTCCCTAGCTGAAGATAGCCAGAAGACTAAATACAAGTGTCTCAAATTAAGGAGCTAATGAAAAGATCAACGATTTTTCTCTAGAAGTTCAGACTGCTGCTTCTTCACTGCGACAGCAGGAGAGTTTGTGCCTGCAGGTTTTGGTAGGAAGCCAGCTACATAAGCTTGTCAACAAAAACAGCGCTGTATCAGAGTTTGAAGGCAAACATCAGTATCTGCAAATTTTAGTGGAAGAATCATTTTTGAGATATCCCTGGTATCTTTCTGAAGGCCATACATTGCTACATTGCTACATACTGTCATCCACTCCAGTGGTGCGCTTTTTCATCTAACACATTTTAGGTAGCCACAAGAAAATAATACTTCTCCTTTTCTTACCTTCTTGATAGGTAGAAAATAAATGTACTTCATCTACTGATTTAAAGTTCTTTTTCTAACAGTGTGGTATTTCTTCCACATAAAGACCCACCATAATGCATAGGCAATAGGGATACAGACACAATGAAGTCCAGACATAGGGTAGGCCAAACCTCTTATTGAAGAATTCCTCCCTCTAAGTTTGGAAAGTAAAGACACCGTTTATCATGACACAGTGCCCCATATGATTTCATTTTGCAGCACACTGAATTTTCATCACAATGGAACCTTGTGCTTCAGGATCCAAGGGGAAATTGGCCAAGGTGAAGGGAAACCCATGTTCTTGCAAGAGGTTCTTGGCTTGGGTGCACTGAGGTTCCAGCACCATGCACACCGTTCTAGCAGCAGCTCGTTTCTCAGTCTTAAGGTGAGGGAGACCCATGACAGTACTCTTTTATGTCTTTTTTCTTCTACGGAGAAGGAGAAAAAAAATGCGTACACATTAAAAGCTAAGGAGCAAGCGAGAATTCTAGTTCGTGCTTCCCAGGGGACCTGGTTATCTGCATCAGTGCGGCGGGTGTCAGATGACAGTCCTCCCTGTTATAATCCAGCAACAAATGTGCCTCTCAGAAATAATGTCAGGAGCACATGGAAAGACACAGCATTTCCTCACAGAAACAACACATCTGGTGATGGGCAGTCTGACTAGCATCAGCAGGTGTCCGGCACAGCAAAAAGTTACGAACACCCTATCTGCTGTAGCATATGGATGAATACTATGCACGCTGGTAAGACGTAGGCTGATATTACTGCATCTGTCTTTTCCATAAAACAATGCTATTGTTTTGGTACAGATAGCAGACCAGTGGTATTTCATAATCCCTGGCACCGCATAACCTTTAAATTGATTTTAAAAATAACAAATGTCATATCACTATGACATGACATTTCTTCATAAACAGAAAGGTCCAGCAGAACTGCACCCAAGAAAGCACAACAGTAACGTGTTATCAGTAACACCCACATTACTGTAATACAGTAATAAAAAGAAGTCTGGAGAAAAACCTTTGCCCTTTTCACAATGCTTTAATGCGAAATCTCAGTTTGCAAGAATATGAATTCTCTAATCTTTTACGCAATTTGGAAAAATTGTATTTTGACAGCTGCTTGCAGAACAGATAAGATTAAGGGATGAAATTAATAGTTACCGTTGTGCTTGCTGGATTGTGGTCATTGAGAGAAGTGGTAGAGGTGGCTCTTAAATGGAAGTTAACTTAAAGTTTTGGTATAAATTATTAGGAGAATTAATTATCACCACCTATGCGGGGAGTACATTTTCTGCGTCTTTCTTTTGCTTTCTGTTTTAATGGTTCCTATTCTTTTCCACTGTCTAGCTATTGCACTCCCTCCAAATAAAAAAAAGAAGTTATTTATAAGATACAGTGAAAATGTCAAGGGATGAGAGCGTTTGGAGAGAGACATCATTCTCTGTGTGGGCGGATGTTTCTTGTTTGTGCCATCCTGTCATGTGGCTCCTGGAACGTGATGGAATGGTCAGACTGCCAGGAAAAAAAAGATCACCCTTAACTCCTTAACTTGCTTTTCTAAGCAGAATTAAGCTGCTGTATAGGGAGCACTTGGTGTAAACTACAGAGAGGCTAGAATTTCTAACAGAAGTCCTATAAACAAAGTCACTTTTGTTTAGGATGAAAAATCTAAGTATCCTCCTAGGCAGCAGAACCTAAATTAAAATCAGAAACCCTAAATTAAAACAGAATCTAACTAAAACCAATTTTAATTATTTCTTGTGTTTTATAACAGCTCATGACAATGCAACAGTCAGTAACTGAACTTACACTTTCATTCGTAACTAGGACCTAAGAAGCAAAGGACAATACATTGGACATGTTCAAAAATAAAGAAAAAACTACTTAAAAAAACTAAACCACATAGCATCTTATTGTTGACCCAATGCTCAGCTGCAGCTATATCTTGAGACTAAAGCAGAGGGTAGCATGCTAGCTAGGCTGCCCTTTGGTACATGACAATAGCACTTGTGCCCACATCAGCAGCTCATCAGCTCCCTCACTGCCTGAGGGACCAGGCCAGTGATACCCCCTCTATGTGCAGAATGTTTCCTGTTCCCCAGCCTTATAGTACAACTGTGTCATCCAGCAAGGGAAAAATCTTCCACCCTTCATTTATTTTTGCGAAGTTATATAAACTGTTCCCTCTGATGAAATTCCATGGGGAAACTGTAGACAACTGCTCTGTTCACAGGGGTGAGAAAATATTACATTTAAAATATCTTTTTGGAAACTTTATATAATTTTGGTGGCATCAAAACATTTGGGGAAGTTCACCTTGGATTCATCAATTTATTCTTGTTGAAAAAGAAAAAAGACTCACAAGTTCACATTTTTAAGCTTCTCCAGATAAATTTATTTTTTAACCTTACACTCCCAATGGTTTTTAAACAACTAAAGCCTTCATTTGGGTTAGATAAGCAATACACTGATCCAAAATCAGTTTCTCTCTCTGTTTTTTTTGGTAGGTAATACTAACCACCAAAAACTACTAAGTCTTATGGTTACTTCAACAAATCTAACAGAAAAAATCTAAGCTATTCCAACATAATTTGTTGCATTTTAGTACCTTCTTATATTTTCACAAATCCTCCATCTGCTTCTCCACCTATTATGCATGCAAACATGTATATAACCTCCCTTCTTAATCCTACAATCTAATGTTATCTCTGCAATGTAACATTACAGTACAGCTACTTAAGAACCTGTTTCTAAAGTATTCTTTCCTTTTTTTTAAATCATTCTAAATATAAATATCTACACAAAGACCAGATTCCTCGTGGGCATTGCTCTGACATGTGAGGTGTGGGAGGAGAATTTTTCCAGACACTGAGTATAAAGCAAACTATGCTGTTTATGTCATATTGTGTGTCTAGACATCACCAACATGTTGAAACTAGTCTATTACACACGCTGTTGTGATGACATCATCCAGGGACAGATATTCAGTTTTATCTATAATCACACATAAAGTCTCTTTCTAGTGAAATCTTTTTCCTTTCTAAATATAAAGATGAAACAAGATTTCACTAAAGGAAAAAGTATTGTCTCCTTTTCAATACCTGAGTTCAAGCACAGTCAAGTTTTGTGCTATGCTTGAAGCCTTTGTCACATCCCAGGTTAGTTACATCACACTGGCTAGGTAATTTTTATAACCTGTTATTAAAAATTGCTAGAGTTTTAGTATGGCCTTTCAAAACTACCTATTTTAATCTAGCTTCATTCATTAACATACTTTTGGTCTCTAATGCTTGTCTCAGTTTTAGTTGAGCAGTACATCTGGAACTTGTGAACAGCTCTGACTGCCTATACCATGGTAGCTCAAGATCAACAACTGTTCACATGTTTTTAATGTGGGTATTATTTAATACATTTATTAATTTAAGAAATCATTTTTTGAGCAGATCCAAATACAAGTTTGAGAAAATGTGTCCAAACACACACACACAATTGCCTGAAACTATCTGAAAGTAAGAACAGTCATCAAATGCCATTAACATAATAGCAAAATAAACACAAAGTAGTGTCTCACAAAATAGTAAAGAGATGGCATAACGCTAATAGTATTATTTCATAATTCAGTCAAATTACTTTTATTATTTTAGCACTCTTGTGGTAGTCATTTTCTAGAGGTATCTGAGTGGCTGATGGTAAGTCACACTGCAGCTTGTGGGAAGAGCATAAAACCAACAAACTCCTAGCTCAGTTAGGTGAGTGCTAGCTCTGGAAGCCTCTTTCTTTCACACTGAAAAGGGCAACAATGGGGAGACGCAATGCTGAGACAGGCCTTCTCAAAGAACTTGTCAGAAGCTTAACATACAGACAAATTGCACAAATAAGAAATGGGTTTGGTCCTCCAAGGCAAAGCAGGAGCCCTTCCTGCCTCTGTCTGTATCCCCTACAGATTTTCACTTCCTATGCCCCAATAATCATAAAAGTCATGTTAATCTGAACAGTAAGTAGAAAAAACAATCAGGTAAGCTGTAATTGACTACAACTAATCAACCTGAACTGCAGACAGAAAGTAATATGCACTTTGAACAAAATGCCTGTGATCCATCTACAGTGCTAGAAAAAAAAAAAACATATAAAAATCAACATTTGGGAAAAAAAAACCTCAGCAAAGATAGTATCTGAGAAAGTCATAAGCTCTACACAAACTTTTGTGAGCACAACGATTTGCTAAACTTGTCAAATAAATGACTTGCGGCAGATTGCTCACCACCATCTACGATGTCTGGAAGCACCAGAGAAAACAGAAAACAATTATATCATGAACCATCAAGTTAATTAGGAAAAATATTAACTTATAAATGTGTTGATAATAAATAATATTAGGTTATATCTGAAATCACAAAAAAACCTCCTTTTTTTTCACAGCAGAAACATGCTTTGTTCATTTAAGGTGTGTTTTTCACGCTGACTTCTCGTTATTAAATGGAATGAGTCCATACAGACGGGTGACATGGAATCTGACCCTTGCAACACTACAGTATCACAGTGAGACACGAAGTCCAGAAAACTCCAAGAGGGGCAAACTTACGGTGTCAATTAATCCTTATTAAAGATGGGATAGTCTTCCCAACACTTAGAGCTTAGTAATCTACATGAGAACTAAAACTACCTCCTAGGGATAAAGGGAACATTTAATGATAGCTTGCCCTCCTGCATAGTTTCATCATATTTTCAAAAAATCTTGCCTTCCACAAACAAGAAACTGTCAAACACAAATTTTGATGAATAATTAAATATATATAGTTCTTAAAACCACAATGAAAATGATGGAGAAGCTTTGTGAAAAAAGTGCAACAATTTTCATACAAAACAAAGTATGTGCAGAGAAACTTAATTTTTTCGAACGTTTGAGAAACTCAAATGGCTGCACAGCTTCTGCACGATTTATCCTCTTTTCGGCTGCCTGAGCAAAGGTTTCTGAGTTCCTGGATGTGACGCTTTACCTACCAAAGCTGCCAGCACAACCTTGAATATTAACAGCTATTCACCACTTTCATACTGTGGAGGTGCCCAAGTTCTAAGATTTCCCCTTCTATTCCCAGTTTTCTGTGTATCCCACACTCGACAAAGTTCCCATGCCTGTGAATCACAGAAGGGACACAGCAGCCACAGAACTGGCCCTTTTCTCCTTCCAACCCCATGTACTCCTCCTCTACCCACAAAACTGAAAAACAAGACCAAGTCCCACCATAGTAGAAACTCTCATTGTCCTTCATGACAGTCTCTTTTGTACCTGACCATCCCGGCAGACAGCGACAGTAACCCGTGGTGGGATGACAACCGTCCGCATGGCTGCAGTCACAGCGTTCAGCACAATCCAGACCATATGTGCCGTCCTGTGGCAACAAAAAAAAAAATCCCAGAGATGACGACAACTGGGAGTTAGAGGACAACAAGTTCTGGTCAGTCCTGCCTCAAAGAACAACCACAGATCTCTCCTGAATACGTAATCCGCTTTCTTAATATAAAATGCTTCTGGCTTTGGAACATTTTAGCATCTTAAATTTTCATTCTTTCATTTAAGAGCGGAAGACAAAGAATAAATTACATTCTCTTGAAAAATTCCAGACTAATGGACCTGGAGACAGTGATTCAGAACATGGTAACCTACACTACCAGGGGCTGCAATGAAAGCTTTCTTGTACTGTACCTCTAATTTCCCTCACAGCTGAGTTCCTACTCCAGGACCTGGGGGTACCTCGATGGGAAAGCAATTCAGTTTCCTTTCTGCCTCAGACCCTGAGCTCTCTACGTATCGGTCAAAAAGGAAACCACATAAAGCCACCATTTCTAAAAAAGAGCAGCAAAACGTTAGATTAAAATGTATCTTCAGTGTGAAGTTTATTGCATAAAGAATGCAAATTGCATCACTTTCTTTTGATTAAAAATCCTTCCCTCTGCACTACAGCATACACTATGTTAAAAAAAGCAGCTCTTTGGCTATAAGACAGTACACAAAAAAAAAATATTTTTTGTGTATGCGACATTTTTTGAACCAACAAGAGAGATTAAAGCTACTAGCTGAATACCCTTCTTGGTGTATTCAGCTGTGCCAAGAGTACAGCTGATTTTCATGGAACTACATCTAAACATTTGAATTTGCCTTTTCTTCTTCTTCCATAGAAGGTGGCACAAATGTTTGGGGTAATTCCAAACAAAATCAATCTGAGAAACTGAAAGAGCAAAATGTTTACAACTGCATTCTCAAAACAAGGCAAAGTACAATAGTAAATTGATCTCGCAGAAAAAGTGTCCAAACCAAATTAAAAAACATGGACAAAAGCCAGTATAATTTAAGGTAATACTTCTGGGCTTACCCATAGCAAAGGCAAAAAAGGAAAAAACACATCAGGTTTAAAAACCAAGCATTTAAATTCGAGGCTAAAAATTGGTCTCAGTCACATTAAAAATCAGAATAAAACCTATATGAAAATTCATCTGGTGTTCTTTGATATTCATGCCTACATTTCTAACAAGTTCCACAGGATTTAGCTATTCAATTCCCAGTCTTTCAAGTCTAAAGTAGAACAAAATATTACATTACTAGAGTATAAGGAGCCTTTTTGCTCATCTCAACAATACATTTTTATATAGAGAAAAAGAAAAGATTAAGCATTTTCTTTGCATATAATCAGATATGGAAAGAAAGGAAATCCTCAAATATGTTGTTGAAAAGAGGTATTTTTAGTCTGCTATGTATTTGGACTGAAGTCCAAACTTCAGTCAAATCTTGAGTAATTATCTGGGCAGTGATATTAATTTTCTGAAGTTATTGAAACAAATTGAAATTCGTTGATTTAAATAAACTCTGTTCAAACAAGAAAAAAAATCAGACAACACTGGGCACATGTGGATTAGTTTTCTGGTTTTTCTCCTGCTCCGGAATTTTGAGGCAGAACATGCATTTGAAATATATAAATGCTTATGGACATCATTTGACACATACAGAGAGAGAGAGCAAGACAATGAGCATGGGCATGGTAAATTATCTGATATAGAAATGTTTTTAAGCATTATTTTGCTACATTTGGAACAGTGAAGCAAATGGCATGAAACAATACCTATCTTTTTTAATAAGTCAGTTTTGGAAGAGCTAATGGAGCTTGGGAGATGTCATCATCCTTCAGAATCAGGCACTAAGTGATAAACAAAGCTGCTTTAGAAAAAAGAAAAATTAGTCTTCTGATGGAGATGCATTGTTGGAAACACTGCATAAACGTGCACAGATGTTACTCTAATCAGCTTTCCAGAATATTTCAGAATTTGTTTGACTTTACTCACTGTATCAGTGTGGGCTATACATAATTTAAAAAAGCAAAAACAACCCCAAAAAATAACATCTGAGTATTCTGAGAGCAGTTCAACAGAAAAAAATTTCATTCAAAACAAAGGTGTGGTTTCCAGTCTTAGGCTGTAGTTCAGCTACTCCTATCATGTTATTGCTCAGTAGAGCTAGCCCAAACTGACAGAAGCTTGAATGTGATATGGGAGTGGAATTCACAAGATTTATGTTCAATTCAGGTGATTCCTTTATGACTATATTAAACCAACAACCTGCTATGCAGATAGCATTGCAAAAGTGAAGAAAAGACAGTGGAGAGGAAAAGGAGAGCAGAGAGAAGTTTATTAAAAAAATGAATTTTGTTAAAAATTTCCTGGAGAACTGAAGTCCATCATTGGAAAAGATGGACTCTGGAAAACCTCATTTTTCATAAAATATTTCTTCTTTTTTTAATACAAAATGTAATTGAAACCAAACAGTTACATAATAAAACAAATCAGTTTTGAATTTTACCATTTTTAAATTTTGAAATTATATATTTTTATGGCTTTCCCAAACTACAGATTAAAAGGTGGAACAGAACTGATGAGGAGTGTGCCTTTGTTAATGCAATGATTTCTAATTTTGCAGTTCTCAAAGTCTGCGAGTTAGTGGAAGTCAGAGCCCCAGTACCGTCATGGGTAGTAAGAATGCCTTCTCATAGCTGACTGAGAAGGCATGAAAATTCTTCATTCACACTGTACCACAGATATAAACTAATTTAATTAAAATTATGTTGTTTGATGTGGAATATATTTTGATGCATTTTTTTTTCCTCATCATTTTTACTTAAAGTAGTTTAACAGAAACAGTTTGGACAGCATTTGATGCTGAGAGAGAGGGAAAAAATTGGTTCTGTGTTTTTCAACAAATTCTAAAGGAGCTAGTGAAAAGTTTGAGGTCCAACTTTAAAGTGTGAAAGCAAGAAAAGTGTTCATCCGTGCGTCTTCGATTTGTGTAGTCATTTTTTGTGCGCTTTGGTGTGCTGTGCTGCAGAGTTCTTCCAGAAGAATTGTTGGTGCATGTCGCTGATCTTGAACCCAGTTGTACATGGGCTACTAGGTGCAGCGCTCCTTAACGTATCCCCTTGAAGTCAGAGGAATGACAGGAGTGTCCCCCTGCCCAGTATTATCCTACAGTGCAAAATTCAGTGAAAATATCAAACTACCTGGCAAGGGAGTTCGCATTTTTCTCCTCTCCAGCCCGGCGCACAGGTACAGGTTCCATCAAGAGCATTGCAAGCCCCTCCATTAAGACATTGGCAAGTTAAGTTACAGCCAAGTCCCCAGGTACCGCTGGGACAATTTATTGAGCAATCTACACCATGCCAACCTGCCAAAAAGAGGAATTAACAAATTAATTAACAAATTAATTTGTGACAAATTAACCAGGTTTTCCCTCATTCCTGTCTGAGGACATGTTTCCCTCTGCCTACCATTTGGCATCTCTCAGAGATGCGCAATACCAGGGTAACATTAACTACAGGCTAGTATCCGCAGTTTCAGCTGAGGACTTGTCCAGATTTGAACAAAGGTGTGCAAGGGCACCTTGTAACATCTGCGCACAGCGCACATTTGCAGATGGGTGCCAACATACAAAAGCAATTGATGGGAGGTCTGAAATGAAAACAAGAGACACCTTGAAATTTCACGGAGAAGCACTAAACTATACTGAAAGTTTTAAGGCATAGCCTGAAAAAGATTAGGAATATTTTCCCCAGACTGAAGCTGCTGCTTTCATAATTCTTCCACCAGTGTTCGATACAGTCAGTTCTGCAATATGGTTTTAACAGAAATCTGAGATACAAAAAAAAAGAGAAAACATAAAAGTAGTGCATAAGTTGGATTTCTCCAACAACACATAGAAGACCTTTCAGATGATTTCTTCAAATATAAAAAAGAATGTAATGGAAAATGGTTCTCAAATGCAGCATTCACCACTGATTATGCCTGATAGCAATGATAAGCAGACTGTGCACTGGATAGACAGAAATGTAAATAGATTTTTAAAAATGTGATCATCTGTTTGATACAAGACAAACAGCGTGAGCCAGTCATATGTTATCATCAACAATGACACGAGCCAAGTTTCTAATTTTGTACCTTGTTTACAATAAGCAAAGGGAAAAATAATTATGCACTGAGCCTAATCAATAGAATATGCAAAACACACGTATTGAAATGAAGCTGCCTCATGGCAAAGGACCTTGACAGGCTTGAGAGGTGAGCTCGTGCAAACCGCCTGAAGTTCAACAAGGCCAAGTGCAAAGTCCTACATGTGGGTTGGGGCAATCCCAAGCACAAATACAGGCTGGGAGGAGAATGGATGGAGAGCAGTCCTGATGAGAAGGACTTGGGGATGATGGTTGACAGAAGCTCAACATGAGCTGGCAATGTGCTTGCAGCCCAGAAGGCCAACTGTATCCTGAGCTGCATCAAAAGCAGCGTGACCAGCAGGTCGAGGGAGGTGATTCTGACCCTCTACTCCGCTCTCGTGAGACCCCACCTGCAGTACTGCATCCAGGTCTGGGGCCCCCAACATAACAAGGACATGGAGCTGTTGGAACAAGTCCAGAGGAGGGCCACGAAGATGATGAGAGGGCTGGAGCACCTCTCCTATGAAGAGAGGCTGAGAGAGTTGGGGTTCTTCAGCCTGGAGAAGAGAAGGCTCCAGGAAGACCTTCTAGCAGTTTTCCAGTACCTGAAGGGGGCCTACAGGAAAGATGGAGAGGGGCTTTTTACAAGGGCATGTAGTGATAGGACGAGGGGTAATGGTTTTAAACTGAAAGAGGGTAGATCTAGATTAGATATTAGGAAGAAATTCTTTCCTGTGAGGGTGGTGAGACACTGGCCCAGGTTGCCCAGAGAAGCTGTGAATGCCCCCTCTCTGGCAGTGTTCAAGGCCAGGTTGGATGGGGCTTTGAGCAACCTTGTCTAGTGGAAAGGTGCCCCTGCCTGTGGCAGGGGGGTTGGAACTAGATGATCTTTAAGGTCCCTTCCAACCCAAACTGTTCTATGATTCTATGATTCATGCCCTTGATTCGTAACTTCAAATTTAGGGGTCATTTCAGGAAAAAATGTTATACTATACTAGCTAGAAAACTGAGACCCTTTCTCCCAGTCTTTCCAGGATTTATAAATTTCCTTCATTTACATGACAAGTATCTGGGTTTAGTTTAATTTCACCATTTGCTGTCCTTTATCATTGTAGTATGACTAAAACTGCACGATGCACAAGTAGACAGGATTATGCATGGCTTGAGGAGTAGTTTTTCTCCTTATAACCTAGCTACTTAGCAGTAGCTTCTTAGCTACTATAACAGAGTTAAATAAGCTCCACTGTCTCTGGCAAGAGGAAGCTGGGAACTCCCCACATTTGCTACACTGATTTAATTGCATCAGTCCCTGACAAATTTAGTAGCTATTTGTCTAGGTAACTCTAAGGCTTCTCTCCCAACTCTCAACCTTCCTGTATTTTTAGAAAAACATTTTTAGACATGGCGGGGTCTAAAATGTAGGCTGGGCATGGGATTTGCTTGGGAGCATTCAACAGCCTGCCCCTCTCTTCTCAGCAATCCAGCACCACAGCTGAGGGACACTGGACTTTAAATCCTTCCTCACAGCAGAAGTGAAAAAGAGAACAGGTGTATTGCAAGAGTGGATCTTTAACTGGAGTTCAGTAGCTTATTTTGGGTTGAATAGGAACACCATGTGGACCTATAGACCTTTATATGGGAAAAGATCTCTGCAACAGCGCCGGAGGATGTTTGAGATATCTTTGTTCCAGTCAAAGGCATGTGCTACTGGGAGATGGAGAGGTGGGCAGGCACATATGGTTTCTGGTGGAGGTACACTGGCTATCAAAATTACTGTTGAGAGGAGAGAGACAGGCACAGAGGTTGAGGAGCGTGAATCCACTTGCACTAATACTGGGAGATTCAGAAAGTTTCTTGCAGAAGCAGGGAATAGTAGAGGGCATAGGCTGGGAAGGGGTTTGTCAGAGAACTGCTGAGGAAAAGAGTAGAAAAAATTGCCAGTAGGTATCAACATTAGTGCTACACTGGCAGGAAGAAGTCTGTTCCTCTGTGATGCTGAGAGGGGCAAGGGTAGCAGGCAGAGGTGGTGCTCACCCAGGCTGAGGGGAAACAGGGCTGTTTTGACTAGGAAGGCTGACATCAGATAAACGGCGTACCAGTAGTCCTTCTAGCAGACCATAGCACTGCCACAAGAGACAAGTGGAGGCCCATCTCAGGGTAAACACTAGTAATTCACCCAGCCACAGTACCCAGCCCATTGAGAACTGCATCAAGGAAACACAAACACGAGGTACACATACTCTTCTCTGAGCAGATGTTTTCCTAGTTTTCGCCTTCCAGAGCAGAAGCAGCATAAAGTATCTAGTGATGTGGCCTTCACGGTGGCCTGCTTTTTATGAAGTTTCTTTCTTCTTCTCTACTTCAAAAACTCAATTTCATTTCGTGATTACAGAAAAAGAAAATTAATCTGACGAGACACTTACCTGCTTTGCAGGCACAAGAACCATCTACTGGTGAACAGATGGCTTTGTTTTTGCAGTTGCATACAGAGGAACAGTTCACTCCGTATGTCCCCAGAAGACAAGGAGTACCACAAGCAGCATCCTGAATTACACAAAAACAGAGTCTAAAAACTATTTGAGGAGATTCAGACAATATAACTAATAAATGGCCTAAACTGACTCAGGTGCTACAAAAGCCGGAAAACATACAGCCCATGACTGTCCTAGGCTGTCACTAAGTTATCCTGAATTCAAGGAGGAGGGAGTCCTTCATGCTTTTTAAGACTACAGTAAGCATTAGTTTTCTATTAGTTGCTGTGAGAGCTCAGGTCACGTAGCTAACAGCACTTGGTTAGATCAATGGCCAGTATTTCATTAATAAAGAAGCCTTTTATGAAACCAAAACACAGTAAGACAGCAGTTTAATGGAACGTAATGTGGATATGTTTTCTATGTTAGATTAGCATCCAATGCACAGGTAACAGCAAACATGTAAAAGCTGCAGAATAATCTGTCCTGAACTGTAAAAACAAACGTTTTTGTCTAGAGTTTCTCAGGATGGAGCATGAGGAGTTGGTGCAACAAGATAATGACTGAAACCTATTGTTCCTCCTTTTATCTAGATTTCAACAGCACACTCTCATTCTTATCAATGTCTTACAAAGCAACAAACTTTTCTTTCTTAAAATGGCTTCATTTCAGTACTGAGAACGAATCATAGATTTTGCCTTATCAGGGTCTCATAACACACTCAGTGGTACCTAAATATCCTTACCTTTCTTTTACTGTGGTGGAGAAAGGACACTGTGGCATCTTGAAGAATTTGGCACTTAACTAAAGGCAGTGGAGTTGAAAATGGACTGTGAAAGTGAGACTTATTTACCTTAAATCCAGGGGCACAGGTGCATTTTCCAGTCACACTATCGCAGTCAGCACCATTTTGGCAGCTGCAGATCTGCTGACACGACTCGCCATAGAATCCCGGGGAACACGTCTCATTGCAGTAGAGCCCAGACCAACCAGGCTTGCAGGAGCATTCCCCAGACAAAGGGTGACAGCTGCCAGAGGGGGATGAAAGGATAAATAATTCAGGACTAAATGTGACATCAACATTATTTTTTTTTTCAGAAAACAAAATGCTGTTACAGATAGGTTGCATAAAGGATCTTGCATGCTATGCATAGAGATGGTTTTACTCCCCAAACCACAAAGCAAAGAGTTCTGTATATGTATATATAAATGCATGCCAGTTAAGATAAGAAATGTAACATCATATAACATACAGACATTTTGGGCAGACATGGAAAGAAAAGAAGAGATATAATTTTTCTACAGCTAGTTGAAAAGAAACCTATCTGAAACGCAGTTTTTACCATAAAATAGATATCCATGGTTACAAACATTAAAGTGATGAAATCATTAAATTCCCCAAAATGTATTGCTGGGTTTCCACTCCAAGTACAATAGGATCATTTTCATAACACTGGCCAAACTCAGCAGCATATTGTCTGAGAAATATGATGCTTTGGTAAAACAGCGTGGCATCCAAAACAAAACAATACAATAACACAGCACCCAATGAGTAGCAAGCACGCTCTTTTCTTTAAATCATTCGTTGAAAAGAGGACAACTGGCATCTTTCTGGGAATGATACAAAATCATTTGCATTGGGCAGAAGTCAGATATACTATCAGAGCAGTGACCTTTTCGAGAGTATCTATCCCCCCTGTGTTGGCCATACCTGGTGACAGACCAGCTGTCCCTACCTGGAACAGCAGTTTCATTGAAGGGCCAGTCAGACAGCTGTTGCCTCATAACAAATGGACATCATCAGCTGTGCAAAGATATATGTGCTGGAAAAGTAGACACAATGGGGTACTCTGTAGCACTCTGGCAGACAAAGCACTTGCTTAATTCTCACCAAAGCAAAGCCTTAATATCCAAATCCCATATATTTACAATGGGAAGACTGTTTAAAGATATTTGTCTGCCACTGATTGAAGTGAAGTTCCTTTAAGTGTGCTGGAAAAAAAATGTGCCTTCGTCCAGATGCATTAAATGACCCATGACGAGTTTGATCTTGCAAGATTTGCTGACTCCTTGTGTAGGGGTGTGTTTGAAACGGAGTATTTTTCTGACCATTTGAAAGTCTGCAGAAATACCTACTGCACTTTCAGGTGGTATTAACAACAATATTCTCTGAAAAAGTTGCAACATAACAAGGGAATGCAATATCAGTTGCAACTGCTCTTAGACTGCAGCACTACTCTTGTCAAAGTAAGAGTTTCCTATTTCTGAATACAACCAACTGACAACATACTGCTGATCAAGGAAAGTATGAATTATAAAGGTTGGAATGTCATTATGCATTCTGCTCTCTATACATTATTGCATACAGTATGACATCATAACAATTTGAGGGTCTTAAAGATACTAAAATCTCTTTGACACTATTAAGCTAGTTTAGATAAAGTGAGAGGAAAGGTCTTTTTAACTAAATGATATATGCAGAAATGGTTCAAAACTCATGGTGTTCATAGGCAACAGTCCTGGTTATTTGTTCAGTTAAAAGTATACCTGCCATGAAATAAGGTGAAATGGAAATATTCTCATACAAAATACAGACAAAATTATGAAAATACATGATGCAGCAAGATAATCAGATTTGTCCCCTATTCCTCACTTCCTGTAGGCACCCAGTGGCATTTTGGATCCAATTCCCATGTTTCTTTTCACTGGAAGAATACAGGGCAGGGAGTATGAAAAGATTTTTCAATCCAAAACTGAACAGTCATTATGATATGAATTAGAATATATTTATAACATAAAATTAGTAGTACTGTCATTTTAAGACATAAATCCCAGCGTCATTTGTTTTTGGGTTTTTTGTTTGCAGGAGAGGGGGAAACCACACACATGAGCAAGCATTGGCTATGAAGCAGAGGCATTGACATTCTGTGCCTCCCAGTGGGTCTTACTAAGGCCTACTTGCACATATATTGATTGACACCAAAATTAGTATTCTGTAATTTGTAATTAGACATAGGAAGCTGGAGCACTTCTGAAGCTTTTTGATGGGTTCTCATGCAGTTAGCTTAATTGGCAATAAGATTTATATATTAAGACAGGGAAGTAAAGAGATGTTGAGAGATACTGCCAGCACATCCGCTTTTATTCCTGGTCTTTTGTTCACACTTTCTGGAAATACAATCCTACTCTGTCCAGAGACAAAAAATATTTGTGGGTAGTTGATAATAATATTTGAAGGGCTTAGATTAACTTAATGATTTTCATATGATTTATATAGGTGTTTCACAATTACAAGATCCAACTAAACTCCGTAGCACCCCATGCAATATAAAATTTCCATGAAAAGCTCTCGTACATGTACATACAAGTCCATTAGAAAAATGTAAAATTGCAAGATGCCCTAATCTTGACTTTAAAAACACACACAGACTATACGAAATAAGCATACATCATACCATAAAATTCCACTCAACCCTATATATGTATCTCAGAAAAAGCATGAGACAAAAGAAACCCCATTAGAGCTCATGTCATGAATAAACCTTAATTCCAGCCTGAACTACACCAAACTAGCTGGTGATACAGAATGACCCCAGCTGATCCTACCTACAGGTGTGAAGCAGTAGTGGAAGATCACCAGAACGAACTCACAAGTAAAAAAGAAAACAGGGACATCACAAATTTAGCTTGGAGATCAACCTGAAACCAGTGCATACTATGTAACACAGGTGTAACAAATACTCTTTCTAAACCTTCTAGATAAATATGCAGTTGCAGTCTGCCCTTTTTACTTTTTCTGAATGATCGTCAGGTGTCACTTGAGTAAAGGCATGACAATACTCAGTCTAAAAGTAGTCTAGGCTAGAAAAACATTCCCGAACAAAACGAAGTGACAATGTTGATGAAGGCAGATCGAGGTCTATTTTTGCTCACTCCTGCAAACTAGATCTTCAGAATGACAAGTTTCTGTAAGCCCCACAAACTGTGGACGGAAGTGGCAGGGACACGAGTCTGCTCACAGCACTGCTGTTGTACCCCATTGAAAGAGTGTGTATAATGTGGTCTTACTTTAAGCCAGCTAGCGCTCACTCTAGGTTTTTTCTTGACTATGGAGTAAAAAGGGAAAAATCGATAATGTCACCTAGTCACAGAGAACAGAGGTCTCTGTCTGATTTGCGCTCTAGCTCAAATCCTTTCATATATATCAAACGATGCAATAGAGAAGAACCATTTGTGAAAAAACTCTTGGTACAAGAGAGCTGTTACCTGCTGCTGTCTGGACCCCTCAAAAAGAATAAAATCTCTCAAGTATATTTATATCTAATCCTTTATGAAGCATTTAATAAAGGCTGCTGATACAACTAAGAACAAGGATGGGCTTGCCTTTTGTCCCCAGGAGCTGCCATCAACCAACAGCAGCAGTGAAATCCCTGTAGCTTAGCCTACCCAAAATGCAAATTATGAATTATTGCCAAAGCTGTTTTGATTCAATTTCCTCAATCACAAAACAGTAATAAAAATATGTATACATTTTTGAACTATGGTGTATTATAATGTTTTTGTATCTTTAAGTATTTGAAGAAAATGGCTAGACACATACTTGTATACTACAACCTATGTACACATATTTTACAGTAATATTTTTTGGCGCTAACTGTTTTTTTAACTACCCTTTAGTTCATTTCCATATCTATGAATACCAAGAACATAAGTAACAACCTAGAGCTCTACGCCTACCAACAGCTCCTCTTCGAGGATATCTAATCCGTATCTGGGTCATACCCAGACAAAGAAAAGCTTTTACGATATCAAGGCCCCTAGAAGTTCTAACAGAATCCTAGACTGACAGACACACAAAGTGTATTTGAAGAAGGTCTTGTACCTCTTTTTTGTGCCCTGGGACGACTGGTTGTTACATTGCTGCTAAATGGGTTAGTGCTATGAAGAAGATCCTTTGGCTACAGCCAGCCCAAACAGTACTTGTGGAAGGCAAGTAAGGGATGAGGATATTCCCAGACATGCTTAAAAAGTTTTCTCCTGGCTGATTGATATTTTGTGAGAGATGAAGACAGCCAGACACAACTGGCTTCTCAAAAGCGTGAAGTGTCTGTGGGGAGCTTTGTCTTCTGTACCATTACTCAGATGCCCTTTGATTTCTGTTATTTGGTGGTCTTAATCACTTCCTGACCCAGGGGGAAAGAACCTATATATGAAAAATACACTTGTGAAGTCATGAAAATCTTTGCTTTCCTCACAGATCATCATGCCCTTGCAAATATGCTCCTGCACCTACAGGGCTGTCACGTGCCCTTTGATTTGTCATACAGAGGGGAAAATGTTAAAAAAAAGACCAGCCATATGTGGCTGTTTACTTGTGAACATTTATGATCTGATTTGACCACAAGTTGTCTTCCAGCGATATAAATGAAGGAACAGCTGTGTTGAACATGAATCAGAAGTAATCCCTGTAATATCAGAAACACTATACAGTGCTATGCATTCCTGTCAAACAAGGCTTCTACAACAGTCTGCAGACAAATTTTCAGGAAAGTAGCTAACCATAATTCATAACACAATAGTATTTGGTCTACTAGCATAATTTGAGAGCTAGATAGGTCAGCATTATGGTGCCATTTATTCTTGAATGCATTGCCCAAAGAATGAATTGCTTGACTTTATGTCAAAAACTCTGCATTTTTTCAAAAGACATTTCAAGTAAATGGGATAAACAGAAGTGTAAGCACACAACTGTAAAAGCATATGAATAGAAAGGGAAAAGAATTCAGTTTGCTGTCACATGGTTTGTCAATGAAAGGTACGTTGAACAACTCAGACAATCCACAAAGTAATTTTTCACAGAGGCCTAGTAGAATAGGTATTTCCATGTATGTGCTTGAGTGCTTTTACATAACTGCGAAATTCGGACCAAAGGATTTTGTTTTATCTATGAAGAAATGCGCATCTTATATACAACATACAGCAGCGTTCTATGCGACAGTCAATAGTTTCTGCAAATTTCTTCTACAGCTATGTGTTTTGTAACAAGAGTAAGCTGTCCAGAATTGTTCTATAAATATGTTGGCTCGCCTAGACTGACATCTGACATTCCTCCCTCACAGCTGAAAGTTTGTCTCCAAATAGCTAGTTCTATGATTTTCACAACAATATGCTGAAACACTGCAAAATCCACAAAGACCCACAAAACTCAAAAAACAGGACTCATTACCGTCTGAATAAGAAGAGATGATACAAGCTAAGCCAACTGGAAAACTTTTCATTCGATTTCCAGGGATCAGATTTTACCTACTTTCTAGAAAAATCATTTAAATGACAAAAAATGTATTTTTGAAACCTAGATTTACAAATGGTAAGGTTTCAGAAATTTTGTATTAAAATAGTCACCTACACCAATTCTTATATATGTATACAGAGACAGAGAAATGGATTCTCCCGTCATGCCCCACTCGTAAGACTATACGTCCATTGATTTCAATTCAGTTATTTCTCATCTACAGTACACCAGAATATGCGAGGGATGTATGATGTATCCTGACTTTATACAGAATCACAGAATCAATCAGGTTGGAAGAGACCACTGGGATCATCGAGTCCAACCATTGCCCTGACACCACCATGTCAACTAGACCATGGCACTAAGTGCCATGTCCAGTCTTTTCTTAAACACATCCAGAGATGGTGACTCCACCACCTCCCTGGGCAGCCCATTCCAATGTCTAATAACCCTTTCTGAGAAGAAATTCTTCCTAATGTCCAACCTGAACCTCCCCTGGCGAAGCTTGAGGCTATACCATGAACAATATAGTGGTTTATTCATGTGGTAAATATAGACAAAGGTCACACTTCATCTCAGCAATTATTTAATGGGTCAGAGACCAAATGCAGCGGTGAATATTAAGATCAAATATAGCTGCAAGTACTAAAATTCAGAAGCTCTTTTGGGTTGATATTTTCTTTCTTTATATGGTTAGAGAACACCAAGTACTCTTACAAGTCTTTAGCTGTTTCCGTTTGCATGAAAGTACTAGAAAACTCAGGAAATATTTTCAGATTATATTCAGATTTCTATGCTCTATATAGAAAAAGAAAACAGGCTAAAGGGTGTAAAGCTTACTTCCAGGTATTGGGCATGCGGCAGGGACACTTTTTATCACACTTGAGACCATAAATTCCCTCAGGACAAAGCCTTGTTTCACAGTGCTCTCCGGTGTATCCTGGTTCACAGAGACAAGCACCACTAATATGGTAACATTTCCCACCATTCATACACTTGCAGATCTCAGCACACTGCACTCCGTAAGTCCCCACTGGACACTCATCTTGGCATCTGTGAGAAACACAAACAAACAAAAATTAGTTTTATTTCTCATAAACTACAGCTTTTGGAGATTTAAGGGAAATACAGTTTATGAGGAATCTTTTACACTGGTCTAAAACACCTCTTCAGTAGAGCAGGAATTTATATAACTTCGTATTTTAAAGAGCCTGTCTTCATTGTTTCTTTTGCTGCTCAGCTAGACAGGCTTAAAAACATTGGCTCTGCAGATTCCTTTGGAAAAGGTCTCCCTTCTCTCCAACAAAGGAGGCAATGTGCATACACAGACCATTGCACTTCATATTCAGGAACCAGAACAAAACCAAATGCTCTTAAATCAGACCTGAAGTAAGAAGGAATAAATTTTCAAGTATTTTGTTTCAAAAGCCATCCATCTGTAACGTTTTAAAGTGATCTAGATTCTCCATTTAGCAATGGTGTGAATAGCCAGCAGACACCCACGCACCTGCAGACGCTCAGGCCAGGAAGTTCCCTGGCAATCACGTTCAGCAGTCTCTGACGAGAACATTTTCTAATTCTGTTTCCAAACACTTGTTTCCAGATCACCTTTCTTTTCAGAATTTCATTCTAAACCTATTTTTTTTGTTGTTGATTTTGTGCTTCAAATATTCATAGGATGACACCAGAAAATCTTCAGGAACCCAAACCCGTTCTTTTCATCTGACTTTTCTAACAGATGAAAGTGAAAATTCGTAAAGACTTGAGTTTAACCCATAGGGGAGAGTAGCAATGATTTTTGTGCTCCTTAAGGAAAATATTTCCTAATAAAAAGACTTCTTCACCAGACTTTTCCTCTTTCACTCATCGAGCTTTTAGAAGATAGCTGCTTTAGCTAACAGTCTTATTTCCTTAATGTTTTACATATGAAAGACATTATTTAACCTAAAGATCAGACTGTATGTTTAGCTCTCCAGTCTGACTACTAAAAGACAATTTTCAGTACCCTGCTTCTAAAACTTGCAACTCATTTATTGATGAGTTTCTGGATAGCAATTTCATTTGGCAATGTATTTAAGAGATATAATACGAGTTTGATGTTTTCAGCTTTAACTTCTCTGTGTTTTATAACTGAATTGTTAAAAAATTGAAATGCCAGTACCACTACAGCATTACTAAAAGCTCCAGCAATAAACGCACTTAAAATATTTGATTATATGTACAAGAGCAGATGTCTCAGCTTAACAGGTTCATGCCTCAGAGCCAAGGATGAGATTTCATAGCTTACGTCTCAGGGAAAATCCCTGTATTTTTCAACATAAGCATCCTATAAACTCGGAATTATGTTGACATAGACAAAAAGACAAAACAGCTAAATTCCAAAGCTTTAGGGCCAGAACATGCTGACATTGAAGTCCTGAGGTGTGCTGTGAACTCAACAAGTAATATAAGGCACATAACATCTTCTGGTACCTGTAAGTTTTACCAAGTTACATGTTGTCCAAAAATATTATTCATTAATGTTTATAAATATGTAAAGGGCAAGTGTCATGAGGATGGAGACAGGCTCTTCTCAGTGACATCCCTTGACAGGACAAGGGGCAATGGGTACAAGTTGGAACACAGGAGGTTCCACATAAATATGAGGAAAAACTTCTCTACGGTGAGGGTGACTGAACACTGGAACAGGCTGCCCAGAGAGGTTGTGGAGTCTCCTTCTCTGGAGACATTCAAAACCCGCCTGGACGTGTTCCTGTGTGATATGGTCTAGGCAATCCTGCTCCGGCAGGGGGATTGGACTAGATGATCTTTCGAGGTCCCTTCCAATCCCTAACATTCTGTGATTCTGTGATTCTGTGATTATTTGATAATACAGCACATTATTATGGCTTTATCAGCTTATAACCTGCTAATTTCCCCAGTCCTATAAAAGAATTTCCTTGGTTGTCCCTTTCCATTTTTCATATATACTTGGCTTTTTTTCTTTTTTTGTATGATTGGTGGTTTATTACAGGAGAATTTCAAAGACACGTGATACAAGGCACTGCAAAATCTAGTACTGTTATCTAGCAGTTTCACAGTATTCGTAACTCTGCCCTGACTGAAGGCACCCCTCTCCTTCAGAGGTGTAGCATAATAATAGAGCTAATAACCCTGTTTAAATGTTTCCTAATGAAGTTATACAAATAAAGCTGAGAATGAATTTTCTCCAAATGACAATCAGGAAACCCAGCCAAATAAGACAAAATTTAACCCTGCATTTTTTTTTTAATTGCATCTTCATCAGCTTTTGCAAGACCCTTTTCCACTTCGTGGTGAGGACAGGTATCAATCAAAAAGTACTAGGCAGAACACTTATAAACGTAATTTAAACTAGATCCCCTTGTATTAACTCAGATCACCTAGGAACCGTTACATGCTCTAGGAGTCCTCTTTTTCTTGCTGTATGACCATGTTGCAGGAGTCACCACCACACTGAAATCTCATAAAAATACTGTTGAAGTTACACACAGAAGTGGAGAACAGCTTAGCACTTCACAAAACCATCCTTTTTGCTGCTGGTATGTATGTGCTAGCTCAAACAATGCCCGTACATTTCTTCTAACACTTCCCTCCATTGCCAGTCCACTGACATGAAATAAGAACCAGGTCTACAACCTGCTTCTGACCCATTCTTGCCCTTGGAGCATCTTGAAAAACAAAAGAATTGCAAATACAGTCTGTTTTGCAGGAAAAGAGGGAGCTCAGATTTGCAAAAGTGATAAAAATGCTGCAGCCTGTAAGGCATTTCAGATTAAAGTCAGATTTAAACTCCAAGACAAAAAATTTAATTGCTTTTAGAAACACCAGTGTAGTGTAGTGCATAGACTCTCACATGGGTATTTCTTTGATTTCACTGCTGACTTGTCTGTGTCTCTTTAAATGCATCTTCCACCTTCTGCACTGTTTCTTCACAGATGCAAATTTAATTTTGGCATCCAAATGGCTCTGGACTAACTGTTTCTCTTCTTCATGAGTTTTCCCCTTATGTCTGGCACAGCTCTCCCCATGTCCTGTGAACACTCGCGTGGGAAGTGCATATGGTTATAATACCTACTATTGTTGGCAGAGATCCCCTGGACTGATCCCAGTGATTAAGCTGCTGCTGACTTCAGCAAATTAGTTGTGTGCTGTTTAAAATATATGCAGGAAAACACTTCTTTCATCACTTGCCTTCAAAAATTATGTCTTGCTATATTATCTTTCCAGTCTACCAAAGACAATTTTTAACAATCAAGTCAGATAATAAAGAAGTATCATTTCTTCATTTGAATGAAATACGTTAGGAGACAACTCTCCAGCTTGCTCACTTTGAAAAGGAACAGAATCAGCCTCCCTTGCTGCTATGACTGCCAAACATCTGCACAAAACCAAGAACTTCCCTCCTCACCCCTTCACCATAACCCAAACTGCATCATTCTGCAAGCCACTCAAGTGAAGACCCACAAGACACTGCCAGAGCATGGGCCACCGCAGGAAAATCCTGAAACCAAGCAGTTCCTCACAGAAGGGTAATCACACAGGCACTTTTAACTTGTGACCCAGCATCAGCTAAGTGACATGGCAAACATTTCATAAGACTCTTTTAATCATATCACAGATATTTTCATTCTGCTTTCTACCAACTGTTGCAGCAGACCCCTTGCAGGTTCAGCAGTCTGGCAAAAATAAGTTTTCCTTACCGTTCCCCTGTGTAACCTGGGCTGCAGTGGCATTGACCTGTCGCTGAGTCACAGGTCCCTCCATTGTGGCACTGGCACTCCTGGGAACAGTTTTTCCCATAACGACCCTCAGGACAAGGCTGACCACAGACCATGCCCTGCGTGCACAGAAAAAAAGATCTTAATATTGGATTTGGGACTACAGCTTGAATGGACAAGGAAGAAAGGTTTGTAATGAAGGAAGACCAAGGAGATATCCTGTCACTCATCTAGTGCTGATATTGGAAATGCCAGACTCTTCTCCAGCTTTAAACATTTCAGCACTGGAGGAATAATCTTCTAGGACTTCCATTTGGGAAGCCAAAGCTAATGAAAAACACTATCTCTAAGCAACAGTGAAAACACTTAGACATTTAAGACTAATTGATGTCAAGCTCTTCCCAATTTATTTATCAGTAGTATATATCAAGACATCCGGAAATGCCCTCCAGTGAGTAGTGGTGTAGAAATCAGTAATTACTGTAATGCCCCAATTATGCTACTTTATGATAAGTTGGTTTTTTTCTGATGAAAGGAAAAGCTGCTTGTAATTTCATTGAAAGCAGCATATCTTAAAAGCTTAGGTAGGATGCCTGCTTCCCTTCAATGGGTTTTGAATATCTGCACTGCTATTTACATCCTTGGAATTAATTACACTTGTGTAATGAAGGGAGCATCAGATGTTAAGATTTTTAAGAAGCCATTTCAAGAACAACATATTTACAGGCATTTCATCACACAAAAGACATGCAGGTATTTCAGCTAATGTAAGATACTGCAGAATTTATAGCTGGCTACTTTAAACCTTCCTTACATGAAAAACAAAAAAGGTTATACTGACAAAATTGTGTTTCACAGAACTGAAAAATCTAGAACTAAAAAAGAGTTATGCTTAAATAATGACTTGGAATAGAAAATTAGTCAAAAGGCTAAACAGTAATTTATTAGTTAGGACACCCACTAGTATAAAATTTCCATCACTGTTTCATATGCTACCTCATTTTTCACTTGCTGTATAAGGGAGTGAATAATTTATGCAAACATTCATATTCTATGACCAGTAACTTTATTCTTCTAACATGAACTGGAATAAAAAGTAAAACTAGCCATAATCCAAGTTAGGTAGTCAGGTGAGTGGTGCTATTCAAAAACAGAGATGATCATTTATAGCTGTATTCTCTAGTTGGTGAAAAACTGACCTCTGCCTTGGGTTATCTCAATACAATACCTGAATTACCATGAGATAATTAAAAGTTCAATAGATGTGGATTTTCACTCAAAATGGACACTTAAATAAAAAAAAAAAAACATTATTAACAAATACTATTGATAAATAATATCTACAAATGTATTTAAAGAAATTATTTGGGCTTTGATCACCTTCCAGCCTTTTGATCACCTTCCAACTCCATTATTTGCCAGCTCAGAGTTGGCAGCCTGGTAGTAGGGGAGGCTACTTGCAGCTCCGAGGTCAATTCTTCTTTTGCTACCCACTGACAAAAGGGTAGAAAGTCTAAAGAAAATGTTCTGATGTCCCATTTCCATCACTAACATTTAACACAGTATCTAAAGGTTTGGGGTTTTTGCCATGCATACTATACATATGAAAACAGGCACAAAATACACTGCTAAACTATATGATGGTGTCACCTCCATATAATATCAAATTATATCTAGAAATGAATGACTTCCAGACAAGATCTAAAGGATGGTGCCTCATCACAGTACAATTCATGACTTTTGCTTCCCAAAATCTGATACAGTTAAAAAGGCAGTGCAGAACTGGAGGATTTTCAGTAACAGATGGTTTTGCAAGTATTTTATTCTAGTCCTTTATGCTAAAGTACATTTCTCATTACTCCTGGCTACAGGCAGACTGCATTTGCTATCCTCATTTGCTACCCTTTTCTCATGCTGTCCAAAATCTACAAATATGGAAATTTTATGGGGTTGTGTCGATTTCAGAAAGTGTTTTTACCATCCATCCTGGCGGGCAGGCACACTCCCCGGTGATGTGGTGACAGACACCTCCGTTCTGGCACGGGCACCTCTCCTCGCACTGCGGCCCATGCTTCCCGGGGGGACAGAGGTCCTCGCAGCTGGGGAGGTGGTGGTGTACAAGAGAGACAACTGTTACTTCCACACACGCTCCGGTCTCCAGCCACTTTTTTATTTTTAATGCTATTGTTAACTTTTCCAGCCAAAAGTATGAAACAGAAAGCAGTCCCAACATAAAGAGACACACGCTGAATATTGTATAGCATCCATGCAACAAATCTAAAGAAACAGACCTGGCAACCTAGGAATTACTTCTTCTCAGGGATATTTCTTTCTACACTGGTTGGTGCTCATTCGTTGTTACTGACAAAACTCAAAATCTATTCTGGAGTGACAAAGCCAAATTACTCCATGTTTCATTGTGATTTTCCAAGCTTGTGGCCAAACTGTCTTCATGGTGGTCACGAGGAATCATAGAATCATAGAATCGTTTTGGTTGGAAAGGACCTTTAAGTTCATCAAGTCCAACCATTAACCTAACACTGCCAAGTCCACCACTAAACAACATCCCTAAACAATATCCCTAAGCACTACATCTACTCGTCTTTTAAATGCCTCCAGGGTTGGCGACCCCACCACTTCCCTGAGCAGCCTGTTCCAATGCTTAATAACCCTTTCGGTGAAGTAATTTTTCCTGATAGCCAATCTAAACCTCCCTGGCTCAACCTGAGGCTGTTTCCTCTTGTCCTATTGTAGCAGCTCCTGCTGCTACTTTTTGTGGCTTTTACTTAGCAGTCTTAGCACTGCAACATGGTTTGCACAGCTGCTTCTTAGCCACCAGCCCTGCTTCCCTGCATTACACAGCAGCCAGACCAACAGCATAGTGTTAAAAGTTAATCTAAACTTAATTTCTCTTGTTAGCACTATTTAAAACTTACATCTCTCCCCCATAAATAATATACCCGCTGCTTACAAGGCACCAGTGTATCCAGGAGGACATCTGCACTCTCCAGTCACGTGGTCGCAGGTGGCTCCATTTTGACACTGGCATTTTTGATGGCAATCGTTTCCGTATGTTCCTTGATCACAGCGTTCCTCACAGCGCCAACCTTTGAAACCTGATGCACAGTGGCAGGCTCCAGTGATGGGGTTGCATAAGGCTCCATTTTTGCACTGGCAGCGGCTGCTGCAGTGAGGTCCCCAGTGGTCACTGTCACATGCTGAAGGGGTAGAAGGAAAAATTTACAGCAGTTTTATACTAGCTCATGTTACCGTACTGAAGATACTATGAGTCAACTGTAAAACAAAAAAAAAGTTACAAAATGGAAATAGTTGTGTAGTACATCCTCAGTTCTCCTTGGTCCTCAAGGATTTTGGCAGGCAGACAGAACTTAATTCATGCACACAAATTAATTTCTTAAGCATAACAGCTAACACTTTAAAAGTAAATTGCATTTACCGTGAAGTAAATGCAAGTTCTAGTCTCTTCATTGTCAAACATAACAGTTATGGTTGCAGTGAGCTTCCATTTACACAGAGAAGTCTTGCTAACTTAAAAAAGTAAAAAAATGTAGTATAAAACCATAAACAACTGTCTGAATCCAACAAGGAAGTTGCAAAGCTTACTCAACATAAGATCATGATTTTTTTCAAATCCAGAAGTTCCTACTTGTTTACGTAATTGCAAATATTTCCTTTGCAATCTTCCAATATACTGACAGGGCAAAAGAAAACACAAGAAGTGTTTCACCAAGCAGTAGAAATTAATGATTATATGGTTAAACTTCATCTGTATGTTACAAATGTGGTTATCCAATGTGTCTTCATGATCATTCAAAGGCATCTTTTCTTGTCTGCCCCAGTGCATCCCATTAAACGCCTGTAAGCAAACCACTCAAAGGTTATTTCAGCATCAAACGAAAAACCTTAATGTTAAGGAAGAAATTTTTCTTAAGTGAGAAACATGGGAGTTCTGTAAAGAGCCAGAAGATTAAGGTCACTTAGAGTTCAACAGGAATGTGCTAATCATATGGTCAAATGATCTGCTTTTAGTTTTATTTTCTGTTGATAAAAGTAGCACAACGGGAAAGCCTCAATTGCAGCGACTGGAAGCCTGGGCTCTCCTCTTGGAGAATGACAACTATTGTTCTCCTAGTCTTCTCCTGGGGCAAAAAAGCCAGGCAGAGAACAGGCATGCTTTCCTAGACTAATGCAAAGTAATTCAAGAATCCTCCTCAGGGTAGGAATTATTCAGCTATAGGAGCTGTTCACTCAGGCTATACAAATAAAAAGGGATTAGAGTCTTTTAAAGAATCTACTCCTTAAGATTTTTTTTTCCAGGAGAGGTCACTAGAACACGCATCCATAATGGAGATATTGTGAGCAATTACACACAATAAAGTACAGAGTAACAGCAAGTATGGTATGCATTATTAACACCCAGCAATACTGTCAAACTGACAGAACTGTCCATCTTATTATTGGGCTCTCTTTGAAGATGTGTGGGTTTTGTTCTGAACTATACTACAATGCACTGCTGTCTACAGCACACAGCATCTCAGAAGTTGCCTTTCCCCATAATAACTCACATTCATTCAGAAGTGCTGTATGTTTATTTTCAACATGTCTGCATGGAACAGGAAGCGTAATCCTCATGCTTAACCATTCCTCAAACTGTTGTCAGGAAACTAGCTACTTTGGGATAGATAAAAATATGTGTATGGGTAGTGAGATGTCTGAGACAGTCATGTGTTCTGTCATGGTTGAGGACACACCTGTACATGGGTTTTTTGCTTAACACACTAGCCTGGATTCAAGTAAAAGTCTTCTTCCTGCTCCCAGACAAAAGAGACAATTTCAATTTCAGCCATTCCTCATAGAACAATTAAAAAATTTTAAAAAAAACAAAAAAACAACACCTGTTCTGCCATGTCTGATAAACAGAAGAATTTGGACTGATCACCAGACCATGACTGTTTCAGTGCAGAACTCAGTCAAGGATGAATGTGGCCTGAACATGCTCTAAATAGAAAGACATGACAGGCCAGAGGAGAATTTTTCTTCGTTGAGAAGTCCGAGGTTGTGTTCTTTCACCAATAACTGGAAATCAGATATTTGGTGCAGTGCAACAACATTCACGTAGCTGCTTGAAGCCCCAGCGTAATGAGACTCAAGAGCCACACAGACCAGAAACATCTACTACCACGCATCTGCTGTTGCATCCAACACCCAGGCAGCAAGATTGCCTTGCTAGAAACTGCTTCACTTGTGAAGCAGCAGAGGCCTTGTACTCCCTCTGCTCTTTTTTTTCAATCTCAACCCCAGTCTGCCTCCCTGGGATGTGCCACACTGTTCCCTGGAGATTTACTGACATCCAAGGTGAACGTGCTGTGTCTGTGAACTTGAATTTTTCTCAACTATTTTACTGTAAGAGCATGTACTGCACAGTACATAATAATTTATTACCTTCCTGGCGTGATCTTCTCATTATGTTTGCAGAAAATCATTAAAATAAAAAGCATCATATGGCTGCTAATAGGATTTCCAGTTTCACGACCATTCTCCCGGCAAGAGCCAGGTGGGTAACAAATATTGACTATGCAGTTTTTCACTACAGCACAATGGTGAAGCATTCCACAAGGACAATGGTGGCCCCACCATAGTATGACTGCATGATAGTCCTTTACACAAGATCTGTCACCAGCCTAGCATCTATCTGTGAGTTATGGGCAGAACTGTGGAGAAATTTGCAGGATTCATGGGAATAAATAATAATTTTGAACAAGATGGATAAATCACATATTTTAGCTCTGTGTCCCCTGACTGATGATCAATAATGTTCCCCATAGGAAATTAAAGTGATTTGTCAGAAACTGATGTTCAGTTTACTATTAAAAAAGAAGAGGGCAAAGGCTAGAAATTTTTCCTGTGGTGAGTTTGTTTTGTTTTTCATCAGTTTTGGAGGCTAAATTTACCAACTATTACATCAGACTATTTCTGCTGCTTCCTAGTATTCAGACACTAAGAAAGCCAGGCTGGAAGTTGCACAGCTGCTAATTTGGTGGAATGGGATAGTGCTTGAGTTAATGACCATGGTCAGGTTACAGACTGTCAGCTGGTGTTTAATCAGAATAGCTGCTCTGACTGTCCTGACTGCACCAAGGTCACAGGAACACGCATGTATGCAAACACTACGGGCATGCACATGCAAAAGTGTCAGCTACTGGCTTCTGAACAGATTTGGAGCTGCAAATCATCTGTCTCAACACAGGGTATATGTGAAAAGGAAGCAAAGTATAGAGACAACAGCCCCATGTTCAGATGGTTTCGACACAAGGATGATGCATCTCAGCCCCAATAACTCCTGGAAACAGTCTGAATCCAGCAGAAATGCAAAACCCAATCAGTAAACCAGGGTTAATTTTCTGTATTGATCATACAGAACTGCCCTAATGCTGCTCTTTTTTACGCAGAGAACCTTCCTTACAAAATTCGTTCTCCTTCCTCTTTTCACATATTTCATCTTCACCTTCAGGTTTTTCTGTTTTAAACAGGAGAACCAGCTAGCTGTACTGCTCCCTATCAGCTTTTGTAATAGGGTCCTTTGTAACAGGGTCTTTTCTGCTTTCACCTTACACTGTAGGGGAAAAAAAAAAGTAAATGTTTAACAAACACCATGGTATTAATGCCACATTTTGTTTCTTTTTTCTTTTTATACATCCTGTTCATCCAGGAATATCTTTTTTGTCACTGCAATACGTGCTGTGCACATCACACAACGCTACAAATACAGGACAGAGAACTTTTCTCTCAAAAGGCTACTCAGTGAAAGCAAAAGTTTGCCTTTGGGAATAAGGGCACTGCATTCTATAAACCCTCATTTAAAATGAGCAAGCATGGTATGAAACTCTAAGACAATACAGGCCTACCATCATAAAGAAATACTCACTGAAACTGAGTGCCAAACAACGACTTTAGAAACATAGAGAAGCTCAAGGACTCAATGGTGAAAAAGTCACCTTCAAGAAGAAATTGGAACCTGTGATGCAAATTGCTATCGTTTTGGGGTCTTTTGTAGCACCTTTGAAGATTTAAAGTTCTGTATTTCCTAGTATAATAACTTTAATGCACATTGTTATTATGCTGGGCTAGATGTGGTCTTATGCATATAATTTCTGCAAGCAGCTGGTGATTTGCAAATTGGGATGGAGGGAGCCCTGATATTTTACAGCACAAGGTATGAATTTTTATAATCATCTGAAGAACATCTGAAGAATTTGGTAATTCCTTTATTGCTCCTTAGAAACAAAGACTTTTTAACTAAATGTGGTCACATACTTGTAAGGGGTTTTCCTGCTTTTTTTGTCATTGATTTCATTAAAAGGCAACAAAAAGAAAAGTGCAAATGAGTCTGAGTTTATTCTTGACAAACCCACCTTGATCACCTACAATTCTGTACTTCTCTAAAGAATGGCCTATAATGAGAACAAAATAAGGCTATCAAATCAAGTCAAAGAACATTTCAGAAGAAAAACCTCCTTAGAAACTCTGACTTGCAACTATCTTCTAAGTATGCTACAGCTTCCTTTATAACATGATATTCAAGCCAGACAATGCTTATTGCAATGCTTTTTTTTTAACACCTTTCTTCTCTTTTTGTCTTTCTTTTTTGCTAATGGGGAGGTGAAAGTGAAGAATCAGAGCAAAACTAAGATTTGCTTTTCTTGCTATCATTTTTTGTAGCTGTCATATACAGCACCAAGACAACAGAATGAGTTTTTACTCTGGCTTACACATCTCTCTGCAACACACACTGCTGTGTATCTCTGGAAATATGTACCATTGTCACCAAAGCAGAGGAGATTCTTACCACAGCGTTAGGTTTATGTATTTTTATGGTCTTTTAAAAAAAACTGAAAACAAAATTCCCTACCACAGACAGCAGAACCAGAGTGAATCCATCATTTATCAGCAGTCCTGGCTAACCGGGGAGGTTCCAGGGGACTGGAAATTAGCGAATGTGACACCCATCTACAAGAAGGGCCAGAAGGATGATCTGGGGAACTACAGGCCTGTCAGTCTGACCTCAGTGCCAGGGAAGATTATGGAGCAGATCATCTTGGGTGCCATCATGGGGCACATACAGGACAAACAGGCGATCACGCCCAGTCAGCATGGGTTTATGAAAGGCAGGTCTTGCTTGACTAACCTGATCTTCTATGACAAGATGACCTACTTATTGGATGAAGGAAAGGCTGTGGATATTATCCACCTGGACTTTAGTAAAGCCTTTGACGCCGACTTCCACAGCATTCTCCTGGAGAAACTGGCTGCTCATGGCTTGGACGGGCGTACACTTCGGTGAGTAAAAAAATGGCTGGATGGCCTGGCCCAAAGAGTTGTGGGGAGTTAAATCCAGTCAGCGGCCTGTCACACGTGGTGTTCCCCAGGGCTCAGTATTGGGGCCAGTTCTCTTTAATATCTTTATCAATGATCTGGATGAGGGGATCGAGTGCACCCTCAGTAAGTTTGCAAATGACACCAAGTTGGGCGGGAATGTTGATCTCTTGGAGGGTAGGAAGGCTCTGCAGAGGGATCTCAACCCGTTGGATCGATGGGCTGAGGCCAACTGCATGAGATTCAACAAGGCCAAGTGTCAGGTCCTGCACTTGGGGCACAACAACCCCATGCAACACTAGAGGCTTGGGGAAGAGTGGCTGGAAAGCTGCCTGGTGGAAAAGGACCTGGGGGTGTTGATCAATGGCCAGATGAATATGAGACAGGTGCCCAGGTGGCCAAGAAGGCCAACAGCATCCTGGCGTGTATCAGAAATAGTGTGGACAGCAAGACAAGGGAAGTGGTCATCCCCCTGTACTTGGCACTGGTGAGGCCGCACCTCAAATACTGTGTTCAGTTTTGGGCCCCTCACTACAAGAAAGACATTGAGGTGCTGGAGCGAGTCCATAGAAGGGCAACGAAGCTGGTGAAGGGTCTAGAGAACAAGTCTTATGAGGAGCGGCTGAGGGAACTGGGGTTGTTTAGCCTGGAGAAAAGGAGGCTCAGGGGTGACCTTATTGCTGTATACAGGTACCTGAAAGGAGGTTGTAGCGAGGAGGGTGCTAGTCTCTTCTCCCAGGTAACAAGCAATAGAACGAGAGGAAATTGCCTCAAGTTGCACCAGGGGAGGTTTAGATTGGATATTAGGAAAAAATTCTTCATGGAAAGGGTTATGAAGCAGTGGAAACAGGCTGCCCAGGGAAGTGGTAGAGTCGCCATCCCTGGAGGTATTTAAAAGACAAATAGATGTAGTGCTTAGGGATATTGTTTAGGGATATTTTTTAGTGGTTGACTTGGTAGTGTTAGCTTAATGGCTGGACTTGATCTTAAAGGTCCTTTCCAACCAAGTCGATTCTGTGAATGCTCCCTCACTTGGAATGCAATACTGTGAAGTACAAATTTAAAATAAGCAGTAGCAAATATGCAGAATTCCTCTCTCTCTGTCTCCTCAAAACTCCACCATAATTTCTTCAGATAGGTTCAAGGAGCCACAGCCTCTAGTAAGCGAGAGTTGATTTTTCTTGCTCCAGCATGTAAAACAAACTGAAGCTGCCCATAACTTCCACATCATCTTTGACTGACATTTCTTTCTTTCTAGGTTGTCACATCAAGGACAAGTCTAAATCTTTGTGCCTTCCTTTGCATCCCTCCTTTGACTCTCAGATCTCTATTGCCTTGTCCTTACTTTCATGGCCTTTATGGTCTATCCCTGATCTATCATTTCTCATCCAGTATCCAAATAACAATCCCCACATTTACATCGCCCATGACATCAGCCCCTTTGTTGCACTTTCAGACTATTGTCTTCCTTGTTTCTCCTCAACTTGCCTCTACAGCTTGGCACAACTCTCCATACCCTAAGCCATAAAAATGTCATGATGTCCTCCTCCATGTCCGTACCTTGTAACTCCTCCTTCCTGTGAAGTCCACAAAAAGTTGATGCAGCAAGTGTGTCACAACCACTACCTGCCACAGTCATTTATCAGTGTTTGCTTCCTTCCTCATCTCCTACGTGTTTCCAGCTTTGTGTTATCTCTTTTGCTTCAACCACAGGTTCTCTGGGGTAGAGACAACTTTCTGTTCTGTATTTTTACTTGCAGAAGGAGTCCACAAAACCCCAGCAGGGACAGCCATGAGGTCCACCAAGGAGCAAGAATGACCATCAAACTAAAAGTAGACCCACTGTAACATGCCCTGTTTAAAAACTATTCCAGTCTTTTGGAGCAGAGGATATAAATAAAAAAAGAGTAACATTTCTAGGAGGGCCCACAAGTGACTTGCATTATCAGGGAATAATCACCACTAATAGCTAAGCATAGCCAGTGTAAGTAAAACAGGCCAATACTAAGAAAACTTTGATTTATCCAAAAGAGTAGCCCACTGACAATCTTGTTATCATAGATTGCCCTAAGGATGTCCAGAGTTTAACATGTGGAAGAAGGACTCTTCCCTGTGTTCCAGAAGCAAGAAACATGCTTGTCTTAACATAAATATACATGAGTGGAACTAATACTTTAGATATCTACCTGGTATTAATTAGAATCTGATGAATCTCAGTAAGAATTTCACAATAAAACAGATTAACTTTTTATGAAGGTGGCATTTAAATTCATAGGCAAGAGGAGCCACTCACCTCAACTCTTTTTCTGATGACCTCCATAAGTAAACACACCCAGGACAAGTACTCCCTTTTGTCCATAAACAACGGATGCCCACCTAACTTACAAGTGTCAACAGAAGGGAAATTTACTACTAATTCACACGTTAGATAGTCTTGTATTTTGCATACCTGAAAATGTGTTTACTGTTTTGCTCAAAGAGAGTGCCACAATTACAGTATGAAGGCTTGCAAAGATATGGTGTACAGCACGCTCCAGATAAAAATTTGGTCAGAAAACGACACTGATGTCCTTCTTGACAGGAAAGAAGGTATTTCACATACCGTTACAAAAGCCAAATATGTCATATATTACATTAAGGCACCATGTACTTTTGGTCTACACAATACTAAACTTGGATAATACTTTATGGGTCCTCAATTACTCTTAGCTGATAAGGACATGAAAAAACATAACCATGTAGATGCTACTGTTAATGACCATCATTTCTGAGTGTGTTTGTGTTCAGAACAACATCCTTGATTCGCTAAGCAAAAACCGTGACAAAAATATGCATATTGTCACTAATCTAAATCCACATCATCCTTATTGGAAAGGTTAGAGAGTATTCTTGAAACTACTCTCTGCTATTATGATTTGGTTAGCTGTGGATCTAAACTGATGGCATTCATTTCCCTTAGGATATTCCTGCAGGATAGGAAACAGATAATAATTCTCCCAACTGGAATTTAAACCAAATAAAAGTAAATTCCTGCTGATTCTGAAAGCTATAAATACTCAAGTGTGTTCAAAATTCGACAAGATGCATTAAGCCCCTAGTGACATCAACCTGTATGTCAGCCTGGATTGCAAGACACTAAATGTGGAACACAGCAAACAAATTTCATAGATGAGTCGAAAAAGCCAGAAAACAAAGGCAGCTATTCTGAAAAGCAGAATAAAAACACCCTTTAGAAAACCTACAAAGCCTTATTTAATAAAAACATGAGATTATTCTCCATATATTTTTATATGCTCAGTTCTGGTCACCTCAGGATGTTATGAAAATATATGCACATGCATATCAGAAAATAAATCTTTTCCCTTTAGAGAATCACTCCTAATAATTATAAAAATATCAATGCCTTTTAGTAAAAGACTTATTTTACGTACAGCCCAGACACAGAAATGCATAGTAGTGTTTTTTTTCAGAATGCAATTTCTATTAAATCTGGGTTTTCTTTGAGTCTTTTGTTTCTATCTGATTTCATTTGTTATACTGTAGGCTTTTTACCCTGTGGCATATTTTTCATTCTTTTTGTTTTGTGGATAAGAAAGGATTTTTATTCAAAATGCTAAGCTTTAATTTAATTTAGGGATTTTTCTTTTTTTACTTTGTAAAAGCCTTTTGATCCGTGAAGTGGAAGAACAATGAAAATATGTTTTTCAGATGCTATAAAAGACTGGAACTATATGCCTTTCACATGCCATAAATTTCAGAAGACTCTTTAAAGTGCTTTGGACATCAGAACACAAGGTTGGGTAATTGCTAAGGAAAATACACACAGATGGCTCTGTGTTCATTTTATCTTGCTACTGAAATAAAACCTGTTAAAAATAATTGCTATTATAGGAAAAATTACATAATTATAAGAATCTGATTGCACTGTATAAAATGAACTGTTGTCCATGATCCTGATTTTTCACAGATCTCCTTGTAGGACCATAAATTAGCCTTTTTCCTTTTTTGCAATGACTTGAGGGTCATCTTAATTTTTAAATTAGCAACAAATGTTATCCTTCACATCCTTGAAAACCTGCTAAGTAAGCCACTGACAATACGTAAGTTCACCAATATATAAGGCAGATTGAAATTAAACCAATACTAAAAATACTTTTGCACTGTTACTAGAAAAAAAAAATTACAGAGTTATTATTCAAGAAATCAACTTAGGTAAACACAAATATTCTGAGTTTACAAAGTATTGAAAAGCAGAAATGAAAAGCATCTCTGATCCAGAAAATGTTTACAAATCAATAAAAGTATCACCATTTACTGCAATGCCTTCCTTCAGTAAATCTCAACACAAGTACATTTAATAACTCAGTTTTGTAGAAAATATATTCTCGTTTCTGCTTTTGCCTAAAGATTGCAACTGTAATTCAGCAAAATGCTGAAGCATGTCCATAAAATCTATTAATTTCCCTAGAACCTCAAAACCAAAATGCTTTATAGGACAGAAATTATATTAAACAGAAGAATAATATAATTTCAAATACATTGTTGTACTGAACTCTAGAAAAGCACAGCTGCTGTGTAGCCCTGAGAATTTTGGTACCACCTACCATAGTGACACTGCAGTGACTGTCAGCAATGAAGGTGATGGCAACTTCCACTAATACCTGTTTTCCCAATGTCCTGGTTTGGACTAGAACAGACCAATCTTCCTTTCAGTGATTTTTACTTTCAGCAATTTTTACTCTCAGCTAAGCTTCTTCTAAGTAACTGCGCTTTCTGAAACTGACTGCATGCTTTGCAGTCTCTGTTTCTAGGACTGATAACGCTCAAAGTTTGTAGTTATCACTGAGGCACCAGCAGGGATGTTATGCAGAAAGGCTCTTGCTGTACTTATTCTTAGAGAAACCGAGGTCACTGCTGAATTCCTCACTGCTTACGAGTGAAGAGCCGAAGGGGGGTCGCACCTGCAGGGAGGAGCAGACAGGGCAGGTGACCCAAAATTGACCAGCGAAGGTATTCCATCCCATACACGTCATTCTCAGTACAAAGTGGTCGGATCACGAGGGTCTCAGCCCCTTCTGCTATGGCCGGTGTCCGAAGAGGGCTCTGTCCATTTTCCTGCTGCCCCCGATCCCGATCCGTGCATCCCTGAGTCCAGTTCCCGACCGTCGCTGGGCCCAGCCTGGGCCTGCCCAGAGCCTGCCCTGCAGTGCCAGTGGACGTGACTGACATCAGGGTAGCTCGATCTTGGTTTTGTATATATTTGTATATATTTAATTATTTCCATTATTATTATCTTTTTTGTTATTATAGTTTATTAAAACTGTTTTAACTTTCCAACCCATAAGTCTCTCTCCCTTTTCTCTTTTCCTTCCGCTTCTCGGGAGTGAGGACGGTTAATAGTGTCTGCCACCAGTTTAATAGCCAGCCCAGCTTTAAACTGTGACACCCTATTTGCACCTGACCTAACTTCCTGGTGGGTTAGTATCTCAACCCAAAGATATTCAGCCTTGTTAGAGGAGAAAATAGAGAGTTCAGCCAGCAAAACTGAGGAGAAGTCTGTTAGGGGAATTACAGAAGTAGTAATTACAGATGAATTAAGGGTACTGAAGATTATAAGGAAGACACATGTAATAAGAAAAGGTTATATTTAAGACTTAATGACCTGCTGTCACTTTTGCTAACAGGATGCATTTGCGCTTGTGGCTGTTTGGGAGCCAGGGCAGGGAGCATTTCTGCATTACCTGAATGAGCTATTCCTCCACATATTCCATAAAAGCAAATAGCTCTCTGTCAGGATACTCTGCAGTTTATCTTAGGTGTTTAGAAGTTTCTCAGTTCTGGGAATCAAGCCTTTCTGATGCAAGCATGTGGTTAAAACCAGAACCTATTTCTACAGCCTGTTGAATGGCTTGGAAAACTTAAGGATGAGCTAGCTCTCTATGAGTACCTTGCAAGCTCTGTTAGTCAAAATGCTTTTGACAAACAAAAAGGAAAGCAATGCCTTGGTCAAAGAAGCTCATTTCAAGATCCACAAGCTGTGCCATCAGAATGTAAAAGATGCTCCCAAGCACATTGACTGGTACCCGCACCAAGAGGGCTGTTTCATTTGGGGTGCAAGTGTGTCTGTGGAAAACAGTCACACATCCACCTCTGCAGGGTTAAAGGAAATTATAAGCTCCACTGAGAAACTGGCAGTGGTTGTAACTCACGTGAGTGTCTCACACAAGCTATGCCAAGGGATCCAGTTTCTGCCATATTCTGCATCTGCCAAGTCCCATGAAGAAAACAGCGAGATTTTAATGGAATTTGCGAACTTTACAAACATCCATGACACTAAAGGAAATCTGACAGCAGCAGAGCTACTGTACCTTAAAAGTTTCCTTAATTAATGCATTTAAAGGTAAGAAGATGTTTCTCTGAGATGCCAGCTTTAAACGCTCACCTTAATGTATTTAGGAAAAAGCCAGTTCTCTTCTCATGCTTCATAAGACTCTGAAGCCAAATTACGCCTTAGTGCCACTTATTCTACCCCCACACTCTCAGACTATAGTCCCAATGAAACTCTATTAATCACCAACAGAATCAAACGACAAATTAAAATCCAGTGATTTAAACAAATCTCATACTACTTAAATACAATAAAAATAGAAAATGTCTGTTCACTTTTCCACAAACAATCCTAACATACTTGTCATAAACCAAAAACATGTCATTCCCTTTTTGCTTTACTACTCAGGCCAGCTGGGGGATCATGAAGGCAGACGAGACAGTGTAATATTGATTTTGGCCTTTTGCCTCTGCTCCAGCTTATTCAGAAAGTGCCCTATTGATTTCGAAGGAATTATTTGTGGACTACTAGGCATGAGGAGAAAAACAAAGTGAATGTCCTGATTGCCTAGTGGGGCTCCACATAAGGCTGCATGTGTATCTATCTTGCACACACATTCAAAACTGACAATCAGGTCCATACATTATGTATTACAGCAAATACTGTTGTGAGAGTGTGAGCAGAAAACAGGCAGAAAACATAATCTACAAATGTAAAACATCGTTTGATCGTCTCCACATATCTAGACAGCCAACTACTGCGACGTGTAGCAACTTCTACAGAAGACTGCTTTATACACAACCTATAGACAAAAATGCTCTTGTAACATGTAACAATCCAACCTGACACATGCAAGTCAAAAATCTGATACAAACAACGACCCAGCTAGGGAGGGAAAGGTTGTGTTGGTTTGATTTTTTTCAATAAAATCTATTTGTTTACATTTTTAAGCTACAAACATACCTATCTTTACCACTGTGTCTTTTTTTTCTGAATTTTGCCCTTGTCCCCAGCCCAGAACCAATCAACTTATACCCCTGAAGTTCACAAACACTTCTCCAAAGGGGTGCTGACAGCACGCTGGTTGTGCTGATTCGCTTGCTTCAAAAGCACTATTCAAGTGCTTTTGAATATATTCAATATATTCAAGTACTATTCAATATATTCATTAATGACTTGGATGAGGGAATAGAGTGCACTGTCAGCAAGTTCACTGATGACACAAAACTGGGAGGAGTGGCTGACACACCAGAAGGCTGCGCAGCCATTCAGAGGGACCTAGACAGGCTGGAGAGTTGGGCGGGGAGAAATTTAATGAAATATAACAAGGGCAAGTGTAGAGTCCTGCATCTGGGCAAGAACAACCCCATGTATGAGTACAAGTTGGGGACAGACCTGTTGGAGACCAGCGGAGGGGAAAGGGACCTGGGGGTCCTAGTGGACAGCAGGATGACCATGAGCCAGCAGTGTGCCCTTGTGGCCAAGAAGGCCAATGGCATCCTGGGGTGTATTAGAAGGGGTGTGGTTAGTAGGTCGAGAGAGGTTCTCCTCCCCCTCTACTCTGCCCTGGTGAGGCCGCATCTGGAATATTGTGTCCAGTTCTGGGCCCCTCAGTTCAAGAAGGACAGGGAACTGCTAGAGAGAGTCCAGCGCAGAGCCACAAAGATGATTAAGGGAGTGGAACATCTCCCTTATGAGGAGAGGCTGAGGGAGCTGGGTCTCTTTAGCTTGGAGAAGAGGAGACTGAGGGGTGACCTCATTAATGTTTATAAATATGTAAAGGGCAAGTGTCATGAGGATGGAGCCAGGCTCTTCTCAGTGACATCCCTTGACAGGACAAGGGGCAATGGGTGCAAGCTGGAACACAGGAGGTTCTGCATAAATATGAGGAAAAACTTCTTTACGGTGAGGGTGACTGAACACTGGAACAGGCTGCCCAGAGAGGTTGTGGAGTCTCCTTCTCTGGAGACATTCAAAACCCACCTGGACGTGTTCCTGTGTGATATGATCTAGGTAATCCTGCTCCAGCAGGGGGATTGGACTAGATGATCTTTCGAGGTCCATTCCAATCCCTAACATTCTGTGATTCTGTGAAAAGATACATTCAACATATCTTCTGTCCACTCATTTGTCATTGACCCAACTACTGTGTTCAGTCAATAAATCTTTACTAGAATAACTTGGTTTGCATGACTGTCATTTCTCCTGCTAGGATGGAAGTGTCCTGCAAATGAGTGATCTCTCAATCCAAGTAGTATTTCTTTTCAGATACATGTATATTATCATCATCTCCATTGCCTCCCACTGAAATTCACTGCAAGCAGACACTGCCTAATATAGTATATTTCATTTAACTAAAAAGAAAAGGCCTAAAGAAAAAATACATCTCACACAGGAAACATTCCCCAAGGAGATATTAGTTAATTAGACAGATTCCAAGACCGCCACTTGGGTTTTACTCACAGAAGAATATATCCAATCCTATTTTCCTCCCAGATTGGATGTAAGGTTTTCAGAAAGGCAGAGAATGTGATGGAGATGAGAGTTATGGGTTGGGCTTAAATTAAGCACTGAAAGAGGACAGCCTCAGTAGTCTAGCCAAATCTTTATCCGTCTTCTCTCTAAACTGAAAATAGCCACCGACATACACTATTAGGAATTGGATAAGACTCGTCACAAAAAGGAGGTAACGGTTGCTACAAAAGGAAATGGGAGTGTCCCAAAAAGTTCACTCTTGAGAAAGTTTATCAGGCCATAGCACACAGTGGTATGCAAAGATAGGGGAGGAAGCTTGCTGATTCAGCTTTTACTGCACAACGCATGATGCAATCACTCTGTCACTTTCGGAGAGAACATTACAGCTTTTAGGAAGCACTTACCACCCAGAAAGCCACTGTCACATAGAAGCCGTGGCATATGGTTTAAAAATTTATTTAAACACACTGGATAAATACAACCGAGAAACAACATATAAAATCAAGCTGGGGGTTGCCAGATGGACAGATGCTACAATAGGACTAACTCTGTTCTCAGATACTTAGAGATGAATTTCCTTTGTAAGAAGAATAATCAATCCTGATAGAGAAAGGATAGTACTTTGGAAGCAGAAGTTTAGTTCTGCAGTTTTACAAAAGTTTAGTGCCTACGTAGAACAGTTGCTTCTGACGTGCTTGTGTCCACAAAAACAAACAGATTGCTAAATCTGGAAGTTTGCCTAGTATCTCACACTTTGAGAATAATCTCTCCCTTTCAGTCACAGTATTTTATTTGGTCACCTGTAACCACTAAATCCCTGTCTGCCTTACAAAAATACTGGCCTGCCTTGTAATCATTGTTCCTTCTCCATTATTCAGTTAAATGGCTACATAGTTAAAATGTTTATATGATAGACATTATTACAGTGTGGCAATTGGCATGTATTTTTCTTGAATGAATAACGTGCCACATCAACAAAATCATTATTAAAAAAAAGCATCTCTTTATTATTTACTAAAACTAATCAAGTTGGGGATCATGCAGAAAATACAGTTAAAGGCAAAATATGAAAATCTCCTACGTGGGGCAAGCAACAATAAAACTCAGTGCCAGAGAGCCAAAACCCCACCATCTACGATCTTTTCAACACTATCCACTGCTCTTCAATTCAATTTGATCTGCGCTGTAGCTCTCAGGCACATGGATAAGGAAATCACGGACAGCTAGCAACAAACAGCAGCACTCAAACTCAGAAGGACAATGTGGTGAAAGCAACAGCTTGCTTAAGTTTGTCCACATGGAATGGGATAAATTCCAAAACAAATGTCCCTGTAAAACCTGCACAAAACTATCCTCTTCCTCAGCCTAACCCCCTTCTCCTAGGACTACACCAGCGATCTGAAACAAATTTCAGCAGCTCCAGTTAGCTCTAACATCACGCAGAAGCCTTTAGAGTATCACCAACCTCTCCAGAGACCACATGTTCAAAGGTACATGAACAAAGGCTCTTTCAGCTTTGGCCTGTTGTGTACGCACACCAGAAAGTATTTTTCCTGTTGAGGCTGCTGTGACAAGCAATCAAAGGCAACTGAGGAAGAAGCAGAGGAAAAGAGCTGCACATGTATTCAAAATTAATTGTACCAGACAGATAAGGGAAGTGGATTCTAGAAAATCCTGTGAGAGGAAGGATTATTTCTAAAGAGAGATTTAGAGGTTCCTGTCTCATCTAAAGGGCCCTTTCAGCGAGTTTCGAACTTAGAAATCTCAATAAATAACAGTATCTCCCCATTCTATGTTGTCTAGTGATACACGTTTCTTCTGCATATTTGATTAGTTACAGAAAAGCACGACACATAAGGCTTTCAGAAAGAAAGATAACATTTTTTGACAATTTCTTTTGACGATTCAGTGCACTAGATTAAGATCAGTATTACAGTGACACTGCACTGCTAACTCAGTTTCATGCCTTATGCAAAACTTGGTGTTTCTTTAGACCTGTTTATGAAAAGAATCGCATGTAGGTATATACAAAAACTATACAACAAATGTAACAATTTTTAAATGGTTATGTTCTTCCTCATGTAATTTATTATCAATTATTTCTATTCACTCTGTTTCTCTCTCTCTCAAATTTCACAAAATACGCTGCCTGAACAACAGATCAGTTCCAGATGAAGAGTCACTATAGCACTTTGCAAAAAAAAAAAGCATTGCCCTATTTTTGTTAAGCAGGAAAAAATGAAGGTGAAAATACAACCTTATTATTTTTGTCCTGCTGATGATCTAGGTTTTTCACAGTTTTTATTTTTATAGGAACCCCACAGCAAGTAAACTAGCAGCATAATACCTTTGCAAGACATCAGGCTCTGTTTCATGAATTAGAATTTTATATGGTCTCGGAAATTTAAATTACAAACATATTTTTTTATTGTTGACTAAAATATGTTCCTTTCAAGTGGACAGTCACTAGCAGTGACCCCCTTTGAATTTGATCGTAACAAAGTGTACGGTTCTAATGTTAGACTAAACACTACATTTCCAAAGACCTTACATAGGGGAACAGAAAGATGGAATAAATAACAAATTATAATGAACAAAAAAATCAAGAATTACGCTGAGAAACTCTATTTCAGGCAAAGGGAAGAAAAAATCACAATTCACGGTCTGCATCACAAATGATTACCTTTGACAGAGGAAGGGATAGTGCACAAACATGCCAGTCCTACCACTGAGGGGTTTCTACCATCTGTCCAGACCTTTTTGCCTTATTGCAGCCTGCAGTGCCTGGTTTTACACTCAAAGAGTCTAGAAAACAGCAGTGACTAAAAAGGTCATGAACTGGTGTTATTTTACTACTTCATTTTGTGTCTTTGCCATTTTGCTATGTTCTTGCATCAAGCATGCGATGGCCTTGATTTTCATAATTTCTTCATTAGCGTGACCACCTGCTCGCTGGGCTGCATGTAACTGCACCCACACGCCAAGCAGGAGAGGTGTCAACCTGCCCCTGTCTCCTGCCACATGCGTCCTCAATACTCCTCTCTTGCTCCCCTTGTCTCCTGCATGCACTCTCATAGCGAAGGGGAAGGAGAAGAAAGCTGGAGAAACGTGACTACTAAGTGAAAGTAAAATGGAAAGAGACTGAGCAGATAGGGAGCAACCAATAACGCAAGAGGAGAACACAGTGAGAGGAAAAAAGGACAAGTTAGTGGTAGAGTGTAAAAGGAGGATGGGGTTGTGAGGAAGGCTTTGCTCATAGCTTTTAAACATGACTTGGCACCATCATTCTTCATGCATTAGCAAAATAAAAAATTAGAGATTTTCTTATAGTTAAAATATAATTTTATCTACTTCACTCCAGACACTAAGTTCTGTATTATCTGGCATGTTTCTGAGCACAAAATAGCTCATACATTTAGTGCTGCTACAGGGTAACATTGTTTGCAAGTAAATGAAGAAAAATCAAGACACGCAGAGTAACCCCATAACTCAGAACAACCCCCTGACCAGAAAGCAGAAGCCCAAACACAGTAGTGATGATAATCTACCCAAAAGAGGGGAGAACACCATGGAAACAGCATGAGACAGGCAGAAGCAGGTGAAAACTCACCACTGGAGCAGTTCGGTCCTCCCCAGCCAGGCTCACACTGACAAGTGTTCGGAGCAATACAACGACCATGGACACATTTATCAGCACAATGAGCTGTCAGAGAAGGAAAAAGAAAAAGAATTAAAGAAGAACTCCTAGCTCTAGGAAGAATATTCTACATATATTCCTAATACAGATCACTCATGTCTCAAATATCTTTTAAAAGCAAAATAAACATTAGTGTATTAATGTTTGATGACATCTCTTCCAAAATAAATTTTCTTACTTCACTCTCTTCTATTTCTTCTAAGTTTGAAGGCTCCAACTAAAACCATGTTGGTGCTACTCAAATACTTTTGCATTTAACAAAGAGAAGATTGTCCACATTTAATGAAAAAAGAGTCATAGTATGATATAGGTTGGAAACCTATCTGAACATGGTCCTGGGCAAGAGGCTCTAGGTGGTACTGCCTGAGCTGAGAAGTCAGACAAGATGACTTCCACAGGTCCCTTCCAACCTCAACCATCCTATGATTCTCCGAAGCAAACTCTCATGCTAAGAGGGGAACTTTTGCATGCATAAAAAGAGGAATTCTCTTGCAACAGCATGGATAAAATACGATTTGCAACACATTAGTATTTAAATATTGATTTTTCTGAATGGTTGCACAGTTCAAATGAAGCACAACAGAACAGTGATGATGATTAAGGTAATGCATGAGATATAAATGTTATGACTCACTGCAACCTTTATAGTAAGTGCGAAACAGAGCTGCTTGAAATTTTTCATTATAATTTTTATTTTTATGATTTCAAGTATGTGTTTCTACAGTTAAGGCTTACTTTGAAATAGAGCTTTTATTTGAAACTTTTAAGAAAAACTTGAACTGGCTTCAATATACCCAGCACATCGATGTAACTGACTCAGAATACAATACACTGAAGAGGAAGAATCTGCAACCAGCAACAGTTTGCTGGCATCATATTCACCACGAAATACCCTTAACTTTCAAAACCACATACACTGTAATACTTTCATTCTAGTTTGAACAACAATAAAACTTGAAAAATGTGCACAGGATGAGAACTTTCTTTGTACCAATACTTCCAGAGAAACTATGACAGGAATCTGATCGGTATACCAATGAATACAAGATGAATGATGGGAAAAAGACAAAGTTAGTGTTTACAAGAAGTTTAATGGGACTACATGTGAATCATTTTGGTTCTGAATGCATTGAAAATGCTCTACAGTAATTAGGAAAAATACTTGCAAAATGTCCTGGTTTTTTCCTAATTAAACATCATGAAGCATGTTGGTCATCTTCATATTTTGTGTGGCCAAGAAAAAGGAAAGCCACAGAGAGATCAATCATATATATTATGAAAATCTTTGGTTATCTGGGATCCCAGCCATTAATTGCATATTTTTAGAACCTTTAATTTTCTTACTCAACTTTTATTTTTAATAAGCTACTTTTCAGATGTGCATTAAAATGATCTTCATTAGAAATCAACAGGGAGAATACGAATTTTTCAATGTTAGATGATACAAGATATTAATACAAAGCTATTTCATTGTTCTCTATTTATTTATTATGAAAAGAATGACTTCAAATAATACACCATAACTTTCCATTAGGCTTATAATTAGACATAAATTACTTGTATCGTTGAAAATTCTTGCCTAGTAAGTGCTGCCTAGGGCGCTGAAGCTCTCCCTAAACCAAATGTGTGGAAAATCTTACCAGTAAACCATAAAAGTAGCTGTACACATACATGTCTCTTCATGTGCACATGTATGAATAACTTAGTGAACACCAACGCACTCAACCCAAATTCCTGAGCACTAAGGCTCAGGACACAATAAAGCAACATTCAATTGCATACCCTGTGAGACGGAAAAAATAAACAAAAATCAAAACGTTGTAAGAAACTTGACCCAGTGAGAAGTACAGAAGCAGCTCTTTGAGCACCTCCTTGTGCTGGCCCTCACACCATGCTGAGCACAGAGGTCCTTCCTGCAATCCCTATGTAACAGCAAACGCTATGGCGCTGTGCAAATAACCATCAATTATTTTCCAATAATTAATTTCCAATAATAAAATAGAGTTGTCTTAGAACAAATGTACAACAGATGAAACTTTGGGTCCAAGTGTTTACAATGCAGAGCCATATCGCAAATTAGAGCTGCATTCTTTTCTTAGCCACAACAGCATAAATCAACAGTAGCTTCTCTTCAGCCACTGAAGTGGTGTTTCAGTTTTCCAGTAGTAGAACGTAAATCAAACACAACTCTTCAAACCAGGCTATCACTACTAAGTCTCTGTAGAAGTTATCTTAGGTAACAATTTGGGGGGCTTTGACAGCCTAAACTCTGCTAACTCCAATAAAGAAGGAATATGAGATAAAGACCACTGAAGTAAGTTGTTTTCTCCTCCCTCCTTCCATTTTCAGGTGATGACGTGGGATGGATGACGTCTCTCTATAAATGCCTGGCTACGAGACTGGTGCTACAGGCAGGGCTTTGGGTTCTTTGATAATGGCTGGTTTTATAAGACATCAGGTGTGACAGTAATACATGGGAAAGGTTTATGTCGTAGGGGCAAAAGGGTTCTGGGACAGGAATTAGCAGGGCTCATTCGGAGAGCTTTAAACTAGATTCGAAGGGGGATGGGGTAGTAGCTGGGCTTGCACCACTGGGGCAACGCTCTAGTGTTGAGGTAGACCAGGAGGCCCCCCATCCCCCTGGGGTGAAATCGGTGTGCTCAGCTCGCTCCCTGAAATGCCTGTACACCAATGCACGCAGCATGGGGAATAAACAGGAGGAGTTAGAAATCCGTGTTCGGTCGGGGGGCTGTGATCTAGTGGCAATTACAGAGACTTGGTGGGACGCCTCGCATGACTGGAATGTGGTCATGGATGGCTATATCCTGTTCAGGAAAGACAGGCCAGTAAGGAGAGGTGGTGGAGTTGCTCTTTATGTGAGTGAGCAGCTAGAATGTATTGAGTTCTGTCCAGGGGCGGATCAGGAGCGAGTTGAGAGTTTGTGGGTGCGAATTAAGGGGCAGGCTGGCAGGGGTGATACTGTTGTGGGTGTCTATTACAGGCCACCGGATCAGGATGAGGACGGTGATGAGGCCTTCTACAGGCAGCTGAGAGCAGTCTCGCAATTACAGGGCCTGGTTGTCATGCGGGATTTCAACTACCCTGATATTTGCTGGGAAGCCTACTCAGCCAGCCATCCTCAGTCCAGGAGGTTCCTCCAGTGCATTGATGATAACTTTCTGATGCAAATGGTGGATGAGCCAACTAGGAGAGGAGCGCTGCTGGATCTTATCCTCACTAACAAGGAGGGTCTGGTTGAAGCGGTGAAGGTTGAGGGCAGCCTTGGTTGTAGTGACCATGAGATGGTGGAGTTCAGGATCTCCTGTGGCAGGAACAGAATAGCTAGCAGAATCACAACCCTGGACTTCAGTAGGGCCAACTTTGGCCTTTTCAAGCAATTGCTAGGGGAAATCCCATGGGACAGGGTACTAGAAGGTAGGGGGGCCCAAGACAGTTGGTTAGCATTCAAGGACTGCTTCTTCCGAGCTCAACATCAGAGCATCCCAGCAGGTAGGAAGTCAAGGAAGAGTACCAGGAGACCTGCATGGTTAAACAGGGAACTGCTGGGCAAACTCAAGTGGAAGAAGAGAGTGTACAGATCATGGAAGGAGGGGCTGGCCACTTGGGAGGAATATAAGTCTGTTGTCAGAGGATGTAGGGAGGCAACTAGGAAAGCTAAGGCCTCCTTGGAATTAAACCTTGCAAGAGAGGTCAAGGACAACAGAAAGGGCTTCTTCAAATACATTGCAGGTAAAGCCAACACTAGAGGCAATGTAGGCCCACTGATGAATGAGGTGGGGGCCCTGGAGACAGAGGATAAAAAGAAGGCGGAGTTACTGAATGCCTTCTTTGCCTCTGTCTGTACTGCTGGAGGCTGTCCTGAGGAGCCCCGGACCCCTGAGGCCCCAGAAGAAGTCAGGATAGAGGAGGAATCTGTCTTGGTTGATGAGGGCTGGGTCAGGGACCAATTAAGCAACCTGGACGTCCATAAATCCATGGGCCCTGATGGGATGCACCCGCGGGTGCTGAGGGAGCTGGCGGAAGTCATTGCTAGGCCACTCTCCGTCATCTTTGCTAAGTCGTGGGCAATGGGAGAGGTGCCTGAGGACTGGAGGAAAGCGAATGTCACTCCAGTCTTCAAAAAGGGCAAGAAGGAGGACCTGGGTCACTATAGACCGGTCAGCCTCACCTCCATCCCCGGAAAGGTGATGGAACAACTTGTTCTTGGTGCTGTCTCTAGGCACATCAAGGATAGGGGGATCATTAGGGGCACTCAGCATGGCTTCACCAAGGGGAAGTCATGCTTAACCAACTTGATAGCCTTTTATGAGGACATAACCCGGTGGATAGATGATGATAAAGCTGTGGATGTGGTCTATCTTGATTTCAGTAAAGCGTTTGACACTGTCTCCCACAGCATCCTCGCAGCTAAACTGAGGAAGTGTCGTCTGGATGATCGGATAGTGAGGTGGATTGTGAACTGGCTGAAGGAAAGAAGCCAGAGAGTGGTGGTCAATGGGACACAGTCCAGTTGGAGGCCTGTGTCTAGCGGAGTCCCTCAAGGGTCAGTACTGGGACCAGTACTATTCAATATATTCATTAATGACTTGGATGAGGGAATAGAGTGCACTGTCAGCAAGTTCACTGATGACACAAAACTGGGAGGAGTGGCTGACACACCAGAAGGCTGCGCAGCCATTCAGAGGGACCTAGACAGGCTGGAGAGTTGGGCGGGGAGAAACTTAATGAAATATAACAAGGGCAAGTGTAGAGTCCTGCATCTGGGCAAGAACAACCCCATGTATGAGTACAAGTTGGGGACAGACCTGTTGGAGACCAGCGGAGGGGAAAGGGACCTGGGGGTCCTAGTGGACAACAGGATGACCATGAGCCAGCAGTGTGCCCTTGTGGCCAAGAAGGCCAATGGCATCCTGGGGTGTATTAGAAGGGGTGTGGTTAGCAGCTCAAGAGAGGTTCTCCTCCCCCTCTACTCTGCCCTGGTGAGGCCGCATCTGGAATATTGTGTCCAGTTCTGGGCCCCTCAGTTCAAGAAGGACAGGGAACTGCTAGAGAGAGTCCAGCGCAGAGCCACAAAGATGATTAAGGGAGTGGAACATCTCCCTTATGAGGAGAGGCTGAGGGAGCTGGGTCTCTTTAGCTTGGAGAAGAGGAGACTGAGGGGTGACCTCATTAATGTTTATAAATATGTAAAGGGCAAGTGTCATGAGGATGGAGCCAGGCTCTTCTCAGTGACATCCCTTGACAGGACAAGGGGCAATGGGTGCAAGCTGGAACACAGGAGGTTCTGCATAAATATGAGGAAAAACTTCTTTACGGTGAGGGTGACCGAACAGGCTGCCCAGAGAGGTTGTGGAGTCTCCTTCTCTGGAGACATTCAAAACCCGCCTGGATGCATTCCTGTGTGATATGGTCTAGGTAATCCTGCTCCAGCAGGCGGATTGGACTAGATGATCTCTCGAGGTCCCTTCCAATCCCTAACATTCTGTGATTCTGTGAAGTAAGTTGTATAATATAAATATTGCTGCTTCCAAGTAAATTCAATGAAGATCAATTAAAATTATATATGTATATGGCATACAAATACACAAATTTCCTTCTCAAAGAAGGGGTACATGTAATTCTTTACTTTGAAGAAGCTGAACTAAAGCCAAAAATGTTTCAAAAAATGAGCAAGATATACAAAATCCTATATTTCTTAAAAAACTTTTATTTCTTAAATCTATTTTGTAACCAAAAGAATTATTCTCTAGACACCTTATGGGCTAACGGATTCTTGGCAATTGAATCCTAGTTAACATCCCTAAGAGACAGCATCTGTAAAAAAATTACTACACTGAACATCAGGATAAGAGAACCAAAATTTACTACATGACCTACAAAAAGGTGTTAGGTGAGGACAACATGGAAAGGACTAGACCAAGCTGAAAAGACATGAATGACATCAGGGTCAGAGGAACTATTTTCTCTTGGTTTCCTATGGAATTTTTAGACATTATATAAGAAAATACTTATGTGCAAGAGCAGATAAAAACCTTAACGTGAAGTCTTTTTTTCTTTACACTGAGCAGTGTAAAGAAGCATCAAAAAATTCACTGGCAGCAGTAAATTGCGTAAGTCATATCTTCTTCTTTTGTAAGGGAAAAATCAATTATCATATGAAAAGCGATCTGAGCTTAGTCTTGTGTATTTCCTGTTACATCTTATTTCCCCTTTTCTTCTGTGTCTTATTGTTGCCTTCAAAATCTTCTCTAAAACCTTGCTTTGTCCAACTTATAGGTCTATTTCAGCAGATCATATACTTTCGTTTTCTTAAAAAACAGAAGGTAGATTTGCTCTTTCTGATTATAGAGTATCAGCCGGCTTGAAGTATCTATAAAACATCTGCTGCTGCGTCTGCAGTTCCCTGTAGCTGCCCTTTCTGCACCATGAGAGGAGCTGTCCCGTCCCCTGGACACAAGTCCACCAGGCTGCTTGAGCTCTGTTCCCACCTCAGCTGCAGGCACTAGTACTTCTGTCACCAGCTGAATGAACATGCCCTGCTGAGGAAGCTCAGCAAAGTGAATCAATGTGAAAAGACACATGTAACCTGCCCAGGCCATCGACACCATTATTACAGCAAGCTGAAAGCCATGTGAGGCAAGGGCTTGGCCAATACGCTTGCAGACATGCCTTAGCACCACAGCTTTGGGAGGGGAGCTCATACCAGAGGGATTAAGCCAGTCATGCCAGAGTAACAGAATGTATAATACAATGTTAGGTCAAGTTGCCACTTTCAAATACTGATCATGGGTCTCATACTGATATCAATGAAGAGAGTGAGACAGTGCTCCAGCTCAAGAGAAGATTGCAATTCGAACACCTACTTATATGCCGATGGGCTCCAGTGTACTCCCTGATGTGCAAATGCAGATTGCTCCTCCATTGTTATACCTACTTGAAGTATCACAGCTGAGTGGAGTAACTCCTGTGCCTCATACGACTTCCACTTCTGCACTAGAGCATATATGAAGAGTGGAACATTGTAAGACTTGAAATTTCTGAATGGCATTTTATGAATCTGCTCTCTGTTGTTAAGGAAGTGATATGAAGTTATTTCATTATGTCATCATAGATTACATTTAGACAGCTGTGCATTGCATTATCTGATGTTAAAAGAAGATACACAAGAATTTCCAGTAGTAAAGTTTGAAAAAAGATACTTTTATCTTCAATAAAAGTTTATGCATGCATTTTAGGATCTGTTGCTTTTTTATTTTGAAAGCCAGGTACAAATTAACATAAACAAAACTTGAAATATTTTGGCTGCAATTATGCATATAAGTAAATGACCAGGAGAATTAACTACGGTTCCTCGATTAGACTTCCACCTTTTAAACAAATTAATCACATAATCAAATGAGCAGATACCTGAAATCATACCTGATTTCATGAGATTTCATACCTTAAATCTATTACAAAAAATTCCTATCAACTTTACAGAGAATTCATATTAGGAAGACTGGAGTAATATCTGAACTGGGCCTGCTTTTGCATTGTAAGTAGGCCTCCACATTATTTCTTTCAGATAAATGACTTCCAACAAAAGAAGTCATACTACATGCCTGACTGCTTCATGTTCAGCATTTCTGCTAATCTGTATCCTGATCTGGATATCTAGTCTTTGAAAAGAGTAAACTGAAGAAATATATCCATTTTCAAAAAAACCCCAACTTCTTTAGCTGTTAAAGTTCTCAAAATTTTGTGAATTAAATTTGAATGCACAAACCATTTTAGACTCGAAACAAAGACCCTTCTACATATTCTGCAAGGTTTAACTTCAACTTTCTCAAAATTAATTAAAATAAGGTCCCTCAGCACTTATCATGCAAAACAAAATTCAAATATCTTTTAAATTACATTATAAATGTGTTTTTTCAAATAAATTCTTCACTTCCATACTGTGTGCTAGGACACATCCTTTGGTTAATCCTTTTTTCCTGTGCTTGATGACTAGTTGCTACTGAAGTGAGTGATATCCAGTTATGCCCTAGGATAAATGGTTTATTTTCTATTTCATGCCTAGAGGAAATTCAAGAGGCCTAATTATCCTTTAACATTCTTAGAAATGTGCTACACTGTCAGCAACTGTATGTGAAGTTAATGTTCAAGCTACCAAAATGCAACTAGGATCAATCTACCTTCTGGTTGTGTGTCAATCTACAACAAAGCCACCAGAAGACATCTTCAAGTTTTTATATTCTTTCATTTCAGAAACATGCTAAAAATTGAACTGACTTTGTAAATGTAAAAAAAATAAAATAGAAGATTGCACTTTTTGTAAAAACTTCTCAATCCGTAGCTCAGCCTAGCATCCATATGCCAAACCTCCTAGGGATTGTCACTGATATTAGGAGATAAGTGACAGTAAATTATTTGGAATAAATAAAAGACTAATTCAACTGCTGAACCTGGTATGGACTTTCTACAGCCAGGAGTAAGTTCCTTTATAGAACTTAACAGAATGATTCTATCTTTCTGCATTCAGATCAACTCAGAAAGTCCATCAGATCTAAATATTAATAACATGCACCATAATTTTTAAGAGCAAAAATAAATAATCACCTGAGCTCCAGTTAGCCTACTCTTTTGCAGAGATGCTAGCAATAGTGAAGACAGAAGTCAGAAATTTGCACATTATTAATAACTTTTATAAACAGGAGTTATATGAGGAAAGCACAAACCAGGGTAATACTGGAAGTACTGACAGATATCTTCATGCTTATAAAACAGTCTGAGTACTGACCCCATTTAATGCTGGAACTAAAACTAAAATATAATTTTTTTACCCACCTGAAGACAAACCCAAATGGCACAACTAATAAAACACAGGATAATTTTTTATTCAGCATGGCTGAACACTGCTTGCCATAATAAACTCAATCTGCAAGAGAATACATCTATACTGGCCAAAAGTTACACAAAAAAAAATGTGTCTATTGTAATATTTATTAACATCATTTAAAACTTCCCCAAGAGGTTCCCTGAAAAGCTTCCAAGGACTGCAGTTGGAGGCTGACTTCTGACGCCACTTTGTTGCTTACTAGTAGTGATGTAAATTCAGCATCATTTCAACAAACTCAGAAACATTGGAAAGACAGGTATCTGAGTTGCTTAGCAGACTTTTTTTTGTATTTATGATGGCTGTAGTGGGGTGGTCTTTTCCATAAAACTCTTAATAGATACCTACTCCTAGTGTAACTGTCGTCTTCTTATCAATGGCATTACTCAAAAGAAGAGGATGTTAAAATTCTGTATCAGAGTTTGGGCAGTTTACAATACAACAGTTATTTTTAATTAGGAGAAGAACAAACAAACCAAAAATTTCCATATGAGTGGTAAAAAAGGCCTGTTTCTATATTTTCCATATATACATTATATATATATATACAGACACATACACAGAATCCAAAGACAAAACACAAAAGGAATTTTCATCAACAAGTAACATAACACATAACACAAGTTTCACCTATTGAAAGTTTTCAGGAAGAAGTATGGAAGAGTCACAATTCCAAATAAATCTTCTATCCTATGATGAATTCAAATTCATCTGTTCAGACTGGACTCCAAAAGACTCAAAAAAAAACCCCTTAAATTTCAGCCTATGCTTTCATCTGGCTGTTGGTCATTCTTTTCCTTTGTGAATACAACATTTACAGACTTCAGCAACATGAGGCTGGCACATTCTTGCATTTCTTTATGCAGTGACAAATAATACTCTTCCCACTACAGGCAGTGAAGTGGTACTACCACTAGTAAGTACTGCCTCTAGGGGAACAGTGACTGGTGAGTATTCATGCTGTAGATTCCTAATTATCATTTTAAAAACAAAGTCACAAGCCTTCAGTTCATCAGTGCACGCACTGAAGTGTTGAGACATGCCAAAATCATCTACCTGTAGAATTTCCTAATTGAGCTTTCTAAATTCAGAAGTCAAATAAAGGAACAAACAAACACAAAACATCATCAGCACCACAAATATTTTAGCCTTTTACAAGCATCCTACATCCTCCACTAAGTAAAAAATAATCTACACTGCATGGAAAATAAAACTACCCTAACAGAAATGCTTCTATCTTCGCATATAAAAAAGGGGGGAGGTGCATGTGTGTTTTTCAATGTGGTCGCCATTTTCTTGCAGAAAAAGATTTTGTGTTGGCTTTCTGCCAGTGATATTTCTGCTACGATGACACAAGAGAAGAGTCCTTCCCATATCACTATCACTAACCATTTGATCTCAGCTGACAACACCACACTTGCTTTCCAAGTTAAACTGGATGACTAGTAGTATCACAGTGTATGCAGGCATCATCTACTCTAGTATGTACAAGTTCACTACAAAGAAAGCTGTCTGAAACAATGGAAAGCATGAAATATTTGCTGTCTCCTATTAAATACTGAGCTCCTCCTTTGCCCTGAATCCTCAGCTCCAGTTTAAGATCATGAGGACTGAAGGTCTCTCAATGCCTTACACAGTCAGCCATTACAGAATCAAACAAATGCAAAGTTAGCTCCACTGAAGCATCTTTATTTTTACACAATTTTAAGTCTGAGGCATTCCAACATTGCTTCAAAAGTCAGAGCAGATATGTCCTGAATACCAGCATTTCGCATCTTTTTATGTCATAACAGTAAAAAAAATTAGTACATCCAATGTGATCTGAATTTACTAGGTTTTGAGTATTACTGTGTTAATATAGAATGAATTTACTACATATAGAATAGCTATGTAAAACCTGTAGTCACATAACAGACTCATCATCACACTTCTCACGTGATCAGTCAAACTGTTATATACTTCAAAAAGTATACTACTTAATCAAAAAATTAAATATGATCATTCATATATGCTGTATAATAACCAACTGTAGTTAGAAATTGGTTCTTATAACTCTAATACATACATGTTAAAAATCAAAAGGTTGAAAAAATTGCCAGTCTGGTCTCAGATAGATCCATTTTTTTAAAAAGTTGGTTTTCATCTTATATTTCCTTACTGGTTTTGAACCTATTTATTGACTGTGTTGGAAAATACACTGACACTTCTGCTGTGCATTTTCCTTATGATCATTAGTTAGAATCACATCCAGACTGGTTACTTAAACATCTGAGATCCAATTATCCTGTCATTTGCATATGCACAACACCAACTGACTTCAATGAGAGCTGCACGTGCACCACTGATGAATAACTGAGCCCCCATAACTCAGCTTACACAAGTTGCCCATCAAAGAGGAGTCAAACCAACATTGTGATAAACGTATGGAATTTCAAAGCAAAAAGAAGCTAAACTTACGGACACACATTTCCCTGCTTTCATAAAATCCAGGACAGCACTGGGATTTACGCCTGTACATTGTTTTTTCACCATGTCTGTAGGCAGTACGGTAACTGATCCTAAAGAAAAGAATTAATGGTTGTTACATACAACTGATGGTTCAGAAACAAAATAATATATATTCTTACACATTTTAAAAAACATTTAAGTATCAGTAAGAGAAAAGAAAGAAAGCTCGAATGGACCTCGGATTATCTGTTGCTGAGTTCAAGAGTCCTAGTGGTTCCTCAACAAGCCTTATGTCCATGGGTGGCCAGACAGCAGGAAAAAACGTTAAGGATTTTGGCTACTTAATGAATAAGCAAACCAGAGCATCACTGCCTTTGCCATTAGCATCCCCCATGGAGGCTAAAGGCTGGCAATACAAATCAGTTTGCTGGATCATTACAGCTACCAGTTTCCAAGGGAAAGACTTCTGGGGATTATCCTCCCAAAGGTTAGTCAGTTTTCTAGGGGCAGAGATGCCACAAGAAGAGAAATTCTGGTTAAGGCAAGAGATGGAGGGCTCAAGGGACAGCTGGGACCTCCTGGGCAGCCGCCAGCCCTGCAGGGCAGCGATGAGCAGCCCATAGAGAAATCAGCACATAACCCCATCAAGAACTGCAGAAAATACAGCTTCCTTCTGACATGAGCAAGTAGTATTTATCAGAAGCGGGCTCTCCCACCACTCTCTCCTCTCTGCTCCTCACCGTGTCCGTGAATCTCCCTCCCAGGCTCTCCTGGCTGCTCACCACATACTCCACCAAGCAGTAAACACATCCCCACAACATCTGAGACAGTCTGAATTTGCAGCAAAGAACAGCTCGTATATAAATGGTGTTATAGGTAGACAAAGTGTAATCTCTCTTCGAACTCAGTATCTGCTTTTTTACATACTGTCTGCACTGATCTGTCTCCTCCAGCTGCTGTGCCCCAGGGAGCCTTTCCCACTGCTGATGGTTCATACTTATGGGCATATTCCTCTGAGGAAAATGCTTTTTACAGCTGTCATAATTTTTTAATCATTCACCCCTTGCTTACTTTCTGCAAACACAAGGAGTTTCCTTTAACAAATCTTTTTATTTTCCTTTCGACTAGCGTACACTTTCCCCAGAACTTAAGGTTGCAAGCAGCAAGGGGTGTCTCGTGACATTTCTGAACAAACACACCTCACAGGGTCTGGGGAATTTAATTTTGTACATTGCACACTTTTTCCCAACCTGTTCATTTTCTGTTAGTACTCCATACACCCTGACCTGCTAATAAAACATATGTGTCACTCCTTGGACAGGCATTTTCCAGTTGATACAGACCTTAGCAGTTAGACAGACTAGTCACTATAGCTAAAATGTCCTACATATCATGCTTAATTTTGACAGACACAAAATCTTTACAAATATCTACCATATCAGCAGTTTGACAGTATTAATAATTATACATCACCTGTGTCGTGTGCACTTAAACCAGTTTAGGATGTCAGTACAACTGGTGTAGTAAATTTGATCAAAAGGATGTGGATATGATTCTTGCACTGTAACTGAATAACTGGGGGGAGAGAGAGAGAAAGCAAACACATTATCGAGCAAGTCCTTTATAGTACAGTCTGATTTATGTAAGTCTTTTACAGAGTCCTGGTACAGAAAGGAATAAATGTAACAAAATACTCACGTGCAATAAAACCTCACAGAAAGTCCAAGTTTAAGTAAAATATGAACCATCTAACTTTATAAAACAGAAGACATCAATTGAAAGGTTTTTCTTCCACCAAGCAAAGAAAAATATATATGCGGAGAGCCACCATGTCTCTCCCGTGTAATACATTTGATGAAATAGTACTACTAGACATTTAGAGAAAAGCAATGTATGCCTAAATTTAAAAAAAACCCAAACCTGTGTCTCAAATGAGCAGCAAATTGAAATAGTGTTTAGTACGTGCTCTCCTGTGGCAATAAACTTTTACTAACATCACTGGATAGCTGGAAAACTAGTTATGAGCCAGAAAACAAGGTTTCTTCTGTTGTCATACAAAACAGAAAAATCTCACTGGATTTTCTGAGAAATTTCTTTCAAAAACTGTAGCTGTATCCATAGCAACACACCTTCTTTGGTAGTGGAAAAGTTTGCCAGTGTATTTAGATACTAAGTGGGTATTAGCACAGAAATACACCTAAGTAATAATTATTGAAAAATTATATAACAATTATGCCATCAAACAGTCTATTTAGGAATCAGAAATTATTTGAAGTCCATACCTTATTTTGTTTACTGTCTAATTTTTAACAGAGAACCCTTTTTTTTTCAGAAATATTATACTGAAGTCCTATTATCATTTTCTGCCAAATTATAAGCGCAGTGTCCTAGAAGTAAATCTACGCTTTGAAGTCCAGAGCTTCCAGAGCTGTCAGTGGGGCAAGAGGAAGAGAGTCCTGTTGCAAAAGGGAAAAATACTGAATCATCCTAGAAAACTCTTCAGCAGGCTGTTTGTGCTGGCAGTCAGTCAGTCCTTGATTGTGCAAGGGGGTTAGAAAATACAGGAATGCATGGCAAGTTCCTGCAGTAGGACTAATTCCCAGGACCGGCCAAAACGCTTACTAAGTACGTAGCCTGTCAGTCACTTTCACTCACACCCTCTTTGACCTCTTAGCACCTATCACAGGGTAACAGCCACAACCTTCTCTTCCTACTGTCATCACCTGTATTGAGGGAAAACACATCCAGACCCACTTACTCTAGCTGCCCACAACTTACTCCCGTCTATATGAAGGCAAGCAACCCTAATCCATCCAGCTGTCTGACCTAGTCCGACACAACATTGGTGGGGTGCCGACACTCACCTGAGGCTCTGCGCTCTTTGTTTGAGGCAGGACACGCTCTACCCCTTCTTGCTGTGATCGAGATTCATTTGTAAAGACCATTTTATTACTGGCTGGGGTAGATTTATTTAAAGCATATAGCACTGCCGTGACAGCATCAGCAAAGAGCTTGTATTTGGGGTTTTACTCTTTTATACTTTGTACCTTTGCTGCCTGCTCTGAGCAACAGCACGAATGTTTCAGTAAGTTTACTTGGAGTTCCTCTTTGTTTCTGAGACTCAGTAGAAGAAGGAAAAATGTTCACGCAATAAAATGGGCAAGCTTGCTAGATATATTTTTCTTTCTGCAGACTTTGATTAGTTTTTTTTAAAATACATTATGCAATGTAAATAGTTCTATTTGGGTTTTTTCCCATTTTGGTTTTGCTACATTGTAGTTTCCCTCAAAACCACTTTTATCTATAAAAATAGTAAACAAAGCATACACAATATAGAGCAGTATCCAGTAACGTCACAGACATGTGCCTGAACGCTGTAAACAGGTATTTAGTATGGTAACTACTTCATACACACATTGTTGTGTAAGTGAAATTGAGGGGCAGAGACTCCAAATGCTTCTCATGAAGCTCAGATAAATTCCTGGGAAAAGTCTCTTAAGTGATTTTTTTTAATATATAGAGACTTTATAAAAAAGTAAATACGAGTTTCAATTTTCCTTGTAAAGATTTAGCCATAACAATCAGAAATAAATGTACAGTGGCTTAGCAGCACTCCCAGTGATTAAACATAAAACATAGTTTACCTTAAATGCAGGAAATACTCATGTCCTCAAGTGAACCGTTAGACTGTCTCAGTGACCAGCTAATCGATCACGGGCATAATAATAATAATGAGACCATAAGGCTTGGTTTCACTACTATAACCTTTACACAAGAAAAGAAGTACAGCAAATATTTGTGGCTCAACCTCTCCTACCCATTGTGGAGTTCTCGTTGCAATTAACGTGAAAGTGGGTGAACAAATGGACCAATTAAATTGATTAATTTCTTTCTGTATGTTCTAAATTTCTGAACCTCATCATAAAAATTAAACAACAAATCTTAATTCAGATTCTATGAATATTGAATAAGAAAGAATCAGCATAATCAAATTTGGCCAAATTCCAATATGGTTAATTCTGATTTGCATATGTAAAAGCTCCTTTTCACTTAAATTGAAAAAAGCTATTTTTATTCACTTCTTGTACCCAGATGGTTGTGCAACATTGCTGGTGCGACTGTAGTGGTTTTTGCATCCTAACCGCTACTGCAAAGACAACTGCATTTCAGCCCAGTGTGAAATAGTCTTTTATTCATCCATGGACTTATCTTGCCAATGCAGTAATGCAAATTTTTTTTTCCCAGTTCATTACTCAGCTAAAAGCTTTAAATCATTTAAAATGTGCCACATAAAACAGAACAAAATTATGACAATCAGAATTTGTGTCATTTATTTTCCAGACAAAAATATTACCTTTCCCAGTGGCTACACACATTGGGATCTTCCAGATTCAAAGCTAAAGTTCTCCCCATCCAATGGCACAGGAGTATCACAGGGAAGCCAAAAAAGGAGTTCAAATGAAGAACCATCTTTCCAAAAAGGCAGCTGTAAGAAAAAAAAAAATTACAATACATTAACAATATTATACAAACAATAAAGGAGCTAAAACTATTTACCCATATATAATCAATATATATGATATAAAACAACAGGTACTTCAATAAATACACACTGCTTGCCCAGCAGCAGCAATATCACGACCATTTTGGAAGAAGAACGCAAATGGAGTAGTTTCACATGAGTGGCAGGGCAGTCAGACAGTGAACAAACTACATTTTAGAGGTCCCACTGTCCCATCAAGTTGCAGGCAGTTTAGTGATGTTTAGTGATGTTTAGATGGCAGTTCAGTCTGTTTAGTCATGGTTTGTCCACACCTAAGGACGGAGCTGCAATTTAAAACAAAGGCTGGCATTTGCTCAAGACCGCAAGAGTAGAAAGGTGCAGCTGATGACACACCATCAGAACTCCTACACATCACTTATTCACAGGAGGGGTTTGTGCCACTCTGTTCATCGCCAGCAGCACCTCCAATTCCTGCAGCCTATGCTGACCTCAGATGCCGCCCCATCTCAAGCAGTACCTTTTGTAAAAAAAACCTCCTCCCCAAAATTACACACTGACTTCACTACGTGGCCTCCCTAAGGATGCCTGAGCACCTGGGGCCCAGGCCAGCAAGGGGGGTGATGCCCAGGGTCTGCTTGGGAAAGTCTGCACCCTAACACCTGGGCACTACCTCAACCTGGGTGTCTCCATAAACTGCCTTCCTACAGGGTCCAGGCAACAGCATCATGTGGAGAGATGCAAGTCAGAGAAACAAAAAGCAATATAAAGTTGTTCTGCAGGACTCAGGGGGTGGTGGTGTTTATTTTTTAACGTAAACATATAAATGAAATTGTATATACGCATGAATACTCCTTATCAGTTCTTCAATATGCTAAACAACACTATTGGAACATGCAATGCAAGGTCAGGAGTTGCAAAAAATGCCACAGTGCTTTTGCTAACTAACCTATAATTCTCATGCAAACAAATTGATTAATCAAGCGAAGAGTTTAAATGACTTTGCTTTACATTGTTAACAGACAGCTTCACATGTTATCCTGAATTGTTACTGCTCTTTAAAGTTGAATTCCCGATACAGTTTGCAAAACTACCTCCTCCTCTGGTAGTCATACAATTCCCAAATAGAATAAACATTCTGCTCATAAAAAGAAGTTATTTTTATAACATAAAAATCTAAAATATTATCCTAGTACTTTGACAATGTCTATCTTTGTTTTCAAGCAAATTATTGTAATTTGTATACTGAAACACTCTTAATCCAACCTGTCATTAACCCACAAATGCCAGCAAGAATGCTGGTAATAGGCAATTTGTCATGACTTAAGCTACTATATTTCCTTTTCAGTGAACATTTAACCTTATATCCTCATTTTCACACAAATTTTAACACTATGTGGCTACAGAGATCACAAAAAAAAAAAGATCATTGAGCCTAATCTGTAGTATAATAAGAAAATAATTTCTAATAAATGTTTATTTTGAAATAATACAAATCTTTTTAACAAAGCAAATTTATCAGAAATAGAAATTCCTTACTTTAAATATTATGGAATAAAATAAAGCAAACCACACCAATAACTTCATTTTAAGAGAAAAAAAGTCCACTGGGCCATGAAAAAATAAATAGAGATTAAATAGTCTTACTTTACAATACCTTCTTCAGAAGACAACATAAAATAGCTCACAAAAAGAAACTATTATATTAAGATATCTGGGGATTCAGAGATGATCCCATTTTGCTAAATCCCTCTTGAAAAATCAGGGCTGCTGAAAGACATTTCATGGTCTGTAACCTTCTCTGCATGCACAGCACATAGCAGAGTAGTCAATGTGCAGTTGTTTAAAAAGGAGTAAAAGCAGATGTATTTTCAACTAATAATTTCAACAAAGTGATGATTTCCCTCATTGAAAATAGTCACTTTGATTATGCAGACTGTAAACTGTATTTCCTTTTTTTATTTTTATTATCAAGTTCAGTAACTTTCCTTTTTGATACATTTAACAAAATATAAAATTAAAAAAAAAATCATTTGCATGAACCCCCTAGTGTAAAACCTGATTGCATTCCAGATCTTTTGCTTAATTATCAAACCAGAAATTCAGTACAACTGATTAGCATTGCTAAAGTGTTTATATTAGCAATAAAAAATGTAGATGACTCATTTAACTCTTGCTGCCTACAGTCTGCAGTAAGATATCCTGTTCCGAGATTCACTTTTCTTATTATATATTGCTTAAATTATCTCACCCAATAATACATCAGTATCTTCACTATCTACATATACATAGTACCTGTGGTTTAAGTACTGAAAATGCTCATGCTGGAGAATGCCTTCTCTATGCAAATTAGCGATTAGTATATGTATGAGAGAGTAAACAACGCATGCTAAAACAGAAAGCTCCTCTGACCTCCTACAGTATATTGTATAATTTATGTTCCTGAGCCATAAACAGGAATTTTGCTACCAGGCATTGAGCTCTCTACTGTGAGTAGCACCGTTGACCTCCATGAAAAAGAACTTCAAAGAGGCAAATGGTTGCTCCAAAAACGCTCTCCAATATCCAGCAACATGTTTGCCTATACAGGGGGGGAAATAATAAAAAAAAAACCACACTGTTCAAACTTCATATGGGAGTCAGCAAAATACATTTTCCAATCATTTTGACTGTTAACCAGCATGAACAACTCTCTCAGTACAGCTGAAGCCTCTGACTTCACAATGCGACTGACCCCACAACAAATTTAACCTAGCCCATGGCATTTTAATGCCAGGTCTTTGTCCACTAAACTACACGACAGAACACGTATGTCTCAACAGAACACTATAATCTTATTGCCCCTTAGCATTTTTTACACTATCCGAGGCAAAAACTTTTGTTGACAAAGCTGCATCTTTACTCTCATTTGGGCAGGATCTTTAAGGCAGGTCCTCTGCAATATGAGGTCTGTTTAACTCAGAGACTTCTCTGTTTCCCTGGACTTTAATACAGGCCCATGGTTTAAAAATATTGACAGCAAAGCAATGCAGCTGCATGAAGCAACTGTAGACTACTCCCCTAAATTCCTGTAATCTAATTAAGGAAATTTAGCTCATTATACATTTATTATATCAAAGGAAGATATTAATAGTCATCAATAATAGTAATATTAAAAAATCAATCTGATCATCCCAAGGCATATTATAATTACTAACAAGCTCATTTTAACATGGTGATACAGGTGTACAGGCATCCCAAAAATATAATTCCATAAATTACAGGTACTCCCCTAAAATACATTTTAATGTGAGCAACTACACAAACTACATTCATCTCGCCAATAAGCAGATGAAAAAGACTGTATGTGCACCATACAAATACAGACAGCTAACCATTACTGCCCACCATCTGAGATTTGTTAGTACTTTCTCTGCCACTACCGACAGTGTTAGCAGTTTTGCACGTTTTGCCTTTGGTTTGGGTTGTTTTCCTATAGCGTTCAGGATCAAAACCAGAGAAAGAACAGATAATAAAAAAGGCAAACAAATGCTTCTCCTCTATGTACTGAAAATTGAGACACGATTACAAATTAATCTCTCCACCCACCCAGAGCCGAGCCACAAGCAAAACTCAGGGCACACAGTTCTCCCTCAGATTTGTCATAACAAAAGGTAAATAAATATGAATGGAACTGGGGGAGCAGAGGAAGGTAAAACAACGCAAAACATAAAAATAACGGTTGCTCAAGGCTGTGAACAAGTATTTTCTGGTCAGCAAAATCAAGCACTGCCGGTGAATGAAGCAGGATTAGAACTGCATGAGCAACAGAGAATAGTACGGTGTAGTTGCTAACATGACATAATGGACCCAAGACCAAGGGAAATGCCGATGTAGCTTTCTCATTACTGTTGCAAAAGCATTTTTACCACTGCAACATAAAAAATGCAGCAGGAACACGCCATTTAGTTAGAAGACGATCTTCAGAATAGTAAGAGCTTTTCGTACTTTGTCATGGTATCTCTAAGGTTTTACAACACTCATTTCTGCCCTTCCGCAGTGATACACCACAGGTATGTCGAACTAGTCTCTGGGCTGTAACCCCATGGGCTGTTCTTAATTACACTTACATTGCATTAACCTGCATATACAGCAAATGCTATTGTAAAAAATCTTCATTCTGTCCATCACAGTTAAACTTTCAGACGGAGCTGTAAACCATACAGTCATTACTGCAGAGTTCCTTGCTGACACCTCTGCCTTCACACTCTCCAGAGCGTGACAAAGCCAGCACCCCATAACAGACTTAGTGACTGCTACCCACAACTGGAATTCATGGCTCCAGATGAGATAAAGACTTTTTCTAAAGATTTTCTGGTGAAGAATTGTTTGGTCCTTCACTTCCTACGCAGTGTTTTTCACAGCATTATACTCTCCTCACTCCGGAGGTTAAGCTCCTCTACCAGGGACACAATCTGTTTATAAAATCATCTCCTACACTACCAATGTCATGTGTGAGAAGTGAAAAATGACTCGTGTCAGAATAAAGAGGAAAAAGTAGAGACTTCTTGGCAATGTATAAGTAAGTGACCACAAAATACTAAGCCACTGTGATGAGGAGAAACTAACACTTAAGGGTTAATAACAGGACCATCAGGACCATTGTTTAGCTTAAGCTATATATCTATATTCTCAGACCCTAGATAGGAACTAACTACTAACCAGAGGAAAAACATAAGATAAGATAGAGTAGAATGTATAGGAGGAAGGGACTCGTCAAGGAAATCACATAACTGCTGTCAAAAGAAAGCTGATCTCAGCAGGTTTTGCAGTTGGGGTAAAAAGTGCACAGCGAGGAAGACATACAGCCTTCATCCCTGAGACCCCGGCCCACGACCACCAGGAGAAACTGCGCAGGCGCAACCAGGAGGAATTAAAGGCGGAGACTATGGAAATAATTTCTCGGGGCTCATTATAATAAAGACCGCCTTTTTCAGGACAGTCATGAATATGTATAGGCATCCTTAAAATTATGATGAATATGTAACACTTTACCACATAAATACAAAATGAATTACTGTGAAAGGCACGCACGATTTTGGTGAGATTACCCCCCGTGCTGCCCAGCGCTGTTTTGCCTTTGCTTTGCAATAAACCAAAATTATGATCGGCGTTTCAGACTGAGGCTCGTTTCTCACATCAGGCAAAGCAAAATTTGAACCTGACCTAATCTTGTCAATGATGATTAGTCCCATGTTAACTTCTGTGAAAAAAAAACCTGATTGCTTTTATTGATTACATTAGAGAATTAATGGGTGAAGAGCAGAAGGCATTTTTTCTTTGGAAATCAGTAAATCAGTTTGATGCTGTGTCACATGAAACCTCATTCATAATCCAAATACAAATTAACCTGAATAGGAGTATTATCACACAGACCCTAGACTAGCTGAAGAAGTACAATCACAGCAAATGTAAAGTGACTGGTCTTTTCTCAAATCCTCAAAGTATGTCACTCCAAAGGCATCATCACCAGTTAGGGGAGCTCAGAAGAGACCGACGTGCAGCCCATCAGGCAAGGCTGAGACTCTGCTTGACAGAAAATGCATGGGATCTGGACAGCTAATATGTCAGTTTGCTCAATGATAACCCAATAGTGCCCTAAATTGAATGACCCTTTCACACCCCCCATGATCAGAGATTACAAGGGCTCTTCTTGAAGCAGCTTAATCAAATCCGACCCTCTTAGCTCATGCTTCTTTACTTTTAAACCTTGCTAACTGAACGTGTGCTAACTGACAGGTATTGCCTTAGCCACGCACTCACTGACAACCTGACTCTGCGGGATGATTTGCTAAATATATGACTAGCCACAAACTGTACTAACCCAATCACTGAGCCCTGCCTCAAAACACAGTATTAATTTCCTTATTTCATACCCTCGCACAAGTCCAGTTTTCCTCTTCACACGTTTATTCTTCTGCAAGTTTCTTCACTCACAAGGTCCTCCTGGGGGTGGCAGCCATTTACGCCAATTAAGACAAGTTTAGGCCTACAAGCCAATGCAGCTGCATCCCAGGCTTCCCTTCCCAAACGCCAGCAGGTCTTGCATGAAAAAGAGAGTACCCCTAAGTCACTCAAAACCAGCTACACTGCAGACAAAGTCTCAGATTTGAGTTAGTATCTAAGATTCAAAGTGAAACAAACTGACACGTTTGCAGAGTCCAAAGGTGTTTAAGGGCATGAAAAAGGAAAAACAATTTAGACTGGTACCTGAAGAATAACCAAATCAGAGGCTGAGTGTGCTGGAACAATTCTCCTTTATGGTGACAGTTATACTGCTACTTTTTTCAAGTGCCATGCTATTAAGAAAAAAAAAAACATTAATGAATTGCCATTTTTCTTCAGTTAATAGATTAGATAATCTTTACTTTTCTGTCTCTCTTTAATTATCAGAGCTTTCTAGGAAAATGAGGTTTATGTAATCACAATGTCTATGTGTTCTGGCCTCATGCCAAATAACCTACAAATCCATTGGTCATTTAAACTGTAGTGAACAGAAGTGAAGAAGTCTTGAATTGTCAAGTTCCAGAGAATGCACTGATAACACGTCAAGTCTGGAGGAGACCAGGCTTTATTTGCCCATAAAACATGGAAATACCTGTTTTGAAAGCTATGGCATCACGATCCTTTAAGTAATGTTATAATCTCACAGGCCGCATATCTGTACCATTCCTTCTAAACATAAATGCAATAATACGTTATCTGATGTTAAATAACAGAAAGCACCTGTTAAACTGTATTTTGGAGTAGGCACTTTCTACTTAAACACAAAAACTTTCAGGTGGAAGCCTTGAGAGATTGGGAGCTGTCATATTGCACATTGTTTTATAAGCGTCAAACAATCTCTTGGACTGCAACTGTAAGAACAATTCCATTTCCAGAATGAAATAAGATAACTACGAACATTGGAAGAAACAGAAATCTTTTAACTCCCAGCCAACATCTAGCCTTATACTAGCAATGTCCCCGGTGCCGCGGCACCGTCCCGGATGGCTGGCCCCTCCATAGCACTGCATGCCCCAGCATCACGCTGCAGTACAGACACAAAAGCACAGCACTATTCCATCACCAGTGTAATCTGGGTCCTCGAGGACTCCGTATTTCCCTGCAAGTCACTCAGCAGCATCTTTTACAAGATTTGCTCTTTCTGTAAAAGATCAGATGAGAGTTTCCCTAGGATCTTCTGGACTCTTGAAAAGCAAGACTCTTTTTGGCCCACCACTTACTGCCATGCAACACTCTCACTGTACGGTGAGAGTTTCCATAGCCACTAAACTGGCAGGGATGATATATCCATTTATCCGTCCTCTTCTCCCTCAATTCACTATTAAAAGGGAAGGGAAAGAAAGTTCAGTGGAAGTCAAGTTTGCACGAGGCAAGGAGGCATGGTAAAGACAAATGCCAGCATGCCAGATCCTTTGCAGATGGACTCATTATTATTCCTCTGAGGCAGGCTGCCAAACATCACAAGCATGGGGTCACTTCACTGTAGCTGTCATTGTCCACTAAATCAGAGCACTGCTCACATTGAAAGATTTTTTTTTTTTCAGGAAGATAAGTGTAGGTCTTGAACATGTGAACCTATGATCATTAAGGTTACCTACAACACACGGTACTGCATGTTTACAGATTATTCATATGGGAGGTTGACAGGACGAACTGTTAACAAAAATCTTTTGGCTAAATGTGTTGTCCGGTTATTTTCCATCCAGATGAAAAGTTACCAAATAAAGACAGTTAAAGCTGTCTAGAATACAAACCAAAGTATCTGAAAAGCACAACTGCAGAAGATACTTTGGTATCCTCAGCAGCCAGAACATAAAACTGATATATTTGTTTTACACAAGACACTTCAAGTGAACCGTATAAAACTATGTCAGCTAAGTATACTTATTATCTATTTCTGGTCCGAGTATTAGTGGGCAATAATTTATCTCCTTTACTTCATGCTCTCATACCAAAACAAAAGGGAAAATTTCTCAAGATGCTTAATGCTCCCGCATCCCAAGCCAAATAATGAAACGAGTAAGTGATAGACAGAGAAGCTGTATGTGAGATGAGGAAAATTCTAAAAAGAATTTATAATAAACCAGTTTTCTAAACACAGACCACTGAAAATCTTCACAAGGTGTGTCTGTACTGTTGATGGTAGCATTGCCTCAGGGTCATATTTTTGGGTAATGGCAACATGCAGCTTGTCACCAGGGGAAAACTCGGGACCAAGAGCAGTTCCCCCTTCCATGCACAGGGAAGGGCATGCAGGAGCCTGGTTTTAGAAAGGCCACCCTCAACCACCACCTGTTTTTCTTAAGCGTGTGTAGATATTTGGAGGTCACCATTTCCCAGTTGACTGCCTGTTTGTGGGCAATCTATTGCAGCTGTTTGTTGCCAGCACCCTCCAGCCAGACCTTCAAGGTCTTCCTCCCCTTTCAGCCCCTCTCCACAGCCACAGATTGCCCCGGGGCTGGCCAGCTGCCCCCAGGGAAGCCACAGGCCACATTTTGGACGAAAACAGTGGTGGGACGCAGAGATGTGCGGGAGCCAGCATCTGGCTGTTGTCATCACCCAGCTGGGATGAGGCCGCCGACGCAGGGACCAGCAGCTTTCAGTCTGCACACAGATGGCACCTATCAGCCCTGGGCATCTTGCAGGGTGGCTGTTGACACTTAACAGTCAGTTAACAGCAATGAAAGCAAATAATACATATTTTAAGAGAGGCTATATGGTATAGGGCTTGATACAAAAATCATATCCACACAGAAAGACTTCCTTTCCCCCCTTTTCTCCTTTTCTTTTTTTAATCAAATAATGTATTCCTTACTGGACCATCAGCCTGTATATTCATGCCAGGGCTGTTTTAATAGTACAGGCGAAGGATTGTAGGCTAAGAGTAAAAATGGCTGGATGCATGTGTCTATGGAAAGTAATTTCTCAAGTTAGATGTTAGTGGCATGTATGAAAGCTCTGTTTATTACAGAGTAACATGGTAAGAAATCTGTATCAAATTTTTAGCATAGTCCCTTAAGCAGACAGCATCACCAGACATCTGATATTTCAGTTTTTTCTAATGACAATCATAAGAAAGGATATTGCATTCATGGATGCAACTGTGAAAACTTTGTGGTTGCTGACAAGTTGCCTGGGACAATCCTGTGGTTGCCTAAATACACCAATGCCCTGGTTCCACTGCTGTGGAAATTCCCATTCATGTTTTTTTTACCCTCTCTTCACCATAGCTTTTGTGACCCCTCTTTTCCTACTATCTCAAGTACCATCCTTCCAGACACTGTGTCACTTCCAGTTTATTGGCAGCATATGAAGGAGTACAATCACAGGACTCAAACAATTCCTTTAGCTTCCTATGCAATTTAGGATCCATTCCAAACGTGCCCGCCTTCCTTTAAAAGTCTTCTGCTTTCTTGTTTCAGCCCTCTTCAAAGACCACCGCTGTTTTTTTCCTTCCCCCATTACATGCATGTTCTCTTTTTCCACATGCATTTCCATCATACATTACATTCTTCCCTTTCCCAGACACAGCCTCTGTTATCACTGGCAAAATTCTTCAGTCACTGCCTTTCACTGGACCCTTTCATTACGAAAATCAGTCATTCGAACACCCTCATTTGTTTGTATCTTCTAGTTGCTAATAAGTTGTTATAATTTGTGAACAAATTTGTTTTAACACTGCTTCAGTACATTTATCTTTGTAAATCATCCAGGGAAATGCCATTTTGCATATACCGCTCTACAGAAAATACAATTGTCACTCCGGTTAGCTCGTTTTCATGATTTGGACTGAGCATTTCACTCCTGTAAATCCTTATCACAATACTGACTTTGTTACAGACCTCAACTTTCAAACGATCTGTTTTTTTTTTAAAAAAGTATTTAATTAACTCTCATGCCTTCTCATTTTAACAGCTTCTGAACATTCCAATGCATTACTTACCAGCTTTTCATTTCCACCTCCAGCAATCTAGTTCAAAGCATCTATGATTCGTTGCACAAGCCTCCCATGCCCCCACCCGCAAAGTAAATCCAAAACTTTCTGGTAGAAGAATGGGAAATCGAGAAGTGTTGCCTTTGACACTTCATTCATTCACTTCTTCCATCTTTTATTTTGGTATCTGCAAAGGTTAGAATAGATGTAGTATTCTTGCATTCTTTCCTCAAAGGGGAAAATGGAAGACCATAATGCAAAACCAAGAAAGACTGGTTAGTTCTAGTTTAAAAAAAACCAAACCACAAGTAAAGGGACAAATCCTATTCCCATTAAAGACAAAGGGAATTCTGCCCTGAACAGCTTTCAGTGAGACTACTATATAACGTGATGAGGCCATCCTACAGAGTGAGCAACATATAAGACTGTGGTTTTCACAGTAAACTGGCTCAACAACATTGGAAGATCCTTTCAGTGCATCTTTTGGAGTTGCTACTAGCTGGAAAAAAATGGAAGGAGCTCTACAGACCAATACGTGCAAGATCAGACCCATCTTTCCACCTACTCATTTCAGTTCTCATCCATCTCTCCGTCTCTCTCTACCACTGTTAATTTACTACTGCTGAAGGCCCTAATGAGATGCCATCAAGTGATCATATGGGTCCATTTATACTGGTGGCAGCTGTATATCATTGCTACTGCCCCAGGAGAACTGGGCCAAGACTTAAGTTTTATGCTAACTGTATACCTTTCGTAACACTGGTAAGCATATGCAGTTACGGCAACAATGCTCACTTCTGTGAGCCTTCTCCCTGACCTGTACTGACTAGCTTGTTTGATTTGCACTGCTCCTTGACATTACAGGGTGACAATTTGGTCTCATTATCCTGTCTGTGGCCTGTAATATCTACAGACATCATAGGAACAACAGGTTAAAGAGCAGCTGAACATTTAAGACGCCTAAACTCAACATTACATTAATTTTTAAAAAAATTACGAACTTAAAACCATGTTTGCAGCTGTATAATTTTAGTGCTTAGTCTCCCTATCTGTCAGCAGAGAAACAAAAAATACTCCTACGAAGAAATTCAGCTTGCCAGGTGCCAATGGTCTCTGCAGATTTTCTCTCCTCCCAGTGTTTCTGTGTGTGTGTGTATGCACACACACGCATCTGCACACTGGTGCATATACACATGCAGGTAAATACACAAAGACACATTCACTATACTCCTGGATAAATAGTTGAAGTTGTAAGACAAAACACTGTGCTTTAGTGAATAAATAACACCTCTAAGAAATAAAACTGCTACGAAGACTCGTGATGGGCAGTAAAAAAATAAGTTCTTTCCAACAGTGATGAAGTAAACAACTTTGTATTTTATGCATAAAACACTTAGATACTAAAAGAGTAATTTAATATCAAAGTTTCCAGTTCTGATTTGTATCAGTTTCAGTTTTCTCTTACCATAATTTTTAAGACATCTCAAATCATTAAATTCTTAAATTAATTTATTTGAATGATGAATCAGACTCTCCTTTAAAAAGAGTGCCTGGTACATCATTAAAAGAAACTAAGGAAGGCAAATGCCTTAGAAGCGCTAACAACCAAAAGAGGATTTTTTTGGTTGCAATTAATACCTTTTTTCAAGATAACTTCTCTTATTAAAACATGTTAATTTACTTTGGTTACAGGTTATCTGAAACCTTCCTAAATGTCTGCTGCTAATTCCAGCTGAAGGCAGTGCAATTTCAACCCAGAAAAATCAAGACCACATTTTTATTAACTTTAACACAAGGCCCTAAATCCCTCAAAAGGTTATCCTTCAGGACACATGTTGCCTCCTTTAAACCTGTACCTCTTTGCAGTATGGGTTGTAAAAGAACAGCAGTAGCACAAGTACATATCTGTCATTACAAAAATGGTCTATTCATAGCATTGTCTGACAAAGCACCTTTAGTAACAAGGCACCCTATTCAGAGATCTAATTTTTGCAGACATTTGTATGCCAAATTAAAAAAATCTCTATGATGGTGGGTTTAATGAGGTACTTTGTTATTCTCTGTAATAAAAATTAAAAGAGAGAGACAGAATTCTTCAGCTTAATTGCCACATCTGTTATTAGGCACTTTACTGTGATTGACTGGAGTGTATGTGTCAGAGACTGTGCCAGAAAACAGGCAAACTTTGTAAGCAGACTTAAAACTTATAGCCCGACGGGCATTAGGAGCATCTCTGTTACAACTTCTGCTGCCGCTCAGTTAAAACTACAGGAACGTTGGCCTTGGTTCAGTCATTCATTAAAAATAAAAACAAGTATTGCAAATTGTGCATGTGTTTTTTTTAAAGGTAAATTAAAAGAATTCACTATTTTCACAAAGAAATGCAGTGCTCATCTGAATGTGTGAGTGTGTCCTCTCATTAACGGATCAGAGACATAACCAATCCAAAGTCTGGAAATTGCACAGGACGAAATTTCACATTCAGTAGTACATCCGCTGCTTTATTTTGCTAGCGGACGAGCAACCAGCTGAGAGGACAGTGAAAAAGAGCACAGCATTTGGAGAGGGACCGGACGATCACAGTGAGGGAGCTTCTGGGAAGAGTGAAAACAGAATGGATGCTCTCCTCTGATCTGTGTGGAAATTTGGGATGAAACCTGAACTCACTCATGAAACTGCTTGTTCTCTCTGAAATCCAGAGCAGCCTAACAGCTCAACGCTGCCAGCGTTTGCCAAGTCACTTCACTGGCCACAGCACGGACGCTCCGGGCAGCTTAGCAGGGTGCTTCGTGCAGGGGTTGTAAACCCGACTGCAGCTCCCTGGCAGCAGACAGTGCAAACGCGTAAAGGAAAGCAAAGTGAACGTAAGACGGAGAGATCAGAGGAGCCACCCCAAGGGACTGTGTGACGCTAGGAGGAAGCACATCCCTCCTCCTGCCTGTGGCCATATGCTGGGTGGTGGTGACAACTGACTTTTGATGACTAAAGACTCCGATTCACGGCCACAACACCTGGTGAAAACTCCATGCTTGGGCTGGCCAATAACGGCTATTACACTGTTTTTACTACTAGCTGATCTTCTGGCTCTAAACACCAAGCTCTTAGCATCTACCAGTCCTGACACAGCAAAACAACTCTGAGCTTGCACACACTTTCTCCCTCAACTAACCGCTTCTTTCCAATTTCACACAGGCTTTCTACTAAGAGAACAGAAATGTATGTTGCTATTGTCAGCAAGGAAGATGGACAGGCCAGCTGCCGTATTGCTTAAAACTACTTCTTTTCATCCATTTCATCCAGTAAGGAGTAAGGGATTATTTGACCTTCCTTACCGATTTTCTGTGCTGCTCTAGAGAGTGCAAAGAAAGGTAGGAACGTGGAAAACAGCAATGAAAACTGTACCAACATCCATTGCATCTGCTCCTGAAAGGCAGAAGGATGCCCTTCTGTTGAAAGCCAAGCAAAGCTGTCTACCACAGGCTGGGGCAAATGGCAGGCACTTCGTCTGACCCAACCTATCAGCTGCCCGGTGAACTAATCCATGAATAAATCCTTCTTCTCTCTGGAGGGCAGATTGGGACACTCTAATTCCCTCCCTCCAGGAGGCAAGTGACCATTTTTGGAAAGAGTCTCCCCCGACGGATGAGATGGGCCAGGGCAGATGCTCTCTGTCACTGTCTGAAGGTCTTTGTTGTGGTCTCAGGAGCCCAAGGCTGCTCCGCACTGCAAGGGGTTCCAGCAAGTTTCCGTGTGGCGCGCTCTCTCTGGGGTCTGTTCCCTCTCACGTGCCCTTTGCAGATACCTGATCTCCCTCAATCTCTTTAATTTAGCAAAAGATAGGATTCACTTACTTAAGCACAGTTATTTTTAGGTATATGTTATGTAATAATCTCACATACAGTATTTTTATCAACATAACTCCCTACAAGATCTACAACACTTTTTCTACACTGTAAGCCTTTTTGTTCTTAAGGCTACTCTTAATAACAAGACTGTATATGGGAAGTATTTAAACTCCTGTCTAAAAGTTTTATCCCGTTGCAGAAAACAAATCAACAGCAGAGCTGAAAACAGAATTCAGGTCTGCTAGTCTCCATTTTCAGCCCACCTTTAGGACCCATGCCTCCAGTTTGATATTTTGGCAATAACATGCACATTGTGCTTACAGTGCTTACAATGGATGTAGCATCAGAATGCTGAAATGAAGACTTTTGGGTCTTAGACATTTACAAAAGAATCACCACACACAATATCACAACCGAGAGAATTTTTAACAGATTTGGGTCACCTCTGAAGAGGCCAATAATGCCCTCTTGTCTGTCTGCTTTTTCATTTCTTTATTTTTCCCACTGGTATTCTTGTTGTAAACTGCAGTGAAGAAGAACACACATATATGCCTAAAAGAAAACTTCTACGTACTAAAACTTTGGTATTTCCCTGGAGATAGGCAATAAAATAGAAAGCAGGGTAATTTTTGGAAGTGTAGTGAGAGACTCCCACAGAAGAAGAAGGAGCAGCTTAGAGTACATCCAAGGATGCAGCCTCCAGAGATGTTTCTGAATGCTACTAGACATTTTCGGAGTGACTGCAATGGATTTCCACTTCATTCCAAAAACTCCCTACTGAAGACCAAGAGATGGCAACCTCAGACTTTTTTTACGTCTTCTCTCATTGCTAGATGAGCCAGAGCATTTCCTCCCTGCATCCCAGTGCTACTTCAGCAAACCAAACCAAACAAAACAAAAATCTATTTTCTGAAGTTGATCCACTGTCAAAATAAAAATCTACTTGTCAAAGGGTGTGGTACACACAGAAAGGTTGGCAGTCTGCAAAGTCACAAAAAAATTCTTTGTATTTTAGCGGAGCAGACCAGAACCCCAGATCACTGCATCCTTTGAGGTTTGCTTACCATGAACGCATATCCTGGCTGTTGTTATTCATACATAATGCAAATTGGCATGAACTAGCGTTCAGCAAGAAAGAGCGCAGTGTATCTTAAAAGTGCATTAAAGTTGCAGAGGAGCAATATTGTTCCAGAGATGAGCTTAAGTCTCCCAGCTCTTTGAAATGTGTTGTGGAGATGCAAAAATCTACTTACAGCAGTGGGGATACTTATAGTAAGGAAGCATCTCTCTTGCTGTGTTTTTGTTTTGCTTTTCAACAACTACTCACCCAGTCTTCTCATTCAATAATTTCAAATGCACTCTTTTGTGGGTTCAGAGTTTAAACAACTTCCCTGGAACTAGTGAAACTCACTTCTCTTCAGTACCATCTTCTGCCTTAAAGTGAGGAAGCCCTGTGGCATAGCTGCACAGCCATATTTGCAACATACAGTGCCTTTGATCCAAAATAACCCTAAAGCATAAAGAGCACTAATGTTGCTATGCATTCTCAGCAGAGTCCATTACAGAGCTGGTAATTCAGCTTTTAAAAAAAAAAATAAATCTCAATAATCTATTAAAAGAGGCCCGTTGTTCTGGTTTTGGTGGAGGCAGCTTTGGGATGTCTGGATGACACAGACCTGTGTGTGTTCACAGATCCTACAATGCATTACCCAGGCGATGCACAAGGGATCCGTGTTCATGCACCTCACCTCAGTTACTCTGAAAGTCCACTGATTTCACATGAGTTATTCCTGGTTTACTGAATGTAAGTTAAGCAATTCGGACCCTCAGCCTCTGTTTTCTTACACGTTTTAATGTAAAAGAAATAAAACTAGCTAAAAGTAATTTATAGAAAAAACAAAAGTACATTCTTTGCACACAGCTAAAATCTTCATTAAATTACCCCTCAATTTAAAATATGCATGTCAATCTCACTGGCAGGTACCCTTCAGAACAGTTGTTATTTACATTATCAGGGAGGGAAAAAAAAAAAAGAGGAAAAAAAAAAGATTAAAAGATCAAGTTACTCTTCACTTCCATACAAGCCTGGCCACAGCTGTACATCAGCTTCCGAGCAACTGCGCCGCAAACACACAACAGGGCTTCTGTCTTCCCACAGGGTTTGCTCGGGTCACCCGCATGTGGCGTGGATTAAAGCACCACTAAAGCTCCATCACGGAGCAGGCGGAGCCGCACGTTAAACGCATAAGGCAAGCGGGGCCGCTGGTAAATGCCCCGTCCGGCGCTCTGCCCCGCGGGGCCGTGGCCCCCTCCCCACCTCATCCAGCGCTCTGCCCCGCGGGGCCGTGGCCCCTTCCCCACCTCATCCCGAGGGGCCGTGGCCCCCTCCCCACCCCTCTGCCCCGCGGGGTCTCCCCCCGCGCCGGGAGGAGCCCACACACAGCTCTCACAGGATCTGCAGCCAGGGCGGAAAAAAGGACCCAAACGATTTTTCTGCTTTTATGTTTTCACTGTCTAAGCAGAAGGAAGTCGGAGGGAAGGAGACAAGTGTGTTAAGAGGAGGTTTTGCAGGCAAAAAAGAGGATAGTGAAGAGGCAGCCTATCATTTCGGTGGTGATTGAGCAATGGAGTCAGGCAGCCTGTGCAAATTGTGAAATCTTCTCTAGAAACACCATTGTCAAAACTGAAAACCAGAGGCAGGCGCAGTCCCCATGCCAAACACCTGAGCACGCAGCACTGGGGCTCCCTGTGCGAGGATGCCTCCTCAACGCACTGGAAAGGCAGAGCTCATCCCTCAGCAGGCTGCAGCCAGAGAGCCCAAGCCCACACGAAGCCCATACCTGGCCAAGGTTTAAGATCTCAGTTTCCTGCACGGGAAGGGGACAGTTTTACTAGGGCTGTTACACTTGGAAGACCACCGGCCTTCCTGCACCTCAACAGACAAGTGAAACAGCCATCAGGGCTGGGGAGGTTGTTTTTTTGCTCCTGGACTTACAGTTCTTCTCTTCATAAACATGACATTGAGAAACTGCAGAGTGTTATATATTTTTTCTTTCCTATGGGTCATGCCAGGAAGACAACACCAGCACAAAGCAGCAGCAGCAGCTGTCCAGCCACAGGTGCCCAGATCTTTGTCATGGCAGGAAAAACATCAATGTCTTAATTGGCATTCTTATGCATAAAAAGCAATCATGTGGTTAATCAGAACCCACTTAAACAAACAAACAAAAATAAATAGAAACAACAATAATAGTACACTGCAGCCAGTGAAACACCTCTCAGCTGCAGTATATCAGAAACTCCCAACAAAGCACAAAGTAACAGCACCCCACGGGAATAATGGCGCCCAGCATTTTATTCTGCCTCTCTTCCATGCTTTCCAGCCAACATACAGCCAATGTGGACAGGTGTTAATTACTTCTTAACTGCTTCACCTTTGCTGCTTCAAGGAACGTGGCCTTTGTCTGGGAGAAGGGACTGTGAAGCAGCAGCAGGGGACATGCAGTCTCTCATGGAAGAACCACCCCGGGTTTGTGGATATTCACCTGCTCACTCAGAAGGCACATGAAAACTCACAAAGCATGTGAGTAACAGCTCTGGAAGTAGCATCACAAAATCAGGGGCAAATAGGACAATCGTACAAATGGGCAAATGGGATTCCCATTTAGGAGTTCAGAAAAGACAAGGACATTTGGGTATGTATTTTAAAAATTATGGGTAGGGCTTAAGTCTGTTTAGACTTAAGTGTCTGTTTATTCCTATTACAATTATCTAGATTTTCTATGGAAGTAAACACCACTCTAGAGAGCATATAAACTAAGACTTTCTGAACACAACTGATAAATCGCCTTCCCGTCTTTCCACGAAATCTTCTTGAGGTGTTTAGATTCCTGAAAGTCTCCTAGTTGCATCATAAAAAACAAAATTTCAGAAGTTTCAAAGTTCCTGTATTTTGCTGTCACTGAATACGGTAATTTAGATAACTTCCAATGCATCAGAAAACACCAAAAGGACGGAAGGACCTGACATCATCAAGCAGGATTGTAAGAGCTTACATCATGAGACATGGCAACACCTATACCAAACCACATAGAGCAGGCAAGAATCATACAGCACCATCTCTACATTAAGCCCTACCCATAATTTTTAAAATACATACCCAAATGTCCTCGTCTTTTGTGGTCCCGAAACCAAACACAGTACGGGGGATGCGATTTGAACAGTAAAGCACAGCTGGGACATTAAGTTCATTTGTACAAATCCAAACATTACTATTTGGAAGTAATAATTTCCTTTCGCTGAATAAAATGCCCATGTGAGAGCTGGGATTTCAGATCTGGAGACGCTGTTTGCTTTGCTGTCTTCAGGAGACAGACAATGTGCTGTTTCACATGATACACACTTTTAGGACATTCACGGTGACGTTCTAATTGAAGAGATTCTTATGCACAAAAAAGTAATTATATGGATAACTAAAATCTACTGCTATCATAAGGCTGTGCAGTGGCCTACAAACATCCTTTAACGGGAGCACATACAGAGGCCACAAGCATAATTTCCATAATGCTTGCAAGAGAAAAGGAAATCCTAACTTCTGTGCAGTCTGGCACCCTTCTAACACAGTTCAAAAAATATTTTAAGTACCGATCCTTTTCTTGAGGACTGTTTGAAAAAAACAGCCTGTCTAGCACAGATTTACCTTCAACAAGCATTATTCACCTGACTTACTCAGACAGATCACTGAATTTCTTAGACCACCACTCAGCCTTCCTCTGACACCCACTGGGATGTATCCTCAGCATTTCTTTCTATTAAAAAGATTTACTAAAACATGTAAGGTAAACACTGGAGGAAGAAGCTGGTCAGGAATCTAACTATGCCAACTTTGCTCCCCAAACCAAACACATCCTTTTTTTTTCCCGGGAGCAGTGTGACTCTTCAAGCACACGAAGGTTAAAGAAAGATGCAAAAACCATCAAAAAAACATCCAAGTGTCAGGCCAAAATTCGCTGTGATTTTTACTGACAAGTAAAATTCAGGCAAAATCATTAAGCTCTCTAGTTTTGATCCTCAGCCACAAGCAACGTGGCATAGAAAAGAATTTGTGAGCAAAAGCACCAAATTCATACAGAGCCTGCAACAACTCCTGAGAGTCATGTTTTTGGAGTGCAGGGGGTGAGTGCAGGGAAGGGCTAGCTGCCAGGGACAGCCCTCAGCACATGCTGGATGGAGCAGGACTGAGCTTGGACCTTCGTCAGTGCAGGCAGGAGTAACAAAATCATCAGCTCTTCAGGCACTTGTATTGTGTATTTAAATAGAGCTACCAATACATCATGCTTCTTGATTTATCATTTGTACCCCAAACACAAACTACAGTCTGACCCTCTTCAGGTTAATTCTTGATGATACAAAACTCTTAATACAGGCATAAGTAATTTTGGTGATCGTCTCTCCCAAATGCATAGACAAATAACCCTCCAAAGAAAAGCCTAATGATGGAGAACTGAATAAATAAAAAGATTAATTATTTAATACTACTCTGTCACCAGCTGCAAAAAATGCTTTCTGTTCCTCTTTGCACTTTAAAACTTTCTCAAAAGTAAAATATTCACTAGGAAAGTGCAAACAAAGTAGGAAAACTGTGTCAGTATAAACAAAACCCAACTGCAGAATATGAAATAATTTTGTATTTTGAATTTCTGTATTCAGAAAGTGTAACAGTCAGAGCAAAATGAAAAAACATATTTGAACCTTATGAGAAATTAAAGAAATTGAACTCATGGTGCTTTGTTTTTATACCAGTAGCAATATACCAACAAACAGACAGAGATGGCTCTGTAAATGGCATGTTTTCCTTAAGCTAAGTGTTTAGGAGCAAATACCATTCAGAAGCAAACACTAGTTTAATAAGGCCCTCGATCAGAATAAGAAAAAAGAAAAAGGAAGAGAGGGAAAGAAAAGAGGGGGAAAAGGAGGAAGGAAAGAAAAGGAAAGAAAGAGTAGGAAAGGAAAAAGGAAAAAAGGGGGGAAGGGAGGCGAAGAGGGGTGCGAAGACAGTAGGTATGGAATGAGGCCAAAGCGCCTTTGCTGGGTGTAATCATCAGCAATGCTGGTCATCATCGGGTGCCACCTCCTGTGCACTGAAGCAGACAATCCAGCCCTCAGGGCTGCAAGGGCAAAACAGTTGGTTTTAAACAAATACATTTCTAATTGAAGAGCTTTCCACTCCAGCTGCCGCATCCTATTTTTTAAGTAGGCTTACAATGGCTGATGCAAGTATGCTGCCTTTGGGGCCAAGATTGCTGCAGCTCACAAGTTGTCAGGGACATTTCTTCGTGTATCAAGCGCTCTGGTTCTTGCCGGTGGTCTTGAACCCTTTGAAGAGGGTTTATAAGTCACAAACAAATGCTTCCCACAAACACACATAAGGGTTATTTGTGCCTAAGTTCCAGTGATCACAACATGTGTGCATTGACAGACCAGTCAGGTCCAAATTTTTTCAACACTTTAGAGGAAACTAAAACTCGATTATACATGCTTAAAAGCACACTGTAGGAAGAAATCTTGTAGCAGGGAGCAGAGGAACTGGAAGATCTGCTTGGTCTATTCACATACTTTGTCTTATTCCCACCATGACTGTCTTCAGTGTTACGTTACATGTTTGTTGCTGATTCCTGACAGCAAGTTCCAAAAAAACATAAACAAATCAATTAGGTCATTTTGTACTTACAACTTCACCAGACCTTGGCTGACACACACACATATGCACACACACACACACACACACACATCTTTTTCTTCTTTTTCGACATGCAAGTGCTTCCAGTGTATTCACGTTCTCGGGGCGACCAAGCTTAGTCCGACTATTGGCTTTGGGAAGATCTGATGCCAATCAGCCGTACATAATGGCCTCTTTGTCTAGCTGTCACATGAACAGCGTTGTGTTACAATCACTGTCACTCTGTGCTTAAACTGCAAGGCATGCTTTCACACAAAACATTCACTTTGGGGGCATTTTTTGGCATAGCCCTGTGATTGAAACTCTTTTGCTCCTCTTTAGTTACTCAGTTCAGCAATGCTGAAACTTTAAAACTTAGGGCTCAAAAGCTCTCATCCAAATCAACTGATTTTGGAACTTCTTTATGGGCCACATGAAGAAAGGGGCAAGTAACATAAAATAGCTGTAATCTAAATCACTATGTGTGAATCAACACCAAACTCAAGTGTTGAGCAAGATGGTTAATAAAAAATAGACTGCCATAGTACAAAAGGTCTGAATGAAGCCAACAATAGTGAAAACAGAAATAAGTTTGATTTAGTTCACCTTTGCAGTATGTGATGTCAGAAAGGTACCACCATGATAGCGGGATCCCCCTAAAACCCAGTTTAGGAGAAGACAAGCACAGCATCGCAGCTGCAAATTCCTCCCCTTTGTTCCACCAGCTAACAACCTCACTGATCCCACCTGCATCTACAACGCAAAGCAGATGAACCCTGTAGCCCAGATCTTTGAATATGAATTATGACAGTCAAAACTGCATGACAAAACGGGACTGCAGCATACAAGCTTCCTCCAGCACATGCTGGCTCCCCATGGGAAACCCCAATGCCCTGGCAGGGCCAGAGCTGTGGAGCTCTCAGGCAGCTCCCACACCCTGGGCTGGCATCGCTGCAGAGCTGCGGTGTGACTGCAGAGTATAGGCGGTACGCGGCACTGCCAGATCTACTGCGAAGCATGGGTGAGGATCTCATAATGATTTTTCCTAAGCCTTTTGATAGCAGAGTATTTTGTTCCAAATAACAGTTGGAGACAGGAAAAATCCCAAGTCAAAGTTATCTCCGCCTTGAATATTTTTCTCCTGTACTTCAGAAAAATGTCTGCAAGACAAAATCAAAATATTTCCACAAAGCAAAGATGAGTAACTTACCAGGTGACAATGTTATTACTTGCTGTGCAAGTCCTTTAAATTCACCAAGTACCCCAAAAAAGTCCTGAAAAGTACCATAAACAAGATTTCTGTATAGGAGAAACTTCAAAAGATGCTGTGAACATGCTGAACTCATTGAGACCCTGCACGGATGTCCTTGTTTTCATTAATGAAAAATATTCTCACAGGGCTAAGACCAAAATATGTTAAGAATGACATCCTCCTGCCCTTACTATCTCTCTGCATCATTTTGTGCTGCACTATTTGTCTCGTACAGTTACTTATGGAATACAGTGCTACTCACTTCGAAGAGGCTTACAAGATCTACCCCTGAAGGAGATACGCGCTATGCGGCAAGAACTCATAGCATAACGCTTGAGATGTACAGAAAACTTTACAAAGCAATGGTTTCTTTCCAAAAGAAATGAGGGTGTGCATGGAACAACAAACTACCAGCTTGCTTATTGTTTCCTGTCGAGTTCATTTTTCTTTCCTTTGCAGGCCATCAAAGTAATGTTCTTTGCTCACAAAGTAATGTTCACTTCTGCTAAACTCTGGTTTGGTATTCCACTCAGCTACTGCTCATAGATATGCCAGTCACCCTAAACACATATTATCACTCTCTTGATCATTTTTCTTTCTTGAGCAGCCTTGACCAGCCATCCCTCTTCTCTACATCCTCTGCCACTGTTTCAAGCACACCTTCCCAGACCAGCATTGCCCATGAGAGACACCACTGGGCTGGGTCAGGGCCCCCCAGTCTCATGCCTAGACAACTTCACCCACACTAAAAAACCCTGCTGATCTTCTCTTGTCCAGCCTGACAAACCCACCTTCTGCACCACCCTGAGCTCATGACTTCTCCCCTTGCCTTTCATAATCTCTTCCCATGCTCAACAATTCTCTTACTTAACAAGATGTTAACACCTTCTTTGGCAGGGCCACGGTACCAGTCCTCATTGGTAATATACTGGTGTGTCAGAGTAGTAGTTCTACACTGTCTCCTACTTGAAGACTCTCACCTGAAAAAAACTATCGTTAATCCCTTTAAACATTTTACTTTCCATGATTTTTGATGAATAATAATATGACTGTGGCTTGACAGCTGTTTTCATTATTTCACTGTCCTTCCTTATTTCCTGTTGTCTTTTGTCTTAAAGTTTAGGTTATAAAAGGGAAGAAAATTTTTGCTACTGTTTTTGTGCTGTTGTCCAGCTCCTGTGACTGCAGTGGTGTGACACTAGAGCCATACAACCTACAGCTGTTAGTGCTAGTGTTTCTATTTTAAATACACGACACATTAATATGAAGTCTTGATATTCAAGTTTCTTTGCAAGAGTTAACTTGCATCTCTGTTCAACAAAAATAATTTGGTAGGCTTAGAAAAGCGTTCTTTCACAGCTGCAGAAAAAAGATTAAATTTCTTTCCTGAGGTCACGCAGCAAGTCAGTGTCAAAGTTAAAATTACGCTTTCTGCTTCCCAATCTATATTCTTCATTGGCTTGTACATCAAAAGGGCACAGAATTATTACCTCATTGCTGACTATGGGCTAATTTCTCTGACAATCAGATATAAAACACAGATAAAACATGAAGAGCTGGCTGTCTACATTTTAATAGAAACTTAATGTGTACATCTAAAGGCATGAACCACAAATCCTTACACAAGTGAAACATCAATTAAAGACCACACAGTTTGAATGGGTTAATTAACAAGAATGCTGACACAATCAATAAAGCTATTCTAGTAAAGCCAACCCCTCCCCAGAATACTCCTCCTATTTTTCTGACAGATGGCTTTAGACGATATATACTCTTTTCATAAGAAAAACATTTGGAATATCAAGACACAGATTCTTCTCATAGAAAAAAATGCAGTTATATCTAAGTTCACAATATGCTGATTCTAGCATATGTTTCAGATCATCAAAGGGGAATATGTGTCCCAATTACTGGGAAACTCATAATATTAAAAATCAGGGTCAAATTCCACTGCTGACAGTGACTCGGTAACTTAACAACTATATAGTGCAATCTGGTGCACTGGCATCATTCATCAAGGAAGACACTGCTTAACAGGAATAAGGATGTAAGAACTTTGACTGTAATTCCACTACACCATTCCACTCAACATCTAAAGGCAGGCTTATAGTAGATTTTTACTGCTCTACGCTGCGTTTGATTTAAAAAATGAATATACTGGATCACACCCATGTTATGGTATTCTCTATAGAAGAATCAACATATCTTTGTTTTGACTAAAACTGTAGCACATATGCAAAGAATCTGTTTATTTTTTTCCTTCCTCAAAAGCCACTTACTTCCCCTAATGAGAAGAAGTGAAAATGCCTAGACAAGAAAAATGTATGTATAGACACGGTGCAAAACTCCTGCCAAGTAATCTGAATATAAATTCAAGGGATCCTTACCAGCTGCAGTCAAAAGTCCACTCCAAACTCTGTTAGGATGTTAATCAAACTTAAGTATGTTAATACAAGGTTCCCATGTTCTTTGCACAGATGAGTTAACTGCTTCTGTTAAACTGCATTTGCTTCCCCAGGTGTATGACCCCATACAGCAGAATACATCCTTTTGTGGAAAACGTGGTTATGAGAGTCACCGAAGGACCATTCACTTGGTCAAACTCTTCTGTTCACTTTCAGGGCAGGAACAGCTTGTTTAACACTGTAACCCCTGGACAGGTCCTGCCAGTGCCCATGCTGTGAGGACACAACCCCACACCTCCAGTCGCATTTAAAGTGTTGGCATTAGCTGTGCATATTTTAGCTACAGCAGCTAAATGGTAAAATTTATGGTAGACAAAGGGCTAAAGCATAATGCTAGTGAGGCAAAGGCAGTAGAGTTTCTGTCTGCTGGGGCTGTCTGTGGGGAGTCGAAACTGGCATGCACAGCCCTGCCCCTGGAGAACAGTGCAGACTCTGGACCATTTCACCACCTGATACTCAAAACAGGGGAACTCTGATAAGTGATTTCCGGGGAAATTAAATAGATACAACCAGCTTACTTCACACAGGTCACTGAGCAGCCAGCAGCTGAGATTTTTTTTGCAAGATATGGATTGTAATCAGTGAGCAAGACTCAGAAAATTCATGGCCAGTACTGTGAACCTCTCAGCTTCTAGCAGAGACTTTTAACACTTCAAGCTTACAACTGCACCATCTTAAGAAGCCAAACGCAAAGCCATGCCATCTCCACAGCATATTAACAATCAATACTAACATGATGTAACTGATCCACCTCTTGTGGGAGCAATACGCATCTAAATTTGATTGTATGACAAGGCTACATGGTGATTATAGTTGTCTGTGTAAGAAAAATTAAATCAGTTTTACTAGATAAGGTCCCATGTTTTGATGCTGTGCAGGTGCATGAGCTGTATAAGCAAATAGAAACCTGGGCCTAAATTACGTTGTTTGTCCAGCTTTTTAAAGTCTAGAGCACATCTGCCCAGCTGGCCTTTCTGACTTGAGACAGAAAATAAAAATAGGCTTCCTAATACCCTTTCATTTGCAGGGCCATTGAGTAACAACCAATACAATTGTAACAAAAGTAACAACAAACAATTTGGCCACCCAGGCTGTTGTTTTCCTAAATTCTGTCTCCAGCTCAGACAGTTGGACGCCCCCCTGCACTTCAAGAACACACATACCTAATTACGTATGCTTTGCCCCTGGTATTGTGTTATTGGGCACAAATGCCATTTAGGGGTGTTGACAAGGAAACTGAAGCCAGCTTTCAGTTTCAGTCCCACATCAGACATGCTGCTCAATCAAAGCATCTAAGACTTTTCAGCATAGGTCTGTAGCTTATCTGCTGGGAAACAAATGTCACTCTCCAGACTCGGCTTTTCTTTTTGTTCTTCCAAGTTGCTGGATAAAAACATTTTTCCTAAATAGAGTCATTATGTTAATCTGCTTTCCAAACTGCTGCTACCAAAGCTCAGTTACAAACCTGAGAAAGTATGCCATGAAACATCTTCAGTACTGATGGCATGTTCTGAGCTGAGGTTTTAAACTTGCTCTATAATCAAAAGCTGGTACTCAAGAAAAACTTCAGAGCTGTACACGATTCTGGGAACTACATGTCTGTTTTGACTACATTTAAGTACGCAATGACTGGCAGCAACATTTAAGTAATTCATAAGATTACCAAAAAGCCCCACGTTCCCAGCTCATTCTAGGAAAAGCAGCTGCTTTTTCTTCCTAATCAATTTGTGCCTACATTTCCAGACCAAACCTATTTCTTGGCTAAAACACAAAATAGGAAATATTTTTACTACCATGACTGTCGCCAAAAGAAAATCTGTACAGGATACCACACAACTGAGAATTTCTCTAGGCATCTTCTGCTGAAGGACATCTGCTGGAATGAAGTCAAGTTATTAAACAGATGTGCATTTTCACGTGCAGGTCACGCTTATTTACGTATGTACACGAATATCCCTCCATCTCAGTATGCACCCTCGTTCCAGTCTGTTTAGGACTGCCAAAGCTTTCCATGAAAACGAACGGTAACCTTTAAAAAAAGATCTTTCGCGCAAATCCTCTGCTCTGCGGAGAGCCTGAACTGCCTCGTCCCGGCTCCAGACGGCCAGCGCGGGAGGCAGAGGCGATGCTTGCTGGGGAGAGCGGGATGAGCCTTCCCGGAGCCCCAGAGCCGCCCCGCCAGCCCGGTCACCCACCAGCGACAACGCGGAGCGGGCGCCCGGCTACTCTGCACAGGCGGCGGCGACGACGAGCGGGGCCGGCACCCCGCTGCTTCCCCGAGGACATATTCGCCGAGGGGCACCCCCGCTCCGCGCCGCGGGCGATGCCGCCTCGCCCCGCCCGACTCCGGGTAGCTGCCCGAGCCAAGATGCCGCCGCCCGAGCCGGGACGCCGCAGCGCTGCTCCGCCGCACCTGCGCCCGGCACCACGGCTTCCCGGAGCCGCACCTGCGGGGCGGGACGGGACGGGACGGGACGTGACAGGACGGGACGGGTCCCTCTTTCCTACCTGTCCCGCGGGCGCCCTCCCCGTCCGACCGGGCGCCGGGAGCCGCCGCCGAGACCCGCCGCCGCTGCGCCGAGCGAGGGACGCTGCGTGTGGTGGGGCCGGCGGGGCGCAGCCCCTCCTCCGCCCGGCCCGGCCCGGCCCGGCCCCGCCCCTGGCCCTGGCCCCGGCCCCCGGGGCGGGCGGTGGCGTCCGAGGAGGGACCCGTAAGCACGACGGTCAGACACATAGAGGGACGCTCAGCCACTTACATGCATTTCGGGCTGATGTCGCCCGTGGAGCGCTCCCCGGTGCCGATGCTGCCTTCCCCCCCTTTTCCCCCGCCCCAAAATAGCCTCCTTCCAGACACTTGCAGGCAGAGTGAAAGCTGCATAGGGGCCTTAGAGGTCACTTTGATCAGCCCGGTGGAGGATGGTACACACCCAGTGACAGAGGAATAAAATCGTCAAAGCTCCTTAGGTACCACGAGCTGGAGCTGGTCCTCGGCTCCCTCGGGAGACCCAAATCCACAGAAAAACAAACTGCGTGCTCCCCTACGGTACAGCTTGAGAAAGGAAGGGCATTGTTACTTTTCCACTTCTATATATTTTTGCATATTTAAGTGGAGATACTTGTTATTCCGCAAATATTTCAGGTAGATCAGGGCTGTGAGCCTACTTTGTGACTTGAACTTGGAGCACGGGAAGGAGAATGTTTTGTGAAGCTAAGCAACCACTACTTGCGTCTTTATACAAAAGAGAGCCCGAAAGAGGCTGACAAATGTCGTCATCATCGTCTTTGTCCACCACCCTTTAACACCGACTCTGCACGATAAACAGATGTTAGTATGTTTTAAATATGAGAAGCAATCATAAATAATGAGGACAGTAGCTAATCTACCAAATCAGCTTTTGCACGGGGAAATCTGCCCTGCGTAACTGATGAGTATTATTTTGCCCGTAGATGGAATTCACCTCTTTGAACTTCACACGCTCGGGAGCTGTGCCATTAAAGCATCTTTTCCTTTATAGAAGTGTGGGTAGGTTTTATCGCTGTCAGTAGCGCAGGTGGGGGTGGACAGCAGGCCCCGGTTTGGGCAGGGCAGGAGGGGGCACAGGACCAGGGCGGGGACTGCGGCAGGATCTGCTGGGGAGCAGAGACACCTGCTGTCGCTGCAGGCGTCGAGGGCTGGAGAGACTCCTTCAAGTACAGCAGGGCGCCTACACAGCTGTAATAGCTGTAATACTGTCTGTAGACAGTGTCTTCGATTTACCAAAAAAACCCAAACCAAACCAAAACAAAACACAATAACCCAAATTTTCTTGTCACATATATTCTTAATCCGTGTATCTAACCCTACGAGAACTAATCGCTGTGTTGCTCTGATCTCAAGCCTAAATGATTAAAAAACGGTAAGAAAAAGCACTAAGATGGCAAATACAAAAAAAAAAAATAATTGAAATTTTTGGAGCTGATTCAAATTAAGTATCCTAATTACAGCCAGATTTTTTAAGGCAATCCAGAATGAAATGGTAATTGTCTGCACAAGGAGTTAGATCACCAGTGTCGGTTGTATGCTTGTTGCTGAAATTTGGTTAACTTCATTATCCTTCAATGGGAGCATGTATCTGTTTGCTGCTTCTCCGTGTGTGTGTCTTAAAACTTATTAGTGTTTTAAAACACTACCGTTTCTCCAAAGCGGAAAGTTTGTAATTTAGTTGCACATCACTGTTCCTCCAGTTTAGGTGTCAGAAAGATATATTCATTCTGAGATCTCCAGTTAATGTATGAAATTAAGTTATGTAATTTGTGTGTTACTCCTTTTTGATATCTCTTACAACTTGAAGAACTTCCGTTCTGTTTCTTTTAATCATTTGCTCATCCATGATGTATGCGTATAAACGTGACTGTCCTGGTTTGGCCCAAATCAGGCCAATTAGTCTTAGAGAAACCAAGGTCACTGCTAAATTCCTCACTGCTTACAAGTGAAGAGCCGAAGGGGGGTCGCACCTGCAGGGAGGAGCAGACAGGGCAGGTGACCCAAGATTGACCAATGAGGTATTCTATCCCATACATGTCATTCTCACTTTCCTATTTATCACTAACCCACTGCGTCCTGGAGGTGGGGCCCAGGAGGGAGGGGCCCTCCTGTCTCCCACTGATTGGTAGCAGCTTTGCCAATTCTCCAGTTAAAAGCCTGCAGGTGTGATGGCAGGGGGAGCTGCTGCATTTTCCTTTCTGCCTGTGCTGGGGGGAGCAACTCTGCCTGAGGAGGATTTCCAAGCTCTCGATCTTGGTTTTGTATATATTTGTATATATTTGATTATTTCTATTATTCTTATTATACTCTTTTTCATTATTATAGTTTATTAAAACTGTTTTAACTTTCCAACCCATAAGTCTCTCTCCCTTTTCCCTTTCCCTTTGGGTGTGGGGGGGAGGGTTAACAGAGAGCATCTGCCACAGGTTTAATAGCTGGCCCAGCTTTAAACCATGACAGATTTATTGGTGCCCAATGTGGGGCACAAGAGAAGCTCCAACAGGTTGCTCTCATAAGTTGAATCTTGGCTCTGGTGGGAGGAGACCCGGAGAGCTCAGCTGAGAGAGTATCAGATTTCTTCCTTTGAGATTTACAAGGGGTTGGAAATTAAAACAGATAGTGAAGATGGTGATGTCATTTTTGAATGCTGTGTTATTTCATCTTTTTATAGAGTTTCTTTCACAGTTGAGTATTGCAATGATGCCTTACCTGCCGTGGGCACTGTGTTATTGCTTGCTTCTTATGAATGTTTACATGCAGATTAGCAGTGGGCGCTGGTCGAAATATATTGTTTTGGTATGGGGTTTGATACTGATTTATGCTGTGATAAACTGGGCAGTTACTATTGCGATCTCTTATCTCTATGACACAATGATGGGCAGCTTTAATCGCGAATCAGTAGCATTGACTTCATCTGCATGCTCCAGGCGTCCTTTAGCTGATTCTGTTAATGATTACACTTCCAGTTTTACTTTGGGAAATAGTACCTTCTCCTTTTCTGCCAAGCTGATTCCACTAGATTTTGCGAAATTAGGATGGTGCTGTCTAGGTGGCATGTTTTTATTTTCGGTTGTCCTGAATGTGTTTCTGATGTGGGATAAGATTAAATATCGGTGCAGGGACAGTAGTAGGTGTTGTGCAGCCACCTCAGATCCTACAGTGTGTGCTGCCGATACAGCCACTAAATCCACTGAAACCTTGGCAGCCTGCACCACAGCTGCTACACCCCCCAAGATGGCCACTGCAGCTACTCAGACTCTAACGAGTCTCAGCACTCCCATGACAGCCACTGCATCTACTCAGACCCCAGCCTCTATCGAATCTGTACCAATTGCTCCTGTAACCAGGAAGAAATACCGAAAGAAGTCAGCTCGTGAAGTGAAGGATGATGACTCAGAGCCTTTTAAGACAGAGCCATCATATGACCCAGGTGAGGGCCCTTCTCAGGCAGAGTCAGGGCCTGACACAGATGGGGGTTTCCTTGATAGTCCTTTTAAAGCAGACCCATCACAGAAGAAAGGTCCTTCTAAAGCAGAACTATCACAAGAGGAGGACTCGGACGTAGAGATAACCTACCACTCCTTATCCCTGAAGGACCTGAGAAATATAAGGAAAGACTTCAGCCGTTATGACGGTGAACCTATTATTACCTGGTTGCTCCGATGCTGGGATAATGGGGCAGACAGCACGCAATTGGATGGCAAAGAAGCCAGACAGTTGGGATCCCTGTCCAGAGATGGTGGTATTGATAAGGCGCTCGCAAGAAAGTCAAACACTATCAGTCTCTGGAGGCGACTCTTGTCAGCCGTAAAGAGCAGGTATCCCTATAAAGATGATGTTATGAGTCACCTAAGCAAATGGACCACTATAGAAAAAGGTGTTAACTACCTTAGAGAACTAGCTGTGCAAGAGATCATTTATAGACACCCACGGGACATTGTAGATCCTGATGAAGAGGAATGCAACCGATCCATGTTCCGGAAGGTTGTGAAGAATGCCCCACCGACATATACCCATACATTGTCAATATTAGTCTGGGGAGAAGATGCTATGGCACGATCTAGTGTGGGCGAAATGGCTAACTGTACGCGACAGTATGAAGATAGTATTTCTTCCCCACTGCAGGCACGCATCTCGGCTGTGGAAAAACTGACTAAGGAAAACAGGGACTCATTTAAACAACTGTCAGACAAACTGTCCAAGATCGAGAATAAACTTGACTCTCTACCTACACAGGCACGTGTTGCAGCTGTTAGGAGAAAACGTTCTCCTACAGGACCAGCTCAAAGGAAACGGAACACATCACGAGGTATCCTGTGGTTTGCCCTGCGTGGTTATGGGGAGGACATGAGCAGATGGCATGGACAACTTACCAGTACCCTACAGGCACGAGTATGTGAGTTGCAAGCTAAAAGAAATACCAGAGAGAATTTTTCTAGGAGGATGGCTGCTCCAGTTACCAGTGAGCAGGACCCCAGTCAGGGTAGATGGGCCTCAAATCACTTTTTCCCAAGTGTGAATAGGAGAAATGAAGGTCCAGTCCCTGTGAGCAGCACAAATCCATTCCTTAATTAGGGGGGGCCTGCCTCCAGCCAGGTGGAGGAGAGGGACAACCGAGTTTATTGGGCTGTGTGGATTCGATGGCCTGGCACATCAAAACCACAAAGGTATCGAGCCTTGGTAGACACTGGTGCACAGTGCACCCTAATGCCATCGGATCATAAAGGGGCAGAATCTATCAGTATTTCAGGAGTAACAGGAGGATCTCAAGAGTTATCTGTATTGGAGGCCGAAGTGAGCCTAACTAAAAATGAATGGGAAAAAAGCACCCCATTGTGACTGGCCCAGATGCTCCGTGCATCCTTGGCATAGACTACCTCAAGAGAGGGTATTTTAAGGACCCAAAAGGGTATAGATGGGCCTTTGGTGTAGCAGCTGTAGAGACTGAGGACATTAAACAGCTGTCTACCTTGCCTGGCCTCTCAGAGGATCCTTCTGTTGTGGTGTTGCTGAAGGTTGAAGAACAACAGGTGCCAATTGCTACTACCGCAGTGCACCGACGACAATATCGCACCTATTGAGACTCCCTGATCCCCATTCATAAACTGATTAGACAATTAGAAAATCAAGGAGTGATTAGCAAGACTCGCTCACCTTTAATAGTCCTATATGGCCAGTGCGAAAGTCTGATGGAGAATGGAGATTAACTGTGGACTATCATGGCCTAAATGAAGTTACGCCACCGCTGAGTGCTGCTGTGCCAGACATGCTAGAACTTCAATACGAACTGGAGTCAAAGGCAGCCAAGTGGTATGCCACCATAGACATTGCTAATGCATTTTTCTCTATTCCTTTGGCACCAAAGTGCAGGCCGCAGTTTGCTTTTACCTGGAGAGGTATCCAGTACACCTGGAATCGACTGCCCCGGGGGTGGAAACACAGTCCTACTATTTGCCACGGACTGATCCAGACTGCACTAGAAAAGGGTGGAGCTCCAGAACATTTGCAATACATTGATGACATCATTGTATGGGGAGATACAGCAGCAGAAGTTTTTGACAAAGGGGAGAAAATAATCCAAATTCTTCTGAAAGCTGGTTTTGCCATAAAAAGAGGCAAGGTCAAGGGACCTGCCCGGGAGATCCAATTTTTAGGGATTAAATGGCAAGATGGGCGTCGCCAGATCCCGATAGAGGTGATCAACAAAATAACAGCTATGTCCCCACCAACTAACAAAAAGGAAACACAAGCCTTTTGAGGCATTGTGGGTTTCTGGAGAATGCATATTCCAGATTACAGCCAGATTGTACGCCCTCTTTATCAGGTGACCAGAAAGAAGAATGATTTTCAGTGGGGCCCTGAACAACAACAGGCTTTTGAACAGATTAAACAAGAGATTGTGCATGCAGTAGCCCTTGGACCAGTCCGTATGGGACAAGATGTTAAAAATGTGCTCTACACCGCAGCTGGGGACAATGGTCCTACCTGGAGCCTCTGGCAGAAAGTGCCAGGGGAGACTCGAGGTCGACCCCTAGGATTTTGGAGTCGAGGATACAAGGGCTCTGAGGCCAATTACACCCCAACTGAAAAAGAGATACTGGCAGCATATGAAGGAGTTAGAGCTGCCTCAGAGGTAATTGGTACTGAAGCACAGCTTCTCCTGGCACCTCGATTACCAGTACTAGACTGGATGTTCAAGGGTAAAGTTCCTACTACCCATCATGCAACTGATGCTACATGGAGTAAATGGATTGCATGAACTACACAGAGGGCTCGAACAGGAAACCCTAATCGCCCAGGAATCTTAGAAGTGATCATGGACTGGCCAGAAGGCAAAGACTTCGGAATGCCACCAGAAAAGGAGCTGACACGTGCTGAAGAAGCCCCACCATATAATGAAGTACCAGAGGATGAGAAGCAGTATGCCCTGTTCACCGACGGATCCTGCCGTCTTGTAGGAAAGCATCGGAAGTGGAAAGCTGCTGTATGGAGTCCCATACGACAAGTCACAGAAGCCACAGAAGGACAAGGTGAATCAAGTCAATTCGCAGAGGTAAAAGCCATCCAGCTGGCTTTAGACATTGCTGAACGAGAAAAGTGGCCAAGGCTGTATCTTTATACTGACTCATGGATGGTAGAAAATGCCTTGTGGGGGTGGTTAAAGCAGTGGAAGCGAAGCAACTGGCAGTGCAAAGGTAAACCTATTTGGGCTACTGAATTGTGGCAAGATATTTCTACTCAGCTAGAGAAACTAGTCGTGAAGGCACGTCATGTAGATTCTCACGTACCTAAAAGTCGGGCAACTGAGGAACATCGAAACAACCAACAAGCGGATCAAGATGCTAAAGTGTTCCAAATAGATTTGGACTGGGAACATAAAGGTGAACTATTTTTAGCTCGGTGGGCTCATGACACTTCAGGTCATCAAGGGAGAGATGCAACATACAGATGGGCTCGTGACCGAGGGGTGGACTTAACCATGGACTCTATTGCACAGGTTATCCATGATTGTGAAACATGCACCGCAATTAACCAAGCCAAACAGTTAAAACCTTTGTGGTATGGGGGACGGTGGTTGAAATATAAATATGGGGAGGCCTGGCAAATTGACTACATCACACTCCCTCAAACCCGCCAGGGTAAAGGCTATGTGCTTATTGTGGTGGAGGTGACCACCGGATGGTTGGAAATATACTCTGTGCCCCATGCCACTGCCCGGAACACTATTCTGGGCCTTGAAAAGCAAATCTTGTGGCGACACGGCACGCCAGAGAGAATTGAGTCGGACAATGGGACTCATTTCAAAAACAGTCTCATAGATAACTGGGCCAAAGAGCATGGCATCGAATGGGTATATCACATCCCCTATCATGCACCAGCCTCTGGGAAAATTGAACGGTATAATGGGCTGTTAAAAACTACCCTGAAAGCAATGGGGGGTGGAACCTTTAAAAACTGGGATAAACATCTGGCACAAGCTACCTGGTTAGTTAACACCAGAGGATCTATCAATCGAGCTGGCCCTGCTCAGTCAGACCTTCTACATACAGTAGAAGGAGATAAAGTCCCTGTGGTGCATGAAAGGAATCTGTTGGGAAAAACTGTCTGGATTCTTCCTGCAATGGGCAAAGGTAAACCCATTCGTGGGATTGCTTTTGCTCAGGGACCTGGATGTACTTGGTGGGTGATGTTGCAAGATGGTGAAGTCCGATGTGTCCCTGAAGGTGATCTGATTCTGGGTGAGACTACTTAATTCTGAACTGTATGTTGTTGCTGCATAAGTGTCTTTCAGGTTAAGACAGTGGTGATGAGACCGGAGCTAGCTGCAAGTGGCATCCAGTAACCTCCTCGAGACTGACATTTTGAACCTGCAACCTGTGGGCATGAACTGTGACAAAACTCATACCATGTCTCCTGCCCTGAGAGACTGCTAGTCAGATGGAAACCCACAATCCTGAACTAAATGAACTTGATGAACTTTTTGCATAAAGATGAATCATAAACTAGTGATATGTGTATATATATTTGAAAATGAAAAGGTAGTGGTGATCTGAGTATGACGTGAATGGTATGGAATAAGGGGTGGAATGTCCTGGTTTGGCCCAAACCAGGCCAATTAGTCTTAGAGAAACCAAGGTCACTGCTAAATTCCTCACTGCTTATGAGTGAAGAGCCGAAGGGGGGTCGCACCTGCAGGGAGGAGCAGACAGGGCAGGTGACCCAAGATTGACCAACGAGGTATTCCATCCCATACATGTCATTCTCACTTTCCTATTTATCACTAACCCACTGCCTCCTGGAGGTGGGGCCCAGGAGGGAGGGGCCCTCCTGTCTCCCACTGATTGGTAGCAGCTTTGCCAATTCTCCAGTTAAAAGCCTGCAGGTGTGATGGCAGGGGGAGCTGCTGCATTTTCCCCTCTGCCTGTGCTGGGGGGAGCAACTCTGCCTGAGGAGGATTTCCAAGCTCTCGATCTTGGTTTTGTATATATTTGTATATATTTGATTATTTCTATTATTCTTATTATACTCTTTTTCATTATTATAGTTTATTAAAACTGTTTTAACTTTCCAACCCATAAGTCTCTTTCCCTTTGGGTGTGGGGGGGAGGGTTAACAGAGAGCATCTACCACAGGTTTAATAGCCGGCCCAGCTTTAAACCGTGACAATGACATAGTAAGAAAATATATTTATGTTTTTCATCCTCTTTTTGCACTGAGAACCACGTTCTTCTGTGAATTGTCTCATTTTCTTTAGGGAAAGTTGTGGAAGAATAAGGAACTACATTATAAGAATATGGCCCTAAGTGCTCATTTGAAGATAACTTCCTATGTAGTACACTTGTCACAGAAATACACGTACCAGGTAGAAAATGAACAACCTTAGCAGCAAATGATGCAAAGAGAAGATGTTCTACCAATTAAATGGATCGCCATTGATAAGAAGTTCCTCCTTTTTTTTTGGGGGGGGGGGCGGGGCTACTTTTTCAAACTGAACTCTTCAAAGTAGTCTGAAACCAATAACGCTGTCTTACTGTCAAGATAAGAATTAGTTTAGAGATGCACAAGACAAACAAATGAAGTCCGGAGACAAAATTATTTCCTTTAGAAGACAGTTTCCACATCTCTCCTCAGTCTAAAAGTCCACACTGTTTCCTGGTTGTTTGGAACATTATTCTCACAGATAACAAATGAGGAACCACAGCATATTTTCATTTCCACTATCCTAAACTGATCTCCTTAATCAGTCAAAGTTTAGAACATTGTTCAGTGAGTATGCTCAAAACCAATCTGAAATACAATTCAAGTGCCTCTCTAAAAAATTATGAACTTGCAGAGGATCAATATAGTCCTCCCTAAAAGTCAAGCATCAAGTTAAGCATCATTGCAAAGGGCAACTAAGCTTACCTGTGGTGAGACACCTGTCTTAGGATGGGGTGAACTGGCCTCTAAAGATGCTTGTCCATCACTACTATGAACACTACCATGACTAGCCATGACTTCATTAGATATCTTAACTTTTAGACTGTGATAGGTGGCATGAGATGAAAGCCCCCGTATGTTGCATACACAGGGACGTGCTAGGTAGTGTATCCAGATTGCTGGCCAGAAGCACACACTGAGCTGCAAAACCTTTCTATGAAGAAGCTGCTGTCAAGAAGTCATGATTCTCAACCATTAATACAGCAATAGAGAAGTAATTCCTGTTCTGAGTGCAGGAGAGAACTACATATCTTGAATACTGCAAGATGATAAAAATGTCTAACAACTTGTTAATGAAGCCTGAACACTCACTACAGAACAATGAGACTCACTATGTACTCTGCTGTTATCAAAATGCTCTTCAACTCAGCCAATAAGGCTTAATTTCAAAACACTCTAAATATTTTAAAATATTATGATGTCCATATATGGTCTACATATTTTCTACATAAGCATGAGTATTTCTCCACACAAGTAGCACTTTGAAATAAGTAATAGCCAGACTCACACACTGACTCCCTAAGAAAAATGAATTGTATGATGACGTCTTTGATCTGGTTTCTCTTTGAGTCTGGAAAACTTTTAAATTATTATGTGGTACATCTGGATTCTAGACACTGAGCAGAAATCACACGGGATGTCTTTGACCTTATCAGCATCTCAAGGCCTGCGAGTACACCAAGAGGTTATGAACACACATAAGTGACACTGGGTAGTAGTAAGGCTTCAAAAAGAAGAGCATAGGTCCAGAAGAGGAAAGGTATTGAACGCTGTCTACTGAGAAAAAGAGTTAGATAAGCATAAAATACGCATGTATGCAAACAGCACAGAAAGAGTTATCTACAGATATACATATCCAATATTTTCTACTCCTATTTACCACTTTGCCAGCCTAGACAAACTGGCTGCCCGGGGCTTGGATGGGTGGACTCTTCAATGGGTTAAAAACTGGCTGGATCGCCGAGCCCAGAGAGTGGTGGTGAATGGGGCAAAGTCCAACTGGCGGCCGGTCACTAGCGGTGTTCCCCAGGGCTCAGTTCTGGGGCCGGTGCTGTTCAATATCTTTATAGATGATCTAGACGTAGGGATTGAGTGCTCCCTCAGTAAATTTGCAGATGACACCAAGCTGGGTGGGAGTGTTGATCTGCTGGAGGGTAGGAAGGCCCTACAGAGGGATCTGGACAGGTTAGATAGATGGGCCGAGACCAACGGCATGAGGTTCAACAAGAACAAGTGCCAGGTCTTACACTTCAGCCACAACAACCCCATGCAGCTCTACAGGCTGGGGGAAGAGTGGTTAGAAAGTGGCCTGGCAGAAAGAGACCTGGGGGTGCTGATCGACAGCCGGCTGAACATGAGCCAGCAGTGTGCCCAGGTGGCCAAGAAGGCCAATGGCATCCTGACCTCTATTAGGAATAATGTAGCCAGCCGGTCTAGGGAAGTGATCATCCCTCTGTACTCAGCACTGGTGAGGCCACATCTTGAATCCTGTGTCCAGTTCTGGGCCCCGCACTTCAAGAAAGATGTTGAGGTGTTGGAGCGAGTCCAGAGGAGGGTGACCAAGCTGGTGAAGGGTCTGGAGAATATGACGTATGAGGAACGGCTGAGGGAGCTGGGGTTGTTTAGCCTGGAGAAGAGGAGGCTCAGAGGTGACCTTATTGCAGTCTACAACTACCTGAAGGGAGGTTGTAGTGAAGTGGGAGTTGGCCTCTTCTCCCAGGCAACTAGCGATAGGACAAGAGGACACAGCTCGCCAGGGGAGGTTCAGGTTGGACATTAGGAAGAATTTCTTTACAGAAAGGGTCATTAGACACTGGAATAGGCTGCCCAGGGAGGTGGTGGAGTCACCATCTCTGGATGTGTTTAAAAAAAGACTGGACATGGCACTTAGTGCCATGGTCTAGTTGACGTGGTGGTGTCAGGGCAATGGTTGGACTCAATTATCCCAGAGGTCTCTTCCAACCTGATTGATTCTGTGATTATTTGATCTGAAAATAACTAGATGTGAAAATATATAACATGACTGATCCAGCTGATACACAGAAACACAATTGCATTAGAACACAAAATTTGCACTCACAGTCCAGATCGTGCCTACAGTTTCACACTGTCAGGATTTCAGGATGAGCTATTCCTTCTCAGAAAATGAGGTATGAGGGAGAGAAGTGGTGTGACTACAAGTTACAAGTGGTTTCATCATTCTTTAACTTTGAAGGGACGGGAACACAGACTAATGCTGCTGTATTCCCTGAGTGCCTCACGCATATGCTGTTTTTCAGTGATAAGGGGAGTGCTGTTTGCTTTCAAACTGTAATTGCAGGGAAGAGGAAAAGTGAAAAAGGAGGATCACTTAAATCAGGATGATTTGTGCTTTGGCCTTCAGAAGGCAAAGGTGAAATGAAAGGGTGATTGTGGCTGGCCCTAGACTTGAAAGTGAAAGGTTCTGGGGAGTGGAGACAGGAGACTGGAGAGCAAAAGTAAAAAAAGCAAAGAAACAAGTAGGGGGAAAATACTAAGACAGTAAGGAGAAAAAGAGAAAATAATAAACACAACGAGGAAGGAGAAAGGAATAAGCAAAATAATATGAAAGAGATGATGCACGAACAGTTTTTGAATTGTCATGTTCTTCAAAGTCATCCATTCTGCATTTCAAGACAGGCAATATTTTTAACTATTCCTTGTCATTTTATAACAAAAGTATTTTGGGCCTAGTTCTGGGCTTGAGCACTGGTGGTAATCTTGCTATGATATGTGATAGTGATGTGATATCAGAGAGAAACAGGACAATTTAAACATCACTGACTTTTTCTTTTTAATGTGGATCTGGGGACATATCATACAGGTTTTCACATAAATCTATAAGTGAAAAAAATTATGAAGACTAAGGTATTAAAATGGAATGATCTATGATTTGAAGACATAGGTAAAAAAGACATTCAGTATTGGAATTCATAAGTTTTCTGCTGTGTAAGGGTTAAAATACATTTTATGTTTACCTTTGAAAACAATCTTTCTTCACTTTAAAATAGTGACCTTGAGTAACACACAGGGAGACTCTCAGGTGGAAAAAATCACCTGCTATGGCGAGCAGACAACTACTTAACATTCCAGGCACAACGGAATATGCACAGCAGACACAAGCAGTCTTGTGAGATTATCTCATCAAAACAAATTAAACCAAAATAAGATATAACTTACAGTATTGGCTTTTGGAGGTGTACAGCATTTTCTGTGTACAAAAACTACCTTTATATTGCAATGATCCTCTTTAGAAAAATAATAGCGTTGCCATGCTTTTGTTATTTAAGGTATTTTAGTAGGAAAATCCAGGATTATTTATCTTACTTCCAATAAAAGGGCAAACAAAAATAGCTTAAATGTAGGTCTCCAAAATTACTAGTCATTTATAACACTATTTATCTAAAAATTCTCAGCTTCTTCCAAGTATTAATTCAGTAAATGTTCAGATACTTACATTTCTCATATACATTGGTAAACTGAGTCTCAGACTGTGTGACTGACAGAGCTCAAAACAGGCCTTAGATTTTTGAATCATGGTTCCCTACTTGCCAGTACTGGATGACACCTTTAAACTGCTCCAAGTGTAACTTTTTCCCCAGAACTCAGAATTAGTTAGTCTTATGCTCTGAAATCTCAGGATGAAATAAGTTGCCCTGTGCGCTTCTCAGTAAACCTGAAATTTTCAAGCACTGATAAAAAGAACAGCCGTAACAGCACCTTTAGTCTTGTCAACAGACATATACTCTCTTTAAAAAAAGACTACAGCAGCCTAATGGCAACGCTTTTTCTTTTTTAAGCTAGATTTCTTTCTGTACCTTTCCAGTATGCAGAAATCATAATGCCCAGGGGAGGTATTATACTCCATTCAGAAGCAAACACCATTCAGGGACACTTCTAACTTGCAGCAGTCCCATCACCATGGGACACTCCCCACAAGCTGTTCCCTTCCTTATCTTCTCAACACCTCTCTTTAAGAAAGAAGAGCACTGGACAGTTCAGATCACTCTCGCAACAAGATAAAGCGTTCCACCAGTTTACTAGAGCTCAGAATAGTGCATAGAGGCTGGTGACAGAAGCCATAAAGTGATTTCTTCCTACCGCTCCAAAATATAGTCAAGCCTAGCACAGATGTTGAGCAAAGGGCACTCTAAATACATCAACGTAATATTGCATTTATCTCCTGTAAGAGGCAGGCAGTGATAGAATAATCTGAACAGCTAATCTGAACAGCTCAGCGTCGCCTCTGTTAACAATGCTTCAGGTCTTTCAACTTTAGCAAAAATGTTTAACTTTTCTGTTTCCTTTTTTTTTTGTCTCAGACTAAAAGCAGTCATTTCCACTTAAAAATCAAAGCAACACTTTTAAAGAATATGCAACATTCAATGTAATAAACTTTCTCTAATCTAAATGACGATACAGTCCCAAAGTGTTCAGATCAGCCAAGGCCAAGGTTCTGTTGTAGCACAACAGAGCTACAGCCTGCCTAAGAAAGAGTTTTACAGCAACATTTACAGTTGTACAAAAACTATTTTTAATGCAAGGTCTGGGGTAAAAAAGAACTTGATGAGACTTCCCGTGAGTTTGCTATTTAGTCTCTGACATCTATTTAATGCAAAACACAAGTTCAGTTTCATTCAAATTCAGTATTCCCATATAACACACTAAAAGACATATACATTTTTCGAAGCTTATCTCCCCATCAATGCAGCATCCATGGATTTCAAATATGCTTGTGAATTCAGAGTCCTGATACAGAAAAGGAATAAAAAACAGTGCCACTTTTAATAAAATAGCTACTTAAACACTAGTTAACCATGTGCATAAAAGAAAAAAAAAAAACACAATCAAAATTTCAATAACTTTTTTTCGTAATCTATTTGGAGCCTCTCAGTTTAAAAGTATGGCTCTGAGATTACTTCTTAGTTAAAATCCACCCTCCCCCTTTTTTTTTAAGACAGCATCATGTAAATTAACAGACTACTGAGTAGAAATAAATACAATAGATTATCACCATTGCAGAAAATGAAAAGATTTATTTTTTCTATTCACAGTTACCCAATATCACTTCTTAAAAATAGCTTTTCCCTCCATTACAGGTAAATTTTAGTGCTCTGAAAAACTTAGCCCAAAATCTCTAATTGCACTAGGGTCTGATAACCTGCCACTTACACTTCTTGAAAGTGCTTATAAAGTCTTGTCCTGGTTTCATGGGATAAAATTTATAGAATCAAGTTTCTGTTAGATTTTATATCATTTTGTGGCCAGCCATGTTGATCAGGGCCATTGGCAGCTAAACACAGGGCAGCTGACCCAGGCTTGCCCACAGGTGTATCCTATATCATTAACATCAAGTTTGCTATAAAAGGGAAAGCTGCTAGCAAGGAGTGGTGCTCTTTTTGCTCTCCTCTCTTATTGTATCACTCTTTCTAATTCCCAACAATTGCTATTCCTGGGGCAACTTGCTGTAACTCTATAGCTAAGTCTAATTTTGTGTGTTCTGTATTATCATTTATATTGGTTTCTTTATTTTATTAGATCTGTTTAACTTTAAACCCACAAGTTTCCCTCCTTTTCCTAATTCCCTTCCTTGGTTGGGGAAGGGACATCAGGTGAGAGAGCAACGGTTATTGTTTAGCTCCCAGTGTGGGCTAAACAGAGACAAGTCTTCAAATTTCATTTCTGGGAAAATGCTTGCTTTTCTGCAGAAAAAGAAACGTAGGTTCTCAGCCTGATACATTACACATGAATGAAAAAGAATATATGTAAAAGTCAACCACACACTCCAATACAATAAAGTAATTTTCATTTACATGGTGACAAGAGATGACCCTTTGGTCTCTGTACTTAGAATCATAGAATCATTTAGATTGCAAAAGACCCATAAAATCATAAAGTCCAACTCTATGGAAATAATTAAGTGTTGTCTGCCTAGTTACAAGCCAAGAACCTTTTGCATGCGAGGCAAATGTGATAAGGAGTGTTTCTGTAGTATAGTGGTTATGTACTTGCTCACATACTCTGGGAGAAGTGCGTATAGTCAAAGCAGTCATGGCATACAATTTTATTTATTCAATATCTAGTGTAAAACTATAATTTATCCTGTTCAAATATTAGATCCTGTGTGTGTGAATGGTATATATTAGCATATTTGTTTGAGGTGACAGAAATAAGCTCTATAATTTTAAAAAAGTTCTCTAATGTGGCTCTCTAACACAGTTTTCAATACAGAATATGAAGTTAGTGTTGTCATACTTGCATTTAGATCCCACAGTGAGGAAAAAAAACCACATTCACATAAATGAAGAGCCTTATTTGAAGTTAGAGTTGATTTGTGTAGGCAACATTTAAACACTTTATTTGTAGCACTCTATAAAGGCCAGTGGTTCTTGAACACACAGGAAGACACAGTGCTTCTCTTGCAGGTTTTAGTACCTTATATGAACATAAAATTAAATTTTCCAGTTCATTGTGACCTCTTGATAAGATAGATCTCATTTGCATATAGAAGCAAAGGAAACTGAGATTTGGTGTCAGAGGGATTAATGTAAAAATCTTGACGTACAACTCTGCTACAAAAACCCTGAGCTTGGTATGTTGAGTAATTTCACATTAAACAGAACTTAGAAAAGAGATAAATGAGGCAAACCTGTATGTAAATTGGTTGTTAAGAATTTCCTCAGTTTATGCTCTTTTTTTTCCAATCTAATCTGTTCTACAGAAAACTAAAACCAAAATAATAAATTATACCCTTTTAGACAAATTCATCCTCAGAGTTTGGAGCAGAAAATTAAGAAGTTTAGAGCCTCATAAAACTAAATGCAGTTTAAATAACACCTCTTGTATGCAGCAAACAGAAGAAAATCATCGCTTAATTAGGTCCACAGTCTCTGGAGTGCTACGTGCTGCCTGGCGCTGAATGCTGCCCTACTAGCTTGCATTGGGAATCGACAGAGAAGCCTCGTATGTTTAGTTCAGAGTTTAAATATAACAGATTCTGTAGCATTTAAAAGAATGGAGGATTTAATTAGCCCTCCTTAAAGATGTAGTGCTTTTTTATTTACTTTTTTAAGAAAATTATGCTTTGGGATTACTTTTTTTGAATTGCAAATTTAGCTTAGACAGTTTATTAGTCTTCTTCACTAAAGGGATGTTCTTCCAAGTTAATGCAAGCTGCATTAACAGCTACAGTTTCTGGCAGAGCTGGAAATTTGAAAGACTAGAAAAGCCTGCCAGGCTAGAAAAATGCAGGTGGGAAATACTGCCACATTCCTTCCAATGTAATTCAGTAGCCTGAAGTTCAGTTAGATGCGACTGGTTATTTGCTACCAGCACTTTGCTTTATCTCAAGACCGGAATGCTCCTTTCCTCATGGGGTTGTGCATTTCCAATTTTTTAACATGGTGGACATCTGGAAGTGTGGCCCACTGCCCTGAATGCAGCATACCAGGGATTGCAAAGGGTATATGGAAATAGGATTGCAAAGAAAGCATGCAGATGTCGGCTGCAAGTCAGAGACATTGCAGATATGTCTGTGTTTAGCACACTTCTCCTCTACTGCTTCACCCATTGATATCTACGGGGTGAGAAATCAATAAGGTAATTATATTTGCAGCTATGCAGTCTTGCTAGCAAAATCCCTACGCTGTTGAGGGCAATAGATCAGGCACAGAATTTTCAGTGTGTCTCAGGCTGGACACAGCAGCTCAGTATGCATTTATAGTATTATTAATTACTTTTAGGTTTTATTTACATTTTTTTTCTTTTTTTTTTTTTTATGATGTAGTCTACCCTCACATCCCACACTGGAAACTAGGCTACAACCTTTGCTTTCCTCCACATAATAAAGCAGAAATGACGAATTATGTTTACACTTCAGCATTTGAAAGATGTAGAAGCTGATGTGGTGCCTGTTAATGTGTGGTCCATAAATCATGTTATAGATCCACAACCAGAAAAGGCATAATAAAGTAGGAGGGGAACACTTACAAGGTACTTTATTCTGTAGTTCACTGCACTGTCTCAAGAACAATTTCAGCCACTCCAGATGCTATAATGCATTTAAGTACACATATCAAGCAAAGTAAATTGAAACCACAAGTCTTAGGGGCAAAGGAGAGTCCTTGTGTAGGTTTTTCCAGGAAAAAGGAGTCAAGGCTATTGTGCAGTTTTAGGTGCTTCCAGAGAGAATATCACTTCATACCCAACACTGCAATCAAAAGCATCTGATGGAGATAATAAAGTATGCTTGAATATCTGTGTTGATTTTTAGGTTCAGGTGACCTACACTGAAAGCCAAACTAAACTGAAATTGCTCTGCTTTGCAGTGCACAGTTAGGAGTCCGCAGGTTGAAAGCCAGAGATAGTCATGCAACAGGGACACTGTCTCCATACTTTCTTTCTGCTGGCCACACTCTTAATGACAGTTTAGACAAGGCTAATATAAGGTTACTTAGGGTGATACGCAGGCAGTAGATGTCTGACTGACATCTTTAAGTGTTGTGTAGATGTAAAGCAGCCTATGCACATCAGCATAGCACTTTGCAAAGGGCACCATCTGCAACAGGATATATTTGTCTACGCAGAGCATCAGATGAAAATGAAAATTGTTAATATGCAAAGATCTGCCCAGAGCTACCCCAGGTATATATGCATGACCCTGACCTGACAATGGAAAATGTTCCTTGATCTCTGTTCCTTACTAGGGGACCAAGCAAGGCAACAAGCATGAGCTGAGCCTAGGGTTGAGCACTTGCAACAGCACTTGCCTGGTAAGCATGCCACGAGTGCCCATGTACTCCAAGACTCATTTTGTCACAGCTTTTTCCATAATGTTACCAGAAAGATTACCAAAAATCTGAATTTTAATAGTTAACTCATGTCCTGGTCCTTTGGGCTGTATAGCTTCCAAAATACACTTCGAAGCAGATATTCCTGTCTCATATAGAAGTCTAGGTGAAAAAAAGATATTTGAGAGCAAAAGTTCTTGTATTGAAAGACATTTCTTTAGCATTTTCATACCTACAGCAAAAGGATACTTATACAACTTTAGTCTCTGTTCTCTGCAAGAGTTTATGAACAGAATCATAAAATGATAGAATCGTAGAATGTTAGGGGTTGGAAGGGACCTCTGGAGATCATCAAGTCCAATCGCCCTGCCAGAGCAGGACCAATCTAGGGCAGGTCACACAGGAACGCATCCAGACGGGTTTTGAAAGTCTCCAGAAAAGGAGACTCCACAACCTCTCTGGGGAGCCTGTTCCAGTGCTCTGTAACCCTTACAGTAAAGAAGTTCTTCCTCATGTTGAGGTTGAACTTCCTGTGCTCCAGCTTACATCCATTGCCCCTTGTCTTATCGCAGGGCACAAGTGAAAAGAGGTTGCCCCTTTCCTCTTGACACCCAGCCCTCATATATTTATACACATTAATCAGATCCCCTCTCAGTCTTCTCCAGACTAAAAAGCCCTAGGTCTCTCAACCTTTCCTCATAAGGCAGGTGTTCCAGTCCCTTAATCATCCTTGTAGCCCTCTGTTGGACTCTCTCCAGTAGATCTCTGTCCCTCTTGAACTGGGGAGCCCAGAACTGAACGCAATACTCCAGGTGAGGTCTCACCAGCGTAGAGTAGAGGGGGAGGAGGACCTCCCTCGATCTGCTGGACACACTCTTCTTAATGCACCCCAGAATACCATTGGCCTTCTTGGCCACAAGGACACATTGCTGTCCCATGGATAACTTGTTGTCTACCAGGACTCCAAGGTTCTTCTCCACGGAGCTGCTCTCTAGCAGATCGCCTCCTAACCTGTACTGGTGCATTTTATTACTCCTTCCCAGGTGCAGGACTCTGCACTTATTCTTGTTGAACTTCATTAAGTTCCTCTTTGCCCAGCTCTCCAGTTTGTCCAAATCATGCTGAATGGCCGCACAGCCTTCAGGTGTATCAGCCAAACCTCCCAGCTTTGTATCATCAGCAAACTTGCTGAGAAGACACTCTGTCCCTTCATCAAGGTCGTTGATGAAGTTGTTGAACAGGACTGGACCCAGCACTGATCCTACTGATAAAGAAATACATTAATGCTTATAAAACCACTCTCATGGTGAAGCAGCAATGAGTCTACAGTTAAAATTATACTCTGTTAAGCAGCTATTTACATTTGGCTTTTACAAAACAAATATTTTCCTCTTGAAATTTCTGAAGTATAGTCTTCTACGGAGTAGAGTTCTTGTGGAGAGATTTTTTAAATTAAGACAAGACTTTTCCAAGCTACCAGAGTTTAAGGAGTTTTATCTTCCTCCTTCAGAAAAGTTTTCTCTGCCATATAGTATCTGTAAAGAAAACCTGCTTCTGCCTAAAATATTTCTGTGCTTTACATGAACAGAGTTTCTGATGGAACCTCCATCTCTTTCATTCAGTTCATTGTTAGCTTTCCTAAAACTGGACATCCAGAACTGAATGATGAGCTACTCTCCACAAGTTAGTATTTGCAAGCATATAGGCATCTTCCAGTTATAACGCATACAACCCATTAAAGTAGTATATATTTTTACAGCCCAGTTGGTGAGATGGTGGTATTTTTCATAGCTTGATATTTTTTTCCGTAGAATAACATGTTCAAAAAATAGCTGAGATTATGAAGAAAGCAAAAGTAATACTTCTGCAGCTTTATTATTAATCAGGAAATTTTCAGAGAGAACATCTAAGGCAGAGTAAAGTTTATAAATATTCTTTCAATTATTAAAAAATACTTGAATATTAGAGAGCAGCTGTTAGGTTTATGGAATAGACATATCATAGAACCATATCATAGAGTCATAGAATGGTTTGGGTTCCAACCCCCCTGCCACGGGCAGGGAAACCTTTCCACTAGACAAGGTTGCTCAAAGCCTCATCCAATCTGGCCTTAAACACTGCCAGAGAGGGGGCATCCACAGCTTCTCTGGGCAACCTGTTCCAGTGTCTCACCACCCTCACAGTAAAGAATTTCTTCCTAATATCTAATCTAAATCTACCTTCTTTCAGTTTAAAACAGTAACCCTGTGTCCTATCTCTACATGCCCTTCTTCAAGGTACTGGAAGGCTGCTAGAAGGTCTCCCCAGAGCCTTCTCTTCTCCAGGCTGAACAGCCCCAGCTCTCTCAGCCTGTCTTCGTAGCAGATGTGCTCCAGCCCTCTGATCATCTTCGTGGCCCTCCTCTGGACTCACTCCAACAGCTCCATGTCCTTCTTATGTTGGGGGCCCCAGAGCTGGATGCAGTACTGCAGGTGGGGTCTCACGAGAGCGGAGTAGAGGGGAGAGTCACCTCCCTCGACCCTGAAGAACTGCAGTTCTTCATCCTCCCAGTCCCTGCCTCTGCCTTCTGCGACTTCGGTAGTGAGGCTAGAGCACTTGCCGGTGAAGACTGAGGCAAAAGTGTCATTGAGTACCTCAGCCTTCTCCATATCCTGGGTAACCAGGTCTCCGGTTTCCTTCCGGAGAGGGCCCACATTTTCCCTAGTCTTCCTTTTATCACTGACATACCTATAGAAGCTTTTCTTGTTGCCCTTGACATCCCTGGCCAGATTTAGTTCTATCAGGGCTTTAGCTTTCTGAACATGCTCCCTGGCTGCTTGGACAACTTCCCTGTATTCTTCCCAGGCTACCTGCCCTTGCTTCCACCCTCTGTAGGCTTCCGGTTTGTGCCTGAGTTTATCCAGGAGCTCCTGGTTCATCCATGCAGGCCTCCTGGCGTTTTTGTCTGCCTTCCTCTTTGTTGGGATGCATCACTCCTGAGCCTGGAGGAGGTGGTCCTTGAATACTGATCAGCTTTCTTGGGCCCCTCTTCCCTCCAGGTCTTTATCCCAAAGGACTCTACCAAGCAGGTCCCTGAAGAGGCCAAAGTCTGCTCTCCTGAAGGCCAGAGTAGTGGGCTTGCTGCGTGCCCTCCTCACTGTCCTATGGATCTTGAACTCCACCATTTCATGGTGGCTGCAGCCAAGGCTGCCCTTGAGCTTCATGTCCCCCACCAGCCCCTCCTTGTTGGTAAGAACAAGGTCCAGCATAGCACCTCTCCTCATCGGCTCCTCTGTCACTTGGAGAAGGAAGTTGTCATCCACACATTCCAGGAACCTCTTGGATTGCTTGTGCCCAGCTGTGTTGTCCCTCCAACAGATGTCTGGGTGGTCCCCCATGAGGACCAGGGCTTGTGAACGTGCGGCTATATCTATCTGTCTGTAGAGGGCCTCATCCGCTCGGTCTTTCAGGTCAGGTGGCCTGTAGCAGACGCCCACTCTAATGTCTCCCGTCCCTGCCCTCCCTTTAATCCTGACCCATAAGCTCTCTGTCAGCTCTTCCTCCATCCCCAGGCAGAGCTTCATGCACTCGAACTGGTCATTGACATAGAGGGCAACATGCCCTCCTTGTCTCCCCTGCCTGTTATTCCTAAAAAGCCTGTATCCCTCCATTCCAATGCTCAAGTCATCGGAGCCATTCCACCACATCTCCATGATGCCAATAAGGTCATAGCCTTACAGGTATGTGCACGTCTATAGCTCCTCTTGTTTGTTCCTCATGCTCCGTGCGTTTGCATAGAGGCATTTCAGTTGGGCCCCCAATGAGACTGAATTACTGCCTGAAAGTCCTTTCTTCTGCTCTTCTGGCACTCTCCTGCTGACCTGCCATCCTTCTCCAGTCTCCGAGCACCTATCGCTGGTCCTGGCATCAGACTGCATCAGACTGCATCATAGGAAACTCAGATTCATGATCCTTAGGAGGGGATGGGTATGCTCTCACTTCTTGCATTTGTGCTTGTCGAGACTAAACAAACAAACAAAGAAACAAACATCTCAGGCAGGAGAGGCTGCAGTTGTTTGCAACTCGTTGGGGAGGGCACTGACTCCCTCCCAGTGCACAAGGCGAGGAAGGTGCCAAGGAGCTGTGAACCAGGGGTGCCACCAACAGGTATTTCCCAGTTCAGTGAAAGAACAATGGTATCTACCCGGTGGAAGAAGACCAAAATGGATGTGGGAACCCAGACAGAGCTCCCACGGAAGGAGGCGATGGTGCAGGTTGCGGGCTGCAGGGAATGCTACACCGTCTCTGTGGTGTCAGGGGGCTGTGTGCGCTGTGAGCAAGTAGATGATCTGCTTGGCTGAGCGGCACAGCTGCAAAGCCAGGTTGAAAGGCTTCAAGCCGAAGTAGAAAGGCTTAGGAGCATTCGGGAGGCTGAAATGGAGATAGACTGGTGGAGCCAGGCTCTGCCCTCCCTGCAACAAAAATGGGAGCACCTGCCAGAGAGCTCCCAGGATCGAGGGACCCCTGTACTCTGCCCCTCTCAGGTGGAAAACAATAACCTAGAGGAGAAGAGTGAGTGGAGACAAGTGTTAAAGAAAATTGGCAGAGTCCGGGTCTCTAGGTTTGCTGGTTTTATTAACAACTCAGAGTTGGACCACCACCGCAGTGAATGGTACCTGACTCAAATTCACTACCGGTTTATATAGAAACTAATAATCAATTACATCATAAACATTTCATAAGCTTCTGTTAATAATCCACTAACTATTTCAATTTCTCTTTCTTTCTTCATCAAGAGTCCACAAAAGTCCATTCTTTTCCATTGTTTAGCTGATCTTTATGTTCTGGTTCCGCTCCGACTCCGGTCAACACCCCGTCCTCGATGTTCTTGCTGTGATCGGCGTCCTTAATGTTCTTGCTGTGATCAGCGTCCCGTCCTGATTCAGGTTGATCAGAGTCCGGTTCCCACCGCCAGTGTCTCCTAAACATTCAACCTTAACAACAGCTAAAATTATATTTAAAACCTTATTTATACTAATTTTTATTTCTAAGTGTCCTATATTTCTTTTAAGGTAAAGAAGAGGTTAACCATACATTCTCTTTACCAAAATCATCAGAAGGTAATACTTCTAGGCCTACTCCTGCTTAGCTACTCATTAAGCTTTGATTGATGATTTGTTCAGTCTTAGGTCAGGATTACAAAAGGAGCTTTGAGAACAATATTTGTGGACTGTGAAAGCCCACCTGTGTTTATTCAGATAGACTTATATTAATTATTCTATTCACTATTCTATTTCACCCCTATTGATTCTTGTTTCTCTAACTCATAAGAACTTTTTCATTAATTGTGTGGAAAATTTCTATAACAATTCCCTCCTTTTGTTTTTTATTGCATCCCTGCAATTATTTGTATCTCCATGATGATTTTAATTTTAAAACAAAAGAAGAAAAACATCGCACACAACATTGTCCCAACACTAGTACAATCACAAGGATAATAATTATAAGTGAGGTAATTACAATCAGCTTCTTTATCCATAAGGCCAAGTCTGGGAACCAAGAAGTGAGCCAAGAAAGTGTTTCAGTAAATCCCCATGAGGTGTCGTCCCTTTCTACCTTTTGCATCACAGAACTCACTTCCCAAATTTTGTGCACATCTGTGAGCAGTTCTCCTGATCGGTCTGTGTATATACAACAACTGACATTTAAAACTGTACACACTCCTCCTTGTGAGGCTAATATCATATCTAGAGCCATTCTATTTTGAATTGTGATTTTAGAAAGCTCTGTAATTTCCTTTTGCAATGTCAGAAATCCGTGTATTGAGGCATTGGCTAATTTTTCTATTTCCCCAGATATATTTACTATTGCTTTTTCCAATTCACTTACTCCAAAAGCCGGTATAACCCATCGAAGAAAAGAGAAAATTCCTTGTGGTCTCTCTATGAGTGGGTTGGAAGTTCGCTTTAAACGATTTAAAAATGTTCTATGCCAAGTATTAAGTGGAACTTCCCCAGGATGTATCTCAATGTCTGCAGTTATTACTCCTAAAGTACAAATTCCTCCCCATGTTCGAGGCAGAGCTTTGTAAGCTTTTTTCCCACATAACCAAAAGATCCCTATACCTTCTGGTACCCACCAAGCCAATCGCAATCCTGTATTTATCACGGTTGTGGTATTACAGTGAGTCCAATTTCCCACAAAAGTATGATTGCTACATAACTCCTGATTCATGTTTCCTGGTGGGTAACACCTAGCAACACAATGAACATGTGAAAAATCTCCTTTTCTTGGTGTTTCAATTTTCCATATTTGAAAGTCTTCTGTCTCTGTTAGGGTAGTATTATACCAGTATTTTGTCCAATTCATTTGTCTCGGAATAGGAATGCCAATTAATCTAAACCCTTGTTCGACCGATCTGGGAAGTGCTACACATAACCAACAATCAGATAAATTTAGATTTTCAGTAAAAGTTTTCATCAAGGAAACATGAACGTTTGTACGCCAATCAATCAAATCAAAGTTTTCCATTGATCTCTTTTGAACTCGTCTGATGTGGGGTATTATTGTATCATGATGAGTTTGTGGAACCCCGAGTTGGCGGTATCGCCGTTTAATGTCCAGGGGGTTTCCCTTCTCTGAATTCAACAGCCGAAATGAATAAAATATTCTCGGGTTTGATAGATGGTGTTTATAACAGCACCAATCTCTACGGCCATAAATTCCCCACAATAAATGGTTATAGCACGATGTTCCCTCGCCATAGGTATTATCACATAATCTAAGGTGATATCGAGGTACAGTGTTCTGAAAATGGGGGGGTTCACCTGAAAATTGTGTCCAAGGATTGAACCATTCGGACCAGCCATGATCAGAGGTCCAAGTGTTCCAGTTATTGTTATATTGAAGTCGTGTGTTAACACAGAATTGCAAAGTATTTCCAGATGGATAAATAGTTTTTCTGGACTCAATCTTTGGACAGCTAGACGTAAAAACGAGTTCCCCAGTCTTTGTCTTAATTGCCGCAAAGAAGCCTGCAGATTGCAAAACACAGTTACTATAAAGCACACGAGAGGCATTGGTATTGGAATCATGATAACGAATAGCAAATCTTACACAAGGTGAAATAACAACATTTACAGAGGGAAGAAAAAAGAACAAACTAAAATATTTCATCTTTCCTCGGGTTCCTTGCGGACATGAGAATGAGGGATCCAGGTCTCTTTTCCTGCAACTTTGACAGCATAAAAAGAAGTTAAAAGTACAACATAAGGTCCTTCCCATTTTGGTTCAAATCTATTTTTCCTCTTAAAATTTTTTATCAATACTTTATCTCCTGGTTGAATGTTATGTACTTGTATCTCAGGAGATCCACCTTGATACCAATAGGCATGCTTTCGCATTTCAAAGAAAGAATTTTGCAAGTACAGTATATATTGTGTCACTCGTTCATCTCCATCCAATAAACTTGTTTTTGCTGGCAAATAAGTGCCTGGAACAGCCAAAACTCGCCCAAACAATACTTCTGCTGGCGATAACCCAACAGGTTGTCTGGGTGTGTTCCGAATGTCCCATAGAACCAAATTCAAAGCCTCCGGCCATTTCAACCCTGTTGTTTTACACACTTTAACAATCTTTTCCTTTATGGTCGTATTCATTCTTTCTACCTGTCCAGAGGACTCAGGGTGATAGGGTGTATGTAAGTTCCCTGTGACTCCTAAAGCATTATAAACTTGGAACAGAATCATTGCTGAAAAATGAGCTCCTCTGTCCGAATCAATTACCTCAGGAACTCCATATCGGGGTATTAATTCTTTCAACAGCGCTTTCACTACAGTTTTTGAATCATTCTTTCTTGCTGGGAAGGCTTCTACCCATCCTGATAATTGATCCACAATCACTAACAAGTATGAATACCCCATTGCTTTTGGCATTTCAGCATAATCAATTTGTAATCTTTGAAAAGGAAACACCGCGGGCGGTCTTTTACCTTGAGGTGGCTGAATCCTAGTGGTAGCATACTGTCGGCAAAGTTTACAGCTTTCAGTAATCCTTTTCACTGCGGAGTAGATTCCGGGTGCAGCCCACAGCCGTTGAATTCTCTGTGCAAGTCCCTCAGGTCCCCCATGGCATTTTTCATGGAACCACCGAACAAGAGGTAGTAAATACCTTTTTGGGAGTAGAGGCTTGTTGGCCAATGTCCATTGTCCATCCTGTTGTTCCGCTCCAAGTCGTCTCCAAAATTTCATTTCTTCTTCTGGAAGAGCCTCATACATCTCTTCTGCACTTGGAAGCCTGTCAAGTTTCTCTGCTGCACACAAAACTGCCATAATAAGATGAATTTGTTTGGCTGCAGCTTTCGCAGCTTGATCAGCCAAGTGATTTCCTCGCGACAGTGCATCTTGGTGGTTTGTGTGAGCTTTTATATAAATTACTGCTATTTGTGCAGGTAACTGTATAGCTTCTAAAAGTTCACGTACCTCCTTTCCATGTGCAATGGTTTTTCCAGCTGAGGTCAAAAATCCTCTCTCTTTCCACAGGGTACCTGTAGCATGACAAACTCCAAAAGCGTATTTAGAGTCTGTATAAATGTTAGCTTTTAAGCCTCTTGCTAACTTTGCAGCCTCAGTAAGTGCTATGATTTCTGCACCTTGTGCCCCCACAGCACTAGGAAGAGGATTAGCTTTTAACACAGTTTTTTCTGTTGTTACTGCAAAGCCGGTATACCTTTTTCCTTCTTCGTAAAAAGATGAGCCGTCTGTAAAAAGGTTAATGTCTGGGTCACTCAGGGGTTGGTCTCGAAGATCATTACGTGGCTTACTGGATACTGCTAGCACCTGGGTACAGTCATGTTGATCCTCTTCCCCTTCAGTTGGCAAAGGTATTAAAGTGGCTGGATTCAAAGTATTGCACCTTTGAAGTGTGATGTTGTCAGCCAAAAGTAAAACCAGTTCATATCTATGTGCCCATTGCGGTGAAAGTGATTTTTCTGCATATTGTTTCAATAATATTTCAACTTCATGGGGTACGCATACAGTTAGGGGATGTCCCAGCACTATTGCTCTACATTTTTCTACCATTTCTGCTGCTGCAGCTACTGATTTTATACAAAATGGTGTCCCTTGTATAACTGGATCTAATTGAGCAGAAAAATATGCTACTGGTCTTTCATATGGTCCTAAAGTTTGGACTAACACTCCTCTACCGTTTCCCTTTCGCTCATCACAATATAATTTGAAAGGTTTACTATAATCTGGTAAACCTAAAGCCGGTGCGTGCATTAAGGCACCTTTCAGAGTTGTAAAAGCTTTTTGTCTCTCCGGACCCCATTTGATTGGTTCAATTTCCTCATTTCGTGTGGCAGCATGCAAGGGTTTTGCCAATTCACTGAAATTGGGTATCCAAGGGCGACAAAATCCTACTTGTCCTAAAAAACCCCGAATTTGTTTCTTTGTTACAGGTCTAGGTAATTCTTGGATTATTTTAATTCGCTCAGGATCTATTTCTCTTGTACCTGGGCTTAATATAAATCCAAGGTACTTCACTTTTTGTTGGCAAAACTGTAGTTTTGATGGAGATGCTCGATGACCTTTTACAACCAATTTATTACACAAATACCGAGTGTCTGTAACACAATCCTTCCTTGAACGACATACTAACAATAAATCATCTACATATTGTATCAATTCAGACTTACACGGAAAAACCAGATCAGCCAAATCCCCTTTCAAAATCTGGGAGAATATAGTTGGTGAGCTTGTAAATCCCTGGGGTAACGGGGTCCAAGTTAATTGTTTCCCTTGCCAAGTAAAGGCAAATATGTGCTGGTTCTCCTCAGCCACAGGTATGCTAAAGAAAGCTCCAGTCAAATCCAATACAGTGTAAAATTTTCCCCAGACAGGTATTTGAGTAACAATCAAATTTGGATCAGGTACAACTGGGTGGGGAACAATTACAAATTCATTTACTGCTCTTAAATCTTGTACAAATCTATATTCTGGATCCCCATCTTTGTCAAGTCGGTGTTTACTAACCGGGAGTATGGGTGTATTAAAAGAACTTCGACATTCTTTTAAAATCCCCTTTTCCAAAAATGATTTTATTTGTTTTCCAATACTTGGGATGGCTTCGGCCACAATTGGGTATTGTCTAATAGAAGGGGGAGTCCCTCCTTTTGTTTTAATCACTACAGGTTCTGCAGATTTTAATAGTCCAATATCATCTCCGGAGAGACTCCATATTTTTTTAGACACATTCTTTAACTCTTTTGGGATTTTAAGCTCACATTCTTGAATTTCTACAGTTTGCATTCCCATTATGATCAATCGAATTCCTTTGGGAGTTAGAGCTATGCATGTTTCCAATTCCTGTAATAAATCTCTCCCAAATAATGAAATAGGAGAAGTTGGCGAGATAACAAATCGACCCCATATCAAACGGTCATCAAAAACAATTGGAAGGGGAAGAGAAAGCGGCAACTTCTCTTCACCCAAAATTCCAGTAACCTTTACAAATTCATCAGATAACTGTGACACATGAAAATTTAACAATGATAAAGTTGCACCCGTATCTATTAAGAACTTAACAGGAATGTCATTTACCTTAGCTGTGATAAGTCCCTCGTTATCTACCTTAATCCCAGAATCCCAATCCATAAATTTCTCAGCGAGAATGTGGACGTCCCGGTCTTTCCGCTCCGTCTCTCCCGCCGTTGTTGGATGATGGTATCAGAGGACAATACCGAACAATATGTCCTAAATTATGACAGTAAAAGCATTCAAGATCATTAGTTCGAGAGGGAACGAATCTTTGTCTTCCTCGGTCCCCCCCTTCACAACCTCCATGGCCTCGTGAAAAACCTCTTCCTCTGCCGCGTTGGTAATTCTGAGTAATTGCGGCTGCCAGGAAATTAATATCCCTCTCTCGCTCCTTTCTCTCTTTTCTTTGATCTTGTTTCTTTTGCTCTTCACTTCTCCCATCATATACAAAGGTGGCAATACTAAGAATCTTTGTGAGGCTTTCGCCTTGCCACCCTGGCATATGTTTCTTGAAATATTTATTAATATCAGGTGCAGACTGATCCACAAATACACTGATTGCAAGGGGTTCCTGAAAATTGTCCCTTGTCATTCCTCCATATTTCAGGAGGGTAGCTTTTAACCGAGTCCAGTAATCACTGGGATGTTCATCAGGTTTTTGTCTACATTCCATTACCTTTGTCCAATTAGTAATTTTTTCGCCAGCTTGCCGAACAGCCTCCACCAGTTGCTGTAAGGCATCTCGTTGGAGTCTGGCGCCATCCTCAGTGGCCAAATTCCAATTTGGGTTTTGATCGGGCCAGGGCTGTAGCCCTTGAGCTTGACCTCTTTGTGCAATTTCCCGATCCTTTTGGAAAATTTTTTCCCTCTCTTCTGCTGTAAAGAGCTCTCTCATGAGGGTCTTTACATCATTCCAATTTGGAGAATAATCAGTAAAAATTCCAGATAGCATCTGAGCACATTTTTCAGCATCCTCTCTGATGCGTGGCATTTTTGATTGCCAGTTTACTAAATCTCCTTGTTTCCAAGGCTCATGTCTCACAACAGCTTGGACTGGTGGAATTTCTGGCGGAGCTCCAGGTCCAGCTCTAGGGTTTGGGATGTATTCCAACCTCATGGGATACATGCCAATTCCCTTGTCAGTGAAAGGATTCGATTCCTCCAGCACGGGTGCTGAAGGAATGGAAGGCTTCACTTGTTTAGGCTCTTTTTTGCCTTTCCTTGCATTTGCCCAATAGTACCAAATATACCAAAAATCAAGATCTTGACTCCCTTCATCCTCGAGGATTACCCTTAAGAATCTCAATTTATGCGCATCAAAGGTCCCTTTAGAGGGCCAAATATCTCTAGGTCCTCCACCTCGGACCCTAGTTAAAAATGGCCATTCTTCTTGACACAACAAAATCAATCTCCTTTTTCCTAACGTCCCGATCAACGGGATCTTATCCCAATTTTCCAACACCTCAGCAAGGGGCGTCCCCCTTTCAATGCTGGGTCCAATTCCCATTTTACCTTTTCCTTAATTTCCCGGGTTACCTTTGTTTCAAAAATTCCTCAGCAATTTTAAACACACAGGCTCCTAGTGTCTGAGTATACCCGCTCCCAAGACCACCAGGTGAACTCACCCTTGTTGCCGGCAATTAGGCGTTGGAGACGGGAATGCTCAGAGAATCGGAGCAGTGTCCTAGAGTCCCATCTGGGGTGCCAAATTCTGTTAAAGAAAATTGGCAGAGTCCGGGTCTCTAGGTTTGCTGGTTTTATTAACAACTCAGAGTTGGACCACCACCGCAGTGAATGGTACCTGACTCAAATTCACTACCGGTTTATATAGAAACTAATAATCAATTACATCATAAACATTTCATAAGCTTCTGTTAATAATCCACTAACTATTTCAATTTCTCTTTCTTTCTTCATCAAGAGTCCACAAAAGTCCATTCTTTTCCATTGTTTAGCTGATCTTTATGTTCTGGTTCCGCTCCGACTCCGGTCAACACCCCGTCCTCGATGTTCTTGCTGTGATCGGCGTCCTTAATGTTCTTGCTGTGATCAGCGTCCCGTCCTGATTCAGGTTGATCAGAGTCCGGTTCCCACCGCCAGTGTCTCCTAAACATTCAACCTTAACAACAGCTAAAATTATATTTAAAACCTTATTTATACTAATTTTTATTTCTAAGTGTCCTATATTTCTTTTAAGGTAAAGAAGAGGTTAACCATACATTCTCTTTACCAAAATCATCAGAAGGTAATACTTCTAGGCCTACTCCTGCTTAGCTACTCATTAAGCTTTGATTGATGATTTGTTCAGTCTTAGGTCAGGATTACAAAAGGAGCTTTGAGAACAATATTTGTGGACTGTGAAAGCCCACCTGTGTTTATTCAGATAGACTTATATTAATTATTCTATTCACTATTCTATTTCACCCCTATTGATTCTTGTTTCTCTAACTCATAAGAACTTTTTCATTAATCGTGTGGAAAATTTCTATAACAACAAGTCTATGGCCGTGGCAAAAGGCGAGTGCCCTCCTTGCCTACCTTGCCTCCACAGGTGCCTCTGAGCAATAGATATGAAGCCCTAGTGGAATACAGCCGGTCCAACGGGGATGTGGTGGAGAGGCAACCTATATCAGAGGTCCCACCACAGTCAGAAAAACCTGACAGGTGTATAGCTACCTCCTCCACAAGGAAGAAGAGAAGAGTTTTAGTGGTTGGAGACTCCTTTCTAAAGGGATCTGAGGGCCCAATATGCAGAGCTGACCCCCATCACAGGGAGGTCTGCAGCCTGCCTGGAGCCCGAATCAGGGATATCACCAGGCAACTTCCCAACCTGGTGAAGGCCACAGACTACTACCCCCTGCTGATCTTCCAGACAGGTGGGGAAGAAGCTGCATCCCGTAGTCTGAGGGGGATGAAGAAAGACTACAAGGCCCTAGGACGGTTGGTGAAAGAGTCGGGGGCACAAGTTGTTTTCTCCTCCCTCCTTCCATTTTCAGGGGATGACGTGGGATGGAATAGTAGGATTCTCTCTATTAACGCCTGGCTACAAGACTGGTGCTACAGGCAGGGCTTTGGGTTCTTTGATAATGGCTGGTTTTATAAGACAACAGGCGTGACAGTGATACATGGGAAAGGTTTATGTCGTAGGGGCAAAAGGGTTCTGGGACAGGAATTAGCAGGGCTCATTCGGAGAGCTTTAAACTAGATTCGAAGGGGGATGGGGTGGTAGCTGGGCTTGCACCACTGGGGCAATGCTCTAGTGTTGAGGTAGACCAGGAGGCCCCCCATCCCCCTGGGGTGAAATCAGGGGGTGAATCTGGGATGAAATCGGTGTGCCCAGCTCGCTCCCTGAAATGCCTGTACACCAATGCACGCAGCATGGGGAATAAGCAGGAGGAGTTAGAAATCCGTGTTCGGTCGGGGGACTATGATCTAGTGGCAATTACAGAGACTTGGTGGGACGCCTCGCATGACTGGAATGTGGTCATGGATGGCTATGTCCTGTTCAGGAAAGACAGGCCGCTAAGGAGAGGTGGTGGAGTTGCTCTTTATGTGAGTGAGCAGCTAGAATGTATTGAGTTCTGTCCAGAGGCAGATCAGGAGCGAGCTGAGAGTTTGTGGGTGCGAATTAAGGGGCAGGCTGGCAGGGGTGATACTGTTGTGGGTGTCTATTACAGGCCACCGGATCAGGATGAGGAGGGTGATGAGGCCTTCTACAGGCAGCTGAGAGCAGTCTCGCAATTACAGGGCCTGGTTGTCATGCGGGATTTCAACTACCCTGATATTTGCTGGGAAGCCTACTCAGCCAGCCATCCTCAGTCCAGGAGGTTCCTCCAGTGCATTGATGATAACTTTCTGATGCAAATGGTGGACGAGCCAACTAGGAGAGGAGCGCTGCTGGATCTTATCCTCACTAACAAGGAGGGTCTGGTTGAAGAGGTGAAGGTTGAGGGCAGCCTTGGTTGTAGTGACCATGAGATGGTAGAGTTCAGGATCTCCTGTGGCAGGAACAGAATAGGTAGCAGAATCACAACCCTGAACTTCAGGAGGGCCAACTTTGGCCTTTTCAAGCAATTGCTAGGGGAAATCCCATGGGACAGGGTACTAGAAGGTAAGGGGGCCCAAGATAGTTGGTTAGCGTTCAAGGACTGCTTCTTCCGAGCTCAAGATCAGAGCATCCCAACAGGTAGGAAGTCAAGGAAGGGTACCAGGAGACCTGCATGGTTGAACAGGGAACTGCTGGGCACACTCAAGTGGAAGAAGAAGGTGTACAGATCGTGGAAGGAGGGGCTGGCCACTTGTGAGGAATATAAGTCTGTTGTCAGAGGATGTAGGGAGGCAACTAGGAAAGCTAAGGCCTCCTTGGAATTAAACCTTGCAAGAGAGGTCAAGGACAACAGAAAGGGCTTCTTCAAATACATAGCAGGTAAAGCCAACACTAGAGGCAATGTAGGCCCAGTGATGAAGGAGGTGGGGGTCCTGGAGACAGAGGATAAAAAGAAGGCGGAGTTACTGAATGCCTTCTTTGCCTCTGTCTATACTGTTGGAGGCTGTCCTGAGGAGCCCTGGACCCCTGCGGCCTCAGAAGAAGTCAGGATAGAGGAGGAATCTGTCTTGGTTGATGAGGGCTGGGTCAGGGACCAATTAAGCAACCTGGACGTCCATAAATGCATGGGCCCTGATGGGATGCACCCGCGGGTGCTGAGGGAGCTGGCGGAAGTCATTGCTAGGCCACTCTCCATCATCTTTGCTAAGTCGTGGGCAACGGGAGAGGTGCCTGAGGACTGGAGGAAAGCGAATGTCACTCCAGTCTTCAAAAAGGGCAAGAAGGAGGACCCAGGTAACTATAGACCAGTCAGCCTCACCTCCATCCCCGGAAAGGTGATGGAGCAACTTGTTCTTGGTGCTGTCTCTAGGCACATCAAGGATAGGGGGATCATTAGGGGCACTCAGCATGGCTTCACCAAGGGGAAGTCATGCTTAACCAACTTGATAGCCTTTTATGAGGATGTTACCCGGTGGATAGATGATGGTAAAGCTGTGGATGTGGTCTATCTCGATTTCAGTAAAGCGTTTGACATGGTCTCCCACAGCATCCTCGCAGCTAAACTGGGGAAGTGTCGTCTGGATGATCGGGTAGTGAGGTGGATTGTAAACTGGCCGAAGGAAAGAAGCCAGAGATTAGTGGTCAGTGGGACAGAGTCCAGTTGGAGGCCTGTGTCTAGCGGAGTTCCGCAAGGGTCGGTTCTGGGACCAGTTCTATTCAATATATTCATTAATGACTTGGATGAGGGATTAGAGTGCACTGTCAGCAAGTTCACTGATGACACCAAACTGGGAGGAGTGGCTGAGATGCCGGAAGGCTGCGCAGCCATTCAGAGAGACCTGGACAGGCTGGAGAGTTGGGCGGGGAGAAATTTAATGAAATATAACAAGGGCAAGTGTAGAGTCCTGCATCTGGGCAAGAACAACCCCATGTACCAGTACAAGTTGGGGGCAGAGCTGTTGGAGAGCAGCGTAGGGGAAAGGGACCTGGGGGTCCTAGTGGACAACAGGATGACCATGAGCCAGCAGTGTGCCCTTGTGGCCAAGAAGGCCAATGGCATCCTGGGGTGTATTAGAAGGGGTGTGGTCAGCAGGTGGAGAGAGGTTCTCCTCCCCCTCTCCTCTGCCCTGGTGAGGCCGCATCTGGAGTATTGTGTCCAGTTCTGGGCCCCTCAGTTCAAGAAGGACAGGGAACTGCTAGAGAGAGTCCAGCGCAGAGCCACGAAGATGATTAAGGGAGTGGAACATCTCCCTTATGAGGAGAGGCTGAGGGAGCTGGGTCTCTTTAGCTTAGAGAAGAGGAGACTGAGGGGTGACCTCATTAATGTTTATAAATATGTAAAGGGCAAGTGTCAAGAGGATGGAGCCAGGCTCTTCTCAGTGACATCCCTTGTCAGGACAAGAGGCAATGGGTGCAAGCTGGAGCACAGGAGGTTCCACTTAAATTTGAGGAAAAACTTCTTTACTGTAAGGGTGACTGAACACTGGAACAGGCTGCCCAGAGAGGTTGTGGAGTCTCCTTCTCTGGAGACATTCAAAACCCGCCTGGACGCGTTCCTGTGTGATATGGTCTAGGTAATCCTGCTCCGGCAGGGGGATTGGACTAGATGATCTTTCGAGGTCCCTTCCAATCCTTAACATTCTGTGATTCTGTGATTCTGTGTGATTCTGTGATTCTGTGATCTCCTCCCCCAGCCCTTCAGCATTTAATTTGTGGTCACATCACTCAGTCTTGCCTGCATCATGGAGCCGTGGCTCAGTGCCAGCCCCACACATGCTGCCTCCATGTGAGGCTGCTGGGTTGTGGCGATGCCATTAAGGTAAACTGAGCCACAGCAGCAGCATTAAGTATTGGCACACAAGTGTCTATACCATTTTCTTGTTAGCTCGCACCCTTCAATTTTTCTGTGGAATGCATCTTCTAGGACTCTTCTGAATAACGCCAGGTACGTGCAGGTGTGCCCATAAGCTAGGAACTGCACAGGGAGCCACATTCTCTGAAAAAGAAAACATGTTCTTTGTTGTCAAATGAAGTAATGGGCATAAACCACATTTACATAGTGGTTCAACTGCAGAAGGGGATTCCAGGTCTAAGGATGTGGCAAGCATAATTTTTATGATAAAAGTTTTTCCTTTCAACAGTAAGATGGGAGACAAACAAAGGGAAAAGAGTGCAACTTCAAAATCGCTATAGAGCTTGTCTCCTGAACGGCACTATTCCAAGGCATGAGAATGGTTACATTGTGGATTTACTTTTGGAAAAGTGTTTTCATCATTCTCTTCTGGGCCCTTTACCTGGGCTTTCCTCTGTAAAATCTGGGGTTTTTTTCAGCAGCTGTTTTAGCATGCCACGATCCCAGGGTGATAATCCATGGACCTTTTTGCAGAAATCTGGGGGACCATTAATGTTTTATTGTCCAGTGGAGGAGTCTAGAAAGAAAGAAGCTAGCTTTGCTTGTGGAGGTGTCTGTCTTTTGGGATGTCTGCATAGCAATATTTTCCTTAGCTGAGGATGTCCAGGCAAGCTTTAAACATGCTGTTTGGCTCTTGTAGCAGTTTCTGGTAGCAGACCTAGCATGAGTTCAGCTCATTCTAGTTTAGTCTGCTTCTTGATTTTGGTAACAGCCATATAGATAGACTTATTGTTTCTGTGTTTAAAGGAATTGGATTGCTGAGGTGAAAAGGCTATTGTTTTTCTGCCTTTTAACATAATCTGATCTAGCTGAATGTGATGTTACTATGATTTTTTTCAGAGATGAGGGCTCTGACTTTCTGTGTAAAGCTTGTGTTGCCAAAAATGTGTTGAGCTGTATGATCCTCATCATCTAGACATCTCAAGGATTTGGTTTGACAGCAGCAAAAATCAGTTATGATATGCTGTGTGGGTCACTGAGTGGATTTGATCTCAAACTGTACTCAAAGCTAAACTTCTAATAATGAGTATCTCCCTAGCATGCAGGGCAGTACTGCCCCTGATACTACAGACAGACACAGGATGGGCTAACTCGTACCTTGGGTGTTCCTGTAATTATGATCTCATGGCAGAAATGTTGTAAGATGACAATGATGGTGACACCTGATTGCTACTGATATAAAGCTTTGCATTGTGCTTTATCAACTGCCCTGGTATCTTCATAACAGAAATACCTGGAAAGGATGGCAGCTTTATTTCAGCAGCGTCACCCAATTGAAGCAATTCTATGGTAATTTGTGCATAGATGCTATCGAATATGAGCTTTTTGTTCTACTGCTAATCAATGCAGATATATCAAAACCCCCTATTCTTTCTCTTAATTTCACAGTATTTCTGTGACTCCATTCAGTACTTTGAACTGTTAGGTTAAACTGGAGACCCTGCAACATAAAAGGCAGCGTGCATATGCTCAGAGTGAGCATTGTGTCCTTTCTATCCAAAAGTCAAGATTCTATCCAAAAGTAAGATTCAGCAAGACTGTGTGTTTTTCAGTAGGCATAAGGGAGAATGGGAGAAAGAATTAATTGTTCTCTAATTACTCCTTCAGCATTGGGCTCTTCATCTCCTGATCAGCTTGTGTGTTTGTGCATGTGTGCACGTGTTAGTGGGCTGAAAATAGGTCAAGGAGGGAGGGTACCACAGTACTCATCTCTTTCTTTCTCAGCACCTTGTTTCTCTGTGAGTGACGGAATCCTCAAACACAGATTCAGCTACTGTATTAAACTGAAAATTCTTTATTCTGGACCTCCCTCTACTGTCCAAATGAAAATGTAGCTGGTTAAGTACTCTTTTTTTTAACTTTCTGTTTATTTAGTTGATAGATCCACAGGAGTAAAACAACATTAATCTCCTTCTGGGTTCTCCATTGCCATCTTTTTTTCTGTGTCCCTGTGGAATATCACCATAATGTGTGCTACTCAGACTGATAACTGGGCAAACTCTTCAACTCAGACCTCTCTTTCAGTTGTTACTTCTCTGGTCTATCTAGATATCGTCATATAACATCTCAAATCCATAGCCTTTCCTATTTATTTATGCAGCTAAAATTCTTGTCTGGGATCCCAAATTATGACTCAGTTGCTCCAAAAGCCTTTTTTCATCCTTGAGAAGAGGAAAGATGCAGTCTTGCTTCCTATGCATCTATTCTCAATGTAAATAAAATTTCCTCAGCCTATCATTTTCATCATGTCACCTGTCTAGTTTCATTCAGACCATGACTCTCGCTCTTTGTCATGTCAAATACAAGTATTATCCTTACTTATACAGCCCCCAAAGCCTACCTGTCAGCTCTGATTTTTAATATAACTATTTTTACAAATAGTCCAGTATTCACTTTGCTGTGATGATGGCCTGTTCAGTCGTACTAATTGTCCAAGCTTCTCCAACTACGCATATTTACCTCTGGCCTTATGTTTAGGTTAGATCTTTGTAGCAAATATCCTCAATATGTTGCATCATTATATATGATTCAGCCTTGACTCTTGATTAGGCCTCCAAAACTGCTACAGTAATGTTAATATTAATCATATTATCTGCTGTACACTGACAGCCAACAGAGATCCATGTGTTGACACTGTAATGTTCTCACAACAGTTTCTCAACTTTGCTCAAGACAACGATGCAGCTCATCAGAAATATGTTCTACAGAACAGCCTATTTGTGTAGAAGCAGCTATTCATTTTTTCAGAAACTAACTGGACACATAACATGTAGTCAATTGGTGCCTGTACTATTCATATGTGTGCCCTAATTTTCTGTAGTTTTCTCCACTTCCTTCAACTGTTGTTTCATATTCAAGAAAAAAAGGACCCTGCAGTCAGGCAGCCTGTAGCTTCAATAAAAATTGTGGCTATATCTTCTTGGTACATCTGTATGATGCTAAGAACATCTGGAATGTGACTGCATACTGCACAGGCATCTAAATAATACAGTAGATATTCAACAAAACTGATTTCTGAGAGCACCTGCAGAGGCTTCTTGCAGTTATATTATGAGACTTAGTTTCAGTATGATGTGTTGCATTGTATTTATTTTTGGTGAGAGAATGAGAGGAAAAGGTGTTGAAAGAGTTGATCTGAACAGGGTAAAAAGATTCCTCAGTAGGGAAGGATAACTAATTCAGTTTTAATCCTGCAATGCAAAGGACAAGCTAACTTTATCTGAGCAGTACAGGCAGAAAGTTTTAAAAGAAAATGCGTAACTCTTACTTTGGCTTCAGTGGGGCTGTGTAAATAGGGACTTGGTGAGTCAGCCGATGTAGAAAAGGAGTTCCATCAGAGCTTCCTCATCAAAAATTCTTTACTTCGTTAATTTATCTAATTTATTAATCTTTCAGACATGATGCAAAACTTATTCCTTTGAGTGCGATTTTGGGTAAAAGGTGAAGAACTCCAGTCCTATTTTACTACTTTTCTGTTAACTAGTGGGAAACTAGTATCTTGGGAAAACAGTGTTAAGTATGGACAGTATGAGTTCATGCTGCTTTACACATTCCTAATTCATAGTTGGGTGCTAAGGATAGTGCATGGGTAGTTACATGGCCAATGCAATATTACTGACCAAAGAAATGAAATATATGAAGTAACAACTCTGGATTTATTATTATAAACTTGAAGTGCAGTATTAGTAATTTGTTGCAGTCACTTCTTTGCTCTGAAAAATAAAAAAATGGTGTGAGTGAGATGCAGCATTCAGGGTCTCTTTTAAAAAGTTTTCCTTATGTTTCAATGAAACTCAGTTTTGATTTGGAAGATGTGTTGTGATGGTCCTTTGGTTTCAGCTAAGTGGAGTGCTTGTCAGAAGGCAAAATTGAGTCTCAAGACTTTGTATATAGTTATCTGTTCAAGGACTTCTAGTTTGTCAGAACAGAACAATACACCATGATTCAAAGGCTGTAACCAGTATAGATCTAATTATTTCAAAATGTGTCTATGATTCTTCAGCCAGGCAGTATAAATCCATCAAAGGCTTTGAAAAAAGCAATCAAATTTTGCAGGTGTAATATTTCATTTTAATTAACAATTCTTCGCTGTAATGAGCTTCCAAATGTTTCTTGTATTTGTTGAGTTTTCATAAAGCCATATAAAGTTTTAAGCACTTTTAATCTTAGGTTTAATCATAATTACAGTGTGCTAGCATGGACAAAGAATGACATCAGAGTTGCAGACATTTTCTTTGGTTATAAATTAGCATTGTGTGAAAAACTGGAAAATTAAATATTTAGCAATGAAATAATCTTGAAAGTCTTTGAATCCTTATTTTTAATCCTTAAAATCACAAGTTCAATAGCATCACTGGAAACTGTTATTTAAATTTATTGAACATATCTGAAACAAATTAGAGAGTTTCAAACAAACTCAGATGAAGTGTCTCTGCCCAAAAAGTTCAATCTAAAAAACAAAGCAGACCAGTCGACAAATTAAATTAAAATGGGAAGTCTCAGCTTCCTATAAAAAATATAAAACCAATAGCTGTATTAACAAAAATGGGAGGAGTTTTGAAAACTATTTTGTGAAAGAAGATATTCTGGCTGCAAAACTCCAACTCTTTGAACAAGAGTTTTTATGCACCATTGCTTATGCCTAAACTGTCTTTAGGTATTTGCTGTCTTCCCTTTAGAGCAGCTGAGGAAAGTCTGAGCTTTGACTTACTTATTGGTCCCACGAATACTGCCCTAACACTGCATATTAGAGAAGAGATGGTACTGTGTTGCTTTATTCTTCTGTTAACATTAAACTATTTGGATGAAAGTGTTTGCAAACAAAGTCTTCAAATGGCAACTACAATGAGATTAAACATTTTTCCTGTTGCAACTTGCAGGACCTACTTACTACAATTTCAGAATTTATACAATGGTTTTTTGTATGTCAAATCTACTTGCAGTTCATTCTGTGATGCAGATGATGTGGTGAAAAGTAATTTCACAATATGAGATAAAATAATCTGTTTCTGAGACATAAATTAACTGTATGCTTGACTCCATATAGGCAATGTAGCAGAAGTTTGTAGCTGTCTCACAGTTCTTAAAGTTTTCCTTTCATGTTGAGCCTTCTCACCCTGACATTTGATCAGCAAATTTTCATTTGCATCCTTGCAAAAACAGTGTGAAGTAGCCTAAGCAAAAGTGAAAGTTTAAATGCATTTGCAAACTTGATGAACTATCCAATGCTTGTTCCTTTTGAAATTGTTCTATAGAAAGATATGCCTAAAAATGTTTTGACATCATAAGGCTTTAACATAAATTCAGGACAACATATTAGTGAGTTTTACTTTATTCCTGACTTTTCTGCAATCTTTTCATTCAAGCACTTATAATCGTCAGTAATTTCACTGATTGCTTTGACCTACCTGATGTTCGTGAGGAGCCTGTGGATATCTCATGTTACAATTAATCAATCATCATTCATTAATGAATTTAAAAAAATAAGTATTAGCCATGAATTTGAAGTAAACTTCACATGTCACAATTCCTGAATTCCATGGAGCTACTGGAGATTTCCAAGAGTGATTTTCACAAAGCATTCTACAGTTTGAAAATCAGTTGCCTTTAAAACTAGGCCATTCTGGGAACAATCAGATTTTTTTTTCCTTAGGGTTTGTTTTTTTTATTATATAGTGATAACTGTATAGTAAGAATACCATTGGAAAGAACTGTATAGTAAGAATACATACACTCTTTACAAATCTAAGAAGTGAGCCTAAGGGCTATGAAAGCTTGCCCTTTTAAAGCTGGATGATAAATCTACTGAATATAATACCATATGTACCAAGAAAAACCTGATAAATAACCTACAGACCACACTTTCTTAGGGATATTTTGATCTTGTCTGCCAATATAGTAAGCACTCTAGTTCAGTGGCATAACATTTTTCACACTGACTGATTTTCAGTCTCTGACTACTTTCAATAGTGAAACAGTGTGCACATAGAATCTCTAATGGATTATTGTTATTATTGTTATTATTATTATCAGTACTCTAGCATTTTAGGAAGCATTTCTTCTCAGAAAGGGTCATTAGACATTGGAATGGGCTGCCCAGGGAGGTGGTGGTATCACCATCTCTGGATGTGTTTAAGAAAAGACTGGACATGGCACTTAGTGCCATGGTCTAGTTGACAGGGTGGTGTCAGGGCAATGGTTGGACTCGATGATCCCTGAGGTCTCTTCCAACCTGATTGATTCTGTGATTCTGTGATTTACCTAATAGGTTTGGAGGTCTGCATAACTTTATAGAATGATACCAGAAATACTGTATTATATTGAATGCAATCAAGGCACAGTCTCTTTTAATTATATTTATGTGTAGTTGTGCAGACAGCTGGGAAGTTTGTGAAGAAGATGATTATATATTTATATAGGAATGAGTACAAGATTAAAATAATTTTATCCATTTATGCTTCAGTACTTATTCTAGTGTTTACCACCCTTTAATTATTTAATACCAAATCCTACATAGATGGTTTTGCTATATTTTAACCCAGATAATCTCTCTCTGCTGCACTCCATGACTTCTTCCTAGCAACTGTTCTGGAAATAAATATTGCAGTGTTCTACCCATAGTAAAGTTAGTTGATATATAATTTTTTATTTAGCTTTGCTGTTGGTTTTGCATTGACATGAGGAGGTGCTAATGACTGGTTTCTATTCATATATTAGAACCTCAGAAAAAGGTATAGGAAGTAGTTCTTAGCTGAGAACTAAGATGAGAAGTGTAAGCAACAGAAACTAATAAATCAAAAAAACTTAGGTCCTACAGTGAGCAGAAGTAGGACAGTCTTCTGTTTGTCATGTTTCTACAGCAGTTAATGGAGAAGGAATGAAATTTTCCTCAGCAAGGTAGCTACTAAAAACCAGGAGAATCTGTTATTCTTGAGAATTATCACCACAAACTATTATGAAGTCATACATTTCAGCAAGCACTTTGGCACTTTGGGGTTACTACAAGAAGCAACTGCAAAGCGTTATAATTTCCTTAACAAGGTACTTGAAACTTCCCTTACAAAGCAAACGAATCAATAATTTCTATTGATCAAGGAGAGCTGATCTCTGCGAAGGCCATTTCATTATGGATTTTAAATCAATCGGCGCAGATCAGTTTTTCTTGAAGCAAGCACTGGAAAGAGCCATTAACTACTTAACCTAATATACTTCACAGGTGTAGAAGGACAAGACTGCCAGAAGGCATTTGCAGCTGAAGAATGAGATGGATTTTAAATTAAGGAGAAGCCTGTGCATAACAGGTGGAGAACCATGATCTTGGGAGATCAACACCACAATGTTAAGAGCCTGTCTAAATATGGTACAAATTAATTACACCATAGACTAAAGCACCTGATCAGAATTTTGTGTGATGATGGAGTGGAAAGAAACAAAGAGTTGTTTGGAGTTTGTCTGGCTCTATCTCTGAGTTGTACTCCCTTTTGTTGTTCTGTTCATGCTGAATTTCATTCCTTGTTTTAATGGATTTTATTGCAGTGAAGCAATCATAATGTACCTCATAATTCCTCAAGGAGAGTCATCAGGACGCAAAATCATTCCTTGGCTCTTCTAACTGCATTTCTATGTATCATTACAACTTTTCCTATTGTCCTAAATCTATTGGGCAAGGAAAATGCAGAAAATGTTGGTTGTATGACAGTGAGAATAGCAGCACCATGTGGCTTGTGCTTGACTTTGCAACATTTAAAATCCTACAGTAAAATCTCTGATTGACTCCCTCTGATGCATGCTGGTTATTATTATGATACACATGAAAATAAGTAATTTATTTTAGCTCATGAAAGATAGCAGATTTTGTTTTAGAAACCTTGATCCTCTGCATATGAGACAGAGTGTATTTGGGGCAAGCATATGACTCCACCTTCAAGAAGTTATTAAAACCCAACAGCTTTCACCCTCTGCTGTTAACCTTCACTACTTTGTGTCTACTTCATTATTCACAGAAAGCTATGAAGCCATCTCTGAGCTCATATACAGGCATGTATATATCCAACAATATGGATTACAATGAATCAAATTGACCTGGACCTCAAGTAGTGCCTCAGGTAGGGCTTTGCCAACCTAGTCTCCTGATATTTAGAAACCTGCTCTGTATTATTTCAATTCAGTTCTGACATAAGGGCCCTGCTAGTCATTTCTGGAGGACCTGTGTATGCCTCTTTCTGCTAGTGCAAAGGACTCTCAATAATGAGACTGTATTCTGAGCACCTTCCAGCATCACACCTACTGTGCCCCTGTGCATCTCCCTCCTGGGGGAGGAGCTGTGTGACACCTTTGAGTGTCACTGTCAACCATGGCATTTTGACAAAATCCTGCCACACCTGTCACAAAAGTGAGGCAGTGACATAATAATGAAGGATGCCATTATTTGCACTCTTATTCTATTGTTTTATTTGTTCTTTGTAAACCAACCCTAAAATCACTACAGATTGTTTCACAGCCTGTGTAATGATATTTCCTTATTAATAAATCACTCCAGAGATTGTGCTTTACTTGGAAAGAAATGGAAACATTGATGTGATTCTGTTTTGCTAGCCACCAAATTTTCAGTGCTCAGCAGGGTGCAAACAACAGAAGTCCCAGGTAACGGATTTTGTGCCAGCCACACAGACCTATAAATCCTGGTCTTGACCATGCAATATAAAGAATAAGCAGTGTTTATTGATGAGTAAAGTATACCTAAAGCACCCAGAGATGTATAAAGTCTGTTAGCTGGACTGAGTTTGGGTGGAATTTTGGTTATATGGGTGAAAGTAGGGCTTAATTAGGACATGCTGCCCAAAACCAGACCAGCCTGTGAAACACTTCCAGTAGTATCTGTTGGTTGTTATATTTACATATTGGTAGTGCCAAAGGTGCTTATTTCATATGCCACATCCCATGCATGCTAATTTTGCACCCATATTTCAGAGGTTTGCCTTAGATATTGAAACAACAACTGAGTAGCCTCTGCTAGCTAACATTATTTCTAAGATACATTCAAATGAGAACTACCACTTCAGAGTGAGCAACTGACAGTCTGGTTGTGGCTGGGACGGAGGCAACAGTACTGAAGCAAGAAATCCCAGAGCAACTTGACAAGAAAATGTAAGGAAAAAAAGGGGAAGAGGGCAGAGAAAACAAGTTGGTGGGTGTACATGTGCATGAATGAGAAGAAAGAAGATCCTTTTATTTTTTTTTTCATTTTTGACAGCCATCTATCAGATTATCTTTCCATACAGAAAAATGACAGCAACACAGTAGAGATATCTTGCTTTAAACTGATTGCACTGCATACCTAGCAGGTTAGCTATATCATTGTAGAGCTCAGTGGGGAATTAGCCTTAATGAGAAGGTAACTAACTGGCACGTTTACCTACTAACAGCTACTTAGTGTTGTTATGAACAGAACTAACAGGTACACATTATCAATACTCCACGACGCCAATATCTGTCAGGTTTGAGCTGTTAGATAGTCTGTCAAAAGCTTAGGAAGCAACTCCTTTAGAATGATACAGCTATACAGCAGGAAATCTAATGAAGAGGTCTTGAGAAAATATTGCTTTGCCCTGACCTTTCAAGTGGATTTGTGAAAGGAAAGAATGATTTTGGCTTCTGAAATAAATGTCAGGTTTCATAAGTACATTTACAATCCTTTATCCATTTAAGTTCTAATGCAGAACAGAAGTAATAATAATGACACATTAGAAGAAAACATGATTGAAATCTGTCAGTATGACATTTCAGTAACTGTGCTACATCCTGTCTGTAGTTAGTGTTGGATGAGTTGTCAGCAGTTCAAGACCTTCTATAATTTGGTCCTTTAAACATTAACAAAAGTCTGAAACTGATGTAAAGGGTATAGAGAGGTTTTAGGTCAAATCTGCTTGTATTTAATTTAAAATGTAAAAAGGTGATAGTGAAATTCAAAAAAAGAAACCAACTATTCAAAATATGGTATGCAGGATATATGCTTTTTTTTCAAAATATGTGTTGAGTTTCATGTTAAAAGATATTTTACCTTTTACAAGTATGTACAGCTTCCTGTGCTGAGCAACATGCAAGGGGTATCTAGCTGAGAGGCTGGCTAGGTTACTGCAGAAGTTTTTGGAAACTTAAATGAAGGTTCTTAAACTTCTTAACATACAAACCTACTTTCAGAAAAAATATTATTATTTTATTATAATCTGATTTTTATATATATTTGTTATACTTCTTATATTTTTATATATATATTTTTATATATATTTCTTGTCAAGGACAACAAGAAATGCTTCTATGGGTATGTCAGTGATAAAAGGAAGACTAGGGAAAATGTGGGTCCTCTCTGGAAGGAAACCGGAGACCAGGTTACCTGGGGTATTGAGAAGGCTGAGGTACTCAATGACACTTTTGCCTCAGTCTTCACTGGCAAGTGCTCTAGCCTCACCACCCAAGTCGCAGAAGGCAGAAGCAGGGACTGGGAGGATGAAGAACCGCCCACTGTAGGAGAAGATCAGGTTCGAGACCATCTAAGGAACCTGAAGGTGCACAAGTCCATGGCTGGATGGCCAAGCCCAGAGAGTGGTGGTGAATGGGGCAAAGTCCAACTGGCGGCCAGTCACTAGTGGTGTTCCCCAGGGCTCAGTTCTGGGGCCGGTGCTGTTCAATATCTTTATAGATGATCTAGACGTAGGGATTGAGTGCACCCTCAGCAAATTTGCAGATGACATCAAGCTGGGTGGGAGTGTCGATCTGCTGGAGGGTAGGAAGGCCCTACAGAGGGATCTGGACAGGTTAGATAGATGGGCCGAGACCAACAGCATGAGGTTCAACAAGAACAAGTGCCGGGTCTTACACTTTGGCCACAACAACCCCATGCAGCGCTACAGGCTGGGGGAAGAGTGGTTAGAAAGCAGCCTGGCGGAAAGAGACCTGGGGGTGCTGATCGACAGCCGACTAAGCATGAGCCAGCAGTGTGCCCAGGTGGCCAAGAAGGCCAATGGCATCCTGGCCTCTATTAGGAATAATGTAGCCAGCCGGTCTAGGGAAGTGATCGTCCCTCTGTACTCGGCACTGGTGAGGCCGCACCTTGAATCCTGTGTTCAGTTCTGGGCCCCGCACTTCAAGAAAAATGTTGAGGTGTTGGAGTGAGTCCAGTGGAGGGTGACCAAGCTGGTGAAGGCTCTGGAGGGTCTGACCTATGAGGAACGGCTGAGGGAGCTGGGGTTGTTTAGCCTGGAGAAGAGGAGGCTCAGAGGTGACCTTATTGCAGTCTACAACTACCTGAAGGGAGGTTGTAGTGAAGTGGGAGTTGGCCTCTTCTCCCAGGCAACTAGCGATAGGACAAGAGGACATGGCCTCAAGCTTCACCAGGGGAGGTTCAGGTTGGACATTAGGAAGAATTTCTTTTCAGAAAGGGTTATTAGACATTGGAATGGGCTGCCCAGGAAGGTGGTGGAGTCACCATCTCTGGAAGTGTTTAAAAAAAGACTGGACATGGCACTTAGTGCCATGGTCTAGTTGACATGGTGGTGTCAGGGCAATGGTTGGACTCAATTATCCCAGAGGTCTCTTCCAACCTGATTGATTCTGTGATTCTGTGTGAGGTGCATCCACGGGTTCTGAGGGAACCGGCAGATGAAGTTGCTAAGCTGCTATCCATCATTTTTGAGAAGTCGTGGCTGTCTGGTGAAGTTCCCACTGACTGGAAAAGGGCAAACATAACCCCCATTTTCAAGAAGGGAAGAAAGGAAGACCCAGGGAGCTACAGGCCAGTCAGTCTCACCTCAGTGTCTGGCAAGATCATGGAGCAGAACCTCCTGGAAACTATACTGAGGCACACAGAAATCAAGGAGGTGATTGGTGACAGCCAACATGGCTTCACTAAGGGCAAATTGTGCCTCACAAATTTGGTGGCCTTCTACAACAGGGTTACATCACTGGGGGATAGGGGAAGAGCAACTGATGTCATCTACCTGGACTCGTGCAAAGCATTTGACACTGTCCCACATGACATCCTTGTCTCTAAATTGGAGAGACATGGACTTGATGGATGGACCACTTGATGGATAAAGAATTGGCTGGATGGTTGAACTCAAAGAGTTACAGTCAATGGCTCAATATCCAAGTGGACACCAGTGACGAGTGGCGTTCCTCAGGGGTCGGTATTGGGACCGGTCCTGTTTAACATCTTTGTCAGCAACATGGACAGTGGGATTGAGTGCACCCTCAGCAAGTTTGCCGACGACACCAAGCTGTGTGGTGTGGTTGACACACTGGAGGGAAGGGATGCTATCCAGAGGGACCTTGACAGGCTTGAGAGCTGGGCCTGTGCGAACCGCATGAAGTTCAACAAGGCCAAGTGCAAGGTCCTGTGTGTGGGTTGGGGCAATCCCAAGCACAAATACAGGCTGGGTGGAGAATGGATTGAGAGCAGCCCTGAGGAGAAGGACTTGGGGATAATGGTTGACAGAAGCTCAACATGAGCCGGCAGTGTGCTCTTGCAGCCCAGAAGACCAACCGTATCCTGGGCTGCATCAAAAGCAGTGTGGCCAGCAGGTCAAGGGAGGTGATTCTGCCCCTCTACTCCGCTCTTGTGAGACCCCACTTGGAGTACTGTGTCCAGCTCTGAGGGCCCCAACGTAAGAAGGACATGGAGCTGTTGGAGTGAGTCCAGAGGAGGGCCACGAAGATGATCAGAGGGCTGGAGCACATCTGCTATGAAGACAGGCTGAGAGAGCTGGGGCTGTTCAGCCTGGAGAAGAGAAGGCTCTGGGGAGACCTTCTAGCAGCCTTCCAGTACCTGAAGGGGGCGTCCAGGAAAGCGGGAGAGGGACTTTTTACAAGGGCAAGTAGTGACAGTATGAGGGGGAATGGTTTTAAACTGAAAGAGGGTAGATTTAGATTAGATATTAGGAAGAAATTCTTTGCTGTGAGGGTGGTGAGACACTGGAACAGATTGCCCAGAGAAGCTGTGGCTGCCCCCTCCCTGGCAGTGTTCAAGGGTAGATTGGATGAGGCTTTGAGCAACTTGGTCTAGTGGAAAGGTGTCCCTGCCTGTGGCAGGGGGGTTGGAACTAGATGATCTTTAAGGTGCCTTCCAACTGAAACCATTCTATGATTCTATGATAGCTGCATGGCATTTTAGTACTGCAGTTTGTATGACTCTATTTTTGTTACAAAATGGGAATGTTAATGAATGGGTTTACCCAACGATTAAAACGAAGTACACATTGGATGAGCTTTTTGCTGTATCAGAGTTAAACTCTACATTGGTCCTCTTTGTCTTGCAATTTTAAGTTTGAGATTGGTTTTTAATTGATTTTAAATCAACACAAATCACAACATTGCTGCTGTTATGAGCTGGCACAAAACACTTAGCTAAAAAAAATCCACGGCATCATAGGAGATGGGTTACAATACAGATTATGCTGGTAGTGAGTCAATTATTTACAGTGTAGCAAAGGAGGAAACAGTACTGAGAAACAAAATATCCCTGAAAAAATGGTGTGAATAGGAGCATTTGTATGCTACATATAGCTTTTAATCGGGTAGTTAGATTTAAAATAATTATAATTTCAACTGTAAAGCCACTGCTTTATTTTTTTACTCAGACAGAATTCAAAATAGGGAAGAATTTTAACACCTTCTAACATTTCTTATTAGCTTTTTAGCAGAGGGACAGAATATTACTTCCTTGTGTTTGATTATAAAGTGATCAATTGGGAATAACAGCAAAAATCAGCCTTTGCATGATAGTAACTGTATTTTGTGTTAATTTGAAATATATGTGTTTTACAGTGTAAAGGTATTGGGAGAAGATACATTTCCTTTAGAAATCTGTATTATGAGGGAGGAAATAAAAACAACACATTTTATATTAAGTAGTACATCATTACTTAATACATCATTACACAGGACATCATTACCCTGAGAAAGAAATTGTTTCTTCTTCATCTGATTGATAGCTGAGAGAAGAATACTAGAGCCTCTCAGTCAGTCTTTTTTCTCATCTTCTTTCAAAAAGTGAATGTTTTTTCAAGTGATGAGTGTTGCAGTATGATACTAGTCGAGGCTCTTTTTGCCTTAAGAGGTAAATCCATGTAAAACACAGGAAGAGATTTCTAGGAGAAAGATATGAATGTACAGGAGTAAAGCAAAATCTCCGCTATTCACTTTATAATGCCAAACAACTGCTACTTGTTCACATGCTCTTTATATGCAATCAAAGGAATAGAATGTCATGGGGAAACTTTGGTTAGAAAAATGACTGCTGAGACCTTTACATAATTTACTGAGGACACACGGACCAAAATTATATACATTATTTGAGTGTCATGTTATTCTTTAACTATATGGTCTTGGAGATGAGGGGAGTAGGATATTTACAACCACCAGTTATCAGAGTAGCCATAACATTTATTTGAAGATAAGGCATATGCTTATCCTAGCTCCCACGAAAACATCCATCGTTCTACAAATACTCTCCACTGAACTAAAATTTATTTAAAGGAGAAGTTACCATTAAACACAACCATGCTCAACTCTTTTTATCACTCAAAACAAACATACCACAATTATTTTCTGTGCTGCACGTAAAGAAATACAACTGAGATATAACTGCAGGTATTACACAAAAGAGCATTGATTTCCAAGAGCAGAATAATGAAAGGCAGTGTGGTGGCTCAGACTTAGAATGTCCTGAGTTGGAAGGGACCCACAAGGATCATCAAATCCAACTCCTGTCCCAGCATAGGACAACCCTGGAATTCACACCATGTGTTTGAGGGCATTTTCCGAATGCTTCTTGAATGCTCTCAGGCTTGGTGCCATGACTGCTTCCCTGGGGAGCCTGTTTCAGTGCTCCACCATCCTCTGGGTGAAGAACCTTTTCCTAATATCCAACCTAAACCTCCCCTGGCATATCTTCCTGCCATTCCCCTGAGTTCTGTCACTGGTCGACAGGGTGAAGAGGTCAACACCTGCTCCTCCACTTCCCCTTGTGAGGAAGTTGTAGACCACAATGAGGTCTCCCCTCAGTCTTCTCTTCTCCAAGCTGAACAGACCTAGTGGCTTCAGCTGCTCCTCCAGAAGGAGGATCCAGGGAACTACAGGCCTGTTAGTCTGACCTCGATGCCAGGGAAGATTATGGAGCAGATCATCTTAGGTGCCATCATGGGGCACATACAGGACAACCAGGCAATAAGGCCCAGTCAGCATGGGCTTATGAATGGCAGGTCCTGCTTGACTAACCTGATCTCCTTCTATGACAAGATGACCCACTTAGTGGATGAGGGAAAGGCTTTGGATGTTGTGTACCTGGACTTTAGTAAGGCCTTTGACGCAGTCTCCCACAGCATTCTCCTGGAGAAACTGGCTGCTCATGGCTTGGACGGGCGTACACTTCGCCGGGTAAAAAAATAGCTGGATGGCTGGGCACCAAGTGTTGTGGTGAATGGAGTTAAATCCAGTCGGCGGCCGGTCACAAGTGGTGTTCCTCAGGTCTCAGTATTGGGGCCAGTTCTCTTTAATATCTTTATCAATGATCTGGATGAGGGGATCGAGTGCACCCTCAGTAAGTTCGCAGACGACACCAAGTTGGGCAGGAGTGTTGATCTGCTTGAGGGTAGGAAGGCTCTGCAGAGGGATCTGGACAGGCTGGATCGATGGGCCAAGGCCAACTGTATGAGGTTCAACAAGGCCAAGTGTCAGGTCCTGCACTTGGGGCACAACCCCATGCAACGCTACAGGCTTGGGGAAGAGTGGCTGGAAAGCTGCCTGGTGGAAAAGGACCTGGGGGTGTTGATCAATGGCCAGATGAATATGAGCCAGCAGTATGACCAGGTGGCTAAGAAGGCCAACAGCATCCTGGCTTGTATCAGAAAGAGTGTGGCCAACAGGACTAGGGAAGTGATTGTCCCCCTGTACTGGGCACTGGTGAGGCCACACCGCAAATACTGTGTTCAGTTTTGGGCCCCTCACTACACAAAAGACACTGAGGTGCTGGAGCAAGTCCAAAGAAGGGCAACGAAGCTGGTGAAGGGTCTAGAGAACAAGTCTTACGAGGAGCGGCTGAGGGAACTGGGGTTGTTTAGCCTGGAGAAAAGGAGGAGGCTGAGGAGAGACCTTATTGCTGTCTACATGGGAGAGCAACATGGTTGCTCATGTCAAGTCTGCACCTCCCTTGACACAGCTTTGAACCATTCCCACATGCCCTATCAACTGATACCAGGGAAAAGACATCATCAGCTCCCTCTCCATTTCCCCTCCTCAGGAAGCTGCAGAGAGCAAGGAGGTTGCCCCTCAGCCTCCTCCAATCCTGTCCTGGTTTAATTGGGATTTTATTTCAGTTTGTGGCCAGACATGGTGATCAAGGCCCTTAGCAGTTAAATCCAGTGCAGCTGACCCAGGCTGGCCCACAGGTGTATTCTGTATCATTAACAACCAAGTTCCCTATAAAAGGGAGGGCTTGGTTAAAAGATGTGGGACTGTTTTTGCTCTCATCATCTCCCTTTTTCTCATTGTCAATGATTGGTATTCCTGGAACCTACTGCAACTGTGTCTAAGCATACTTTGTGTGTTTTATGTTATAATTTATATTGGTTTCTTTATTTTATTGAAATGGTTTAATTTTAACCCATAAGCCTCCCTTGTTTTCTCAATTTTCCTTTCTTGGTTGGGGAAGGGACATTGGGTGAGAGAAAAACTGCTATTGTTTAGCCCCAGGTGTGGCTAAATGAGGACAGTTTGTTTGGTGCCCAGTGTAAATAGATCACCTGAGAGAACTGTAGACTTTTGATCTAAGAGTCTCAGAGGGTTGAAGTTTTCACAGATTTGACTGGTTTTGTTCATTATGTTGGTGTCAGTAGCAGTGTCACTGGGTGGGATTCTCTGGGGTTTGGTGTTACGGTTGCTTTTGTGGTGGCTAATCAAACGTGTGGCTTTGCTGCTGTTACTGCTTTTGTGTGGTTTATCACTTCTGGGCACGGACTTAAAGGTATTAGTCTGCTATGTGGTTTGGCATTGGTTTATGGTGTTATAAATTCGTTTGGAACTGGGACCATTTCTGATTTCTATGGAATGGGAATGAGTGACCTGTATGTTCTTTTTCCCTCAAAGCTGATCTCATCGGCTTTTGAAAATTTTGAATACCTGTGGGATGTTTTGACCATCATGCTCATATTGTCAGGCCTTTTGAACGTTGTTCAGTTCCTGCTCTCGCTTCAACGTCTGTATAAGAGCAGATATGGCACAGCTGCTGCAACTACTGTAACAGACACTGCAGCTGCCCCGGTCCCCACAACTGGAATCGCAGATACTCGGACCCTGCCAGTCCCTACAGCAGGCACCCCGGCTACCCCAGAGGCTATTCAGATCTCCGCACTGGGCATTGCGATTGCTCAACTCCAGGAAGCACTTGCTGCGATGACCCAGACCTTGGCAACAAGGGCTGCAGCTCATCAGCCCCCAGTGACGGGTGATGAGGCTAACCTAGGGACTCAACCAGTGCTGGTATCTGTCGCCCCTGTACAGAAGACGAAAACCACAAAAAAAGTGGGTTGTGATGGCCAACCAGGGACATCACAGGAGGCCGAGCCAGAGGTGACTACTCGGTCGCTATCCCTGAGTGAGCTGTGAGACAACCGTAGAGATTACAGCTGTCATGATGGTGAGCAGCTTGTTACTTGTCTGCTCCGCTGCTAGGATAAAGGAGCCAATGGTCTCAAGCTAGATGGTAGCAAAGCGAAGCAGCTGGGACCAATGGCTAGAGAAGTGGGTATTGATAGGGGGTCTTGCAAGTGGTGCACAGCCCCTCGCTCTCTGCCGGCGACTCCTGCAAAGCGTAAGGAACAGGTATCCCTTTGGGGATGATGTCATATACCACCCAGGCAAGTGGACAACCATTGAGAGAGGAGTTAAGAATCTCAGGGAATTAGCTGTGCGGGAGCTGATTTTTGCTGATGTAGATGACCTGCAGATGCCACTAGATCCAGATGCACTCAAAGTTACCGGACCTGTGTGGCGCAGGTGGGTACAGACCGCACCACCATCATATGGTAACTTATTAGCGTTATTTAGCTGGGCAGATGCCGATGCACCAATGGTGGGCAACATAGATAATTGGATGCAGCAATATGCAGACAATCTCTTTTCCTTCCCACGGGCCAGTGTCTCCGCTGTGGAAAAAACATCTGACAAATCCACAGAACTCCTCGGTAAGGTGTTGGACAAACTATCCCAGATGGCGGACACACCCCACTCCCCGCCTGCACTGAAGAATGTCTCAGCCATCAGGAGACAACGTCCCCCTGCCAAGACCTACTCGGGAGAGACAGTATACATCATGAGGCACCCTGTGCTAATGGTACAGCGACAGCAATATCAGACTAACAGAGACTCACAGATCCCCATCCACGAGCTGACCTGTCAACTGGAGAACCAAGGTGTGATCAGCAAAACGCGCTTCCCCTTCAACAGTCCCATATGTCCAGTGCGAAAGTCTAATGGGGAATGGAGATTAGCTGTGGACTGTCGTGGCCTGAATAAAGTAACACCACCACTGAGTGCTGTTGTACTGGACATGTTAGAACTCCATTATGAACTGGAGTCAAAGGCAGCGAAGTGGTATGCCACAATTGACATCGCTAATGCATTTTCCTCCATTCCGTTGGCAGTGGAGTGTAGGCAACAGTTTGCCTTCACCTGGAGGGGCATCCAGTACACCTTGAATCCACTGCCCCAGGGGTGGAAACATAGCCCCACCATTTGCCATGGACTGGTCCAGACTGCACTGGAGAAGGTTGGGGCTCCAGAAGACTTGCAATATATTGATGACATCATTGTATGGGGTAATACAGCAGGACTTGTGTCATCAAGTTTTTGAGAAAGGGGGAAAAAGTAATTCAGATCCTTCTAGAAGCTGGTTTTGCCATCAAACGCGGAAAGGTCAAGGGACCTGCAAAAGAGATCCAGTTTTTAGAGATCAAGTGGCAAGATGGCCACCGTCAGATCCCAATGGATGTGATCAACAAAATAACAACCATGTCTCCACCAACTAACAAAAAGGATACACAGGCTTTCCAAGGCGTAGAAGGCATCTGGAGGATGCACATTCCCCCTTACAGTCAGATTATGAGCCCTCTCTACGAAGTAACTCGAAAGAAGTATGACTTTGAATGGGGCCCTGAGCAACAACAGGCTTTCGAGCAAATTAAACAAGAGAGAGTCCATGCAGTGGCACTTGGACCAGTCCAGATGGGACCCAAAGTAAAGAACGTCCTCTATACCGCAGCCGGGGAGAACGGTGTTACCTGGAGCCTCTGGCAAAGGCACTGGGGGAGACTCGAGGTCGACCCCTAGGGTTTTGGAGCTGGGGATACAGAGGATCAGAAGACTGTTATACTCCAACAGAAAAAGAGATACTGGCAGCCTGTGAAGGAGTTTGAGCTGCCTCAGAAGTAATTGGCACTGAGGCACAGCTCCTCCTGGCACCCAGATTGCCAGTGTTGAACTGGATGTTTAAAGGAAAGACCTCCTCTACACATCATGCAACCGTTGCTACATGGAGTAAGTGGGTTGCATTGATTACTCAGCAGGCCCGAATAGGAAAGCTTAATCGCCCAGGAATTCTGGAAGTAATCATGGACTGGCCTGAAAGCGAAGATTTTGGAATGGTGCCAGAGGAAGAGGTCATGCGTGCTGAAGAGGCCCCACCATACAATAGGCTATCAGAGAATGAGAAGCATCATGCCTTGTTCACCAATGGATCTTGCAGCATTGTAGGCAAGCAGTGAAAGTGGAAAGCTGCTGTGTGGAGTCCTACATGATGAGTGGCAGAAGCAGCTGAGGGAGATGGTGTGTTGAGTTAGTATGCAGAAGTAAAAGCCATCCAGCTGGCTCTAGACATTGCTGAGCGAGAAAAATGGCCAGTAATCTACCTGTATACTGACTCGTGGATGGTAGCAAATGCCTTGTGGGGATGGATGAAACACTGGAAGAAAAACAACTGGCAGTGCAGACGCAAACCCATCCGGGCAGCTGAATTATGGCAGGATATTGCTACCTGATTAGAGAAGCTGTTTGTGAAGGTACATCATGTAGATACCCATGTACCCAAGAGTAGAGCCACTGAGGAACAACAAAACAACGAGCAGGTGGATCAAGCTGCTAAGATCAAAGTGGCTCAAGTAGATCTGGACTGGCAGCATAAAGGTGAACTATTTTTAGCTTGGTGGGCCCATAATACATCAGGCAATCAAGGCAGAGATGCTACAAACAGATGGGCCCGTGACTGAGGTGTGGATTTCACCATGGACACCATCGCACAGGTCGTCCACGAATGCGAAACATGCGCTGCAATTAAACAAGCCAAACGGCCGAAACCCCTGTGGTATGGAGGACGATGGCTAAAACGTAAGTATGGAGAGGCCTGGCAAATTGATTACATCTTGCTTCCATGAACCCGCCAAGGCAAGTGCTACGTGCTCATGATGGTGGAAGCAAGTACCGGCTGGTTGGAAACATACCCTGTGCCTCATGCCACTGCCTGTAACACTATTGTAGGCCTTGAAAAGCAGATTTTGTGGTGACATGGCACTCCAGAAAGAAAAGAGTCAGACAAGGGGACTCGTTTCCGAAATAGCCTCATAGACACCTGGGCTAAAGAGCATGGTATTGAATGGATATATCGCATCCCCTACCATGCACCAGCTGCCAGGAAAGTGGAATGATGTAGTGGGCTGTTGAAGACGACACTGAAAGCAATGGGTGATGGGACATTCAAAAATTGGGATGAACACTTAGCAAAGGCCACCTGGTTAGTTAATACGAGGGGATCTATCAACCGGGCTGGTCCTGCTCAGTCTGAGCTGGTGCGCACTGTAGACGGGGATAAAGTCCCTGTGCTTCATGTGAGAAATATGTTGGGGAAAACAGTCTGGATTACTCCTGCCTTGAGCAAAGGCAAACCCATGTGTGGAATTGCTTTTGCTCAAGGACCTGGGTGCACCTGGTGGATGATGCAGGAGGATGGGAAAGTTAAATGTGTACCCCAAAGAGATTTGTTTCTGGGGAAGAATAGCCAATAACTGTATGATGCTAAGTGTCATTTATTATAGTAAGAATCACCCCAGACCCTGAACATGGGGTGCAGCAGATACATGCACTGTAAGATCAAGATGCAATACACCATCCTGCTGTGCCCAACTTCAACAGTCTCTTTCAAGGGATGCTTCCTCACACTTTCTGCATATTTGCATGCACTAGAGAGGGGATTTTGACAAGAGCTGTTAAATGCAAATGTGAAATCAGGCTTAACAAGAGCAAAACCACTGAGCCTCAGATAGCCATTCATTATTTAAGAATTATCCTAGCACAAAGGTGTCCTGGTTTCACTGGGGTTTGGTTTCAGTTTGTGGCCAGCCGTGGTGATCAAGGCCCTTAGAAGTTAAATCCAGGGCAGCTGACCCAGGCTGGCCCACAGGTGTATTCTACATCATTGACATCAAGCTCACTATAAAAAAGAGGGTTTGCTGGGAAGAGCTGGGGTTTTCTTCCTGCTCTTCTTCCCTCTCCTCCCTTCTCCCTCTTCCTCATTGTGATTCCTGGAGCAACTTGCTAGGGATCTGTGGATAAGTATACTTTTACCTGTTTTGCGGTGTCATTGATATTGATTTCTTCATTTCATTAAATCTGGTTAACTTCAACCTACAACTCTCCCTCCTTTTCCCAATTCCCTTCCTCATTTAGGGAAGGGACGTTGGGTGAGGGAAAAACTGCTATTGTTTAACCCCAGGTGTGTGCTAAATGAAGACACATCCTCTCTGGGCAACCCACTCCAGTGCTTCATGATCTTGACAGGGATTTAGGTTCTGATTATCTGCAGCCTGAACCTCTCTAGTATCAGAAGGTGCCACCATCTCTCACCCTCCTGCCAGGAAGTGGTGGCAAGAGCCTGTTCCTGTCCCCTTGATGCCTGCCCCATAGGCACTGAGATGTGCTGTGAGATGCCCCAACACTTTCTCTGTTCCATGCTGAACCAGCCCCAGCCCCACAGACCCTCCTTGCCTCCCCTGAGCCCCTCTGGTATGTCAGCCTCCCTCCTGCCCAGGACCCCAAATGGGACGTAGTGCCTGGATGAGGCCTGATGGGTGCTGAGCAGAGGGGATCACCCTTGTGCCCTCTGGCTAGGGGAGAAAGATAGGAGAAAACCTGCCAGAGTGAGCCAAGTGCTGCCTGTGACCTGCCATGGGAGGAAACAGGGGAGCCCAGTGGGCTGGCCAGCAGTGCTGGGGAGGGGCGAGAGCCTGTGGCACTTTGTCCTGCAGCCTCCCAGGGAGGCACGAGGTGTTACCGAGTGAACACTCTTGCCATGTGTGCCTGGAGACGTCTGCCCCAGCCAGAGAGACCTGACACGGCCCTGGGAAGACACGGCTGAGGCCTTGGTGACTGGCATGAAACACCGACGCCGAGCACAAGACAAGCGATGGGGGGATGGAGTGGGCAGTGGCGCTGCGGTAACTCCAGGCGTGTGTGCTGGGACTGCAGCGCTGCCAGGGAGAGTGCTATGGGCGAGGATGGCCCGTCGCGACGTCCCCGAGCGATGCCCGGTGATGTCACCTAGCGACGGACTGTGACGTCCCCGACTGATGCATTGTGACGTGGTGTCCCTCGCTATAAATTCGGGCGCCGAGTCTCACCCGGCTGGCTCGTGCCCACACTCCAGCTGAGCAAGATTGTGAGGTTTGGAGTGCTGAGCGAGGCCTTTGGTGCTGGTGTCGTGCTCGGGGCGTTGTTCGTTGCAGCTCTCGGTGCCCGACCCCAGAGCCGTCAGAGGATTTCCCCTGGTCCTGCCGTGTTCAGGCAGCCGGGGCACCCAGCAGGCGCACTCGCAGCAGCACAGGTGAGCTGGGAGGGGACAGCTCACCCTGGGGAGCTGGGAGGGTTTCGTTCTTGGGGGACCTGGCCATTTCTTCCAGCCCTCCCTGGGCCAGCCCACGACCATGGCCACTCTTCCCTTTCTAGCGCGACACCCGCTGCTGCAGCGCCTGTCAGAGGGAGCAGCTTGACATCCCCAGCTCCCCCCAGCCCACCGCAGCTGATGCAGAACATGGCCGCGGAGCTGGACAACCGCTGTCCAATGTGCCTGGACAGCTGGGAGGAGGCCAGCTACGCGATACCGTGCCTCCACCAGTTCTGCTACACGTGCATCGCACAGTGGGCTGAGGGCAAGCCCGAGTGCCCCCTCTGCAGGAGGACGATACCTCCAACTTGCACTCGGTGCGGGGGGATCACAGCTTCCAGGAGCATGTCATCCCACCGTCTGCAGCACCAGAAGTTGCTAGTGCTCCTCTGGGCGGCCTCCCTCCCTACATCTGGGCGCTCCTCTTCCGGCAGAACCCAGCTGTGCTCTGGCCCGTGCTGCCATGGCTGCAACAGCAGCTGTGGTTGATCTTCAGGCGTGGCCGCCGGGAAGGAGCAGAAGCAGTGCAGAGGCTCGTCCTGTTCAGCCTGCAACTATTTGGGCTGGATGAGGAAGTCCTGGTCCACGCACTGCGCGCTGACCTGGGCCGGCACACGAGGGTCTTTGTGCGCCGGCTGATTGTCACCATCGCAGACCGGTGCGGCGGGGAGGCCCGACGTCAGATGGGCCTGGAGGACGCCAATGCTGTCGAGGAGCGGGCGGGCAGCTCTGCGGCTGCCCCCGGCCCCACTGCCTCCCGAGGGGGGTCTCCTGCCCCCAGCCCAGCCCCCTCCAGCAGCCCCGCAGATCCGAGGCAGAAGAGCTTCCCAGTGCTTCATCGGCTGCCCTTGGTGGGGATGCTGGCAGCCCCTCCTCTGCCCCCGTTCCCACCCACGAGGAGCAAGAAGAGCCACAGGAGGACCCAGAGGAGGCTGTGGCCGGGCCCTCCGCTCCTGGCTGGGGCAGTGGACGCTCCCCATGGGTACCCCGGCGAGCTCCGAAGAGGAGGGCTGGCAGTCCTGAGGCCACCTCACCTCCGAACAAGAGGCCACCCCGCCGGAAGCAGTAGCAGGCTGCCCCAGGAGCTGGTGAAACCCATGCTGGGCCAACAGCTGGGGCACCCGCCAGCCCCCAAGGGGACCAGGAGACTGTCATTATTAGTCTAGCTCTAATGATCAAATCATACAATAAATGTGTGAAAACTACAGAAACAGTCTTGGTATTTCTAACAATGTAGTTGGTGTTGCTATCCCCACCCGTGTTGGTTTCTCATGTGGCCAGAGACGGCTACCAAGAGGACTCAGTCCCTACTTTCCCCCGGGGTAGAAGCGAGGATGACTGTCCTGGTCATCCTCTTGCCTTTTCTAAAGATGGGGTGCAACATTTGGCGCTCTCAAGCCTTTGGTGCCTCCCCCAAGCTCCACAACCTTTCCAAGATGACAGAGAGTGGCCTTGCAGTGACCTCAGCCAGCTCGCTCAACACCCTCAGACAAATCCCATGGGGGTCGATGGACTTGTATGGGACACGATTTCTTAGGAGTGCCCTGCGTTGAACGTGTTCTCATACTGGAATTCCTCTGCTCCTTGATCCCTGCCTCTGGGCTAAAATGCCTGGGAACAGCGTTGGTGAAGACTGAGATGAAGAAGGCACTGAGTACCTCAGCTTTGCCCACATTTGCTCTTGCTGTATCACTCAAGCCATTTGGCAAGTAGGCACGTACTTTCCTTGCCTGATTTACTATTGACGCAGCAGCAGAAGCCCATTCTTGTTGCTTTTCACACCCCTGGCTAACCCCGGCTTAGCTTTGGTTTTCCTGATCGGATCTCTGTACACCTCAGCAGTGTGTCTATATCGTCTTTCAGAAGCTGTCCTAACTCCCACCACCCGTATACATCTTTTTTTGCATTACCCTGCCATGAATTCCCTGTTTAGCCATGCCAGCCTCCTGATATATCTGTTGTTTTTTTTTTCTTGAGCATCAGCATGGGCTTTTCTTGTGTTTGGAGAAGATTATCTGTAAAGGCCTGCTAGTCCTTTTGCGCTCCTTTGCCGTTCAGAGTTGGCTCCCCTCCCACAAGAGCTGCCTCCCACCTACCTCTTTCCCTGAATGAGCTGCAGCTTTCTCTGGTGAGGTCCAGGGCTACTCACCCTCCTAACCTGCCCCAGGATCTTGACCTCCTCTGTATCAGGATTGCTACAGTCATGGCTCCCATTCACTATCACGGCCCTTCCTTGTTCTTAAGCAGCTCGTCCAGGACAGCATCAGCCCAGGTTGGTCCATCCAGCAGCTGTGTTATCCCTGACACCTCCAGAAATCTCCCTGATGGCCTTTCGCTTGCAGCAGGTGCCAGGGAGGTTGTTGTTCTATTCATGAGGAGTATTTTCTAAATTTTGATGCTGGTTTTCCTGTGCAGGTGGTTCATAGTAAGCATTTTCTTAAGATTTTTTTTCCTTTTGTGGTTGCTTACATGTGAGGTTTTTTGGTGGCGGTGTTGGTTTGTTTTTTTTTAAACAAAGCATACTTATTTTGTTTCTCCCTGTGTTACTTACCAGGAAAGTGATTCTGCATCTCAGACAACTCAGAATAACTTTCTACACAAGTTCAGTATTTCCTCTGTTTCAACTGCAGTAATTTTCCCTGTCGTTCAAATGTACGCTGAGATGATCTTCACTGTATTCAGCTGTTGTTCAGCTGCTGGTCATGGCTATGTGCTACACCCTCATCACAGCAGGTACTTATTCTGAAAGTAAATCTCTTTTACTATTGAGGTCATACACTGTAGTCACAAGATCATTATACAGAAGCCAGTAACAAATTGGAAAATTGCTTTTTTTCATGTAATCTTGCAAAAGTACTTAACTGCAGTTTGGGTAAAGATTCTTGCCAATGCATTCACAACACATCTGTTCAAATTCTTTTCTGAACATCTTATCTGAGACTCTGTAGGTTTGATTCATAGTGGTGGAGAGAGGTAAACAGTACCTAGAGCTCCATGAAATGCTGATGGTCACCCTTAGAGTCTACCGTCCTTGAAAACTGGGCTTCATCTGCGGTGGGCTGACAGCAAGCCCGAGTGCCCCCTCTGCAAGAGGAGGATCCTCTCCATTGTGCACTCGGTGCGGGCGGATGACCACTTTGAGGAGCACATCGTCACACCATCTGTGGCAACATCAGTCGTCGGCTGCCAGGCAGGAGGAGCTCCTGGCCGTCCAGCTGCCCACAGTCCTGCAGCAACAGAACGGCAGCCTGTGGGGATGGTGCCCAGGGCTCTTCTGGGCGGCCTCCAGCACAACACTGGGGCGTTCCTTTTCCGGGAGCACCCAGCGCTCCTGCAGCCCCTTCTGCCCTGGGTGTGTCAAGAGCTGGGGCTGATCTTTGGGAGACGGCGTTCACTGGCAGCCATAGTGGAGGGCCTCGTCATGACCCTCCTGCGCCTCTTTGGGCTGGATGAAGACCTCCTGGTCCAGCTGCTGGGGACCTTCCTCCAAAACTGCGCGGCGACATTTGTGCAGCAGCTTATTGACATCGCCGTGCAACGGTGTAGCGGGGAGGCCCACCGTCTGCTGTGGCTGGAGGACGGCCTTGCTACCTCCCAAGGAGGGTCTCCCACACATGGCCCAGCCCCCTCCGGCAGCCCTGAAGGAACCAATGCGGACGGCCTCCCCAGCACCTCAGCAGCTGCCCTTCATGGGGGTCCTGGCAGCCCTCCCTCTGCCCCCGTTCCTACCCCTGCAGTGCAAGAGCCACCCCAGGAGGAGCCTGAGGAGGCCACAGCATCTCCATCTACTTCCAGCCAGGGCAGGGAATGCTCCCATGGGGGGCCACGGTGACCCCCGAAGAGGAGGTGCAGCAGCCCCGGGGCCTCTTCTCCACCCAAGATGAGGCCACCCCGCCGGCAGCACTAGAAGAACACCCCAGCTGCTGCCAAAACCAGGTCTGGGCCAGCAGCTGGAGCATGCACTGGCCCTCAAGGGCTCCCAGCCCTCTGAGTCTCAGGATCAGACAGTGAAAGAAAATAAAGGCCTGAAAACCTCAGAATAAGTGTCGGTGTTACTAACAGTGCAGGTGGCATCCCCACCCGTGCTGCTTTCTCCCCCTTCTCCTGGGGCTGTGCCCACCGTTTCCTCTTGCTGTCCTTAGCAGAGTGCCATGGGCCTTCTCCCTCTGGTCTTGCACAGCCTCGTTGCCCTGCTTTGACTATTACAGGGCTGGACCCCTGCTCTCTGGGTGCATCTCTCCCCAGAGCACAGTGCCATGGGTCTTGGCCCTCTGGTCTTGCAGGGCCCCTTTCCCTTTAGCGAGGTGCCACGGCACTTGGTCCTCTGCTTTTGCAGGGGCCCTTTCCCTTGTTTCGAGCACCCCAGGGACTGGCCCTAAGCACCTGAAGGGCCTCTTTGTGCTGATCTGAGCACACTGGGTCACGTCTGGTCTTGCTGGGCCATGTTTCCCTCATTCAGGTGGTACGGGGACACGAGCTGAGAAAGATGGACATGGTGCTGCCCTCGAGCACAGGCATTCTTTCTGCTCCTCCATCTCCAGCCTTGGTGCTGCCATTTCTTATCCTCCACTTGGAAAGGAACCCCCTTTGCAGATGGGCGCCGTCAGTTCCCCACCACCCCCACCAGCCCTTGCCATCCCATGCTCTCTGCAGGCCTTTCCCCAGCACAGCTCCTCTCTGCTGCGAGTGAACCCCGCAGAAAAGGCAGCGCATCTTCTCTGTGCTCCCCAGGGCCCCTCGCCCTCCTCTCACACACCGCTCCATGACCCCTTCTTCAGCCAAGCCAGCCATGCAATATGAGGGCAGGGACAGAAGGCGGCTGCTGGGTTCATCACCAAGAGCTGCTGTCGAGCCCCAAAGGAAGATCTGCATCCCAATGGCATGAAAGGCCAAAGCTCAGCTTGGGTTGAAACTGTCCAGTGTTGTGTCAGACAAGAAGAAAGGACTTTTTAGTATGTTAATAGCAAAAGGATGAAAACATTGGTCTGATACTTGATGAAGATGAACCCGAACTATTCTATTCTATTCTATTCTATTCTATTCTATTCTATTCTATTCTATTCTATTCTATTCTATATTTTCTTTTACTATTTATTGAAGAGAGGAATGTACAATTCATCTTTTAACAGTGTTATGCTGCAGTTTAAATACATTATTTATTAAATGTCCAAATGAAAGAAAGCATGCAAGGTAATGAAAAGCATATTGTGATATATACCAGATACAAAAATACGAAGCTATATATTAAGTCTAAACACCAGGGCAATAAAAAAGAAATCTGGAAGAGAATCTAATTGAAGGGCATTGGGAACAGCAATGCATCACAACTTGAGTTCTTTTTAGTCCAGAATTGTGGATGCATGTCCACATTTTAAGACATATGCAAAAAAATGTAGGAAGACTTGTGCACCGTAGCAGGATGCCCATGCAGCAAATTTAATGATTGAGGCATAGCTGCCCTTGGTATTTAACGGCACCCTATGTGCCAGAATGAAAAACAGGGTGAAGTTGCACTACTTTCAGATCTCAGAACACGTTTTGAAATAGCCCTTTCCAGCAATCCATTGTATTCCTAAACACTCGATAGTGACACATGTTGTAAGGTAATAATTCTTTCTCCATCTGTAATATTTTTCTCCTCAAGCTGCTATGAACATTAAAGTAGATTCATCATATAACTAATGTATTAAAACCAAAAGTAATTTTGTGCTGAACTATCCACAATGGTGTACCAGAAACCTGTCAAAACAAAACTGATCGATTATGAAGCATACTAAATAATAAATTCTCTTTTCAGAAGTTTGTAATATAAGGAACCCTCCTTTTTGTTTACATATTTATCCCAGATTATAAACAAACTGGTTTAAGGGTGATACCAGCCCACACCAGATACACATAAACACAGAACAAATAAATGCAAGTGACAACGTAAGACCGAAAGCTCTTGAAAAATATTTTTTTCTTGCAAAGAGCACACAATTAAATGAATGCTCTTCTCAACAGTTACCTTGGCAGGGCCAGTTAGTGGTTTGGTTAATAATTGAACCGAGTTAGGCAACATGACAATCACCTCGAAATCAGGAAAAAAACATGGCCAGAGCACCACTTGGCTTCAGCAGCAATTCTGTTTGGATAAACTGACCAGTTTTGGAACTCTGTGTTTGTCTCCTCTAGGTGCCTTCAGAAATCCTAGAGACAGATCCCAAAGTAGGCTAGACTCATTTTTTGAAGCGAGAGGTATAAAACTAATCTGGGGCCTGAGATGCCAAGAACATGCTTATCTCTTTACTTACCGCAGCTTTTCAGCCAGCCTCTGCTGAAATTGCCCTCTCCCTAAATGTCTTCCTTCCACCGCTTCCTAGAAATTAAAAGCCAAGTGGGAACGAGTTCAGCAATTCCCTCACATGAAGCTTGACAGCTCTAGTGAATACCAATGCCAAACACCGAAGTCTGATACTGGATTTTCTGATTCTGACACAAAAATGGGCAGCCAATGTCAGCTGCCAGTGTTACACCTCAGTTCAACAGAAGGGATTGAGATAGTCATTGAATATGAGACACTAGAATCTGGAGCTGACTAATCCTCATGTTGGTTTAGTCTGCTAGTTAATTAGATATGTCATGTCAGCAGGGTAAGACTGCTCTTCTGGAGGGCCTTCCCACTACATGCTGTTGTACTTCTCAAAGCACAGATGAAGAGGGGAAGCTGACTTGAGTCTATACCTCAGAAGATTTGTCTCCTACTCTTAGCCTGGGAGCAACTGCAAAAGCACAACCAAAATACTTATGGAAATACAGCAACTAAAAGAACATGAGCCTACAGCTTTCATTCCCCAGCAGTGAACACTTGCTATTTTTTATCTAAAACATTGTTCTGGAGAAAGGAAAACGAACACACCTGACAACTAAAACACTGCACAGTAGTCAGAGCTTCAAGAGCAAACACTACATATTTCTTTATGCAGGGGCCCTCTCTTGTGGCCAAGTATCTGTCACAGCAGAAGCTCACAGTTTCAGACAAGAACATTGCAACACATTTCAGCAGGGAAAGAGTTCTCCCTGGGACTGTCAGCTTGACAACGTCTTTAAATTAACCTCTTTCCTGCTTTTATGGAATCCCATTGTGTTAATTTGAGCCTATTTCCAATTTAATTTGGATTTATTCATATACTCCAAAATATTCTTGTTTGATCCCAGCTTCATATCACCCACTAATTTGCTTGGCATATGTATCATGTAATGCTTCAAGATGTTAATAAAAATAGTATTGTGTTCAGAATGGATGTCTGTAGTCTCCCACTCTTTTTCCCAGTGTTACACTCAACCATGACTTGCTGCCTGCATTAAATTTAAAAAGGTAAAAATTAAAAAAGCAACATAACACAACTTTAATAAAAATCTGTTTTATCCACATTGCTGCTGCTTGAGTCATAGGAAAGTGGAAAGTCTCACTAAAACTGAAATACGTACTGTCAAAAAGACAATCTAGATCCATTGCTTTCTTTTATTACATTAAACTTATTGCAATTTCAAAGGAAAGAAATTAAACTAAAGCCCACTTAACTCCGTTTGAAGCCAATAGAAGCAGCATGAGCAAAAGAACTGCAGGATTGGTCCTGTGCTTAGGGGAAATTTCTTCCCTTCTACCTATGCTGCCTACAATTTCTCAGTGTATTTCCCCCACACATTTCTCTCATGATTCCTATGTGCTTTCATTATTGTGACCCTTTAGGCTTTAATGATACCCTCTAATAACGGGGGGGTGTCCATTATATCTAGAGGAATTCCTTTGTCAGCCTGAGTGGGTGGCCAAAATCCAGGCCCGGCACACCCATCCGGGATGGAGGAGATGATGAGGCAGCTGGCTGCTTTCTGATACACAACGGAGGGCATGGAGTAAAAGAAGCAGGGGAGCTCAGTGCGGCACAGGCCGAGCCTGCAAGCCAGAAACCCTCTCCAGCAGACAAAAAGGGGCGCCCAGTTCTGGCTGAGCTCCCAGCTCCCGGGAAGCCGGGGACAGCGCCGGCCGCAGGGGCTCCTCGGGCCCGGGGAGGACATCGCAGGAGCCCGGGCAACCGCCTCCCGCCGGCGAGGCCTGTGAAGAGTTGATTCTTACAGAAAGGAGGGACATCTGGGAGCCCCCGGGAAGGGGCTCAGGGCGCCCGCGGGGCTCCGCCGCAGCTCTCGGGGAAGCCCTGGGCGGAGGGAGGGGAGCGGGCGCGGGGAGGGGGCGTGGGCAGGCGCCCAGCAGGGGGCGCCCAAGCGGCGGCGGGCGCTGTTTCCCGCCAGGCAGGCCCGCCGAGGCCGCGCGTCCGTGCCGAGCGGGGCCGCGCCCGCCGCCGGTCGGAACTGCGCGGGAGCCGGCGCCGCGGCCCCGCAGGGGCGGAGGGAGGCGGCAGGCAGTCGCGGCGAGGTGGGTGTCCGCAGCCGCGGCTCTTGCTGCGAGCCGAGCCCGGCGCGCGGGGCCCCGTGAGCGGCCCCGGCCCGCCCGCGTTAACGCCGGCTACTGCCGAGCGCCGCGCCGGGCCGGGCCGGGCCGCGGGGCCTGGGCAGCGGCCGCAGCGGCCTCCCCGGCGCTGGCGGTGCAAGCGCGGCGGGCGCGGGCCTTGGGGCGGGCCGGGGACGCAGTCTACCGAGTTCCCCGCCGGCAGCGGGCCTGAGAAGGCCGACGCAGAGGGCAGAAGCCGGGCGGAGGGAGGCAGGGTGGCCGGGCGCCGCTGCCTGAGCCCCGGCGAGCCGGCCCTGGCGAGTCCTTGCGCTCTCTTGGTTTCTAATGGGCTTTGACTCTCGCTATGTGTAGAGGGCATTACCGATTTAGAAAATACCATTAAAAGAAACCGGCCTTTCTCCTAACGGGAGGTAATGGGAAGACCTCTGGATACAGTCTTTACCCGATTTGGCTCACCCCTGGCCTTTGGCGGGGGAATGGATCATTTAGCTGAAAAGTTTTCAAATTGAGGTGTGTAAAACAGGCTTTTAAACTCTATCATAATTTTACTTTATGATAATGGTCCATTGTATATGCAAGTTCTTTAGTCTTCAGAAATGGTCTCGTGGCCATTACAGCAACCTATTAAATGTTTTTTAAATTATCTGAAAATTTGAGTACGGGCCTTGGACCAGAGTCTAGAATGGATACCTCTGGAGAGATGACTAAACAAAATTTGTTGCATGTTAGGATGAAATTATATTTTTAATCTTTTCTGGGATGGAATACAATGGGTTTGTATTTCCGGCACTTACCCCAGATTACTGTAGTGTGGAGGAGAAAATGTATAGAAATTATGCGTTGGTTGATATGTAACATCACCTCATAGAAACAAGTGGTGTTACTGATGACGTTTTTGAATTTTGAGTTGATTTAAAAGCCCAGTTCTTTCCTAAAGACTTTCAGAGTTGCATGTGTTTGCAAAAAGAAGTTCAAGATTTTCCTGTATTTTGCATACCTCCTCTGAAAGGGCGGGGTAAAAGCCTTGTGGGGATCTCAGGAACTGCAGGATTTGGTGTCCCTACTCACGCATGCTCCTTGGTCTTTTCCTGTGGCACCCTATTTCTTGTTCAGCATCTCCCTGGTAAGTAATCAAAGTGACAACAGCAGACTGCCAGCAAGTTTATTTTCCTTGATGACCATAGCTGGTTTTGAACGAAGGACAACAGAAGAAGGCTATTTTAAACCACCACTGACTTGGGCCATCAGCACATGTTCTTACATTTGCATCTGCTTGCTTTCCCCATTCTCTTTCAGTTGATATTCCTTTGTCATACAAGAATGAGGATTAAATGGAGGGTAGGAGTCAGTTTAATAGACACTTACAAAGTTTCTTTAAGACAATGGCTAGGTCATTTTTAATGTAACATTTTCCGTGTTCCTCATGTGTTACTGTTACCTTGCAGAAAGAGCTGTGATTTGTCCAGGTGATCCCCATCCTCTGCCAAACGCAGGTTAGGGTTCCAAAATCAAATACTACGTGACTGTAAAGTGTATGCAGACAAATGCCTGCAAGTTCTTAATAATTTCATCCTTGTGTCTATGTATACAAATCCGTGGAAAACAGGACATAATCGTGTCCACATATGTTGATGATTATGCATATAAGACATTCAGAACCACAGAGCAAGTGTATATTAGTGACTTGAAGCCATTACGTAAAATATATAGCGTCATTAAAATGCACATAGTTGGAGAAGAAATCAGCCATGCTTGTCTTTCTTTGATTGATGCTAAGATAAGGTTTATACAGATAATTATGTCATCTAAATAACAGCTAGTTTTAGTGTCACATTTTATTTTTCCAGCAGATGAGGATTTATTAGATGATGGAAATTCTATTAACAGGAAATGAGTCCAATTTGGCTTTGCAAAATACAGCATGGGCCAAGTCCAGACTTAGAAGCATCATTTGTTAAATCATTCTGTAGCATTGTAGTATAGGGGAGGGTAAGTTCTGAAGTTTACAAGCATCCTTCTTTACATTTATGTTGTTAATTTTCTTGTTCAAACAAATCTTTATAATTACTTGGGGGTAGGCTAAAGAGAGCTCCAGAATAATAATGTTGAAAGATATTGTGTGTGCTTTTAGTGTTATAGTTTCTTCATAGCAAAAGACAGATACGATACAGATGTGAGCAGGACGTGAACGCTATGGGACATCTGTGCGACACTTTCCTTTCATTTTGTCAGTCATGAAACTGGCATGGAAGTGACCTCTTGTGTGAGCCGACACAGACAGGACGCAGGAACAGCCACAAGACCACGGATAAAATGCAAAGAGCAAATTTATTCCCGTTACCTCGCAAACTGGGGGATCTCCAAAGCAGCACCCGGGGCAAAGGCACGCAAGCGGGGACGCAGGCACCACGTAGCTCGGTTCCTGCTAGAGAGAGAGTGAGAGATTCCAGGCCTGCTGCTTTCGCCTGTATATCAGGTGTTTCTTGCAGGCGGTAGTTTTCCACTGCGCTTTGATCTTTCTCACAGCAGGGCAGGAATCTCAGGCATGAACAATTAGGTGCCCCTGAGTCATCACAGGCCTATGTTATCTGAATGCAGATGTTCTACTTGTCCAGCACACGAGACTGAACAAGTTACTAGTATGATATATGTGTTTTTCGACACCTCAGGTGCAAGTCACTTGAGCGTGTTTACAATCCTCCTCGCCAATCTTCCATTATATTCCCACACCTCTGCATTCCAGAAATGTTGCTCAGCTTAGCGCAGGCTGGTGTTAGGAACCCGCTTGTTCACACAGTTGTAGTGTTCGTGCACTAAACACCTGCGTGGCTCTGGAATGCTGTTCAGACAAATTGAGCTGCTGCAATAGATTTGCCTGATGAGTGATTTGATCCATAGCAGCTATACTTAACTCTTCACAATATTAGAACCCTTCAGTGTTTGTGCAAAACCACTGCTATTTGGACTTATCCATGACCTTAATCCAGTAAAATAAGATTAGTAAATTCTACTGATTTAAAAGCAAATTTCTGTGGGGGCAGAGCCTCAGTTGCAATCCTGTGAAGCTGAAGTTGCACCATGCTTTAGCCCAGGTTGAATGCTGCAGGCCCAACTGCTCTCCTTCCTCCTGATGCTGTCTGGCCACTGTGGGCTTCAGAAGCATAGGGAAGTCAAGCTGCATCATCTGTGCTGTTGAAACACGATGCCATCTGACTGTCTCACCCTCCCTGAGGGCGAGGTGTCTCTGATGGAACAGCAGAGCATGATGGGCCTGAATGGAGACTGGCGAATTAGTCCTTCGAGTCTTTGTAACTGTCATTACAGTATGGCCTTAGTATCATTCTACATAGGTGAATAAATTGACAGCCAGGACTCTCTTTTCCTTAGGTTGTTTGTAAAAACATTCAGCCTTATTATTAACAGCCTTATTATTAACATTAGCCTTATGCTAACTCTGGAAACTATGAAACTGTTGCTTCAGTAGTAGTACTGGTCAATGAAGATTTGCTCCTGAATTCCAAGATAGTGTTGCTTATAATTATTTAAAATTGGTAAGGAAGTAAGACACTATGCTAGCTTATTTCTTTTTGTGAGATCTTGAAGCTTAGCTATTGATATTGTCTTATTCATTCCCCTTCAGTTCATGTTTTGGTAGGAGTTGTCCACTGGACTCAAATTTACGAGTGAGCGGAGGGATCAAAAAACGGAGTATAAAGGAGTGAGCCAGAGCCATTTTATACACATACGTGTATACATGGGGGAATAAGATACATGGAAATCTAGGCTTTATCCATTCTGCTGTTCACAGAACAATTTGGGGGCATTTTCCTTGTTTTGAAGGCACAAAATTTGGCTTGCTATGCTGGCAATAAAAGCATTCATTTAAAAACTTGCCAGAATGCAAACTATTTGTTTTGGCATTTTTATCTTGCATGTGAGCAGGCTGACATGCTGCAATTTTTTATGCCAAAAACACATTCATTCTGGGCACCTATTTACCGTGGATGCAAAAATTTCTAAGTATGACTGAGGCTACTTACTGTCATCCAGATTTGCATTTTTCCAAAAAGATTCCAAGCTTATTTTTGTATTTATTATGTAAAATCCCAGACAATTAGATTTCCACCTGCCTAAGTAAAACAAATGCAGTAGCTGCCAAGGACTATGACCAATGGCAGTGTGTGCTGTGCCAGTCACCTGTAACTTCACTGTGACAGTAAGCATACAGCTCCACCCCTGCAGCTGACTCTTCATGGTATCAAGCCTGACACGACAGTTGAAGAACCCTTTCTGTCCCAAACTAACCAGTAAACCCAGAGCCCATTTGTTGCAGCATACTCTGTTTTAGACAACTTTATTTTTATGTGGTCAAAGAAAAAAAAAACAGATTCTTTCCTAGCATCTGAAATTTTATAATTCAGGCTATAATTTTCAAAGAGTAATACCTTTTCTTTGTATTTCCTCTGTTGAAACTTCTTCTGGAAACACGGCAAGTTACCCAGTCTTCTGGAAAAAAAAGGTGTCTTTGACAGTGCAGTAAGGCTGGTGGAGCAGTGTCATGTCACCCATTAGATTTTTCTTGTGGTTGTTGCTTAGAAACATATCAATTAAGTAGCCTTAAGTTTAGCGCCCACTGCAATGTTTTGTTCTGTCTTTGCGGTTGTGCTGGCTAAACTGCCTCTCTCAAAAATGTGTAATATTAATACTGAGAAATTCACTGAATGCATTAAGCTTTTTTTTACTGAACATCCTAAAACATGCTTATCATTTGCAATGTAGTCCTTCTCACACTGAAGTTGTTTAAACTTGTGCCATTAAGTCATGTGCTTGTGGTTAGCTGTAGTTAGTAGAACTACAGGTAAGTTCACACAATCACAGAATCACAGAATCAACCAGGTTGGAAGAGACCTCTGGGATCATCGAGTCCAACCGTTGCCCTGACACCACCCTGTCAACTAGACCATGGCACTAAGTGCCATGTCCAGTCTTTTCTTAAACACTTCCAGAGATGGTGACTCCACCACCTCCCTGGGCACCCATTCCAATGTCTAATAACCCTTTCTGAAAAGAAATTCTTCCTAATGTCCAACCTGAACCTTCCCTGGCGAAACTTGAGGCTATGTCCTCTTGTCCTATCGCTAGTTGCCCAGGAGAAGAGGCCAACTCCCACTTCACTACAACCTCCCTTCAGGTAGTTGTAGACTGCAATTAGGTCGCCTCTGAGCCTCCTCTTCTCCAGGCTAAACAACCCCAGCTCCCTCAGCCGTTCCTCGTAGGTCAGACCCTCCAGAGCCTTCACCAGCTTGGTCGCCCTCCTCTGGACTCGCTCCAACACCTCAACATCTTTCTTGAAGTGCGGGGCCCAGAACTGAACACAGGATTCAAGGTGCGGCCTCACCAGTGCCGAGTAGAGAGGGACGATCACTTCCCTAGACCAGCTGGCTACGCTATTCCTAATAGAGGCCAGGATGCCATTGGCCTTCTTGGCCACCTGGGCACACTGCTGGCTCATGTTTAGCCGGCTGTCGATCAGCACCCCCAGGTCTCTTTCCGCCGGGCTGCTTTCTAACCACTCTTCCCCCAGCCTGTAGCGCTGCGTGGGGTTGTTGTGGCTGAAGTGTAAGACCCGGCACTTGTTCTTGTTGAACCTCATGCTGTTGGTCTCGGCCCATCTATCTAACCTGTCCAGATCCCTCTGTAGGGCCTTCCTACCCTCCAGCAGATCGACACTCCCACCCAGCTTGATGTCATCTGCAAATTTGCTGAGGGTGCACTCAATCCCTACGTCTAGATCATCTATAAAGATATTGAACAGCACCGGCCCCAGAACTGAGCCCTGGGGAACACCGCTAGTGACCGGCCGCCAGTTGGACTTTGCCCCATTCACCACCACTCTCTGGGCTCGGCCATCCAGCCAGTTTTTAACCCATTGAAGAGTCCACCCATCCAAGCCCCAGGCAGCCAGTTTGTCTAGGAGGATGCTGCGGGAGACAGTGTCAAACGCCTTACTGAAGTCTAGATAGACTATATCCACAGCCCTGCCCTCATCTACTAAGTGGGTCACTTTGTCATAGAAGGAGACCAGGTTGGTCAAGCAGGACCTGCCTTTCATGAATCCATGTTGGCTGGCCCCAATGCCCCAATTGTCCTGCATGTTGTTAAAGAAAATTGGCAGAGTCCGGGTCTCTAGGTTTGCTGGTTTTATTAAACAACTCAGAGTTGGACCACCACCGCAGTGAATGGTACCTGACTCAAATTCACTATCGGTTTATATAGAAACTAATAATCAATTACATCATAAACATTTCATAAGGTGCTGTTAATAATCCACTAACTATTTCAATTCCTCTTTCTTCCTTCATCAAGAGTCCACAAAAGTCCATTCTTTTCCATTGGCCAGCTGATCTTTATGTTCTGGTTCCGCTCCGACTCCGGTCGACACCCCGTCCTCAATGTTCTTGCCGTGATCAGCGTCCTGTCCTGATCCAGGTTGACCAGAGTCCGGTTCCCACCACCAGCGTCTCCTAAATATTCAATCTTAAAAACAACTAAAGTTATATTTAGAACCTTATCTATACTAATTTTTATTTCTAAGTGTCCTATATTTCTTTTAAGGTAAAGAAAAGGTTAACCATACATCCCCTTTACTAAAATCATCAGAAGGTAATACTTCTAGGCCTACTCCTGCTTAGCTACTCATTAAGCTTTGATTGATGATTTGTTCAGTCATAGGTCAGGATTACACAAGGAGCTCTGAGAACAATATTCATGGATTGTGAAAGCCCACCTGTGTTTATTCAGATAGACTTATATTAATTATTCTATTCTTCATTCTATTTCACCCTTATTGATCCTTGTCTCCCTAACTCATAAGAACTTTTACATTAATTATGTGAAAATTTCTATAACAATGTGCTGTGTAATGGCACTCAGGATGATCTGTTCCATCACCTTGCCTGGCACCGAGGTCAGGCTGACAGGCCTGTAGTTCACTGGATCATCCTTCCAACCCGTCTTGTAGATGGGCGTTACATTTGCTAATTTCCAGTCAGCTGGAACTTCTCCAGTTAACCAGGACTGCTGGTAGATAATCGAGAGTGGTTTGGCAAGTTCATTTGCCAGTTCCTTCATTACTCTGGGGTGAATCCCATCCAGGCCTGTAGCCTTGTGGGTGTCCAACTGGCACAGCAGGTCACTAACCGTCTCCTCCTGGATTACGGGAGGTTCACACAGCCCCCCGTCCCTAACTTCAGGCTCTGGGGGCCGAGTCTCCGGAGGACAACCGGTCTTGACATTAAAGACCGAGGCAAAGAAGGCATTGAGCACCTCTGCCTTTTCCTCATCCCCTGACACTACACTACCCTCCTCATTCAGCAAGTGGTGGAGGCTCTCCTTGACCCTCCTTTTGCTGTTGATGTATTTGTAAAAGCTTTTTTTGTTATCTTTGACTGTAGCAGCCAAATCAAGCTCTAATTGAGCTTTGGCCCTTCTAATCTTCTCCCTACACGACCTGGCAATGTCCCTATAGACCTCCCGAGTTACCCGACCCTTCTTCCAGGGCAAATAGCCTCTCTTTTTTTCCTTAAGTTCTAGCCTAAGTTCTCTGTTTAACCAGGCCGGTCTCTTTCCCCGATGGCTTGTCTTCCTACACACCGGGACAGCCTGCTCCTGAATATTTAGCAATTCCCTTTTGAAGCATGTCCAGCCTTCCTGGACTCCTTTGCCCTTCAGGAACAATTCCCAAGGGACTCGGTCCACCAGCCTCTTAAACAGGCTAAAGTCTGCCCGGCGGAAGTCTAAGGCAGAAGTTCTGCTCTTGCCCCTCCTTACTTCCCCCACTATCGAAAACTGTAACATTTCGTGGTCGCTATTCCCAAGACGGCCACCTGAATGGAAACTGAATGGAAACTGAACAGAAGCAGTTTGGCTTTATGTAAAAGGGACTTGATTCTCCTGGTGTAAATTCTGATGTCAAGCATCACACTGCTGATAGTCTCCATGCAGACTCTTTTTTTCTTCTGTTTTTTGCCTATCAGTCCTAAAATGCCTTGTAAAGGTCCCATTAAGACACACGTTTGGAGGAAGCACTGTTGTTATTAGTGTTATGAATAGACTCCAATATGGCACCCTTCAACAACACTAAATTTACTTAAACAGTCCCAAAGATATCATAAACCCATCAACATCTTTCATAAATTAATTTGCTGTTGCAGGGAGGACTCAGGGCAATGTGCATGCTTTTAATATTACCATCTTAAATCGTCTTGGCTGCAGCTTTTTATTCACTGCAGAAAGCATTATATTAATATTCTGATTAGGTACAGATTAGTTTTTGATGGAATAATTTTGAGTAAGTAGGATATGTCAAGCACTGCAGCAAGATTACTGAGGTTCAAAGCACAGCACTTTGCATTTTGTTAATACGTAATTCTTAGTGGTATCTATGCAGTTGAAACAGTGTAATGCATTTATGTGAGCATTTGTGTTAGGGAATTTAAAACAGGCATTTCAGCAAGAAAACATAGTGGATTTTTTTATAAATGGAGCTGCGCTTACTGAGCTACACAGTGTTTCTGGCCTGCTGCATAGTAAACCATTTTCTGATTAATGTGTTGATACTGTGAACATAAAAATCCTGGGAAAATGGTTTGATTGTGTGTATTTTAGAACTGCGATTGAAGTATCACATTTATGTTCACATTAAATTTCATGACCCATAACTTGCCACAAAACAATTGAACATCTTATTTTTGCCTTAACAGGACGATGGTGCTTTGTTTCCTGAGCAGAACACTGCAACTAGTAAGACACTCATCCAGTCCACTGGGGAGACAACTCTGTTCAGCCAGAACAAATAAGCCGGTGTTGACTTTATTCACCAAGGTAAAAATTGTTTACAGAATAAAGCTAGGCAAGACTGCGTATTTATCAGCTTTGATATACATGAATCCCAGATGAAATGGCATGGCCATGCTTTATGCGCCCTTCAAATTTGTGTAGTATTGGGCATTTTTCTTTGGGGGTGTCTTTTACACCAGACTTCACAGCACAGTCCTCCTCTTATTGTAGCAAGCAAGTAGTTACAATCAAGAAATCAAGATTTCAAGATACTTGTGTCTTGGTGACACTACGGTCCATTTACTAGTTGAAAATTGTTCTCTAACTGCCAGTGTTTCATCCTGGAAATGGAGAACAAAGATGAGTTGTTATACATAATCTGCCCAGGACAAGTATCAACAGCCGAAGTAGGCTTTTCAAAGTACTCTTTCAAAGCACTGTTTAATTTCAGCACTACTTGTGAGACTGAAAATATATCCAAGTAGTGTTGGTGGAGCACGAGGGAAAAGTAGATTGTGTTTTGTCCTCTTTTTGCTTTATTGGCTGTGTAACGCTAAGAGGAATAAAATGCAGGCAAACGTTTGTCTGTGGCGTGAGCAGATAGGATTCTTAAGCGGATTTAGAAAACAGATATGATGAGCGGGAATGATCATTTGTGAACTGTCACCTTCCATGAATTGTCATCAAGAGCCTATGTTATCTGCAGAGGTCTTCTGCACTTTTAGACAGGATGGCACATGGCAGGCTGTGCTGCATTTATGCTGTTGATGTGGCCTTCAAGAGGAGAGTAACTAGTAATGCAAAGCACTGAGAATGTTGACATCAGTATGGCGGTATTCGTTGGAGATGGATACGATTAAAATAATTTGCTCCTCCTGCAAAATGTTTGTTCATTCCACCCCTAGCCGTAAAGGAGTGTTTAAAATGTGTAACATATGAATAGAAAAGCTCTCTACAAGCTGAGGGGAACTGAGTATGTCCTACTTTAACTGTAAGGAGCCTGCCACGTTACAAAACTGATGTGCAGGACTCTGGGACGTTCCTTTCAGTCTCCAATATCAGGTATATCAGTCCCTCCAAAAGCAACAAGAACACAGCCCTGTTGATCTTTAGCATCTTGCATAGGTTTTCAGAGCCTAAGGACTTGTCTGTGTGAGAAAGACAGTTTAGATTAGATGTGACTTACTTAAAAGTAGAGTATTTAATCCAAATTAATTCACACACAGGAAATAAGAAGTAGCTGTTTCAGATCTAGGAAGACTTTTTTAAGTGGGAGGGAGAAGGTCTTTTCCAGCTGTGAGAGGTATTTCATGGCAGAGGGACGGAGCCACCACCCTTCACCACTGTGTACTTTGCTATGTGAATTATAGGCCAAATTCTGCCATTACAAACACTGAAGCAATATGCCTTCGTGTGAGTCACTTCTTCAGGTACGCACTGCTCTAATGATCCTGATGCGTGATCAGCAGAAGTCAGCTGTATCACTGTAGTGGAAGACCAGGGAGTTTTCAAAAATTAGAGGTTTTCTTTGACCCATCACAGGTCAAAACACTGCAGCTGTTTGCCAGTTCTCCCTGCTGGAAGTTACTGTCCCCCCAGCGCTGCAGGTTAGAGGATCACGCTTAACTCCTTCCAGGCAAAGTCAGACAGGTTATCTTAAATTACCTTCTTTTGCTATTTGAACTGACCCAAGTGACTCTATCTGAAATAGATTAGAAATTACTCACATGACTTCCTCATTCCCCTTCTATCAGGGGAAATTCTTCTATCAAGTGTTGTACCCGCAGTTGTTTTCAGCTGGTGGTAGCAATGCTTTGAATATTCATTGCTGCTGACCAAAAGGAGGGGTCTGTGCATGACCTTCCAAACCATGCCCTTGAATCAGCAGTTAAAAAAGCCATTGAAAACTGCTAATTTGCACCATGAGAAAAATAATATCAAATGGGAAATAATTAAATTCTGTGGCTGAACAGTTTATTTTCTTTTCATCCACGCTGCACTCATAAAGTAAAGATATAGGCAGCAGTAAGACATGGTGGTACGGGGGAGGGAACCCATATTTAGTAATGATCACTCCTGTCTTTGTATGTTACTTCACAGTGCAAATGATCTGTGTGGTTTACTGTATGCTTTAAGTTGGTCTGAATATTTTCCTTTAGAAACCATGCCCTCTATGTGATGAAGCAAAAGAAGTGCTTGAGCCATATAAGAGAAGGGTAATGTATTGCAATTCTAAATACATTTTCCATATAGAAAGAACAGTTAATCAGGATTCTTTCTTTGTAAAAGAAAATGGCTTGGATTTCACAGAATCACAGAATCACAGAATCAGCCGGGTTGGAAGAGACCTCAGGGATCATCAAGTCCAACGGTTGCCCTTACACCACCCTGTCAACTAGACCATGGCACTAAGTGCCATGTCCAGTCTTTTCTTAAACACATCCAGAGATGGTGACTCCACCACCTCCCTGGGCAGCCCATTCCAATGTCTAATAACCCTTTCTGAGAAGAAATTCTTCCTGATGTCCAACCTGAACCTCCCCTGGCGAAGCTTGAGGCTGTGCCCTCTTGTCCTATCGCTAGTTGCCCGGGAGAAGAGGCCATCTCCCACTTCACTACAACCTCCCTTCAGGTAGTTGTAGACTGCAATAAGGTCACCTTGGAGCCTCCTCTTCTCCAGGCTAAACAACCCCAGCTCCCTCAGCCGTTCCTCGTAGGTCAGACCCTCCAGAGCCTTCACCAGCTTGGTCGCCCTCCTCTGGACTTGCTCCAACACCTCAACATCTTTCTTGAAGTGCGGGGCCCAGAACTGAACACAGGATTCAAGGTGCGGCCTCACCAGTGCTGAGTAGAGAGGGACGATCACTTCCCTAGACCGGCTGGCTATTTACTTGCATTTGTTATTCTTTCATGGGTGACCTCTTCTTCAAGACAATTTCAGCACTGATTTCCATAAAACTCATTATCCAAAAGCATTTTGCGAGAATGCTGCTCAAATAAGTATTGGCAAACTAAACCAATATGCACCTTGTCATAATAGTTTTTAAAACCACTGCTTTTGTAAATACTGTTGCCTTGTCTGATAGAGGAGTTTGCAACTTTTATGAGGCAGGTCATGATATCATTTGGGAAGGATGTTAGTAAGTGAGGCTTCAAATATTTGAACTATATGTGATTGCAATTTTTGCTGTTCTTCAGCCAGGTTTTGGTGTTTTTCTTGAAGGAAGGAACTGTTAACAGAAGCATTAAGAGGTGTTGCACTCTGCTGCCTAACAGGCAGCTGTTGCATTGCCAGCTGCGTATTTGTTGTGGTTGGTGCTCACAGGAGAGTGGTTCTGCACAGAGGATCAACAATATCGTCCAGGACTAGGGAGAGACTCCTTTGTGGGCATGCAGTCAAGGGTTGTGGATACATGCATTTTGTACCCACAAAATGGACAAGTGCCTACAACATGGAAGAATAAATCCAAAAGCACCAAGAAAACAGCCTTGCATTTCTGAGAAAAATAGTGATCAAAAGACAAGCAGGTATTGTTTTTCAGTGTCCAGTAGGTACTAACATGTTTCTTTTCTGTCACAGTTTATTTTGCAGGAGGTGGATATTACCCTTCCAGAGAACTCAGCTTGGTATGATAAATACAAATATGACATACCTGTGTTTCATTTAAATGGGAAGTTCCTAATGAAGCATAAAGTAGACATACAAAAGTTTGAGGACCAGCTTAAGAAGATGGAGTTGCAAAATGATGGAAACCAGTGAAGAAAATGCAGCTGCTCTGGTATGGATCTGAAAGGACTGTGCAACATAAATTGTGTGAAAAAAGCAGTATTAATTATCTGGCCTTATGTTTCTTAGAACATATGGTACCAGCATCCTAAAAAACTTGAGTGATTTGTATTCTCTTTTGTATTAATCATCCAGCCCAGCTGCACCAGTAGCAACCTTTTCTGTACCATTCCTTTGCTGCTACCCTAGGCTGGCTTTTCATTGACAGAATAAATGCTGCTGCGTAACAGCAGATAAAATGTGTTTGTGTCGGGTTTGCATGGCAACATTTCGGTAGCAAGGGGGCTACATGGATGGCTTCTGTGAGAAGCTGCCAGAAGCTTCCCCCATGTCCGATAAAGCCAATGCCAGCCAGCTCCAAGACGGACCCGCAGCTGGCCAAGCCCAAGCCCATCAGTGATGGTGGTAGCAGCTCTGTGATAACATATTTAAGAAGGGGGAAAAAAAAAACTGGGCAACTGCAGCCAGAGAGGAGTGAGAGTATGTAAGAGAAACAACTCCGCAGACACCAAGCTCAGTAAAGAAGGAGGGAGAGGAGGTGCTCCAGGTGCCAGAGCAGAGATTTTCCTGCAGCCTGTGGTGAAGACCATGGTGAGGCAGGCTTTCCACCTGCAGCCCATGGAGGTCCATGGTGGAGCAGATATCCACCTGCAGCCCATGGACGACCCCACACCAGAGCAGGTGGATGGGCCCAAAGGAAGCTGTGACCCCGTGGAGAGCTTGTGCTTGAGCAGGCTCCTGGCAGGACCTGTGGCCCCATAGAGAGAGGAGCCCATGCTGGAGCAGGTTTGCTGGCAGGACTTGTGAGCCCATGAGAGACCCACGCTGGAGCAGTGCGTTCCTGAAGGACTGCACCCCGTGGAAAGGACCCATGCTGGAGCAGTTCATGAAGAACTGCAGCCTGTGGGAAGGATTCACATTGGAGAAGTTTGTGGAGGACTGTCTACCATGGGAGGGACCCCATGCCTGAGCAGGGGAAAAGTGTGAGGAGCCCTCCCCCTGAGGAGGAAGGAGCGGCAGAGGCAACATGTGATGAACTGACCGCAACCCCCATTCCCCATCCCCCTGTGCTGCTCAGAGTGGGGAGGAGATAGAGAATTTGGGAATGAAGTTAAGCCCGGGAAGAAGGGAGGAGTTGGGAGAAGGTGTTTTTAAGATTTGTTTTTATTTCTCATTATCCTGCTCTGGTTTGATCGGTAATAAATTAAACTAATTTCCCCAAGTTGAGCCTGTTTTGCCCATGACAGTAACCAGTGAGTGATCTCTCCTTGTCCTCATCTCAACCCATGGCCTTTTGTTATATTTTCTCTTCCCTGTCCAGTTGAGGAGGGGGAGTGGTAGAGCGGCTTTGGTGGGCACCTGGCATCCAGCCAGGGTCAACCCCACCACAGTGTTTCAAGATTGTTAGTACGTGTAAGCTGTAGGTCTGGAAGAGACTTCCTTGAAGAAGTCTAGGAGTTTATCCTAAGTGCTCATTTCAAATGGAGAAGAGGGCATTTACTGTAAATGAAAAGGACACTTGATTAAAGACAGCACACTCTCGCTGAAGCAGAGCCATATTTATAGAACAATCATCACAATTTGATACAGCTGTTACTAACACATGAACACTGAATAGTTTATTTTTCTTCTAATGGGATGAACATATATGTTGCACTTAAGTTATTTCATCGACTACAGCAAGCTTGGAGCTCCTTAGTACTTGAGTTACTCCCAGTCACAAGAAAAAATAAAAATAGTGAACTAGAATTGAGGCAAAAGAATCAAATCTGTAATGAAAGCAGCATTTATTAACTCCAAACATGTCTCTCTCAATGCTCCTAGTTTCAGAGTATAAAATGAAAGTAAGAAGCCCTAAGAGTGTCTTTAAAATTCTCCTGGCCTAAGATCTGTGACCTCTCCCTTGGACCCCAGTTACGTTCTTAAAAATATCCATGCTAATATATGGTCTTTTGCCGTGCTGCTTAGGGATGCTTGTGACATAATTCTCTGTCATTACAAATCCAGTGAACAGAGAAAACATGTTTCTCTGATGTTATAGGAAGAGTGCTTGGTCCTATCGACTAGAGTTCTGTGGTAACCGAGTCCAGTTGTTATGCTTTCTGACAGAAAGGAATCACATTTCAGTTCTGTCTGCAACACAACTGCAAATCCATTTATCATGTGGCAAGAATACCATTTTATCAAGGGTTACTGCAGTTCTGTTCATGCATCATTGGCGATATAGGGATGTGAGGTAGACAGACAGAATGCTGAACACATTTTCAGGAGGAGGAGAAAAATGAAGAAAAGTCAACTGTTTTAAGTTGAATAGTTTGTAATAAGCACTGGAGAAAGCTGTTGGCATTTTTGATCTACTTAATAGATCCTTTAATACAGAAACTAATCCTCACCTGCTGCATTTCTGTTCTTTCTACCATGGTGGTACTCAGTCCTCTCATCACTAGGAATTTAAACAGGGACACTTGACATGTGTCTTCACAGCAGGGAGAATCCAGACACAATACCCACTTAGAATAGCAAACTGAAATTCGCTAGGATTCATTACAGACTTCAGCTTTTGGAGTATGGTTCAATAAGAAGCCAGCTGACCTGCTATGATGAAAGTGGGCAGTTCCTATATGGTCCCATCCTAGAGTGTCTTTAGCATTTGACAGATCATTTGTAAACCAATTCTGATGTATTCTGCAAGATGAAAAATTTCTGGGCAGCGGGGGGTGGGAAATTAAAACTTTCTTGCAGTTCAGCAACTTGAGTCCACACAGGAAGGGGTCTGAAAGTATCCAAGAGTTCCCAGGAGGGAGAGCTGTGCCCTTTTTATGGCAGAGAGCTTTAGGTAAGTTCAGCCACATCATCTAATTATACCCTGCAATTTATAGGACTTCAGAAACTTTCATTTCATTGCCCTTCACCCTCCTCAAGAGGTCCTGCATCAAACAGGATGGATTTACTAGATTTGCAAGAGCTAAAGAGAAGCTTAGAAGTTTAAGCATCTCCTTAAACCTGGTTAAGGTTTTTCACCAGCAGTTCTGTAACTGTTTGATCCAAAACTGAAATTACAGCCAACTGTTGCTTCTAAAGGAAAACACTCATCCTGACTTTAAGTAACCAGTTTATTCTTTGTGTAGCCTTACTTTACCTCTAGAGCCTGCTGCTTTATCCTGATGTGGTCATTTACATTGTAGAGGAAGAGTAAGTTGGGGAGATTGTTAAAGAAAACCAAGCTGAAACTTCTCAGAAGTAAGTGACTGAACTTCAGTAACCCAGCGAAGTGTTAAGTGTGATGCCTTCCCCAAAATGAGGAAAAAAAAGGCAAAATTTGAAATAGCAAGAGGCTTCTTGAATTGTATGTTGCAGCACAGCTTTGCCCTATCCACGGTGCTTTTCATCATCATTGACAGAAGAACAGGACCCTAGAGATGAAAACTTGTATACTTTCTGCAGTTCATAATGCTACAGTCAAGCTTCTAAGAGTACCACAAGTTACTGTTAAATAATAGGTCTGAATTACCTCTGTATCATCAAGCAAGTTCCATTTGCTTTCCTTCTATAATCTGAGATGGTTTCGGAGGCCCCAGGTTTTTCCTTGCTGAGGTTTTGTAATAAGAGAACTGGCATACAGCACTTTTCAACCATAGTTCAAATGCTTTTCTAAAATATAGCAGCATTATCTCAAAGATATGGAGGACAGAGATCAGGTGGACTTGCCCTGTTTCCTGATATACATCACTGACAGAGGCTGGAATAGCCATCCGAGACCAATTTGCCTTTTTTTTTGTTTTTAATAAGGTCTGTTTTGTGAAGGAAAAAAATGGATGCTAAAAGCAAACTTCTTAATCATATAGGAGATAATGATAATGGCTGGTTTTATAAGACACCAGGCGTAACGGTGATACATGGGAAAGGCTTATGTCGTAGGGGCAAAAGGGTTCTGGGACAGGAATTAGCAGGGCTCATTCGGAGAGCTTTAAACTAGATTCGAAGGGGGATGGGGTAGTAGCTGGGCTTGCACCACTGGGGCAATGCTCTAGTGTTGAGGTAGACCAGGAGGCCTCCCATCCCCCTAGGGCGAAATCAGTGTGCTCAGCTCGCTCCCTGAAATACCTGTACACCAATGCACGCAGCATGGGGAATAAACAGGAGGAGTTAGAAATCCGTGTTCGGTCGGGGGGCTATGATCTAGTGGCAATTACAGAGACTTGGTGGGACGCCTCGCATGACTGGAATGTGGTCATGGATGGCTATGTCCTGTTCAGGAAAGACAGGCCAGTAAGGAGAGGTGGTGGAGTTGCTCTTTATGAGTGAGCAGCTAGAATGTATTGAGTTCTGTCCAGGGGCGGATCAGGAGCGAGTTGAGAGTTTGTGGGTGCGAATTAAGGGGCAGGCTGGCAGGGGTGATACTGTTGTGGGTGTCTATTACAGGCCACCAGATCAGGATGAGGACGGTGATGAGGCCTTCTACAGGCAGCTGAGAGCAGTCTCTCAATTACAGGCCCTGGTTGTCATGGGGGATTTCAACTACCCTGATATTTGCTGGGAAGCCTACTCAGCCAGCCATCCTCAGTCCAGGAGGTTCCTCCAGTGCATTGATGATAACTTTCTGATGCAAATGGTGGATGAGCCAACTAGGAGAGGAGCGCTGCTGGATCTTATCCTCACTAACAAGGAGGGTCTGGTTGAAGCGGTGAAGGTTGAGGGCAGCCTTGGTTGTAGTGACCATGAGATGGTAGAGTTCAGGATCTCCTGTGGCAGGAACAGAATAGGTAGCAGAATCACAACCCTGGACTTCAGGAGGGCCAACTTTGGCCTTTTCAAGCAATTGCTAGGGGAAATCCCATGGGACAGGGTACTAGAAGGTAAGGGGCCTCAAGATAGCTGGTTAGCATTCAAGGACTGCTTCTTCCGAGCTCAAGATCAGAGCATCCCAGCAGGTAGGAAGTCAAGGAAGGGTACCAGGAGACCTGCATGGTTAAACAGGGAACTGCTGGGCAAACTCAAGTGGAAGAAGAGGGTGTACAGATCATGGAAGGAGGGGCTGGCCACTTGTGAGGAGTATAAGTCTGTTGTCAGAGGATGTAGGGAGGCAACTAGGAAAGCTAAGGCCTCCTTGGAATTAAACCTTGCAAGAGAAGTCAAGGACAACAGAAAGGGCTTCTTCAAATACATTGCAGGTAAAACCAACACTAGAGGCAATGTAGGCCCACTGATGAATGAGGTGGGGGCCCTGGAGACAGAGGATAAAGAGAAGGCGGAGTTACTGAATGCCTTCTTTGCCTCTGCCTATACGGCTGGAGGCTGTCCTGAGGAGCCCCGGACCCCTGCGGCCCCAGAAGAAGTCAGGATAGAGGAGGAATCTGTCTTGGTTGATGAGGGCTGGGTCAGGGACCAATTAAGCAACCTGGACGTCCATAAATCCATGGGCCCTGATGGGATGCATCCGCGGGTGCTGAGGGAGCTGGCGGAAGTCATTGCTAGGCCACTCTCCATCATCTTTGCTAAGTCGTGGGCAATGGGAGAGGTGCCTGAGGACTGGAAGAAAGCGAATGTCACTCCAGTCTTCAAAAAGGGCAAGAAGGAGGACTCGGGTAACTATAGACCGGTCAGCCTCACCTCCATCCCCGGAAAGGTGATGGAACAACTTGTTCTTGGTGCTGTCTCTAGGCACATCAAGGATAGGGGGATCATCAGGGGCACTCAACATGGCTTCACCAAGGGGAAGTCATGCTTAACCAACTTGATAGCCTTTTCTGAGGACGTAACCCGGTGGATAGATGATGGTAAAGCTGTGGATGTGGTCTATGTCGATTTCAGTAAAGCGTTTGGCACGGTCTCCCACAGCATCCTCGCAGCTAAACTGAGGAAGTGTGGTCTGGATGATCGGGTAGTGAGGTGGATTGTGAACTGGCTGAAGGAAAGAAGCCAGAGAGTGGTGGTCAATGGGACAGAGTCCAGTTGGAGGCCTGTGTCTAGCGGAGTCCCTCAAGGGTCGGTACTGGGACCAGTACTATTCAATATATTCATTAATGACTTGGATGAGGGAATAGAGTGCACTGTCAGCAAGTTCGCTGATGACACCAAACTGGGAGGAGTGGCTGACGCACTGGAAGGCTGTGCTGCCATTCAGAGGGACCTGGACAGGCTGGAGAGTTGGGCGGGGAGAAATTTAATGAAATATAACAAGGGCAAGTGTAGAGTCCTGCATCTGGGCAAGAACAACCCCATGTACCAGTACAAGTTGGGGGCAGACCTGTTGGAGACCAGCGGAGGGGTAAGGGACCTGGGGGTCCTAGTGGACAGCAGGATGACCATGAGCCAGCAATGTGCCCTTGTGGCCAAGAAGGCCAATGGCATCCTGGGGTGTATTAGAAGGGGTGTGGTTAGCAGGTCAAGAGAGGGGGTCCTCCCCCTCTACTCTGCCCTGGTGAGGCCGCATCTGGAATATTGTGTCCAGTTCTGGGCCCCTCAGTTCAAGAAGGACAGGGAACTGCTAGAGAGAGTCCATCGCAGAGCCACAAAGATGATTAAGGGGGTGGAACATCTCCCTTATGAGGAAAGGCTGAGGGAGCTGGGTCTCTTTAGCTTAGAGGAGAGGAGACTGAGGGGTGACCTCATTAATGTTTATAAATATGTAAAGGGCAAGTGTCATGAGGATGAAGCCAGGCTCTTCTCAGTGACATCCCTTGACAGGACAAGGGGCAATGGGTGCAAGCTGGAACACAGGAGGTTCCACATAAATATGAGGAAAAACTTCTTTACGGCGAGGGTGACCGAGCACTGGAACAGGCTGCCCAGAGAGGTTGTGGAATCTCCTTCTCTGGAGACATTCAAAACCTGCCTGGACGCGTTCCTGTGTGATATGGTCTAGGTAATCCTGCTCCGGCAGGGGCATTGGACTAGATGATCTCTCGAGGTCCCTTCCAATCCCTGACATTCTGTGATTCTGTGATTCTGTGAGATGATGAATCCCTTGTTCCTTATTCATTCAAATTGTGGAGGTTTTCTTCTGTAGCCAGTGCCAGATATTTTTTTCCCCCTTTATTTTGTAAAGTGAATGATAACAGGATTTTTTAACAGCTTTTGTCTATGGTGTAGCCTTTGTCAGTGAGATGGACGTTTTCCATTCGTTCTGGCTGTGGGTGCTAGTTGCATATAACGTAGAAAGAAGGGGTGGCTGCTTCTTCCAACTCTTTTTCTGGTGTACAAGCAAACACAGCCTTGCATTGTGCATGCCTCAGTCCTGTTTTCCTTGTCAACACAAGTAGTAGATTCAGTTGTGTGAGAAGGTCATTGTAGACCCATGTGAAAGCAACAGGCCCGGACTCCAGGGTGAATGTTCTATGGTATGGAAAGATCACAGCCAGCCACTCCTCTCCAAACATGACCCTGTCCTTCCGAAGCCAAAACATGGGATATACTGCCAAAGCCTTCCAGGGGTATGTGAGATGTTACTGTTCTACTGTCCTAAGGGAGAGGAAGCCCTGTTCTCATCAGTTTGGACACAAAGATAGGAGATGGAAACATATCAACATGGAGCATTGGTGGCACACCTCGAAGAAGAAGCTGTGCTATCATTTTTCCCAGATAAAAGCACCACAGGACAAGGTGATGAGCTAGAGGCTGACAGTTCATTTTGGACCATAGGTGCTACTGCAAGTTTCTCACTGCAAAATTAGGTTGTGTCAAGGTTGATGAGGATGTTATTCCCTTCTCTGTGGAATACAAAATACTGAAGTAAAAGCTCCAGGAGGCCACTTTCTCTTCCAAAGCCAGCAGCTCTGCTCTGTGGAATAATAAGGCATTCAATTACTATCTTCACATGTGAGCACTAAGAGTTCACATCTTTGAAGCAGTAGATCAGACAGAGAAGTGTTTCAGCATCATCTTCCATTTCCATTATCAGTCCCAAAAATAGGCATATGAATTTGTGATCCAATAGGCAAAATAATTTATTAACCTCAATGGGACCAGAATTTTACCTCAAATAGTTACTACTTTCCATTGCCTTTGATACAACATGAGTAGACTGAACAAGCACTTGTGTGACTTAGCATGGCTAGCAGGTCTGCCACCTTCATTTTCCAAAAACCAGAAATGATGTATCACATGTAAATTTGAGGGATTTTTCTTCTTTTTGAATACAATAAATGCAGGCTCCCAGCACATGCATCTCTCTAATCAAAGGTGTTAAAGTATAATCTTAAAATGAAAAGGCATATGCCCCTGCTGAATATATATATTATGGAGGCATTTTCAACTTTGTGAAAACACACAATTTACTCCTTTGACAGTGAACACTGGCAGGAGTGCAAAGCTCCGTAATGTACTATCACTGAAATGTAAAAAGAGCTTGAATACAAGATGAACTTATTTCCTATTTCTGGCCAATAAAAAAGCACATACACAATGTCCTATCTTCTTCCAGTAACTGTAAATAACAAATACCCACTAGGCTTACTTGCGTATATGTCCTACTTCTCAGACTCTTTATTTGTGTTTTTAAATTACACACAGTACATAGAAGGCATTGTCTCATTTCTTCAAGCATAGCACTCCTAGCAGTGTCTTCCCATCTGAACTGGCCCGTGATACATAATCTCAGATTCCCTTCTAGCTCCTTAAAGAAAGATCTTTCCATAAAGTATGGTTCTAATTCATACTGTATTTTTTATCTCTTATTAGCATCTAACTCCCCAAAATAACAAAAAATCTTCATGTAGGCTTAGCCAATTCTGAAACTATTAAACTCTCTTTCAGTCTTGTGCATGCATTTGTCTTTAATCACATGGCCATCTGGATTAACTACGAGTGCAGCAACACATGGAAGTAAACAAAGCCACATGTGCAAGCATGTGCAAGATCGTATCTCATTTTTTTGCTCAGTGACAGCATCCCTTTCCAGTCAGCTTTGCTCTATATTGTACCAATATCATGTTTGTTTTCTATCACGCCCTGCTGGCAAGAAGGCTCCGCCCCATTCCTGTGAAGTTGAATACCCAAACCTGAGTTCTTGCAGGGCAGGACTGTAGCTGTGAGATACACCTGAACAGGAAAGTTTCAGTAATTGGGGAACTCCAGCTGAATACTGACTTATGCTGCCTTGGCAAAAGGCATGGTAAGAGCAACAAAACCACCCTCTGTCCTGTACCCTCACCTCTCATAGCATTTCAGATAAAATTCTAGTTCTTGGTCTTTATCTTCAGGTGATACGTGACACATGGCCACGATATCCAAAGGGTAAAATGAGTTCCTCCAGGAGACAAATACTCTCAGGTGTCTGTCTTGTCTGTGGAATGAACTGCAGGGACTGAGGACACTCCAGACCTTCCACATTTTTCCTTGATGTTGCCTTCTGGAGTGTATATGGTTGATCAAAACTCTATGCACAGCATCTAAAATAAATCCCCCCCAATCATATACACAGACAAATCTTACTGCAATGAGACACAACTATACCCACTTCTTCTAGGGAGAAGATGAAAGAACAACGTGTCACGCAGATACTATGGTGATCAGGGCATATAAAACTGTCAGCCTTAATTCAGGACCTTACTACAGGCCATATATTTTCGGACTGTCTCCTAAACAAATGATGCTTGGACCATGTAATAATGTATCAGTCCAATTCTTTTCCTTCCCTTCTCCCCTTCCTCTCTGACTCTTTCCCAGGAACATTTAACCCAGGAATCAGTTCAACAAAGTGATCAAGCTGATTTTTTTTTTTTTTTTTCCCCAGCTATTATGTTCCTACAAGATCTGCTGCTGGGAAGGCAATAGAAATCTCTCCATCCATGTCCCCAGTGGAGGAAAAGCACGCTGAATGAAGTCACCATGCATTTTGGCCAGCTGGCTGCTCCCAAGCAAACAGCAGAAGGGTAGCTCTGTACTGACCGTGATATTTAACATCTCTCATTCAGAAGGTGTATTACAGCAAATATGCCAAGGAGTCACGTTGCTGCAGTGGAAGGAAGTTTATGAGATAAAGGACACCAATCCACTGGTAACCAGGCTCGTTAATTTTGTTTCTCATAAAACAGTCTGTTTAGTTGGAAACAAGTGCTTGAAAAGCATCACTGCAAAATTCAGATGTTTAAAGACAAAAAGGTGGTCAGAAACCACATTTATACACATAGATTTGATATATGTGTAGGTCTAGACGCATATTTAAGCTTCTAATCTAAGAGGTGAGGCATCCATTGCAACAAGGTCCCCATGGCAGTAAGGGTGGTCACTGCAGATCTGTTTGCAAGGCTGGGTTCCAAGTGACCTTATTAATGTTCCCACTCCAGTGAACATCTACGTTTCCGCTTAATTTAAGTCACCTGCCTTCTGCCAAGGTTTACTGACTCCAACAACCAGTGCTGGGCCTGCTCCTTTTAATAGACAGGTAGCATCTATATGCAGCTTTTATTTCCACCTGGAAGAACACCTGTGTCACTGAGGGTGAACACACAGCCAGGTGCAAAGATAGGTGAGGGTTTTTTGCTCCACTGAGAGGAAAGCAGACCAAAGGCAAAACCCTCACATGATTAGGCTTCTACCAAAATTTAAGTATATCTTGGTGGTTTCATATGCAGTTGTATCAAAAGAACACAGCAGTTTTACAAAAATCTATCAAAATAGATACCATCTCAGCCCTGCAACATTTATTTTTGAACAAAGCAAGCAAAGTTGCTTGAGAAAGACCATGAAATGGATAAATATAATTAAGCAAACAAAAATACTAGCCTTAGGTTTCCTTTAGGTTACTCATTGCTAGCTTAAGAACTTGGATGTGTCATTTTAGATACAGCTTCAACTGAGTTTCAGCGGCTGGGACGTTTCCATTGACATCAACATGAGCTTCACAGGCGAAGAGGTGCAGCAGGCTTCAGAAAAAGCTTTTTGTCTCAAGACTACTGCGAAACAGCTATTTCGAGATTTTAACTCCTTTGTGACAAGAAACTGATGAACTGTTTTCCCGTGTTTGTTTCTTTCAATCTAGACCCGGGTCTCGCACGGTTCCCGATAACACCAAGGCTCGCAGAGGGCTGCCGCTGCTAGGCCAGCCCCGTGTCACGCTGGCGCAGGTGCCTACCGCGGAGTCGGGGAAGTCATGGCGAGGGGGGCGCCCGTGGGGGCCGGTGGGCCCCGGGCCTTTGTCTCTCTGCCACCCCGCGGCTGGAGCCGAGCCGAGCCGAGCGGAACCAGGCCGGGCCGTGCGAGCGGAGGCGCTCCCTGGCGGGGGCGGGACCGAGACCGCGACCGCGCCGCCTCCGCGCCGCCGCTCCGGTCAATGAGTTGTGAGAGGCGGCGGCGCCGCCGTGCAGCCTCGGGGCCGGAGGGCTCCGCGCTGCGTGCGGAGGGTGAGCGAGCGAGGGGCGGCCAGCGGCGGGACGGGCGGCCGGCGGGGCGAGCGGGTGCCGCTCGGGCGCCCCGGCTCCCTGGGAGGCGCGTCCCGTGTTTGCAGGTAGCCCTGCGGCGCCAACCGAGCCGAAGGCACGGTACGTGGGTCGCTCGGGGGTTGGCGGCTTCTGGTCGTGGCTTTTTTTGTGGTTTGTTCGGCTGTTTAGTGTTTTGGAAGGGCAGCTGAGGGTCCGGGTAAATGAAGTAAGTGTGATTGGGCACATGCAAATAAAAGTGCCTGGCTCTGGGAGGAATGCGTTATCTATGCAGAAATTAATTACTGCGTCTTTTTTTTTTTTTTTTTTTGGTAGTATACCTTAGGTTTAATTTTAACTTTATCGTAAAAAAAAAAAAATCAAAAACCAGTACAAACAGTAAAAATGTTGAGGTTAAAGTGATCTAGCTGAAGACTCTTTCAGCCAGAATTGCCTTCAGGACTTTACGGGAGGAGACAGGAAAGTTTCTTTCTGCTGCAGAGGTTGTGACAAAGCCTGGCCATTTCTGAGATTTCAGCCTTGCAGCTTCATATCCTTTTGTCTTCTTTTTTTTTTTTTTTTTTTTCTTTTAATAGCCAGGGATCATATGGCCCTTTGCAGATATAGGGGATTATGAAACTGCTCAGTAACAATACCCACATATGTCAGAGGAGTTTAACTTTCAATGTCAACGAATTTTTAAACTTAATTTTAACCCTGTGTTGCACTCATGTTTGGATGTGACTAATCTCAGCTCTGACTGTACAGAGTAATCTAGCCATTTCAAAGTTGTGAAACCAGTGAAAGCAGAAGATATTTATCTATTAGAAATAACTATTTTTTGGCAAGGATATTTACAGCCCATCCAACGCTCATTGAAATAAACAGAAAAACTCTCACTGATGATGACTCATGTCCGTGGGCTTCAGACCAGGCTGCCAGTGCACGGTGTTGGAAACCGTCTGGTGCTGATCCGGGGCAGAGCACTCTTGTAGGTAACCCTCCTACGGTCCCCACTGTTTGTAAAGGCAGGTGGATAAGGTGGAGAGTGGCAGCAGACAACTACTAGTGGGATTATGCATTGCTTTATCTAAGTGTATTTGCCAATTATAAATATTCTGGGATGTGCGTTTTTTAGGTTTTAAATGTCATTGACCTTTAATTGATTGCTAATGGTTTAGTCTGTTGCTGTCTGTTAGGCTGAGGAAGGAGCTGACTTGCAGCTTGTCTTTCCGTGTTAGTAACTGTTGTGACAGTATGTCGGAGTGTACGATGCCCATTTTGAAACTTCCAGATGATGGAGTACTCTTGTGCGGTAGTTAACAGGCTTGGGTAGTGGACTCATCTGGGAACATGCGGATTAGCTGGTTGCCAGATTTCCCAGCCAGAAGGGACCTTGTCTGTCATCTCTTCTGATCTCTTGCTTATGATAGGCCACAGGATTTCGCAAGTAAATTCTGTATCAAGGCCATAACTTGTGTGTGGTCTTCACGTGCGGTTAAAGACAGGCTCCATCCACAGCAGGAGTTCAGACGTGTTTCAAACTGCCTAGCGGCCCACAGGCTTGAGCTCTAAATGGGTGAGTAATATACTTCAAATGTCTGTAATTAGGATGAGAGCTATTTTGGTCTATCAAAATAAAATTTTGCATATAATGCTTATTAAAACGCATCAGGATAATTATAGTTCTTGTGGCATGCGTAGTGGCAGAGCCGCCTTCTCCTCTTTGCCTGAGGATGAAACACTTTTGGGGCCTCCTCAAAATGACTTTGGACTTGCCATTGGAAAGTTCTTTATTCTCTCTGAGCTGTGGTGCAAAAACGATAACCTGGTTTCTGCTGGTTTCTTCTGCTTTCATGAATTTACCTGTCATGCAATAGTCAGATTCTGGTGGGGCTTTCTGCCTTACCCTGCCATGGCTTTCTGCAGAAAGAGGGGAGAATGCTTTGGTCCCATCTGGACTTCTCAGCCCTGTGTAGGGTCGGGAAGGTGGGCTGCCTCTGCTATCCCATGGCATGCTGATGGCCATTTTGGCTTCCTGTTAGATGTAGCTTGTAGGATGTTTCCCACTATTTTTCTCCCTTGGATGAAACTTGCTATAGAGCGTGCATCAAAGCAGCGAGAGAGATGCAACACCACCTCTGTGTGAGCAGGTAGTTAAGACTTTTGGAGCATGTTGAAATGGCATAGGGCAATGGGTATTATGGTACCCAAGAGAGCTCCTCCAAAGATAGCACAGCTAATTAATGCAGGTATGACAGCACATTCTGTGTTGTAGCTGCAAACTTTCTTCTAAAATTCCTCCTTCTGCTGCTGGTTAGCTGCAGATACTGTGGATACTGACCTTCAGTACCTTGCCCAAGACTAGTCTGTCTGTTTGCAGTGGCTGGACAGTAGAGAGGAACACTTTATTTTGCATCCTTCTTTGACACTACTGGAGTTGGATTAGCTTCAAATGTTTCATATGAGGTTGAAGATTAAAGAAGGAACAACAGCTGTATAACACAGCCCTCTGGCAGAGTCCTCCCAAACAAGTATCACAGCCTAGTGTCACGCTGTTGCGGGTGGCAGCCTTGACTGTGTGAGAGACAGGAGGAGAAAATGTGGAAAATAAGGGGGAAAACAGGGACACAATTTTCTAGCTTGCTCATTTGCTCTTCCCCAGAGCTGGGGGCCAGTGTGTCAAGTGGATGAAGTAGGACCTTGTGGAGAGAAAAAAGCCGGTCCTGCTTCGCCAAACCTCTGGCTGCAGCACTAGGTATAGATGGGCAAGCTCAAGTTCTGGCTGTGTTTTACCATGACCTTCACACATGCTAATTTAACTTCTGTATTAATGTGCCTACACTGTTTCTGGTGCCTCAGCTGACTCCCATAACACTAGTTGTAATGTGTATGTTCACGACCTGCAGGGTTGCATTGGAGAACATCAGAAGGAAAAGTAGGAGAGAAAGAGAAAATAACAAAGAGAGCAGGGAAGAGAGGAAATCTAGCATGTTGCTGCTGAAATACGGGGCTTATCTAAAAGGAAATTTGACATATGTCTACTCTCTCTCTTCCAACACCTTCCTGAATTTGTGTAGAGTATTACTTGTTCCTTCTCTGCAGTAGACGCAAAATCTTTCAGAGGTGTGCATAGTATTAGAAACTTCATCTCCATTTGAAAACACAGCTAGCATCTGCATAGCTTGTTCTTTGCAATTAGTTTTTTCTCCCAGTCCCTTGATACAGATTCTAGAGGGGTTGTTTTTGCCGGTGTTTTGAATGGATTCATACTCATACTGTCATTGCTCGAGTGACATATTACCCTAAAGATGACTCCAGCTAGCTAGAGCAAGCCCAGAAGAGCCATTGTGGGCATCCTTCGCTTAGAATAGAACATAGATTATAGACTGAGGAAAAGTATGTGAAAGCATTACAAAGGTAGGCACAGCAGATTTCCACTGCTGAAGGGGAGGTGTCTTCCTTTCCTTCTGGAACCTGGCAGGAAGAAATACTGCTGCTGCTTAGAGCCACAGTCTTAAAGGGAGGAAAAATATTAATGACACTGTGCAGGAAGGCTTGTCACAAAATTGAAGTACTGAAAATCACCGAAGTGATAACGCAAAGTAGAATGCTTATCAAGGAATTCTCACCGTACCCGTGTGTCATCCTTGCTGTGTCAGTCTACTCGGTGCTGTGCTGTAGTTACTCCTCAGTTCCCTCACTATGATATACCCCCCTTCCCACAGCACAGTGACTTATATCTCTCTTTCTTCTGATTACTGAACCTGTTTTCACATGAGTATAAAATAACAGGAAGGGAAAAAGAGCTAGTATCTCTCACTTTGCCCTGAGTTAAGCTTCATGCAAGGTACTGTAGACCAGAATTAATTATTAATTCCAATTATATTTTGTGTCTTGGAGATATTGATGATGTTTTCAGTTTCAGATTGATGTCTCTCCAACTTCCTTTTTTTTCACTGTAGCAACAAAGCCAGCAAAGCTCTTAAACACATGCCTGTGTTTAAGCCTGCCAGCAGTCCCTTTGACTTAATTCAGGTGAATGGCCGAGGGCAATCATTTAATATAAAATTCTCGCTGGCGTGATGGCAGTCTAAGTTGTTGTGGTTTTGATGGGATTTAGGGGAGGAGGGAGGGAGAGGAGCTGTTTCTTCCTGAAGACCAGCGTGACTCTGCCACAGGTCTCCTGGGTAAACTCTCAAAATGGGGATTCTTGGTACGTTAAAAATTCTGATATCTCGATACTTGCTTCCATCCTGAAATTAAAGTTTTTAGTGGAAAATTCAAAAAAATTTGCTCTTGGAAGTATGAGAATGTTTTGTTTTGGAGTTTCTAAGATGAAATGTTTAGTTTCCAAACTTTGCGTTTGAGGTGATCACTAATCCCAGCACGAATCCATCTCAGCCCAACAGGGTCCTCCCCGGTCTCTGGAATACCCTTGGTATCCTCTTCCGGTAGAGCTCCTGAGCAGGGCAGCCTCTCCCTTGGGATACTGGGATCTCAGAGGTACTCACAGATTGATGACTTCTAGAAACTAAATGCTTAGATTTAGATTAAGACCCGGGACGAAGTACCTCTGTTTTTGACGTGAGACTCATTCATTCAAAATAGTTTTACCAGGCCTTGTTCATTTCCATTGAAAAATCTGAGGAACAGCATTTTAAGATGGAATTTAGAATGGTAACATCCACACAACACTTAGTTGTAACAAAAGCACCTTAGCATCCTACCACGTTTCCTTGTCTTCACCTTTTTTCTGCCATGAGCTCTTGCGCTTTCCTGTTTTTCCATTTCGCCAGTATTTACCTCACACTTTTTCTTTCCTTGCTAGCCTTCCCCTTCTAAAACGTAGGTGGTAGAACCGGCATATTTGCCAACATCATCATTCTGCTTGTGCGTTTTCCTTTTCTCTGCTCAGTGTCAGCATGCGCACTCTAAACAATTCAGGACAAGGATTTCAATCACTCTTCTGTGTTTGCACAGTGCCTGGTGCAGTAGGTCCCCGTGCTTGGACATCAGCGTGCACTACTGTAGTAATCATGGTGGTATCTCTTTATGTCGGGGAGATCAGTAAAGGAGATAACTTCCATGTTCCATGTGTGTTTTCTGTGTTTCCCCTCATTTACAATTTATTTTGAATCATGTCCCCTTCTCAGCAGTGTGCTTTACATGAAGAACAAACAAACAAAAACTTTTATTATGTGGAGAATGGCAAATGCAGAGCATGTTGTGCTTGGGCCTGTTGAATTGTGTAGAGAGCTTTTCAATGCCCAAGAAATTTCTGCTTGTAAGATACGAAACAATTCAGTTAAGCATTATGAACTGACTGATGTCCTTTCTACATGGTAACAGAGGGGGGCTTCTGGGAGTGGGAAACAGCCTTGCTGAGCTGCCTACATGGGTACATCTTCCCCTGTTGTAGGGAAACATACACAGGATATAAGCTGATGGGAGAGACTTACACCACGTGAGCAGACTAGGGCTGTTCCTTAATCTGTTCCCCACAAACTCCCTTGTCTTGCTGTGACGGAGCCAGTCCTGAAGCTTTGTGGGAATTGAACGTGGGGTATGCCAAACTTCAGCTCCATGCTCTGAGTTTGTCTCCTCTCCTTGTGAGCCAAGGGAACCTTCAAACATCCTCCTGCTCCAGGACACCTCCACCACAGGTGCCTAGAAGGAGACCCTCTTTCCTTTCTGCTGGGTGCTCAGTGGAGCTGAAACAAACCTGCTCTGCCTGAGGCTTTGCAGAGGCCAGAGGGCTCACAGCATTGTTTGCAAGAAGAAAACTGGCCCCTTGTAGGTGGGAAGGAGCCTTGTCAAAGGAGCCGATCTGGAGAAATGGGCCAGGGCTGGTGCTCCACTGGCTCAGTGGTGAGCTGGCTCAGAGAGGTACGCCAGCAGAAAACTGCTTGTTTATATTCTAGCAGGACTAACTAATTTGGGGATAATTCACCACTGAGAGTTGGATCACTGTAAGTTGCTGATGAAGAGGAGGGAACAAGAATCAGTGCCAGGGTTAAAGGGGGAAGGGGAAGGAATGTAGTACTAACACTGCCGTAATTTGGCTTAAATGGGCGAACTGTAGCCCATGTGGTTTGCTGAATGTCACCTAAAAAATTTTTGTCTCCTGGGACCACGGTTCTTTAATCGCTAGCTGCACCTTCCTATTCTTGATTTTTTCCTCTCAGCAGTGATGTTGTTTAGAGTTGGGCTGGCACATACCAACAAGTAGAAAGTCTGTTCACAGATGTGTATTGCCCAATGCAGAGTAACAGCTAATTGCATCGTCAGTACGGTATTCGTGAATAAGGCAGATAACAGCCTGGCTGAAGCTTAACGAGCCTTGCCATTTCAAATTAGCTACAGAGAGCAAGACTGAGAGGTGGCAGCCTCACAGCTCCTACGTAGAGGTCGCTCAGCTCTACGAACAGCAGCTGTTTAACAAAGTTGAACAAGCTTAAGCCATGGGTTGGGGTTAGGCTGGAAGCAACTGCAGTGTGTACATGAGGTCCTGAATTACTTCTCAGACCAGTTAGATTTTATCTAAATAGGAGGGGAAATATTGTTTATTTGCTGGTGAAAACCACAGCTTGCTTAAGGTCTGAAGTTACAATGCGCCTGTAAGACCAGTGGGTATGGCTACGTCCTCGGAGGCAGGCAGGCAGGCATCTGCTCTCTTTCTCCGTGCTCAGAGCTGCAGAGAGAAGCCAGCTCTATTTCAGAAGCTGTATAGCTGTGCTAGAATGCAACCCAGCCCCGTATAATGGGTCCTCAGGGTGCATTTAAGGAGTTTTTTGCAGGTAGGGGCAAAATTGCTCTGCCTCTACTCCAGGCTGCATTAGAGTTACAACCTCATATTCACCCACCTGCCAAAAACCAGTCATGCAGTACTGGCTTGACTGGGAGCATTAGGTAGATAGAGGTTTCTCTTTGCCTGCAAAAGCTTGTGTAAACATACTATCCTTTGGCATCATCCCTGCTGTGGTGTCCCATGCTGACCCCGGACCGGAGCTTTTCCAGGTGCCAGCAGCACCAATGTGACAAGCAGGGATGCATATGCCTGTGAAGACCAGCCTACAGTTGCAAGGGGTAGGGCATTTACCCTTTGGAGAGCATGAAACCCCACTAACCCTGCTAACATCTGGCCGGTCTAATGAGATGTGCAGTAAAGGGATGGGGCAAAAGACAGCCCTGGCCACAGGCAGGAGAATTGACCATTTTAACTGTAAACAAAATGTAATCTTCATGTCCTGGATCTATGAAACAAGGTCCACGGCATGCCCAGCAACGTGTGCATATGGACACAACATTGAAATACGTAGGCAGAGTTTTGCAGTTGTCACAGCAGCCATCAAAGTATTTGGAGAGTGTTCCCCTTCATGGACACAAGTTGGCATGTCTCTGCACCTGGGACAGCAACGCTGGGTGACGCTCTAAGCCGGTCTGAAGTGTTTTTGTGGGCAGTGAACGTAAGTCGTTCTGCTGTTGCCCTATTCCTTGGATTAGTTTGCTGTTATTGTTGGTTTGCTGCTGCCAGCCAGATTCTTGTAAGTGTATTTTTTAAAACCAGGACACAAATTGTGTAAATGTTATTTGATATATGGGTGTTCTAACAAATTCTCATCTAACAGCAATGCATTTGTTACTTTTTGTTCTGAGAATTGCTGATTGCTAGCCCGCTTGCTTCCTGAACAACCAGCTTTCTCTTCTAGTTGTCACTCAGTTTGATTTTCCTTGTACCACAGATAACCCAGATAACCACATCAGACTTATTCCTGCTGGTGAAACATGGTGCTTGGCATCATGATATTGCAAAATAAACAGAAAGGATGAGGGGTCTTTTTATAAAATGGGTTATCGCCAAAAAAATTGTAACCAGTATGGACTGACAAAGAAAACAAGGCATACTTGAAAGAAGTTAGGGCAAAAGTGTCTGTAGTTTATCAGTCTTTAAATTCAGTGTTTCCATAAGCGGAGGTTATTAACAAATCTGTCCCTGATAGCTACCGTGTAGTATTATGCACGAATACCTGTAAGTCTTTTGGCTCATTTGTAATTTTCTGGTTTTTGGTAAAATCATATTCAGGCCTGAACATTGAAGCTGTCAGCATAAGGTACCTGTATTGATTTTAAGAATGTCTCTATTAATTTTAACAAACTAAAACTACTTTTTGCAAATGGAAATTATTCTTCGGGGAACATTGTTCTTCCAGGCATGCAGATTTAGTTTTTTACCCTTTTGTTCCACAATATCCAGCAGACTGAAACCATTTCTTTTGTGACAGAGAACAGCAAATGCATTTTTCCAGATCTTGATAAGTGGAGTATTTTCATGTCTCCCCAGGTTCTTGACTGTGCTGCCAAAAATGATTGTATGCGTTTCTTACTGTGTCTGTCAGAGCAGTTTAAGGAACATCCTCGTCTTCATTAAAGTTGTAATTCTGGGAAGACTGAACATGGGAGAAAGAGTTAGAGCAGATTGTCTCAACCACACATATTTTGCGTTCTGTGTAAGGAAAATTTCTTGCTTACCGTGATTTATTTTATATCCAGCTATCACATCAGAGCCAGTTTAACCAAAGGGTATTAGAACTTGGTTTAATTTGTATAGATGACCGATCAGAATTTCCAGTCATTAAATGTATTACGTAAATAGTTTTAAAATTCCATTTCCTATCGAGTTTCGTTGGAAAAGACATGTTTTTCTGAAGATGGCTCCAGCCTCTACATAGATGTCTGTATTCCTGTATCTGGTAAGATGGCCCTGTAAAGTTTGACGGAAGGGGTTTTTACTTTGCAGCCTGTGTGGGTGGGAAACAGCAGGGGCTTATAGAAAATGTCTAGCAGAAGCAGGTGCAATTAGAAGGAATCCGTGATGGTTACACACACATAGCTGAAGTAACACGAGTGAGTCTACTCTGCTGGAGCCAGAGCTTGGCATGCCCTTTTCTGCCTGTGCCTGGTGTGCTTTGAAAGCTCTTTTGTGAGATGCAAAGGCAGCTGCTTTATAGCAGAAGTGGCCCTAGAGTTTCTGAAATACATGTAAACAGGTGTATTGCAAGCTACTTCCATCTTGTTTTGAAGGTTTGGGAGAGTGGGATTTTGTGAATGCATTTGTGCACTGGCAGTAGTGCATGGGAGGTAAGTATTGTTGCTCATGCATAGTGAAGTAGTTCTTTCTCAGCTTGCTTAGGGTCTGCAAATCAAAGCTAGCAAAAAAAAAACCAAATTTTGAGTAGGCTCTGCCAGGTAAGTGATCAATGTAACTTCAGCAAGTCTTCAGAAAGGTAATTTGCATTCAATTAGGTATTTGAAAGAAGGGGAGGAAGATTCTAAACTGCAGTTCTTCAAATATCTCTGATAAGAAAGCATTAACATTTAATGCAGTCTTTTAATCCCAGTGATTAATTAAAATCAGTTTTTAATATTTTCATTTTGGTTTCCAGGATTGTAACTCTTCCTTTCCTTTGTAATGCTGCCCCTTTGGATTGAATTTTGCTGTCTGTACTTCCAGTGACTGCACAAGGAGGTTTGCTTTTGTGCAGCCATGGCTCATTTAAGCCCAAGGACCAATTTTAAGACAGTTTTGAACATTGTGCCCATAATACTTTTTATCAAAACCACATGAAAATTGCAATTCTGCTAGCTCTGTGAGTAGTATTAGCAGAGTTCTCGTCATCTTTACACTGTGCTTATTTCAGTCTTAGCTTTGTGTTAAGAGCTCTTGCGGAGGCATTCCATAAAATTGAGTGGAGATTAAAACTAATTGGTTTCCATGTAAGCCACTGTAAGAATTTGAATAATAAGTTGAAGAAATTGTCTTTTTGAAGTTTTTTTTCCTGCTGTTGAAAAACTTTGTCACAAAAGTGTTATTTTCCTCTCCCATTCTGTAAGACACTTCATAATGGCAAAGATGATTCATTATATGTTTTTTAAAAACTCTAAACAGAGGAAATAAGAAGCAATGTGATTATTGAGCATCGTGTACATGCCCAAAGTTTCAATGATGCAAAAGCAAATTACAAGACCACTTTCAGTATCTCAAACAAAGATTCTGCTAATATTAGTCGTAGTGGGTTTCTGGCCAAGAAGTAGAGAAGGTGCAAAATGTAGTTTTCAGATTTCTGATCTGAGCATTAAGCTTTGAAAATCCCTTGTAAGAATTGAACAAGGAGGGGTTACTCAGTAGTGTAACATGAGATAGGAAACATCACAGCTTTTATAAGCCAAACCAATGCATCTTGCCACACTTGCTAGTGTCTGTTGTGTGGACACTTTATGACTGTGTGGGCTGAATTTCTCAGTTTAAGAAGAACTTTAGGAACAGCTTTAGGAAGAACTTTTTTTTGTTGTTGTTGTTTCCCATTGTCTCCAGACAGCTCAGTTCCATAGTGAGAAAAAGTAAGAGTTGTGTAGGTTTGCTGCTAACCAACTCTCTACAACAGGATCTTCATTGGGCCCTCTCTGATTTTAAGTCTTCTCGTCTCTGCCTCTGTTTCCTGGAGAAATAGGTGAGCCTTAGTGTTCTTGTCTGAGCGTACATTTAGAAGGGATTAGTTAATGCATGGAAGTCGAGACACTATTGAAATGTGTAGCCTTATCATCTGAAATAATTGTGTGCCCCTGTTAGGAATAGTTTTTAATTTAATCTACTCATTATGAAAAGTATGGAACATGATGTCAAGGGAAAAATACTTACATCTAATCAGGTAAAACTTATGTAGCTACTTCTACTTAAATTGCCAGGTTGCCTGAGATACTGTTTTACTTAGCTGATCTTAGCTGTTAGTCTTCTATTGCCCACCCCAAATGTATGGCTCGTGTTTAAGTGGAACATGATGACTATAAATAATTTTTCAGCGTTTTGTTCACTCATGGTTTAATCAGAGAATCCCATGATTATTCAGCTGTTTTTTTCTTTAAGATGTATGAATCTCTTAAATGGAAGTCCTTGCTAAAAAATATTTTTATATTTAATTTCCATAATGGATTACAAATTGACCTGTGAGCCAGAAACGAGGGAGGCAAGAGATGCATATTTTCACAGATCCGTGTGAATCCTCAACCTTCAGTAGGAGAATGCTGAAGCTTCTATAGGAAAGGGAAAAAACCCAACCCAGTTTATCTTTGAAAATTGTGATTCTTAGAAGGAAAAAAGAAAGCAAGGTTGATATTAACTTAAGCAGAATTTTGGAGCAGAACAGAAAGCTTTTCTGCATCCCGTCTGCTTACAGGAGTACATTTGCTGGTGCCAGACTGAGACCTGGCTTTGTTTACTGATAGGAACTGTCCCCTCATGCTAGATTAAGCAGTTGAACCCATGCCCAGAAAGCCTGGGGTTATTTGGATGAGTAGATAGTCATGCAGCGATGATTGAATTTGAATCTGTTATGAAAGCAAGTATTCATTCACTCACTGCAAATCCTGAGCAGAAATAACCTAAGTTTATAAATACAGGGTACACCGTGCAGATGGCTGCTTCAGTAATGTGCAGAAACTTCTAGGCTTGGATTTTCATGTACAGTTCTCTGGATTAAACACTTTTAACTTTAGGTAACAGGATTCAAATGAGTCTCTCACGGCGTTTTGAAAGGAGCATTGAGGGGACTTTTTTCTTGTTGGGGAGCTTCCAACAGTATGTGACCCTTTAGTTACATTTCAGATCCATAATCTTTTGTCAGGTCTGTAGATGTGACCTGAAGTTCCCTCTGTCCCCAAGCAACAGATTTGTTTTAGGACTGTTAGAGGGAGTTTGAGGTCCAAGAGAAACCAGTGTTGTGCAAGATGCTGGTACATGTCGTTGAGCAGCAGTGGGATTTTGCTGCGTGCCGGTAGTGATCACACTTCTCTCGGAGAAGACAGGAAGCAGGTCAGTGGTAGTCTGCCTGTGAAACTCATGTGTGGACTGCCACTGCATTGTACCACTCCCTGTGCGGGGCAGAACTGCATGTGATACAGCAGGGCTCTCTGGGCAGAATCATCCTAACTGGGATGGTGCTACTGTAAGCAGGTCTGTGGCTGGCCAGTCAGCTGCAGTGGGGTTGTACACTACCTTGTACTGCTTTTCATGTTTGTGCTGGGTCTGGCTGAGATGAAGACAACCCTTAAGGTGCTGTGTTTGGGGTCTGTGGCTAGAACAGTGTTGTCGAGGCTTTCGCTCTCTTCCCTTCCCCTCCCTGCCCCTGCAGTGAGTAGATTGTAGGTTTTTGGGGGATGGCTGACCTGAGCTGCCCAGAGGGATTTTCCATAGCGTATAGTGTCATGCCCAGCAATAAAACCTGGGATAGGGGAGGATGGAGTGGGGGTGTTGTCCTCCAGGGTGGCCATTGCTGGGCATCTGTCTGCCTATGGGAAGTGGCGACTGCCTGCCTTTGCGTCACTTTTTCCTTTTTTTTTTTTTTTCCCTCTTTCCTTCACGTTTTAAACTCTATGTCTACCCGTGAGTTTTCTGGCTTTTGCTCTTCGTACCCTGTCTCTCGTTGTGCTGGGGGCAGGTGGGGTGGGGAGCGAGCGAAGCTGTATAGGTGCTTGGCTGTGGGGCAGGGTCAGCCCACCACAATGCTGTACAAACAAATTGAGAACAGGAGCACTGGGCAGGTCATAGGACTGGTCTTCCAGGAGGATGCACTTCTCTTTGCTGATGTTTTTTTCTTAATTGGACAGAAAGCCGCATGGATGATCCTTTAATTTGGGTAAGGTAGAAGGCTTATAGTTCCTCCTTGAATGCAGATGTGAAAGTCATTAGCTGGGGGATAGGAAGCACATGGGGATTTTTTGAGTCCTGTCCTGTGATCCAGTGCAGTCTAGGATCTTGTTCGCCTCTGCAGCACCTGAGAGTCACCCTGGGAACACGGAGTCAAAACAAAGCTTTGATTTTCTTTATTCTAAGTGCTACCAGTAAACACAAGCTAAAACCTGTTTGTGTTCTGTGAAGTGAGGTAATGGATGACAAGTAGTTGAATAGATGAGTTAATTTGAATGCTGTCCTACGTAGTGTAAATATGCGTTTCCTAATGAGGAAAAACTAAGTTCTCCCTTTTGCGTATACTGCAGTCAAACTTATTATTTACAAGTGATGTAGCAATTTTGAGTAACTGTGGCTATTTAATCAACTAATTTTTTTATTTCCATATTATGAGTTTGCTCAGAAGGCAAAAACAGAACCTTAACACACGTACCTAATATGAGGCTGCAACAAAAGAATGACTGATTGGATCAGTGGCTTGTGCTGCATTTAGTCATCTCTTTAAGCGCCTTCATTTTTCCCCAGTTTTTCAATGGGAAATTTTGCCTTAGCTAGTTTGATTGTCTTGACCTCCTAAAGCATTTGACATTGTCCGCAGTCCTAAAAACAGAGCTGCTATTGTTAGCCAGAGGCATTTCATACTGAAAAATTTGTGCTACAGTAGATGATGAAGATGGCACAGTAGGAAAACTAGTTAAAAATGACTGAGTGCTTCCTCAGATAAGGGAAGGCTTAGAAGTTGAAGCCTTGTGCACTTTTTCCTTTAAGAATTTACTAAACCAAGAGATAACAGTTTGGTTAGATCACACAGAAGGAGTTCCCAAACTTGACTTTCTGACATTGGTTGTCACCAAAGCCTAATGGAAATCACTCAATTTTAAAATAAGGTCTTAAATGTGTTTTCTAGGCAACTCTTACTCTTTGGTCCTTCCTGCTTCATTGAGTGATATTTATCTTCTTCATCATATTGAAATGATTCTCTTAGGTCCTCCCTGGACATCCCAATGTCTTCTCTTTTAACAGACTATCATCTTTCTTTTTCCCTTGGCTCTGTATATTTGTCAGCACTCAAGGACAGACCTTGTTTCCTTTGAAAGAAAACTTTGTCTGCAGGCAGGAGGGGCTCCTAGTGAGCTCCTGGAGATGCCCCAGGGTGACTGGCCAGTGTGGCTGGACTATGGTTACTACCTGTTTCACCATCAGGATGTGCTGGTGTGTGCACAGAGACTAAAACTGCAGACCTCAGGGAACAGCAGTTCTGCCCTGCTCTGCAGACACTGTTTTGGGTCCTTTATGGTCCCATCCCTTGCTCTCCACCATCTTATTTTAGATGACCCTGGCAGTTGTCACTAATGAGTAACAATTAAAACTGCCTTTTCTTTCTTAGCATTTATCCCTCTGTTATTTCCTCATTAGCCCATCCCTCTGAGCCTTTCTGAATGAGGGTCTCCAAAAACTTAGGCACAAAAACTTAGACCGCTTACCTTTTCACTTGTTATGTGAATTTGGCTATTGTTTTTGCTTCTCCTTGTTCTCATTCTAGCTTGTCAGACTTGTAACCAAGACTCATAATTTCCTGCTCAATTGTACTGCATACCAAGAGCAGTGTTTTTAATTATTCTTCTATGTTATCTGTGGCTGTTCATTTTCTTCTTGACCCTGTCCTGCAGGTATTGCTCTAACCTTGTTCTTCCCGATGGCCACAGCAGTCTTCGACGTGGATGTGTCACCTCCTCTTTGTATGCCTTTATGGAACCAAATTCAAATCCTCTTCGAAGTCCTACATAACTTTACCTCCTTGATACCTGTCTTCTGTAGTATGTTATAGCGATTTCTATCATCTGTTTGACCATTCAGGCCTGCCTCATCACATTGTTTGACTGAGTCTGTTGTAATCGAGTCTGTGTTTTCATTTGTGCTCCCATATGTGGGAAGCTGTTCATTACTTTGTCCTCAGATGGTCTCTCCTCCTCCAGACCCCTCTGGAAGATAAATGCCTGCCACAATGCCTACAAGGAAACTTGCTGACCGATAATGACACATGAAGTGTAATTGCCAATAGTTTATATATTCCGGCTGGAGCAGGGGGGATGGACAAGGTGACCTCCAGAGGTCCCTTCAACCTCAACCCTTCTGTGATTCTGCGATTCCACTTGGAAGAGCTATCCTCGACTACTTGTCCAGTAGTTTTCAACGTTAGCTATATATAATTAGAGCTGACAGTCCATTTTAGTTAAGCAACAGCCCTATCTCGTAAATAATCACTGTAGCACTATAAAAGGTGAGTTATCTAGATGTGAGCACCTTTTACCTAAATAACTTCTCTTATTCTCCTCTAATTTACACTCTGTTGCTTTTTTGTATTTGGAATATAAATCATAGAATCACAGGATGGTTTGGGTTGGAAGGGACCTTAAAAATCATCTAGTTCCAATGCCCCTGCCACAGGCAGGGACACCTTTCCTCTAGACCAGGTTGCTCAAAGCCCCATCCAACCTCGCCTTGAACACTGCCAAGGGGGAGGCATCCACAACTTCTCTGGCCAACCTGTTCCAGTGTCTCACCACCCTCGCAGTAAAGAATTTCTTCCTAATATCTAATCTAAATCTACCCTCTTTCAGTTTAAAACCATTCCCCCTCATCCTATCACTACGTGCCCTTGTAAAAAGTCCCTCTTTAGGGAGACTTGACCTCTACTTTAGGCCAAGGAGTTTGTCTATTTTTCCTGTTTGGAAAGTACTTCATATATTGGCACAAATGTTAACAAACAAGCAGCAAATCGTCTTTGACTGTAACACCACTATCAACACTGACTAAGTAGCTGTGGCATTCCAGAGGAGTTTTGCTGTAATTTTGCATGTGGTGTCTTTGTTATCACATGCTGGCAGATTCTGGAAAGCGAAAACGAAATTGCAGCTTGAGACCTAATCAAGGCTGAAGGTCTGCACATGCACTGTTACCCATCATGCTGTCGGATATCAAACTACTTCAAACCAATTGGGTATTTTGGGACTCTGACTTTGTATGTTACTAAGAGGAATGCCAAAGCTAACAAAGGCTGATATGCACTTCTGCAAGTGGTAATTTCCTCTTACTGTCTAGAAATTTGAAAAGTTATTGAGGAAAAGGAGGATGTGGTTTGGGAAGAGTGACTTCATATTAATGTATGTGTCCTACCCTGGGTGCCTAATGTTTTGGATAGCAAAAATGGTGGAGTCTTATTTAACCTGAAAAAAGGATGATTGAATTGTCTCTGAACTCCTGATCAGTCCCTTTAATATTTGAGATGGTTAAGCAGCAACATATGACAACAGAAGCATAATGTTGCTGAGCAATACAAATTTCAAGGCTGTTCTGTTGGCTTCCCAGCAGCCTGTGTTCAGTAACTGTACTGCAAAAGGCTGGGAATAGTTAAAGTTTGTCCACTGAGAGAGGCTGTAGCCTGATGATGTCTATAGGTGATCAATTGTAATATGAATATTCTGTGGAATATATATAGTGATCTGTAAACATGTGAACACAGCTTTTCTGTTCTTTTTTTCCTCGCTTGCTATAATAAAAAGGTAAAATCATTATCTATTTTCCTTCCTTTCTGTACTTACCAGTAATACTAAAACCAATTTTGACTTGGTGCTGTTTGTGACTAAATCAATTTTTGAAGGGGAATCCTTATGAATAAAATTTTAGTACTGATCTTAGGATTTAATATTTCTCAGTTGCAGGTGTAATGCTAAAGAATCCTTGCAGTATCCCTTGACTTTAGTTTGAACTGTGGATCTGAGACAACTTCTAGAGCTGAGCCTCTATCAGAGCGTAATCAAAGTGTCATCAAGCAGAGATCAAGGGTTTTCTGGACTTTTGTAAATAAGGCAGAGGAGAGTGCTCTTTTGTCTTACTTTGGCAGTTTGCAATGGAGCCATGTGTGAAAAATCTGTAAAAAATTCAGTAACAAACCTTTTCTGCAGCATCCTTGCACCTGTATAAAGACCAGTTTGTGGCCAGAGTTACAGATATGTTGAATTTACTGTCGAACAGCTGCAAGTTACAATACAAATAGACGAATATGCCCCACCTCATTAAATGAGCAGTTTTGTGCATTGTGTGATCCAGATGCTCTGTTAAGCAAAACCTGAAACTCCCTCCCTTTCGTGTCTGTTTATTTTTGTGCCACCGGAGGGTCTAGCACCAGAGACAATGTGGGCGTTTAAGGTGGGATAGAAAATCTTGATCAGAAAAAGTCTTTCAGAAAACTGTTAATTAGTATAGGAAGAGATCCTGTGAACAAAACTGCCCTGTTCTTTAAGGAAAAATTAAATTCTGACTCTCTTTGATCTTCCTCACATTTTGTTGTGGCTTTATAGATGTGTTGTGGGAAACAGCAGAAGGTAGGCATTTCTCCCCTAACCTGTGCTACATGTTCTCAGCCCTCTCTCCCTTCCAGTCTCTGTGACAAAGTAAATTGCCAGGACTGAATCTAAGCCTTTGCAAATTTCTTTCTAATACACAAAGTGTGGTAGTGAATATTTTTCCTTCTCTGGCCTCTTTCAGTTCTGAAACTGAAGCTGCCTTGTGGAAAAGGGCTTCAGATCAGACACGTGTGGTTGCATCCCAAAAGGAATCTGCGGAGGCGTGTAGGGACAGGCTGGCATGGAAATGGGAGTTTAAGCTTAGCAGCAGTGAACATGAACTGTGCTCAGTGAAGTTTCAGGTGGAAAGGAAGGCTCTGTCGAGAGATGCTTTGGATTGACTGTGTAGCATTTGTTTCACAACTGATCTTAATGGGATCCTATGCTAACGTGGTTATGGTGTTTGGAGCACAGCGCAGGATGTGTGTGGTACGTGGCGCTCCGTGGTGCAGCCAATGAAAGTGATGCCAAATCATCCTTGTAAGTTGACAGAGCCCCGCTAGTGTATAAACTAACTTACTTCTACACTTCAGTTGTACTGAACGTTGCTGCTATAGCGGCATAGCCTCTGGAGAGAGCAAGTTCAGCCCAGCAGTTACAAGGGGAAACTTGTTAGCCAGCGCTTCCAGTTCCTGCCACTGCTGTTCATTCTGTGTGCAAGTGGGAGAAAGCCAGGCATTACGTCTTTCCACATCGGTTTTATTATTTGTAAAATGAAAATGACTGCCTTAAAATGATGGTTTGAGTAATATTTTAGTACTGATATCCTTTGCTAGAAAGGCGTGGTAGGTTTGCATGCTACATATAACTTCAGTAAACTGACAACAGCAGTGTTGTTTGTCTGTGTTATGACGTGCGGAAAACAGACTCCACACCTGACAAGGCTGTAAAGTACGTATGTTTGTTCAGCGCTGGGCAGCACGGGGGGGTAGTCCCACCAAAATCGTGCGCACCTTCGCGGTAATTCATCTTGTATTTATGTAGCAAAGTGTTACATATTCATCATAATTTCAAGGACGCCTATACATATTCATAACTTTTCCTGGGAAAGCGGTCTTTATTATAATGAGTTCCGGGAGATTATTTCCGTAGTTTCCGCCTTTAACTCCTCCTGGTTGCGCACGCGCAGTTTCTCCTGGTGGTCGTGGGCTGGGGTCTCAGGGATGAAGGCCGTATGTCTTCCTCGCAGTGCACCTTCCTTCTTGCGTAGGCGTGGTAACATCTTGGCTCTCTCTTTACTTCAGAAAGGAGTTTGAAAAGTCATTAACAAGGGCAGAATAGCTTTTCTTGATTTTTAAACTTTGCCAGCGCTCAGTTTATTTTCAGAGTCTTGCAAATGTATTCTCCTTTGCAGAAAAAGCTTTGGTTTGGTGTTTTTTTTCTTGAATTCTGGTGTGGCTTTTGTAATTGATGAGTTACTGCTGTTGATCACCATTTCATTGTCTTCCTTTTCTCTCTGTATCTGCCTTGCTTTGTTACCTGCTTTGTCTACTGCTTCCCCTTATCTTTATTTTCTCTCCTATCCTTGGTGGTTTCCCCATTCACAATGCCCAGGGCTTCTTAGCATTAGCTGCTACCATCATCTCTCCCTTCTAACTCCAGTAATTTGTGTTGGCTAGGCGAGCACTAGAATGAAAGGCTGTCTGCAGAGCCTTCGCACTGCATTTTTTCATGCTGACAAAGAGGTTCTTCAGATGAACACAGCGCTCACCCATAAAGTCAAGTGCATATATGATAAATAAGAGGAGATAGCGCTGTGGTCTTAAGGTCTTGGACTCTAGTAAGGAGAGCTCTGTAGCACTATACAAAGGCTGTTCAGTTACACCTGGAAAAATAAATAAATGCAGGTTGAAAGAGCTTATAATTTATCTCTGTTGTTTAGCTGAAATGAGACAAAAAGTCTTTGAAGGTTGAGGAAAATCTGATGGTGAATATCCAAGGTAGCTGACACTAATGGTCTGCCTCTTTAAGAACTCAAGATGCTCACAAAAGGTTTGATGCGTTTTTTGGGTTCAAAGTGCACACTCTATGAGCAGAATTTTTGTCATTATCTGTTGGGGAAAAAAATTGTCCTCTATAGCTGTCTGTGTCTGATAAAATCCAGTTATGGATCTGTGGATCTTTCCAGACCGAGGAGTAGTAATACAAACACAATGTCTGCTTCATTTAATGTGGTCATGGATCCAGGCTACTCTCCATGGAGAATTCACTATTATGTATGTAAAACTCCAGCCATCTGCAGTAGGTCTGTTCACAATGACAATAGATAAGACTTGTGTCATCACAGAGTAGGGATTTGGTCAGCTAGAGAGGAAGCCTGTAGATAAAGGAAGGCTCTCCCAGCAGATGTGATTTTTGTCAAGAGGGACATGTTCCTGGACAGCTGCTTGATACGCTACCTCTGCCCCGAATTGCTCTTGGGCTCCAAAACTACGGTCAGATATTTGGGCTCTTTTTACTTGAAGGGAAGAACGTTGCAGGTAAGGAAGCAATGATATTCTCTTCTCTATGGCTCTCATGAGCATACACTGAATCCTTGTATGGGAGGGTTAGGCTTTTGGTTTGTAGGTTTAATTATTTCCTCTCAATACATGTGCAAGGTGCACTCCAGATAAACATACTATTAAATTCATTATACATTTGCAGCCAGCAAATGGAAAGATTGGTGCAGTATTTGGCGTGTTTTCAAGGCCAGTTATTTTCTTACTCCATTTTGAATGTAAATTCATAAAAGATGACTTTTAAAGTAGTGAACCAGTTCCTGAATCTCAGCCTTATATGCCTCTGCTCTTGTCTTGTGTCACCATCATGATGCATACTCCAGTACAGACGGCACATGAGCAGAATCTCCTGCTCTAGCAGGTGTGAACGAAAGTATCTTGGGTACTGCTCTACTGCTCTGATGCAGCTTGGCTGATGGTCATTCAGCACAAATTGTTGAAGTATACCAAAAGTATATGTTTACCAAAAGGTAGATAACAACACTATTTGGAAGGCATCTTGAGTTGTTTCGAGTTATTTACAGGAGCAAGAATTAACACTTATAAATCCTAAGCTCTAGAATTGTGAATAAGCAATAGCATGCACGTGATGGTGTTTGGTTACATATGTGTATGGATCCCTGACTGGAAGTTTGTGTTAGCTCTATAAAGGGCCAAAGGTGGAGTAATTAGCCTTGCACCATATGCGGGGTAAAAATAATCACGTGCTTGTATTGACTGTTCTGGCTCAGTAGCAGGAATAGAGCCATTTCACTACACTGTAAGTGCTGGATGAGGAACCAGTGCTCCTCTTCTATGGTGAGTAAACAGTTTTTCTAGAACTGCTCGTGTTTTCACAGGAAGTTAAGTACACGGCTTTTCTGTATTCCACATGGTGGGAATAAAATACCACTGGCAGAAGCTATAAATCAATTCTGAACGGTCGTGAGTACATGGAAAAATCTAAGGAGAGTTACGTTAGCTTGGTGTGCTAAGCCTGCACTCTGCTAGGCCCATTTGTCACTCTGGGGGATGTATTTAACAAGGAACATAAGACAGCACTAATGAATATAGGGGAAAGCAATAACGGAAGTAGCTGTCAGCTGGTAATTTTTGCTACTTAAGAAAGACAAGTTTATACCATATTAAAGATTTTTGAAGTGTTATACAATAATATAGGTGTGTTTAAAAGTGTACGTAAAGGTGCTGTGCTGTTGCCAACGGCATTTTCTTGGCAAAAGATTTTTTTTCTTTCCCTGTGTGTTATGTCTTATGGTTAGGTTCGCTTTGTCAGTGCTACTGGCAGCTTTCCAAACCCAGTGCTCCATCCAAGAAGCAGCCAAAGTGAAGCTGTGCCAAACCACAACTAATGCAGTGTTGGTTTGTTCAGCTTTCTTACAGGTACAATTTACAGTATTTAGCAAGCAGTCATTCACTGACATTCACAGCAGTGGCTGACTTTCTGAGTATATATGCTGAAATAAAAAAAAAAATCAGGAAAGGCCCAAAGCAAAGTCTTGAACCTTAATACTACCTGTGTCTTTGATATGGTCTGAACCTGAATCTGCTCTATCATTTTGGGTCTGTTCTGCTTTTGTAAGGGAAGACAGATTTTTGGAAATTGTTTTTGGAACAGACTCCTTTCAAAAGCTCATTTTTCTTGTGTTTGGTAAGATGGTGTCACTGGTAACCTTGGGGGGAAAAAATGTTGCTCCCTTAAGCAGTATCATGTGTTTCGCCCCGATGTCTCCATTGCTCTGCTCATGTAAAAAAAAATCAGTAGGATAGGAACGTGGATCAAAGGCAGCATATAGTAAATTCTGATTGTTATTTTTAATAATAAAAATGTTTCTTGAAGAAAAAAAACACCGACAGGTTTTGTCAGAGTTTGAGAAACTAATCACAATATTTGTGCATTCACATTTGAGCATTTAGCATCTGTGGATTATTGTATTTTATTTATACAAAGCTGCCTGATCCAATTTAACGAAGGGAGGAAACATGCTAAAAACAGCTACATGGAATTGAAAAAAGTACCTCTAAATAAAAGTATGACACTTAATTCACAGACTGCCTGCATCTTTGTAATCATTCTGACAAGTGCTAAATGGCAGTGTGTTATACCTACTTTTCACACAGGGGATTACGCAGAGAAGTGTCAACGGTGGCTCTAGTCCGGTATTTGTTCATAAAGAAAGTAGCAATACATATATGAATAATTAAAAACTCCACCTTCAAGCAATGGGAATTAATTTTCTTTTTAACCACCACTCAAATTAAAATTGTAAATTGATGCTGATTTTCTCTGTTGTTTGTTCCCCCTTTTCTTTTTATTTTTAGGTGTGTAACCATAGATAAAGAATGAAATAACTAACCGAAGACAACAGTGTTCAATGCTTCACCTTTTGACGCTGTTTATAAAATAGTTTATCTTAAATCTGAAAGTAATGTGATATTCCTGCATCCTAGGACAGGACTGTAGGTGGACTGAAACCAAGCCTGGAGGACTAATTTTGTCAGAAGGGATAGGTGATTTTTAGGTACATCTTTTGGAAGGGCTGTCTCTGTTTTCACTAGATTGAAAGAAGAGTCAGTAGCCTGATTTCTTCCCAGTTTTCTAGGGTCCCACTAGAAGCTGTGGTGTGTGTATATATATATATATATATATATAAACACACATATTTATCTTTAAACCGTACATTAAAATACTTTAAGCTGACTTACAGGATATCTTAGTGTATTGAAAAAACAGAACTGTGCAACAGAAATGGGTATATTCTTGATTTCCCATAAAGTCCTGGTCCTCATTCAGCTTTTTTTTTGGGAGACGGGGGTGGAGGCAGGGGAGTAGCTTGATAGGAGATAGCAGCAGACTTTTAGTACACACTACCAAAAAAAAAGTTAAATTCTCTCTCTATGCAGGCACAGTGCTTAAAGGAGAAAAAAGGATGCATTTTGTGTCTCCTCACGTTTTGTGCCTGAAAATATTTTTATTAAGCATCTGGAGGGTAGATGTGGTATTTCTTTTCAGTCTCCACTTGTATTTTTTATTCTCACTGAGGGTTTGTTGAAATATTTATGAATTACGGTAAGAGTTGGTCAGCCTCTGCTTGCAAGAACAGAGAAGAACATCTTTCATAGAGCTCTCTGTGCCCTTTATTTTTTTATTGGAAGGTATTTATATTTAAGAACTCCAAACTCAGTGTTTAAAGTCCTTCACTTCTTATTTGTTTGTGTTTCGTCTTTAAAATGTTACAGTCAAAGTAGGTTTTTTTTTTAGCTTCCTCAGGTTTCCTGATTCAGAAACAGAGAAATCAAATGTCTAATATTTCTAAAAGCAGAGTTTAATACTTTCACGGTGATAAAGCTGGATCTGTCTATGTGAAAAGAGAGACTGAGCACATCAACACGTTTTCCTGTCATTTGTGCGTCTTTTTAATGGGCTGAAATCCATACTAGCAGCCTTGCGTGTCAGCCCGAAGTCTGGGTAATTTCAGTCTTGCCTTAACTCTGTTTTCCCTGGAAGCATTAATGTCTGTCACTACTGTAACAAGGGACAGAATCTTTCCTTCCTATTGAAACACTTCTGACTTTCACATGTAGCTTTCGAAAAAGAAAGGGAAGGGATAACTTTTTAATGTAGAAAGTTTTGTCAGAATGCTTTCTGTGTTTTCAGAGACTGCTTTTCTTGTGTGATGAGGTCAGGCAGTTATGCCTTTCCAAGCCCAGCTCATTTCTTCCCAACATCTCTGTAAGATACTAACTAAGCAACAATGAAGATTTACAGGAGCTGCGCGTTAGAAACACGATGGCAGCAGCAAGCGTGATAGAGCCAGTCATTCGCCTGCCTGTCCCACCAGCTAATGATGTCCTTCTCTAACATGACAAGTGCGGAGCTGCTATTAAGCTGAAATAAGATCAGTGGAAGATGCAGAAGCAGAGAGTTTCTGGTTGTTTTTAATCATTCACAGGGAGAATGATTAAAAGTAGCCTGGGAAAAGGCAGCATAGTGGAGATCTGTCCTCTCCCTCCTGTGGTGACCAGACGATTTCGTGATAGAAGAGGGTGGGGGGAGAAAGAAAGAAATGGTCTGTGTTGCAATAGTCACAATGTCAAAGGTTTAATTTTTCCTAGGAAATTTTCCTTCCTAGCTGGAGGCTTATGGGAAAGAGATTTCTGCAGCAAAAAATCCATGGATACAGTGTGAACTGAAAAGCTGGTATTATGCTTTTTTCCTAGAACTAGATGGTGGGAAGGAGACCTAGCTTTACAAACATTTGCAAACCTCTGTTTTCTCATTAGTTGAGTTGATCGAGCTCCCTCTTTCTTAAATGCCACCTTTTGTAGCTCTTTCTGTGTACAGCATGTATGGGAAATGGGAGGAGAGAATAGCTGGTTGCAAATAAGAGAGGAAGATAAGATGACCTGCAAAAGAGAATTATAGCATATGGAGACAAAGGTTTAGCTTGAGATAGAGGAGTGAACAGGAAAAACAGAGGGTACAAAAATTTTGTATATCTGAAAGGAAACAATGAAATACAGTGAATTCAACGGGGGAAAAAACACTCCATGCCCTCCTCCCCCAAAAAAAAACAAGTAAAGCCAGGAGGAGGAGTGACAAATGCCAAGGTGATGGAGTAAATTACCTCTCTCTTCCTGATTTAAAGGAAGAAGTTATTTACACTGTGGTGTTCAACAAGTTACAAAGAAGCCTTTAAACTTGCAATTCTTTTCAGGATTTTTGACCATTAAATGAAGACCAGGGAAGACATCAATAGGAATGCCAGGAGAGAGAGAGGATTCTAGTTGCTTTGTGAGCTTACTTTCCAGGCACATAGGAACTGGGGTCATGAGTCCCCAAGTCACACACTAGTCCTAGTCTTCCTGTTCCCTAGTCCTAGTGCCCACTAGTCCAGAGTGTTGTATTGTTGATAGCACTTTGGGTTGTTTTTCAGTACCTTCCTCTTTCTGTGTGCTGTAGGGGAAAGTTCAGGTTAGCAGTGCTCAGTGCTCCTCTCCAGGAGAGATGAAACTTCATCACTTCATTTTTGCTCACCTGCTGGGTAGGGATGTTGCACGGAGCAGCTATTTCACTGTCCCTTTGAATTAGGTGCTGACATTTATGAGGTACTGGCATATCAAGATGAGGGGAGATAATGCTGCACATGCTTAGTATACTTTAAAAGAACAAATTTGTTTACCTTATGCCTGGGATTTTTTCTCTCCTTCTTTCAAAGAAGTGAAAGGCAAAGAATGACACTGATGAGGATTACAGCTTGTTTTACCATATAGTCTTCTCATAGGTGTGCCTTTTTTTTTAAATAAATAGCTGCCTCAGAGTAAACCATTGCTCCTTGCTGTTCAGTAGCTTTTGCACTGCTTAGCATTGCAGGGTAGGAAATGATTAAGTGCTGTACCTGCTGTAGTTCTCAAGGTAGCTTGTGGCAAATGAAAATTGCTGTCTAAATTACAGTTTAAAAATAACATGAAGGTTAACAACCTATTCTTATGAAAAATGACATGAAAGTTAACAACCTATTCTTATAGCAAGTGAAAACTGCTGTCCAAATTACAATTTAAAAATAACATGAAGGTTAACAACCTATTCTTATGAAAAAGTCTTTGGCCATCAGTAGTAACAACTCACACTGCCTTGTGTGTTTGTTGTTAAGTGACCTGGTAAAGTGAGTTTTTCTGGTTAAATTCCCATCATTCCCACCACTGTACAGCACCTCTTGTGTGTTTAAAAACATAAATATGAAAACATTTAAAATCAGGCTTTTGGCAGCTGAAGCTATGGGTCTTTCCAGTGCTTTTGGGCTGTGGTCACAGTGTGTGAGACTCAGCGGAGATTCATTCAGTTGCTGCAAAATACACTTCTGAGCTTGGCCTCTAAGTCATGCTCTGTGTGAGTTGCTGCCATATGTGCTGGCTCAGTGGCTAGGTTATAAGGAAGGTAGATGATGAGACAGTATATTAAGCCCTATGCATTCAGTAATTATCTGCTACTGAAAGTTATGCTGACAAGCATGCACAGTGGGTGAGCTCCGTATAGCAGGGGAGTCTCTCCATTTGCTGGAATGCATCTTCTATGGCCTCAGTTAAAAGAATAAAGGTTTTGCAGTCTTTTTCAAAAAAAGGATGTTAACCAACTTTGAATTTCTTTTAATTTTGTAACTGGGAGCTTTCATGCAGTCATCTGTGTGATATGCACAGTCCTTAGCATGATAGATTGTCTTGATTGCTACTGGATGCACAGTAGGCTGTGACAATAGGCTACAAAATGTGCTGTGGGGCTTTGGGGGGTGAATTATGGACAGGGAAGAGATATTGTGAAGAAGCTGAGAGAAAGCAGGGAGCACTAGTTTTCATTTGCTGTTCAGATTGGCTAACATGGCTTGATGACATGAACAGCTCTGGTGTAATACTGTGGGTATGGTATGACTGTGCAAAATATCTGGTGGTGAAGGGGGGATCTTTTTTCATTTTTCTCTTTCTTGGTAGGAAGGAAAATAACCAAGCCCTATAGACAGTGCTGTAAGAGATGCAGTTACTCTCTAGGACAGAGAATGCTACATTTGTCTTTTGCCTTTTTATAGCACTCTTTCTGGCCATGCAGTTTTCTTAATGGAGTCACACATCTAATCCTTTCAGCTGAAAGAAAAATTGCAGCATTAGTGACTAACGAGGAGATAGGTCTTTGCATGCACAAGTGAGGGCCTTAAGAATATCATGGAAGTCAGCTGTAAATGCTCAGATGATTGTGGCTCTACTGAAAGGATGACAAGTCTGTAAAGATGGAAAAGGACAACAAAATTTTTGAATGTTTAATGAAATAGAACAAGATTGCAGCTAACTTCTGCTCCCTTTACCATATATGTAGGTGAGGCACAGAGATCTTTGGTTGCTAACAAAAGCTAGGGATCCAAAACAGCGTAAAAGTGCACCCAGCTGAAAGAGTGTACTCCATTGTTTCATCAGTTCTGCCCTGTCTGGGTCACCTTATAACCAAACCCACTGAGCTGTTAGTTAACAGATCTGTGAGCTAGAAGTGCTAGAAAAAGTTATATAGTAGTAAGCTGTTTCAAAATCCTGAGTTATTTGCAAGAGTGGTGCAATTCACAGTGGATTACTTTTTCTCCATTGAATATCTCTGTGGGAATAAGTTTGCATGCTGTACAGTTTGTATGCACAAGTAGTCATTGCAGAGGTTCCACAGGTGCATTTTCCCAAGTTTTTAAGGTAATTAATACATAAAGCAGCGTGGAGGAAGTTAAAAAAAAAAAAGAATAAAGTTACCAGGGAAGCATATGTTTTTGGTTTTTTTTCGAACTGTTAGCATCCAAAGGTACACAGGGAGCTATAGCACAAGAACTGTCGTTTTGGGTTTAGAGGAAGGGAAGGAAAATAAATCCAGGGTGATGCCTACTTCTTGATTTTACTTTGCCTACATTGCTTTTCAGATATTGAAGTATGTGACTGGTTTGGAGAGCAAAGGATTTGTACACAGGATTTTTATTCGTTCTTTTAAACCTTCACTATATGAAAGAAAATGGGTTATACACAGTCTACCAAGATATCTGGGAGAGAACAAGAAGCTGTTTCAGGGAGTGGAAAGTGCTCTTTTTTTAGGCATGCTAAACTTTGAAATCTTCTTGTAAAGTTTTCATGCTAATTGTGTCAAGATTACGTAAAAGTAAATGTAGTAGCTTTAAAACACAGAAATCACAATTACTGATAGCTGCAGCATTTGAAAGTTCAAAGCTGAAGACCAGACAGAGAAGTAATAGTGATGTATAAGCCTGTGTAAATTTGACTACCGATGTATCATCTAATTATGGTCTGCGTTTTGTTGGAGTAAAGGCTTCATTACACTGTGTCTGCTCATGCAATATGCATAACTGCAAAAGTACATTTCTTAGATGCTCAAAATTTAGGAGGGTGAGTAGGGAAGCAAACTTGGCATGCTGATTTTTTTTTTTTTAGTTCAGAGTCTCCATGGAGTTGTACATGCTTTCCTCTTGATTCTATTTAATATGGGCAGGAAACACTTTTCCTGTAGACGTTAGTGAAAAACTTAAACTGAACTTCTCAAGATGCTTTTTCAGTTTTGAGGTGGCCTTTGTCATCTGGTATTTGGTAACCACCTCATCTGCTCAGCATTATAAAGAGCTCCCACTTGGGTACGTTTCTGAAGCTCATGTGAAAGAACTGGAGAAGACACATGCCCAAAGTATCCAACAGATGAGAGAGTATGAGATGCTCTCCCAATAGAAAATGGTACCTCTAGGTAGGAGAGGGTGGGTTTGAATTTTGTACAGTGAGCAGTTACCTCTGTGTTCACAACATACATGGGAACTCTTTATTTGGCCCTATAATAATCTTGAGAAGACAATATTTTGGATGTGCAAAGTTATACAAAACTAAGTGAAGGAGGGTTTTGTGCAATGTTAGTGTGGGCATATGGCTGTGTACTGGAACACAGATACAAACTCAATGCTTTTGAGTTTGTTTGGATTTGTCAGAAAAGTCTTCCGGATACATTGTACTCAGTTTTGTTAAATAAATATATGCTTTAATACTGAGCCACTTAAAGCCTTGTGTGAGTGCTTGGAATTCAGTTAGTAGAAGAAGCGCCCAGGAAGGCAGCCCTTGTCCGCAGGGATTTCTCAAGTAACTCGACTGTGTTTAGCCAACAAGATCTTTCTGCAATTTTGTGGGAAGTGATAAACAAATAATCTTTTGATTTTACGACCATGAGTTCAGAGAAACTATTTATCAAGGATGGGAATATGCAAACGGGTTATGAGTACTTGGTGCTTTCTTTTGCATCACACAACAGAATGCACTTATGCTTCTGCAGAATTGTCTTGGGATGTTCTAGTAAAGCAATGCATTCGGAAAGATACTGATAAGTTTAAGTCATCTCTGTCCTTTTAAACAAGCTATGGTCAACCAACAATGCTCTTCATAGTTTCCGATGCTATTCTGCAACTACATTGTATTTTCTAAACAAAAACGGATATAAAACTGTATGTCAGCTTTTTTTGATTACACCTTTAATAGAAAAGGGGTAGCCAGCTGATCAAAAAATCTATCTTCACAGCTTCATGTTTAAATAGTCGCTTTGAGCGTGCTAGGGTAATGCATCACACGTAACTCTGTTCTTCCATCTGCTGGGCTAGTGATACGTTAAGTTATAACAAAACATTAATTCCCAAGACCTTGAAATCTTGTGCCCTGTATCACTGACATCATGATCCGTTTCCTTCATGCACTCAGTCAGAGGTCTCTTATCAATGTGTAACTTCGTAAAATGGCTGCAAGACTGTGATGTTTCAGGGTTTTTTCCTTGCCTTTTTTTTCAGGCTTTTCTTCCTTTCCTTTTCCTTCCTTCCAGTATTACAGAACAAAGTGTGTGGAACTGATCTTCTGAAAATGGAGATTTGTTTTTGTTTAAGTACCTACAGAAGTTCATACCATAAAGCTTTAACCAGTGGAAGAAATTGTTTTTCCCCAACTATGTAAGTGAGTGTCAAGACATTACACTAAAGCAGATTTCTCTTTTGGATCTGTGAGATCCAGTCGTCGAAGTGATGGAGGCAAATAAAACCTCTTGATAATAATCCAGTGGTAGTCCTGCCTCTTTAAAATGCCTCTCATTTTGAGTTTGAGTATTTTCTTTCTTTAGGTAGGAGGCAATACATCTTGCTATGTCCTTGTCTGAACTGCTGAAGAGCTCCTAACTGCAGATACCTCTCTGTAAACATTGTTTTTCCCTTCACATCTTGGCACTTTATGCACTAAGCTTTCTTTCCTCCCTGCAGAGACTTAACCCACCCAAAGCAAGATCAGAGTCAGAAACAAGTCTCACTGCAGGGAAGTTGTTCACCCACTACTGCAATAATGCAACCCGTCTTTTTCTTAGCAATTTTGTTTTCTTGACAATGTCTAACCAAACCCACTCTGGGGTTCCTCAGAGAGTAACCAGACCTTTTCCATCTCTCTTCATAGGGCATTGTACCTCTGTGCAGGCTGCTCTGACTCCGGCAAGAGTTGTTTCTACCTGTTCTGTCCCAAGCAGAGAAAGTGTCTGCTGAGAGGAAGAAGATGACTGGGCACACAAAGCAGATGCTCTCATTGTAAGCTCACAGAGATGCGAGGTACTTTTGTTAAGGCCTTTTGGAAAGCAGTTGCACTGTCCTCTCTGAGGGTGGAGTACTGACAGAAATGCTGAGTAACAGCACTTGGTTCACTTGCACTGATCTCTGTCTGTGGTTTTAAGTGCCTAGTCTTGAAATGGGTACCCTGGATACTTAACGAATTCCACAGCTGGGACGATGTCACAGGCATACTTTCCACATAATAAGTTTCAGCTTTATCAATCTGAGAAGCATTTATGATTAATTACTGCCAGCATTTTGGGGACACATGCAGTTCTGTATTTGTGTGGATGTACAGTTGAAGCAATGGTAAGTTCCTTTTAATTAAGTGTAGAAGTATCAATGTAGTAAGTTCTGACTTCCTGCCTGGCAGGTTGCTTGCAAACAGTATTTATATTCTGGCTTTCCAGGTGTTTCTTGATTACTTTGCTGATCAGATGCATTTGCAGCCTGCACTTCCACTGTCTCAAAGCACCTGTCTTTCTTGTATGCCAATGCCACTCAAACAATCACAGAGCAAAGAAAAAAAAAGAGCAGAATACTGAATTTAACTAATTTCTTGTATGATAGACTGGATGGTTAGCTAAATTTTCATTGTTGCAAATCTGTCCTCCTGTAGAGCTGTGGCAAGTAATTTGTAGTGTAGGTACAGCATAACTTTAATTTTGGCATTCTGTAATCTCGCCTAAACTGTTAAAAAACTGCTCAGTCTGCCTCAAGGCCGGTATGAGCTGTTTCTGGCTGACTTTGAATTTCTACGGTTTGAGATAGTGAAAGTAAAATTAACCACCAAATATTCGACACAAAATAGCTGAATGGCAAGTGAAGAATCAGAGAGAAATAGCTTGATATTAATTTTGTCAGCTGGCACAAAAGAACTAAGTTTAATTGGTGTAAATTATATTTGTTAGGATTATTAGCATTTCTAATGAGCAGTTTTGTAAACTGGGTTTCCAAGCCTATTCTTCAAGCACGCAGAATATTTGAGCTTGCGAAGAGCGTACAGAGATGGCTCTGTTAGGAAGCAGTAAGATGATGATGGCCAATGCAATGGGGCCTCACTTAACAGCAAGGAAATCTTAGAATCATAGAACCATTTTGGTTGGAAAATAACTTGTAAGATCATCAAGTCCAACCGTTAATCTAGCACTGCTAAATCCACCACTAAACCATGTCCCTAAGCACCACGTCTTGGCCCTGTTGAAGTCTGTGGCAAACGTCTCCTTAAAGTCAACAGATTCAAAGGTCAGCTGTAGGTGCTGGATCAGAGCTGGTGTTTTCTACCTATTCCAAGAGAAGGGAAGTTTGTGGTGCAAGATGATGAGGCATCAGTGAGTTTTAGGAAAAAGAGATATCGCACAGAAAAAGCCAGTGAAAATTAGATACCACCTCGATGGTTGGATATAGGGGATGGGTGGGGAGCTGACCTGCAGTCAGGATACCTGCAGTCTGGATACAGCTTCATGTCCTATGGGGCAGAGCCATGTGAGCGTGTGGAAACTGAATTAGCACAGTAAAGGTGAAACTTCTTTGTTGTTATTACTTTTGGAGAATGTTTAAGGTACATGTTAACGTGTGGTGCACCAAAGATACCTGAATGTCTCACTGGGTCCCTCACACGTGGTCCAGAGTTGGGGCAGTGCCAAATCCATTACCTTAATTATAGGCCTTAGTGACAGCAAATGTGTTTGCTAGAAGACTTATTTCAAACGCTCACAATGGCAAATGTGCCGTAGACTGGTACCAGGGCTCAATATTGGTGCTTCTTAAATTAGGAAAGCAAATGGCCAACAGCTTCCTGCTGTGGTACTCAGACTGCATCCCTGCAGGAAAAATAGCCCTGAGAGTTACTGGAAGTAGGTGGAAAGCTCCTGGTGAAATGTCTAGACTTTGTATGCTGAGCTGGTCATGAGGAAAGGAGACAGGAGACCTGCATGGATGTGCAGGAAGCTTCTGGAAAAGCTCAAATGGAAGAAGGAAGTCTATGGAATGTGGAAAAAGGGACAGGCCACTTGGGAGGAATATAGGAAGGTTGTCAGAGTACGCAGGGATGCATTAATTTACAGTGCTTACCAATGATGGAATAAGGCTTATACCTCCTTGTCAGATATTAAAGGAAAAGCTGTATGTGATAAGTTATAGTCCAAGTTAAATTAACTGTTGTGTCTGCTTTTGAAGCATGCGTAGAGGTATGCAAACATGAAATGCTTTATGCTTTCATAAAACTTAGCATACAGAGATTCTAGGAAGTTCTTCTAAAATTGGGGTTAGTAACTTGATGCAACAGTCACGTCTCCAGCTCTCTAGATTATCCCGAGTTTTCCAGGAAAGCCTGTCTTCTAAAAAAATTGTATTAATATAGGCATTGCTTTAATGTGACCGAAAGTCCTAGTTTTGTCTCATGTTTTTCCTTACAATTTAACTGTGTTTATAAAAAGTACTGAAAATGAAGCATAAAACTCAATTTAACTTGAGAAAACTGCCTTTCTTCCTCTATTACTCTTTTAATTGAAGTACAATGTTAATTTCCACTAATTAGTGTGTAAGGAAGCAAATGTTACTGTGTTGTAAAATTAGATTCATGGGGTGTGTGTGAAAATCCCACTGACTATAGCGAAGTCCTATCTGCGGGTCATTGCACACAGCAGCCCTATAAGCAGTGGGGTAATGCGCATCTGCAGCTTGGACAAAGTGTACTGATCCCCAGACTCACCTATGAAATGAGTGAAAGACTGTGTCAGTTTATGCACAGATGTTAAGTTTTATGGGAGGGACCCAACCTTTTCCTTTGTGAATGGTTCTCCATGGTTATGTAGCAAAGAAGCTCCTTCACGAATGTCGGAGATGCCCACTCAAGTTTACTCAGAATCGAGTTGTTCTCACAGCAACATCATTAGAAGAAACACAATATAGAGAATAAGAGGTTTCACGGATCTGGAATTTATTCTTCGGAGTAAATAACAGCTCACTGAACTGAGGATTTGGTTATCAATAGTGTCTGTTCTTTGTGGAAGAACAATAAAATTGGCAATAGTTGCCATTCATTTTTATTTAATAGAGTGGTGAGGCTTTTTTGTTAGCAGAACTCAGGAAGCGAACAATCTTGTTAACATACCCTGTTCTAAATTGTTAGCTGTCATTGCAACACTGCTCTACCAAGGACAAAATAACAGAAGATAACTTAGGATACTGTAGTCTATAAATTATTTTCACCTGAAGAGTTAGTGTACTCCTGTTCTGTATGAATCCTAGAAAAATTAATGTTAGTTAACTGACTGGTAGACATTTGTTTTAAAGAAAAAAAATGAGGAAGAGAAAGTAATGTTATTAAAAGTGAATAGAAATATCATCTGGTTTTAATTATTCAACAGTATTTAGTGGGGTTTAATCATTGTTGCCAGTACCAAAGCAAAGACAAAATATTTAGTTTAACACTTCGTAAAACAATCTCTAAATGCTCAAGTCAGATCTTGTATCCTTTTTCTTTGATTCTTCCAGATCTTTACTAAGTTTTATCTTACCCGTCAACATTCCTAACAAAGAAACTCAACCACTTGTGTACAAGAGAAATCAGCTGTGATATTATCCTGTCATTATGTACTATCCTTATCCATAACTTTTCACTATGATATTTGTTTTTCAAAATAATGTACTGAATGATTGATGTAGTGATCTTTCTGGCCATGGCACGTTCACGTGCTATTTTCCACAGCTCCTGCCATGAATACTCACTGCTTGTCCCATGGAGTTGCCAGCTACTTAGCATTGCTCTAGTTATTTCTGCTCCAGACTGAATGACTCTCAAACCCACAAACCCCTTTCAGGATAGTCATGTGAACGCTTTCGTATTTTTTCTGTGTTCATGTATTTGGACTAAGTTGTGGAAATGGAGCGAGCACCTTTTTTCACCCCTTTTAAAAATTTATTTTTCTTTTTAAGTTTGAATGAATCTGGTTTGATTTGTTACACAAAACTGCTGAGTTTTGAGAACCAAATACCCTTGTTTAACTATAATGGTTACATGTAGAGAAGCACAGTGGCTTGGATAGAGCACACTGACTCTGATGGGCTCTCTTACTTCTATTCAATTTTAGTAATTTTTTATGTTAGCTGTCCTGTGGGAGATGTGGAGACACATCATGCCCTGGGGCAATCCCTGCAAGACTGAGGATTGCTAGAGTGTGGAAAAATAGTCAAACCCATGAAACAAATCTGTGGGTCATGCAGCTTGCCAGAGGACCTTGATTTGACCTGCTGCTCTTACGTTGTGTATCTTTTTCACAGAATCACAGAATGTTAGGGATTGGAAGGGACCTCAAAAGATCATCTAGTCCAATCCCCCTGCTGGAGCAGGATTACCTAGATCATGTCACACAGGAACGCGTCCAGGCGGGTTTTGAATGTCTCCAGAAAAGGAGACTCCATAACCTCTCTGGGCAGCCTGTTCCAGTGTTCAGTTACCCTCACTGTAAAGAAGTTTTTCCTCATATTTATGTGGAACCTCCTGTGTTCCAGCTTGCACCCGTTTGCCCCGTGTGCTGTCAATGGATGTCACTGAGAAGAGCCTGGCTTCATCCTCATGACACTTGCCCTTTACATATTTATAAACATTAATGAGGTCCCCCCTCAGACTCCTCTTCTCCAAGCTAAAGAGACCCAGCTCCCTCAGCCTCTCCTCATAAGGGAGATGTTCCACCCCCCTAATCATCTTCGTGGCTCTGCGCTGGACTCTCTCTAGCAGTTCCCTGTCCTTCTTGAACTGAAGGAACAGTTTAAAAAAGTAGAAGCTGTCTCACCTGGCGGAAGGTGGGAGTGGAGATGGCCACTGGTGTCACTTGGGACAGCTTTCTAGCTCGTGGCCTTAGGAATGGCCATGCTCAGATCCCTCTTTGGGAGTTGGGAGAAGAACTCCATTAGATACAGTTGACCAATGCTTTTTTTAATATTCTGTTACATTTATATCAGTCTGCCCAAATTTTGCAACAGCTGTCATAAGAGCACTGGGCATGTATTAAAAAATTAACACAAAAAATTGTAAATGTGGTCTCTGCATAGAAGTACCCATGGTGAAAAAGTAAGCAAAAGAGACTTCTTTCTGTCTTAATGGTGACAGTCTTGATGAATGGGCAAGCTTTGCAGGAAGTGAGCCAAAGGATATGGGCAACTGGCATAAAGCTTTTATTGACTGTGATATTTATTGGGATGTGACACTTAACCCAAGTGAATAAACACTGTTGTGAAGCTGTTACAGCCCAGGCAGTCTGAAGCATTTTAGTTTTGGTACTTTATAAAAAGCTAGAATAGAAAAAAAGTGTACCATATTCCAGCCCTGCAATGGGATTTCATCCTACATTTTAACTTAAATCCAACAATCAGGTTGTAGCCCCAAGTAATGACTGCTAGTCTTCATTGGGACTGTCTTATTGTTCCTTTTACTTCTCTCTCAAGTCCTTCTGGAGGGGCAATACTAACAGCTAATGCTCTTGGTGCTCGGGAACCAAATGTCTGCGTGTGCAGCGGGGTAGAAACTTCTGGGGAGACCAGCAGCTGGGGATAAGGTCTGAGGACAGTCAGGAGGTATGATGCAGCTGCAGAGATGGATGCAGTTGTACAGCTCTCCTTTTTATTATTTTAATAGACATCTAACCAGGGATTCTTGCATATCGACGTGCAATTCAGAGTTAGCACCTAATAAGGGTTTCAAGTTGCACACTCAAAAATGGTGACTGCTGCTTTGGGATGGTCAGTGTGTGGTGCCTACCCATAGCTTGGTGTTCCTCACTGATGTTTAATTCTTCCATTAAGCCGCCATCAGTCATGTGAAGGAAGAGGAAATAATCCAAGACGTTTCAATTGCAGGTGAAGTCAAATAGACCTTCCTCTTCTTTTGTCATCAAAACTGAGCTCTGGTATCCCGGTTCTCATTGTAGCTGACCAGTGCTTTATTTCAGGAGAGACAGCAGCATGGGGCGAGGTCAGACCTGCAGTAGTCTGCAATCCTTTCTTAGCCATGTGGTTCTTCCTATCGGTGTGTGAGCTGCATGAGAACTTGCCTTGGCATTGCTTTGGCATCATTTTGAGGCCATTTGAAGTTTTTTTTTTTCCTTCATTTCCTTAGTCAGAGAAAATGGCCCTCGGCTGAAGTTGAGTAGTATTGATCATGTAAATCAGGGATCTGACACATCATTTAATAGCGTTTACATAATCCTTTGAAAATGGAGACTGCAGCCTAACTGCTGTGTGTTCCTGCTCCTCCATAATACTCCAGTAACAGCTCTGACTGGTGGAGATTTTATTGGTGGACTTTGGTAGTTGACTTTTGCCAGGGCTGGAGCAACAAAATCAGAAAGAGCTTGTTCTGTGGCTGGCACATCATCCTACTCAAGGGCAGTCTTGTGTCCCCCTCAGCCAGATGCTTTACAAGCCTCACTGGGCTGCAGACTGGAAGATTAGTTTTCTCCTAACTAGCTTAGGGTTTAGGTAATTGGTTTTCTGAGGGCTTAAAAAATAAAATAAAATTGTAAATCTGACACAAGGTCAGTGTTAGTTGTTTGCTTATCTGCTCTAGGCTGTTCGTGAGAAGCATCAAATGCATTTATCTCGAAAATGTTTTGAAATAAAATGCTGTAGCAGTTCATGTTTGTAGCTGGAATTAGTAAATATACAAGGCTTGTTTAAGATCTTGATATTGACAAAGTCACTGTACTGTCTTCACATGAGGACAGCCTTTTATAGCCTTGTCCTTTGGGCTGTTTGAACCATCAAATTGATCTTTAAGGTCTGATTCCTTTTGAGCTCAGGGCTCTGTGAAACAGAATAAAATAACTTCTATGGATGCCACTGGACACCTTATGAACTGTTACAGAGATCCTCAGACTGACTTTTCCTGAGGTGAACCATGCAAGAGCCATGGGGGCGGAAGAAGTTGCAGGTGCAGATCCTTGGCTGATGGAGGCCATCCTACAGGAGGCACTTAGCTGGGCACTGCAGGTCCTGAAAATCTGGTGGGCAGCGGCAGCTGAGCGTGGCCAAGGCTAGAGCAGGCAGCTGGACTGTGAAGCTTGCAGGGGGTTATCTTCCTGGATGCTTCATGAGGAGCCATGCTGGGCATTGACTGTACCCCAGACCTCTGCACAGGCTGCTGCCCAGAGCTAAGGAGTCAGCTCAGAGCCCAGCATGCTCAGAGAGCTTGACTTTGGGACAGACATGCGGCCATCACCTAACATGTTGTTTACAATACTCCCTTTCTAAAGCATGCACAAGAAATAACAGTTTGTAGTATGACAGCTTAAACCATGCCTGAGGGAGACTGTTGTGGTAGGAGGGGGAGAATTACTTAGTATGAATGGGAGTATTAATAAGACAGAGAATAGGCTTTGTTTTCTAGGACCGGCCCATGAAGATGATCAAATCTTAGGCAGTTGGAAATTGAATCCTCTCTCTTTCTTTTCTCCTCCCAGCAAAATGCAGAGCCACTTTTTCGTGACTGCTGAAGTTGTAGTTTCTCTGACTTGCTGCATGGGTCTGTGCCAAGGCAGGTAGGAAGATGAATGTGGTAGTTAATCTTCCCATTCCTACTTTCCTCCTACTTGTGCTTGTAACCTTTCAATCCGTACAGCTCAATTGCAACATAAAAGGATAGTTTCCCTTATAGCAGCTTATTTTAAATTTAGGCTGTGCTAAAACCTGGGAGATCAAGGATTTTCAATAGCACAGGACGAACTCATCCATAATAAAGCCCTTAAAGCTAACTTTGTAGCTGTAAGCTGACTTCATTGCGCCGGAATGGTCGGTCGGTCGCTGATTGTGACTATAGGGTTGTGTTGCAGAGGTACAACAATCCTGCTTTTAAGGACACGTCTTGGTCTGGAAGTAACTGGCAGCTGCAAGGCTAGTGTGGGCTTTCAGCTGTGACCTACAACACAGAGTTAATTCCTAATTGCTGTTAGACTGCCTGTTGTTCAGTTGCTGCCCATATGAGCAGCCAGCATTTTACATTAACTGCAAAAAGTGCAGCGGGGAAGAAGAACTGGAAGTACTTCACTGAATATCACTGTTGTAATCATGTCCTGCTGCCATTACAGTTTAGAAACTAACAGGCAATTCTCTCAGTCTTTTGAGATATTTTATACCTGTGCAAGTTGCTCTTACTTGCTTGCTCTTGCTCTCTCGCCCACTTGTTCATATTCTATCTCATTTTACAGGTTTCAGGCAGTTTGATCTGGTTATTTTGATTTGAAAGCTTCTATTAACTAAATCAGAGTGGAAAAATGAAAAATTACTAACTGGAGTGACTATGGCTCAAGTTTTGCCACAGGAATTGGAGTTTTGTATATGTCTGTGTTAAAGCCAGGTGACACAAGGACATGTTCATCCAAGTTCATTTGGGTAGTTGCTGACAGACCTTCACCATTTGCTTGTTCACACTTGGTGAGGAGCACAACATGTTCAGGATTATAAGCAGGTACGTCTTTTTTTTTCCTCCCTGAAGACTCAAATGGTGATGAGTCAGTTACTGCCTTCCATTTGCACACAAAAAAATAAACAGGTGAAATTTGCCACCATCTGGACTCCCTCACCTCCTCCTGCACTGGCCTGTTGCAGTTAGTTGCTTTCACTGAGCATTAGGCTTCTGTTGTTTTGCTTTCGACAAGACACCTGAGCTCTGGTGGGGGCCAAGGTTGTTCAGTATTTTGGGGCTGAGACAGGGAATTTTCTGCCTCTGTTTTGCTTTTTTCAACTCTGCTTGGCAGTTATGAGCTGATGGCTATATGCAATGAGACAGATAATCTCAGTTTAGTTTCTGGGAACACTTGGTCACAAATACCTATCCATAATTAGTCCATCCACTGGCTGTATCGGCAGCCAGGAATGTAATGTGCATGAAGCAGATACTGACTGTTAGAAAGGTCAGATCTCACAAACATTAGATGCACATACGTGTTTTAATTATTGCAAGGGTGGGACTCTTCAGCTTTGGAGAAGAGCTGCACTGAGGAGAGGTTTGAACAAGACTTTGGGTTACTTTCAGCTAATTTTTGTCACTCTTTTGAATCAGTGTTCTTCATTAGGGTTACAAATAAATTGTATGCCTGGAAGATATTACATAGACAAGTATGTCAAGAGCATTAAGATGTGTTTTATAGAATGATGTGATATCAGGAACTCATTCTTCCTCCACAGCTGTCATAAGAGATAAACTAGGAGGTAGAAAGGAAGGAGAGTTGTTGGAGAGTGTAAGCTTCCTAACAAGAACACTGGGGATGCTTTTCATGGAAAATTGAACAAATTTAAGGACAAGTATGACTAACTGAGAATAATGACCAGATGGTATGGGAAATGTAATTAACCTTTGGCAATGCAACAGTCTCAAAACAATGAGACAAAACTCGCTTAGATTCACTAGTCTACTAAGATGTTCATACATAAAGTGATCAGTTTTTCTATTTCAGTATCAATGTTATTATAAAATACATATGGAAAATATATCAAGAGCCAGAAGCAACCACTTAAAAATGCAATAGCCAAAGACAAGGAAGGTAAAAGTGATGGAAATAGCCTAACATAAAACAGAAAACGATTGATTTTTAGTTATCCAACTTACAGGGTGAAAAATGATCCTTCTAGCAATAGGGAAAAACTAGGAGATGTGGTACTTAATGAAGAAATTTGTTTCAGTGCTTCCCTCTAACAAGGTGTACTTTCTGACCTGACAGGCTGATAAACCTTGGGATGCCGTTAAACTGATAATGAAGCGCCATGCTAAAAATAGCCTGTCTGCTTTTTTTTCTGGTTGCCAGAACCAGCAGAATCATCTGTGTAATCAATTTGCTACCGAGTTTGAGATGTCTCTGCGTGGTAGCCTCCTGGGACGAGAATTGTCATCTTTTCTCTCTGTTGCTCAGAGCAGAGTTCAGTGCTCATCATGTACTAAATAAGTAGATAGAATTAGAAACTAGTCATTTGATCTTGTTTGTTTGTTCACCATATTTGGATTATCATTAAATGTGCTTTAAAAGCTTAAGCCTGAGCATTAGCTGAACCCAAGGAAGTGTTCTTCATGGAACATGTGCTATACTTGTTTAGTCTTTTAAATAGTGTCCATTTTTGTGCAACCATTTTGAAGCCAGATTCTCCAACTTCACATTTCATGGGCTGTGTAACTATAAATGGGTCTCGATTAAGAGACAGAACTAGAGTACCTAGCTAGGACTATTGTTTAGGACTTTTAAGGTTTCCATTTTTAGGTTTCATTGGTAATTGTCTCTAACTGCTCTCCTCAACTGCTATGTATAGTCACTGGACCGTAGGTGTCACAACAGAAGACAGTCACTGAATAGAAATTTCCACAGTCTTAATGTGTAGTACAGCTGGCTGAAAATAAGTTGTTTAGAGTAGTGGAGGGGACAGAGATCCACAAAATACTGAGTTGTGGAAGGTGGAAGTTAATCAACAGGCTATGGAAATCCTACATCCTAAACCTCCATCAGAGTGTTCCTCCTTACCTACCTCACCAGCAAGCAACACCGGGAGTGCAAGTCTTGTCCTGCTTGGGAGCTACATAGAAAAATCTTTAATTACTTGTTTTCTAAGAACGGATAATGTTTTGGAGGGTGAAGTAGGTTGGCATAAGGCATTGCTGAAGGCAGATGATTTTATCTTAGCTTTCACCTCTGGCTGTTCACAACTTCTCCAGAAACCCCAGAATTTTGCAGCCCCTAAGGCAAAACTTTGAACTCTAGTTATTTTGCCCTTTGGCAACTATTAACTTTATGTAGGTTCGTGTGCAACAGAACCAATGTGCTCAGCCAAGTTCTGGCGTTTCCACGCTCCTGGATGCTTTCTGTGCCATCAGTGATGCTTTATGATATGCAAAGTGGTACATGTGCATATGTTTTGGTGAGATGTAAGTGAATCTGTAATAAGATACTGCTTTAAAAGGATGGTTGAAGGAATATCATAATCATCACATCCGCAGACCTAATGGGACTTGGCCTCATGGGATTCAGGCCTAATGGGACTTGGCCTAATTCCTTCTTATGGAATTCGGCCAGAGTCCCTTCGTCATATCCATACATACAGGATGAACTCCAAACTAGAGCATGTTGGTGGCAAAGTAATGGCCCACTTCTCTCTAATACTGTTCTCTCTCCCTACACGTATTAGGCTTGGCAGACATACTTCATCTTCGAGGAGGGAAAGTTACCTTTCAGGTGATAAATAAACTTCAGAAGAATTCATATTTGGTATTGTCACAGTTTAAAGCTGGGCTGGCTATTAAACCTGTGGCAGATGCTCTCTGTTATCCCCCCCACTGCTCTCCCCAAAGGGAAAGGGAAAGGGAAAAGGGAGAGAGACTTCCGGGTTGGAAAGTTAAAACAGTTTTAATAAACTATAATAATGGAAAAGAGTATAATAATAATAATAGAAATAATCAAATATATACAAATATATATACAAAACCAAGATTGAGCTCCCCTGAAGTCAGCCACGTCACCACCGGCACTGCAGGGCAGGCTCCGGGAAGGCCCAGGCTGGGCCCAGCGACGGTTGAGAGCTGAATTCAGGGATGCACGGATCGGGATCGGGGGCAGCAGGAAAACAGACGGAGTCCTCCTTGGACACTGGCCATAGCAGAAAGAGAGCGAGACCCTTGTGATCCCCCCGCTTTATACTGAGAATGACGTGTATGGGATGGAATACCCTCGTTGGTCAATTTTGGGTCACCTGCCCTGTCTGCTCCCCCCTGCAGCTGCGACCCCCCTTCGGCTCTTCACTCGTAAGCAGTGGGGAATTCAGCAGTGACCTTGGTTTCTCTCAAGAACAAGTACAGCAAGAGCCTTTCTGCACAACATCCCTACCGGTGCCTCAGCGATAACTACAAACTTCGAGCATTATCAGTCCCGGAAGCAGACACTGTCTGCAAAACATGCAGTTAGTTTCAGAAAGTGCAGTTACTTACAGGAGACTTAGCTGAAAGTAAAAATCACTGAAAGGAGAATTGGCCTGGTTTAGGCCAAACCAGGACAGGTATACATTGATTATGGGACTAAATATTTGCTGTGAGTTGATGAAAGTTGTCCCTTTAGATATAGGTATAAGTTGATTTTTTAAACTCATTCTGGCCAAAGTAACGTAAGTAAATTGTTTCATGATTTTAAACTGGGATGTATTCCTGTGAAGTGTGACATGAAGCCTGATCTAAGAGGCATTAAAAGAGTCCTTTCAAGGCCATTCAGAATGGACAACTACATGTTTCTTATTTTGTTCTTTAGAATTGTCTGCGATGCAAGTAAGTAAGATATTTTTTTCAAGGATCTGGGACTTGCTACTTCTGAATGTGATTTCCTAGACTAGTAAGACCACACTCAAAATTCCTACAGCTGTAGAACACATTCGATGAAGATCACAACTGATGTTATCTTAGTGATAGCAGGCCAGAATCTGGTTACGATGGCTAGCTAGGAATTTCAGCAGTTGAGAGCGCTATATAGTGGTATAAATCAGGTAAACTATACTGTACATGTAGCCCCTGAAGAAATGAGTGGTGATGGTACAACTTAGAGAAGTTATTAGACTGCAAAGCTGTAATAGCACTGCTGCAAGCTGAGTTGTCATCATCAAGCTGTTTCACTATCACAGTCCTGTATCAAGCTTATCGTGGGCATACAAGAAAATGGGTATCTCAGGGTTGATTTCAGTGCAGAAGTCACAATAACACAAAGATTAAAATCCCAAATGAGATCAGCATCTACTCCAAACTTTCATTGACTTTATTTCTCATACTATTAAGGATAACACCTAGTTCACTTCTCTTTTCTTATTATTTTTCTTTTTGGTATTTCTCTTGGGTTTGTATAAGGAGAGTAATGTTGTCCAGTCAATTTTACCTATGCCATTTTGATTTAGTTTGTGGTTTTAATTCACTAGTGCAGCATTTCAGTAATTTGCTTGAAAAGTACTGAATAGAAGTTGGATTTTATATGCTTTGTTTACAGCGATTATTTTTCATTTCCAGGTCTGCATGTCAGGTCCTATTTGTTTGACCAGTGCCAAGTTCATTTGACAAGGACTAAAAGCATTCTTGGTGTGCGTGTTGCTGGAAAAAGAATGGGACTGTCCAGTCCCTGTAACATAGTTTTACACAGCACAACACATATTCATGTAAAACTAGTTAGTGTAGGGAACTATCACTGGTTTTGATTAACTTGCAGTATTCCCATGTGCTTGTCACATCTGGAGTGATCTCTAGAGCACAAGTCTTGGAGTTTGATGAAAGACTATTTCCCTGCAGAATTCAAGTTCAGAGGGAAATCTTTATGTAAACATTGTAAAAAACCACGAGTCTACATTTTGCTCCTGCTGAGAAAAATACACTAATATGAGAACAAAAAGAGTTTATCTTCCTGTGTGGAGGAAAATGCAGTGAGAGTATTTTTAGCTGCTTTTATCTGAAGGGTAAAAAGAGAAAAGGGAAAAGGAAAGGAGCTAAATTTTGAGTCATTTTTCTTTAGAGAATATTTTCTTTTTTTAAAACAATATTTTTGGAAGACTAATTCCCTTATCAGTAAACATCAACCGCTCAACTACTGCCAACTAAAACACTACAAGTTAAAATAATACAAAGTAAATTCTCTTTAGTGAAGGAGAAGGGCTTGTTAGATGTCACCTTCAGGAACACATGGGGTGATCACACAGTCTTAGAATAAGAGAAAGCATATATTTTGCATATAAATATGTTTGTTTGGGGCATGCTTTTCAATGCATCACATACAAGCTAAGTTTCATGTATTTACAAAGTGTCATCAGCTGATTCATTGCTGAATAAAACAATAGAAAACTTGAATCTACCCCAAGGAGTCTGCAGTCTTGTAGTACTGACACAGTATCTAGGGAAGAAGAGGTAGAAACCTTCTCTTCCTTCAGCTTAAGTTTCCATTGTACTTAATGCACATAGGCTTCAATACTGAGTACCAGGTGATGCTTTTAGTAATGCAGATATCTTTTGTAGAGCACTACTGAAAGGCTTCACAGGGTAAGATGTTTGTGATGCATCACGTAGGAAGAGAAGAGGTGCTCCATACAGGAAGTAAATGTTAGTATTAAATATTTATGCAAATGAAGACCAAGAAAAAAGAAACTAAGATAACTTTATCTGAATGATTTCAGGTTAAACTACAATGCATCAAAACAAAGGTATTCAGGGTAAGATAATAATCTTTGTCCCTCTATTTCAAAACTGAAATAGCTGCCCCAAAGTATGCAGATATAGTGTGAATCTCAGAGGTTGCAATGGGATGTGCTGTGTGGAAGGAGCATTCCATGCTCTTGGATTACGTTTTTTCTGATAAAACAAGCAGCAGAAATGAAGGTTCTAAATAGAAGAGAGGCCAAACAGAATCCAGAGGTTCTGACTGATCCAGTTAAAACTGCTGCTGTTGGAAATTGCAAAAGACAGGTTTTCTGATTAAATCCTTGGTAGTTGCAGAGAAAGGGATTTCTGAAAGTTTTACAATTCCTGTCCTAAAGGAAGTGCAGTATCAGTAATAGGTATTGTGCAAAAAGAGATTGCCGCTCTTCAGAACAAAGTTCTTAGTGATTTTGAGAGATGAATCGTGGCTTTAAAGGACTGACATGGGTTTCCTTGTCCTTTGGCCCTTGTTGAAGAGAAATTAAGTACTCATGGTACAAGCCTCATCTTACAGGTTTTAGGCCAAGAAGTAAACATGCATGTCTGGCATTTGGTTACAAAATCTGCTTGTCTCATCTGTATAAATTGACCTAATTTAGGAAAACGAAAGAGAATCTAGAACTTTCTAGTGTAAAAACAAGCTTTCAGGCCTCTTGCAAGCTTTCAGCATATAAGTAGATACTAATTCTGTCACTGCATTTTGGTGCTTAAGTGTGAAAACACCTGCAGTTTAAGCTGTATCCTGGGATGACACAAGGTGTAAATAAATCACTTGGAAACAGTGATTCAGGGCAGTGCCATCCCCACACCCAGATTCATTCTGGGTCAGACCTCGGGAGCTGTATTTATTCATTAAGCCATGTTGTTTCTGAGGGAAGCCAGGCTTCCCAATTCGTAGCCACTGATCAAAAGAAATGGAGAAAAGCACTGTCCCAGCACTTAGCATAATTCTGGCAGTAATCATCATTTTGCAGCCTCGGACTTGGTCTTTTTTAATGAATGTAGCTTTGGGTTTTTGCCAGGGCGTAACTCATGCACTCGTGGCTGCAGGCTGCAGAGGGCTGGTGCAGAGTCAGCCCTGCTTCCCACGTACAGCCACCGCCAGGCTGGCAGAAGAGAAGGGAGCTGCCTGGAGGAAGTTTTGTCTCATTGTCCTCCAAAATTTGTCATTAAGCGGTGCCAGAATAAGAAGAAAGTTTGTGGGCAGGAGTGGGGAAAGAAGGGAGGGGAAATGTGAAGAGTACATGGCAATGAAAAAAAGGGAAATTCTCCATTTGCAGGGATACCGCCTGAGTGTAGTCACCCAGAAACAGGTGCAGGCAAGCCTTAGCCTCCAGTTCCAAGTATTCTTAGCTTTCTCAGGTAAGGAAGCCTAGTAAAAAGATTTTTATAGTGGCAAGCAGCATAGAGGAGGTTGGGGAAAGAAGCTGGAAAATACGTAATTGTTTTGACTCCTCCACTCAAGATTGTCAGCAAAACTACTACACCCTTCCTCACTGAGGATGCCTATCTCGGAGCAGTGTGTCTTTAGTATCCCCTTCCAGAGTAACCTTTACCACTCACGCTCCTGTCCTCCTTCCCTAACGCATTGGGCACAATGCGCAGGCGCAGGATGTCGCCCAGCATTCGGAAGCCAGCATACGTCCCGCTCCAGGGAGCTGAGCACTCGGGGGACCCTTAAACCAGAAGAACCCGTATTAGCAAATGGCATCCGGCCAGAACTGCTGATTGTGTGGGCTGGGGTGACTGGAACAGTTACAAGGAGTGCCAGGTAGGCAGAGAGAAAGGCAGACTTCAGCAGAGCTTGTGGGTATGTCCGGTGCGTGCAACAGGCAAGCGTAGATTAAGTGACTATTCTGGGAGCCTGGCTCGCAATACCAACCCGTTGCCAGGAATTTACAAATGTGAAATTGGCAGCATATACAGAAACACTTGTTTATTTCCCAGATTATGCTTAGTGAGGGTGCAATTAAGCACATTAGGCTGTTTTATTCATGCTTATGTTCTACCAGCTTCTGCAGGCACAGGGAACTCATTCATGCAGAGGGCAGTTGTGGAAATACTGGTTTTCTGCAAGCCACGTTGCTTCAGAGAACCTGAAAGCAGCTTGTTCAGCTCAGGAGGAAAAATCTGTTGGCAGCACCATTCATTACGCTGAATCATAACTTCCTCCTGTTTGTCTGGTAATCCAAAATGTCTTCTAGGAAGAATGAGGCAGAGAGGTCTTGCATTCCAACTCCTATGAGGAAGGACATTTCCACTAGAAAAGACTAATACTAGAAAAGAAAATTTGTCTCTTTCTTTATACTTTGAAATAAACTATCATTACTATTTCCAGATCAGTTGTAAATTGTATTTGTATCTTCTCGCTTTTATTACTTATTACATAAGTACTTACGGTATGTAATATCATGTGACATCTTCCATTCTGACAACCAACAAAAGAAGAAAAATCTAAGCAGAAGACTTAAGTTAGTGTCCGTGCAGACATATAAAGCAATTTATTAAAGTCCACAGTGCCAAAAAGGTAGTCCATTGCTCTCATGAAAAGTGGTTCAAGGTTCAGTACATAACAAAAAAAATTGATTTATGGGTGGGCAGTGATTTTTTAAATTCATGGGAAGACTCTTAAGGACTATTCATGTTGAACTGCTTTGTGCTACTGCCTCGGACTAGCACTCAGTTCTTTGATGTGCTTGTTCATAACGTTACACTTTACATGCAACCTACCTCATGGTAGTGTTCAAGAGGGCCTGGAGCTGTCTGCAGTCAGACCAGCTGAGCAGAAAATGCTACCTACAGCATGAAAAATTAGTAAACTGTGGGCTGAAACAGCCAAACTAAAATTGCCTAATATCAGTGGCGTTCACTATTGCACTACTTGATATGTGTTGACATGCTTTAAAGTGAAATCTTGCAAGGAGAGTGAAGTTTACCACCTTCCTCAACTGGTGAGCAAGTATTACACCTTCCTCTTGCAGCATTCAGTTGTCTCTCATAGCTCCTTTGGAGGGTTTGGTGGTGGCAGTGTAGTTGTCACAAACTGAATGCTGTTGACCAGGTTGTATGGATTCTTAACAAAAATGTTCTCTAACATCCTTCTCCTGTCATTGTGTCCCAGAACTGCTGTGCCCTGGTGCTGGTTCCCCTCTGCCTTTCTCACTGATGTCTTGATGCCAGTGAGTGCTTTGCACCTCCGTAGTGAACAGGTTAGGCAGTATCTTCTATGTCCTCCTGTATACTAAGCCACACGTGACTATCAGACGTAGGAGTTATTTAATCTTCTAAAGTTGGAGAAATTAATTTTTTTTACTATGGAGGACTTAAGGGTCTTATGTGCACCTCCTGTGGAGTTAAGATGTTTTTGCTGAAAGTTTCTGTACCTTTTTATTTTCTTTATTTTTTAACAAACAGAGCAAGTGCACCAATTGTACTGTTCCTTACATCTACTAAGGCTGTAGGAGAGCTGGCATTGCCCATTACGAGTTCTGGGCTTAGCTGCTGTAAAGTCTTACTTCAAAGAAGAGCCCTGGTACACACACAGGATCATGCAACAGGACTGGAACCAAGTCCAGAGAAAAAAAATAAGAGTAGCTGATGAGCTGGAGTCTCAGGGAGGCAAATGCAGAAGAGACAAGGCATGGCCAGATGCATGCCACAGAGGACAGGAGCGGCAGGTTGGGAGCCCAGGCTGTGCCTGCCCTTCAGGCATCTCCTGTGGCGCAAGGTCCCTAAGCTGTAATTAATCAACTGACAGCTGCCAGCCAATTTCTAAGAAACTTACTGAAAGAATACGGATTTATCCCCCATGTTGGTGGACAGCATCTAGGGCTACAACTGGAAGAACCACTTACTCCATTAGTTTCTTTACTCAGTAGCCTCAGTGGGATTGAAACCAGGAGGGGATCCATGCAACTTTGTGTGGTGGATTGTGGAGGGAAGAGTCAAGAAACATTTAGAACAATTCCAGCTATGAGTGCCTTGGAAATGACATACAGAAAACTACTTCATGAGTGTCAGAGTTACTAAAATAAGAGTTTTAGGTGCCCCAGGATGTCCTGCTCTTTTAGAAAGGTTCTGGCCATGCCATCTTCACAGTACCCTGTATAATTTCTTAATAGGTAAAAAAAATAGGAAGTTTCGCAGTACACGGGAGTTGAGAATTTTGTTTCTTTTGCATTTTTCAGTGGGAAGGTGAATCTGAGAGACAAAGCAGAAAGCCAGCCAGTCACTGCAATGCCTGTTTTAGTCTCTGGAGTATCTTAATGTAGCTGCAGTGGGATGGGGCTTACTCACAGCTAGCTTAACCACCTGAGTATTTAGCTTCCTACAAAGGCTTGCCAACCAGTCCTGACTTCTGTCCTGCTATAACTAAACCCCTAATAGTGGTGTAAATAAAGCAGAGGTCTTTTGTGCATAGTGGTTTATCTCTATAAGGCTCATGCAAAGTCAGGATAACTGAAAGATGGACATGTTCTATATTTAGAAACTACTAAAAAAGATTACTGTCTTAAGAGGCAAAAATGGCATAAAAATATTGTCTAAATCTCAGTGAGGGAAAGATGAGTTCCTGATCTCCATTTCAAAAAACAAAGCATAGTATGCATTGTAATACTTGTTTGATAGATTTGAAGCCAGTGAACAACACCTTTTTCACACAGCCTCTGATAACTATATTACGAGCAACTTTTGAAACCAATGTTTTGTTCATTACTTAGAATGCAGCAGTTTGCATTCTGAGTAATGAACTAGGATTGATAGAAGAAATAAAGGGGGGAGACGTTTCTCCACAAGGTGCACTGTTCTTCTGGATTACAGTACGATGCAGAATTGTATCTGTGCTCCAAATCTGTTGACCTGTCCTGAAGGAAAAAATCTGTCCGTGAACACAAGCCACTGGGGGCCAAACTGCTAGAGTTGTCCGTGCAAGAGACATTGGTTTGTACCTGCAGAATCTGTTGGGCAGAGGCAGTAGTGGACCCACGTAGGAGACCCTATCAAGTCACCCTATGACAATACGTGGCTAGATTTCACTCCTGGCCTTCAGGACAACTAGCTTGCCATTTCTACTTGATACTGGATTGTAATTTTATTCTTGAACACTGGGCTGTGGATAGAGTGGAAAGAGAAATATTCTTCTGGCATGTGAAAGTACATGAATAGGAAACAAAAATACATCTCCAAAAGCTGGGTTTTTTTTTTAATAATGGCTGTGTTTTTTTTAATAATGCAGTATTCCCTGGGAAAATATCTCCAGATGGGAAGGTAGTGGTTTTTCATGCATGTTTTTAAGTCTTGAAGCTGATTGATGCATGCTTGAGTTGCATTTCTTGAAACTAGTAGGGTGACTTATGGGAACACGGAATAAGAAAGGTGAATGGATTTCCAAGTTTTAAACTGCATGGCTATGAGAGATGCAATATGTGCTTTTCTTAGCAAAGATGCTGAAAAAAAGGAAAAGCAAGCAATTCACATACAATCTCTACATGAATATTGTGTAACTTTTGCAGCCCACTGCTTGAAGTGTAAGATCTTTTTGTCTCATGCAAATGTAAGCCACTCACAGCTTCAGCAGGAAAGCACCACTGCTTAAAAAAGTCTACTGTGATAATTTAACTCATCAGCATGATAATGCTTTATGGATTTAAGAAATGAGGTCAGTTCAGGCACAGTAGGAAAGAGCGCAACAAGGATTCCAGATGTAGGTGCTTATTGTAAGTGCAGATGGTTTCTTCTTTAAATTCCTTTTCAGGGTAGTAATGGTAGTCTTTAACATCTCATATTGGAGTGTAATTCAATAAGAGTAGCAACGCCTTGCTCACTGGCATTTGTTGAGTCTCATGGTTTCTCTTGATACAGAAGTTATATATCTCTTAAAAAGAAATATAAGCATGGGAAAGAAGATACGCTATAAATACCTTGCAGCATATAAAGAAATATTTGTTGAGCTCAGTGGGGACGTATCATTAGCAATAATCAGCAGTTGACTAAGCCCAGAAGTAGCCTGTCTCTGAAACGAAGGTTGCAAGTGTTTAGTGGCATTTCTTTGTGGGACTAAGCCACTTTTCCGAAATATTTGCATTCATTCATATAATGTCAAGAAGAAAAACGCTTCCAGATACTTCTTAATAATTACTGAAGCCTAGAAAGCAGTCTGGACTTTGGAACGATTTAAAAAACGAAGCAAGGGGGAGAGGGCAGAGAGGCAAGATAATCAGATGATGTTGACTTACTTTTTAACTCTGGGGGTAGCAGCCAACAGATCAGGAGAGAAAAAAGAGTGTAAGTTATCCCTAACTTTTGCTAGAATAGCATCCTATAAATCATTATGGGGCAAAGGATGTAGGTTGCACTTGTATCTTCTACCCAGCTCCAACGTGACCTCAAATAATTTGCTTCAGTACACTGCATCTCATTCCCTTCTGTAGATTCTTGCTTCATAGTGACAGCTAGGTTTAATTTACTAACTGTATGTATAGTGCCTGCACTTTATTTGAGGAAATAGCATAAATAACTGCAAACTACTGTGATCATCTGCAACTGTGTAAATTGAGCAAGGGAGTAGTTGTGAGACTTGTCCTTTTCATGTCTGTAAACCAGAGTGCTGAATGCAGAAGTAACAGGAATATGTGTGAGACTTCTAGCGCTCACTGAGGGGTATTTACTCCATAAGCCAGTGAATGAAGCAGAAGAAATAAACCACAACTAGGACACTCTAATGAGCGACTAATAGAATGCTGTTCCATTATGTCCTTCCACCAGGAAAACCTGTAATGACCTCTTCATAGCCAGGAATTTGAAATTTCTGAGGACACAGAACAGCTCTGAGAATTTAACAGGTTTTTCTATTTTTCCCATACTTATGGTACAAAGGCAATACATACAATATCTTTACTTTGATACCCATTAACCATATATATATATATATATATATATATAAAAATGGCCTATATATAACACACTAAAAAATAATTTCTTATCTCAGGATTTTTCAATTTGTGATCATAAACAACCCTGAAAATGGGATTTTTATATAGATTAAAGTAATTGCACAAGAAAGTGAAGAAATATACCAAGAACTATACACTTATCAGTAATGGTTGGAAGATAGTACTTAAATTGGAGAGTCACTCTAAAAGACAGTTAGACTTTGCCACCTCCCATCAGATCTCATGTCATGGAAGTGAGAGGAGGGAGTCAGAGACTGGTACCAAAGGCAAAGCAGAAAAACTAGAACAGGGAAAAGATCTGGTTTAAATATTACAGTAGTAAGGTAGTCTTAAAATAGATTTTGGATAGACAAGAGACATGCAAGAGGAGTGGATGTAGTAACACAGAAAATTAAAAAAGAGCTAAGTACTAGTTTTCTTCAAACATACATCCATCATGCCAAATTCAGCCACTTTTCTCTGAATTTTCTGGTATCTGAAATAAATGTTGATATCCTGGCTTCCCCCATTTATTTTTGCATCTTGCCCTAAATACCATCTAAACACATCTTCCTGCTTCTGTTCTTCTTTTTTTCTGTTCTTCTTTTTTTCTGTTCTTCTTTCTTCTATTAAGATATTTGTGATGGATTTCCACCTTTTTCAGGTGAAAAACATTCTGACAGAACATAATACATACATATGGGTAAATATTGACTTTGAGATTTTATGGACATTAAGATTTACAATTCCTTAATGCCGGCTTTGACTTCAGATTTGCTTAGGATCTCTGTGCTTCTCAGGACAATTAATCTTCATTATTTATGGCAGGGTTCCATATTAAAGCACATATTATTTAATTCTGTAATTGTATTCGTTTCATGCACATACACTGATTTTGTGTGAAAATGATTCTTCTGAAATCAGAAAAATATGTTGTAACTTTCAACTTTCTTTTTTAAAAAAAAAGAGTTAGGTAGGAAGGGGTTACATGTGTTTGCTATGCCAAAGTGGGATATCAATGCAGTATTGTATGCAGAAATTTGAATTAACATAATTGCTGGGGTATAACTGCATTATTTCTGGTGTGCTTTAAAGCTTTGTGTTCAGTTGCACCATCTGATGCTTTGGCAAGTGCTCTGAACTCATCAAGTGGCTGATGGATGTGTTTGTAAAGGTTTGGATGGTCACTTTATATGCAACGATAAACCTGCTGTTGTACTTAATGAGGTCAGTGAAGTAACCAGAAAAGAAGTATATAGTTCTGTAGCATGGGTCTGTAAGCCTGGTACTGCCTTGGCTTTATGAGTTTAATTTACCAGCTACTCAGCTGGTAAATATTCTTGTTAAACAGCCTCAGCATGGATTTTAAAACTAAAATGTTGCTGATACTGTGGTCTCCTTGGAGAGTCCATGGCTCTTATTCTCTTAAAAAGTCTGCATCTTTTATGTGTTAATGGGTTTGAAATCAGCCATTTGCTTCATTTTCACTGTAAATGAGGACCAGCGTCTGATTTCCTTCCCCGTTCTCTGAACACTATATCCCCTATAAGCTGTCTCATCAGCCTCCAGTTTGCTCTTTGAGGTCTGCATGGTCTGAAAATAGCTGAACTAATCCTGTAAAATGAACATTTTGCCAAGCATTTTCCTATTTTAGATGCCTTTCTAAGAATATAAGTCCCTATGTGAAAACTTGCATGGTACAAGTGGTCCAGTACCCCCATCACACCCTCACATGCTACGAAGTCTTACTGCCAAAGACATCCATTCAGGAGACTTCAGAAAGTTAGCACTGCCATTTGCTCAAATCCAATGAGATCAAATGGCAAGATTTCTTTTAAAACCCAGAGAAATACCTCTGTTTAAAAGAGTGGATTAACGTTTATTTTTTAAAGACTCTTGTTTCCTGCTGTGGTACTGGTACTACACAAGTAGTAGTGGTGTCTCATGCAAAACGGTTTTTTTGAGGGTTAAATGTAGTGCAGACAAATGTGCCTGATTTCAACGTGTTAATATCATAGTAGTAACCTGTAGTGTTTACATGTGACTGTAGCCAAGCGTCTCAAGGCATGCTAAGGAGTCTTTCCTTCCTTTTGCAGAGGGATTAATCCACCCCATACGTATGCTGTCACTGACCGACCTGGAGAGCAAGCCTGCAGGCACGTAGCCTGGTTTTCTGCCTGTTGAACTACGCATCTTCCTCTCACTGACAAGCACACCCAGCAAGGAGCATCGTACAAAGGTATCAGGAATTTACGTTCCCAGGCTCTTTGTTACCAGCATAACCCTCGCTTTCCAGTTACTGCGGTTGACAGCATCATACAAAATACGCTCTAAGCAATGGGAGAAAGAGCAAAGCAGAGGAGAAAGATACAGGCAAGCTGTGATTTCTGCCTCACCTTGTGGCATAAATTATTACTGCACACAGGCTGTTATTAAGCAGGTCTGCGTGACAAAAGCCCCATACAGGATTATTTGCCGGGTCCGTGCTCTGCCGTAGGTTGGTGATGGAAGGCACTTAGCAGCAGTGGAGTGTTTTCACTGGGGATTTGGAGCTGATCGGCCACTTTCTCCTCTGATACATAACTTTCCCTGTCGGTGGATAGGGGCAGCCTTAAAGTTTAAAAGCACACGAGGTGAAGATTGTATATTCCTTTGCAACATTTTGCCGGGGGGTGGAGTGGGGAGAGATAAAAAGGTTCAGTCCTTCCATTTATCTCTTGTGACTTTAGGAATCTGCTGAGAAAAAAGCAGCGCAGAGCCCAGGCTTGCTGTTTCTGAGACGTACAGACCATTTTTCCACGACACACAACATTGTAAGCTTCTTCTCCCCTCTGAGCGCGTTTCGGAGGTCTGGGGCGGGGAGCGGGGGATGTTTTTTCTCACGGCCGGTATCCATCAGTGCGACAGAGTTGCGGACAGGGAGGGACATACCCTTTCCTCCTGCCCCACCACTCTGTCCTCCCTCCTCCCTAGATGCGGACCCACCGCACACCACCATGAGGCCCAGCCGCTGCAGCCACCTGCCCGGAGCCCCGCCGGAGCGCCCCGACGGCAAGGCCCTGCCCGGCGGTGGGCTGGCTGGCAGCTGCCCGCAGTATGTCATGCAGGTGTCAGCCAAAGATGGGCAGCTGCTCTCCTCCGTTGTGCGGACGCTGGCCATGCAGAGGTATGTGGGGGGCGGCGGGCCAGGCCGGGCCCCTTCCTTGTGTGGGCTTGAGTGCACCCTCCCCAGCTGCCACCCGCAAGTCCCGCGGCCGCTCGAAGGGAAGACGTGGTGGTGTGCTTCATGAAGGCTTACCACCATGCACTTGTAATTAAACCCTCGTCCTAACTTTATAATGATTATGCTACGTATGTAATTAAGCCCTCGCCATTATACTCGGTGATGAAGGGGAAGCAAGCTGTCTGGGGATGCTGCGGCTCAAGTGTGCCCTGATGTGTAGTGGGAGGCTTTGGCAGGCGCTGGCTGGCACGTGGTGCTGTGTTTAGCCTGCGTGCTGCTGCCAGCACTTCTGCGGCACGCTTCCTTCACACTTCCCGAGCCAGCGCGCTGAGCAGCCAGACAAGCTATTTCTGGCAGAGGTGCACACACAAGTGTTGCTGCTTCAGCCATCGTCCAGGTGATTGAGAGCGGCTTTTTCTGCTGTCCATTTAGAATGGCAGATTAGTGGTGAAATATACATTTAAACTATACCCTTCAAAACACTAGCCTGCTTCAGGTTAACTTTGTTTTCATTAGAAGCAAGAAAGAGGATGCTTAAGTGTTTGGCTATATCCAGACTTGAACTTGATACTTGGGTGAAAATTAAGTTCCACTTCACTGGTGTGAACGTGGAAAGACTGCATGGGTCTTGAAGTAGCCCTGGATTTTTACAAAACAGCAAACATAATCCAATCCACTGCACTCGTGTGGAGTGAAATTATTAGCTGCTGCTGCATGTGCAGTGTGACAGCCTGAAAGGGCCTTTTCCCTTTACTTGTAGCAACTTTTTTAAACCCTGTGCATTTTGCACAGATGTGTGTGCAGAGCATTGAGCACAACTTCATACTGTTTTACCAGGCAGATTGAAAGGAGCAGGCTGGCTTCTTTATGCTTTCCTGCAGTTACACTTGAGTGAGGTCTGCCTGGGGCAGCCTGCAAAGAGCCAAAAGAGGGACAGAGGGAGCAGCTGTGTGCCGCTGCACGCTGTCTGCTAATGAGGTTTTAACAGTGGCAAAACTTGCTTTTGTGAGGAGATCACCTAAGGTGGCCTATGTGATAGGGAGAGTTTTTGTTTCCAAGACCTCAGCCGAGAGATCAACCTTCTCAACCGTGGCAGCTGGGGGAGCTGAGTTGAAGCTGCAGTGAAGTGGATCCATGGTTCAGCCTGCTCCTGCTTTCATCCTGCTGCGCTAAGCCCGAGCATCACAGGAAGCCATGTGACTGCTTTCCTCATTCCCAAAAGAATCCTCTGTAAAACAGAGAATCTCCGTAGTTAAAACCAGAGTCTTTAGGTTTTCACTGGCAGAAGGAGCACCTGTCCCCCTTTGCATGTTAGCACCCCTCCACCAGGAAGGTGGGTGCTTTGGGGGTGCAGTGCAGGAGAAATAGCCACGGGCAGCAATGCGGGAGGGATGTGTTTGGCACAGTCCTCATGTTCAGCGCTGTTAATATCACTTCTTTAGCTGCTCGTGTGGTGTTGTCCCAAAGGGAGATAAACCCTCCCCACGGCCAGGAGCTTCCTGCCTGCACACGCGTGCCTGAAGTTGTGGCCCTGCCTTCACACCACTACAGGACAAGCTGCTGTTGTTTCAGGCCCAGTAGTCCTTTGCTGTAGATCACAGAAAACAGCTTACCCTATAGGTCAGGGAATCATCACTAGCATAAGAGATGCTACCCTGTAGGTCAGGAGTGATGGCACAGATCATCACTAGCATGAGAGGCGCCCAGCTGAGGCAGGTTGAAACTTCCTTGATGCACTTAGAGATTTCTTGAAGCGGCTGCTCCGCTGCACTGTAAAGAGGTGGGAAGTACAAAGGTACAGAAGCACTTGGTCGTCTGTCTCTCATCTGCCATTCTGATGTGTTTTTCACTCTCCACTTTTTGCCTTCCACAGAAGAGATATTTTAAACAAGAATACCAAAGTGCCTGCAGCCATTAGCCCAGCAGCTTGTGTACTAGCTACAGAGCAAAGTACACAAGTTGCAAACGTTTCCCACATTGTTAATTCGTGACATACAGAGAGAAAGAGAGAGAGGCTGGATTTCAGCCCTGTATACTGACCAGCAATTTTCTCTCCTCCTCCAGCAGCCCCTTCAATGACCGGCCGATGTGCAGGATCTGCCGCGAGGGCAGCAGTCAGGAAGACTTGCTTTCTCCCTGCGAATGTACGGGAACCCTGGGGACTATTCACCGCAGCTGCCTGGAGCACTGGCTGTCATCCTCAAACACAAGCTACTGTGAACTTTGTCACTTTAGGTTTGCAGTGGAGCGCAAACCCAGGCCACTGGTGGAGGTCAGTACATGGGTCACGTCCCCGAAAGCTTAGCTTTAATGAGCCAATCATGTTCGTTTTTATATAGGCATTGCAAAGCCTTTGCAGCTCTGCCGAAGCCAAAGCAAGCTGTGAGTTTTGGGCTTGGCAAGATGAGGGCAGGAGCTCAGGGAAAGGGCAGGAATAACAAAACCCTTATTTTGAACCAAATCAAAACTAGTGAGAAGAATGGGATCAATGGGTATGCTTCACTGTAAACGTGAGTGAAGATTTGGGTAACAGTGTGCAGCAAATTCCTAGTATACCAGCCAGCTTGGTAGAGGATGGAAGAGAGGTAAGTAACAGTTTATGTGGAATGCAAGACAAGCGTCAGTATTCAGCATATTAAATGTAGGTCAGGAAGATCTTTTTTCTTTGCTTTTGAGAGAGAAGTAACAAAAGGAGGAGCCTTAGAAACCTAGTTTCCATGTCAAGCCTGAAAGAAGGAATTGTGCTTGCTCAGTGTCTGGTATGTTTAGCCGTTTCTGAGTGACCTTTTGGCCTCCTCTTGCCTGTGTACCAGACTCAACAGTGAATTGGACAATTGTCTCTCCCTTATCAATTAAAATTCAGTTTTTGCCAACTATAGATGCTTTAGTGGCTACATGAAGTTTGCCAGTTTTTTTTTTTTGCGCTCAGGAAGAGAAAAAAAAATAAATCCAGGATCACTACCTTTGCACTACACACATGTAGATGTAGTGTAGTGCGTAGGGACATGGTTTAGTGGTGGACTTGGCAGTGCTAGGTTAACAGTTGGACTTGATGATCTTAAAGGTTGATCTTTTCCAACCAAACCAATTCTATGATTCTATGATTAATGACCCTTTTCCTCCCCTGTGTTATTTTGGCAAATAAATTTTAAAATTATGGTTTGTGTTGGAATTAAAAGTGAGTTATAAATAGTAATATTTTACAAAAGTAATGAGAAGCGTCTTACTGTACCAGTCGATGACACAGGTGTTTACGTGTTAAGCTTGGATTCAGGACAACATGTCCTTCCTGTGCATCTTCATTGTGCCTGTAAACTGTAGGAGAACTGGTTGAGGGAGATATGGTATTAAAAATAAGGGGGAGGCAGGGCATCTTGTTTTGCTTTTATTCACAGATGAGAGGATACAGGATAAAACTGACTGCTTGGAAGTGGGTCAGGGGCCCGTGCAGAGAGGGGGTGAGCAGTTCTCATTGAACACTACCAAAATTGATTTACACTGGATTAAGTTAGGCATGCGCATTTGTGTCTAAGCCTAAGGATATCTTCATTCTTCCTTTGGTTCAGAATAAAGAGATACGTGACATGCTATTTAGCAGAAGACGTGTAGTCTTGTGAAGCCTTAACCAGAGCAAGCCTAGGCCATCTGTGTTCGATTGCCTCTGGCTTGTTGTTTGATGCTTCTAGCTGCACTCCAGCCTCTCCCAGGAAGCTGGTCCCAGTTTGAGAAATGCTGCTGTTCAGTGTTCTCAGGCTGTCAGTGACTGAGCAGCAAAATCTTGATGACTGAGCATTCTCCAGTGAAGATGGTAACATCTTTCGGCCAGCTGCTCTGAGCCTGCGCCAAGCAGTTTTCAGTTGTGGTTTTGGTGTGAGGACGATGCCACTCTGAATTTGCCTTCTGAAAAGAAAGATAAGCGATGCTGAGGCAGTGCAGAGTAAACAGTTTGATTTTAGAGTCCAGCTTGTTTAAGCTATTCCCTTGCAACAGCTGCTCGTGAGGCTTGTTTCGCCCAAATGGGACACGACGTTGTTCAGTGCTAATGATGATTGAAGAAGTTGACAGTGAAGCTAACCCTGCCCAGGCTGGGGGAGTCTGGTCGCTTGATCATTCCCTGATGAAGTGATCCTTCTTTTTGGCAAAAGCAGTAATAAATAATAGCAACAACAATAATAATAATAACAATAATAATGGTAAAGCTGACTTTTGTTTCTCAGCTGAGGACAAATGAGAACCAGGTGCAAGAACACTTCTGAAACATGGCACACATTGTTAACTGATGTTTTTCTCTTTACTACCTAACCTTTTCTTGCTTCTCAGCTACTATACCCACCGTATTTTAGTGCAGTAATCTACAATTACGTGCAGTTGCAGAAAAGGTCATAAAAAAAGCAACTGACTTTTCTGAAGTCCTTTGTAATCTTACACAGGGAGTGTGTTTTCAGTTTAGAAGGGAATTGAAGCTGTTCATTTAAAGTTGAGAACAGCAGAGACAAAGAGTAACTAAGGTGAGTTGTATGCAAGGGAACAAATTAAGCAGGAAGATGTCAGTCAAACTTCTTGATTTCTGTTAGTATAATTTAAATTTGTTCTTAAAGTTTTTGCTTATTTAATACGAAGTGCTTTGAAATCCAAAGACATTCCGATGCAAATAATTACAGCAAATCTGAAAGTTCCCAAAGCATGACTAAAGCAGATGCAAGTTGCCAGATTCCCCCATCTTCTGTGTCATAAAAGCACCATCTTCTTTGCCTCTCTGTATTACCTAGAGTATGAGGGCATGGAGGGAGGTATATCAGATGTAGTAGGACCTTTCACAAAAACCTGCTGTAACGTTTGGACAAGTGACAAGCCAGAGGGTCCACCTGCTTTCAACTCCATCGTGTGTGTGTGTGTGTGTGTGGGTGGGTGGGTGTGGGTGTGGGTGTGGGTGTGGGTGGGTGTGGGTGTGGTCCAATGCATTTTAGGAGGTCAAAAGGGACTATTGTACTTATAAAGTCATATAGAAGCTTATCCAGTAATTCCTCAGCAGGCCCTATCTCATGCAGATAATATATCCCATCCCTTGGTCAGTGACAGATAGTATAAAAATGCTTGAAGCAATCATCATGTTCATCTTTTCTCCTAGAGATTTTCCATCAGGAAAAAAAATCTGACTGTTCAAAGACATATCGTTCACTTTCTTAAAGGGGCCAAAAAAAAGAAGAGAACACAGTATTATGGTTTCTTCTCATCACTTCACTGGATTGATCACTGCTTTTTAGTGGCTTAGCCGTGCGTGTGAAGGAAATCTCAACGGAAACAAGTTGAGATACTTCACTTGCTTTATCTGGAAACATCATATCTGACTTCATTCCTGCTGTTAGCACCCAGTAAGTGGCATGGCTGGTTGTTCAGCCATACTCCTTCCTCCCCTGTGTACATTATTATGGAAACAGCGGAGGATTTCTTACTGTGCTTCATGATTTGATCAGAACAGGCTAGTCCATAGCATTTCTCTTCCCCATGCTGGCACATTGGTAGTTTGCCATTAGTTCATTATGAAATGAAAGCAAGTGCTCCATAAAAAAATGGTGCAAGATGGCTTTTTGCCTTCTTTTAAGCAGTTGCCCGTGTTCACACAAGGATGTGGGCCCATGCACTCAAACAGGAGATCTTTAGCTCAGATACAAGGGACATACCTACAACTATATCTTGCCTCCTGCGTCCGTCACGCATAGGATGCAAAAATGCAGGGAGCTCACCTTTGCTTTCTCTCCCCAACTTATGTTATGCACAGAAGCATTTTTTTCCTGGATTTTCTTTTCAAGGAAAAGCAAAGGAAAAATAATTCATTTTGACCTCAATTTCTTCTGTCCTTTATATCTTTTCTCCATCAAAAGCTTCTCTCTGGTCAACTGAGTTTCAAACTATGTATTTCTCAAGGGAGACATTCCTTTATCTATGCCACAGGACATGTTTTTCTTGTCTGGAGGAGGAACATCTCCCAAGAAACGTACAATCTGCTAACTGTTGGACACCCAAAACCCAACCAGAGAGGCAGGAAATGGTAGTACAGTCTGTCAGGCAGATCCATCCTTTCAACATTGCTCTTGTGAAGCTTCAGGTGTTCCTGGTCCACTTCTTTTTTTAACTCAGATTATTTTCCACAGAATTGTGTTTCTGAACTATGCATTGGACATTGTAGTGGGGATTAACCCTTCCTTCAGCGTTGAAGGAAAGTGATTTGTTCATTGCCATCCACCATTTATGTCTTTTGCCTCTTGCTACATTGGGTGGAAGACCTCTGTGACTTGTCCTTCATCAAGTGAAAGAAGCAGACACCAGGGAAGGCACACATTTCACTTCCTCCATAGGTGTTTTTCAAAGGACGGTCAGCTGAAAGGATTGGTCTCTTTTACAGTTCCTTGTCTCCATACTGTTGGCCTACGTGTCAAATGTGCCCTGTGTGATTTTGCAGTTGTCGTAAGAAATGCTTTATGTTGAGCCTTCACAGATTTTGTTATAAACGGGTGGCTAATGTGCTGCAGGTAAGTGCAGAGCCCCCTCATGCCCTACCTGACTTTCAGCACTGACACTGCTTGCTTGCAACTGAGCTGAGTGGGAACTGTCACACTTCCTCCAGATGACCCTGCTTCTGGTGGGACTTCTGCTCAGAGGCTGGGCTGGTGCTCCTCAGCTCTCTATTGGGACCTTATTTCTCAGTCACTCGTGAACTTGTTCACAACAGCTGCACTGGAGAGAACATGATATATTGTTGTAAAGGAGCAAGAGATGGATTGTGATAGAAAAAGAGGTTTTTTCATACTGAAGATCACTGACTCCTTCTGTTCATCTCCCTTCTGGAGGGCAGCCGGCAAGCTCTGGCACAGAAAATTGAAACCACCAACATCAAGCAGAGGTGATCTACTGGAGTGTAAACTTTCTGTGCAATTTTTGGAGCTGCCATTTAGAGTCAGTTTTTTGCTAGGCGACGTGGCTGTTGAGCCACTTGGCAGGTATCAGCGGAGCAAGTCTAGCCATGTCGCTTGGTTTCAGAGCTCCTCCTTCAGATAAGGGGATTGCTTGGAGACATCCACAGCCCTGCAGTCAGTTGATATGAGCTATTTGCTAGTAATCCAAAAGACATTGTCCATTTACACGTTACCGGGACATGCACCTCAGTCCCAGGGCTCATGAGACTGCAAAATTCAATTCAAGAAGTACAGGCAAGGTCCGAACCCACCTCTCCTACTGTGTGCTAGATGCGCAGCACCCCTCTACAGTCTGCTGGAAGTTTAGAGGTGTGTGAGACGTGTGTTTGGGCACATGGATATCTCAGTATGAATGTGCCTAGGGATGATGTATCTCAAAGAAGAAAGCATCTTCTGCTAAGTAGCCCTAATTCTCTCTCCCATGTCTTGGTCACCCCACTGCCAGCGATAGTCTGGCTACATTTGACACAGAGGACCCAGGCTGAAGGAGCAGAAACTCCAGACATTGGAGGAAAGAAAAGTCTATTAATATGGTGGTTGATATGCGTAGACCTATGTTCCTTGTGACAAACCTGGAAGGATCTCAAAACAAACACAGTGAAATCAAGCTGCAGTAGTTTCAGTTAGTGACTTTTATAGACCTTTCACTTTTATATATGCTGCTTTTTTTTAATGCAGCCAATCTGCAGAAAGAAATCCGCTCTAGAAATGTGATATTATTCACGTAGATCCTTTTGCTATGTTTCAGCATAAAGATTAGGCAAGCTTTGTATGGGTGTTATATATCATCTTCATTTCAATTTCCATATTGCATCTATGTTGCTTCCACTTGGCTTAGTCCAGAAACAGACACAAAACATGGCAGTACAAATGTATTTATGTGCAATAAAATGTTGTTAGAAAACAACCAGCTACAACATCAATACAGTATAAGAACATTATGCAACCATGTAAGTCAGGCTTGTATTGCTTTTAAGTTATTTAAATGTTTTAAACGAACCAGGATTTGGTATCTATTGGTTCATTTTTTGCAAACAAACAAACAAACAGAAAGCACTTAATTAACAATATAAAACTCATAAGCAGAACAGCATGACTAGGAGAAGAAATAAAGTCAGGATAATCATCACAATATTGGGCAGAAATTAAATTCAGTTTTTCCCGATGTATTGCTGGCTACAGAGCTCATGCTAGAAAAGAAAAATAAATTTTAAAAAGGCCTAAAACTTACATCTATACATGAAGTAGTTAAGATGAGCTTATGTTATAATTTAAAACTTCCAGAAGCCTTACACAGAAGTATGAATTTACTTTTTGTGCAAGACTTTGAGTCATGCTGGTTTTATCTGTTGGGATTCTTTTCACTTATTTTTCCTCTCCACTGCTCAGTGAAGCAAGTCATTAGCATTACATTACTGTAATGAAGAGACACCAGATTTGCTGCATGTAGTTTGTAGAAGGATCACTCTTAAAGCCAGAAGGAAAACGGTAACTCAGCGTAGTCACCAACAAGGAAAACTTTAATGTATCTAAGTTTGGAGGAACTGCAACTGTCAATACAGCACATTAGGACTGGGAGCAGATAACTTAAGTGTGTACATCCTCCCTCTCTTCTTGACCCAAAAAGGGCAAAATAAAAAGGGCAAGGTGATGGAGATGCTTTTGTAACTAGTTGTCTTCAGCTGCAAAAATGCTCCCTTGGAGACCCGAGTCACACAGGGAGAATTTGAAGCAACCATGTAGATTTTCAGTAGAAGTATGTCTGACTTAAAGTATTACTAAAATAAATAACAAACTCCCTAACAGATGTAGTTTTAAAAACAAAACCTCTTCAAGACACACTATCTAACACCTAGAATACCATACTATATTCATTCCTAATGGGGAAAAATCCAGAGACAAAAGTAAGCTGTTCTCTTTCCTTTAAAGAGAAACGACATAGTTGTTTTATGTTCTTTACAGAAGAGTTTTGCTACAGTGCTTGACTTTTCCCAAGCACAAATCTTTCTCATAGTACTGACAGTGAGAATGCAAACAAGAGCAACCCATCCACTGTGGAAAAAAAAAAAAGCAAAAATCACTTGTCAGTGAGCAGACTGTGCCTTCAAGCCATCTCATCTGTAACTGCTAGTCTGTAAAGGACTAGCGATCAAGGGCAAAAAATGTTGAGGAAATTTACCAGGAGAAAGTAACTGAACAATCAGAGAGGAAATAGCTGCTTTGGAAAAGGACAAATGCTATTTTTTAAGGACTGGCGAGATGAGTGAAGATGCTGTGGGTTTTCAAAGGTACAGCTATTTTGTTTTAGATAATGGTATTGATGACTTTTCTTTGGACATCATGGTTCTGTAATGCAGTTCTAAACTACCTGGTTATCATCTCTCTCCTGCTGGTAGCATTTCCAGCCACCAATAGGAGCCAGTCAAAGTTTGCTTTTTCTAAGGAAAAAAAAAAGTGCTAAGCTGAAAAGTTTTATTGCATCTGTCTTTTTGGAGAGCTACCAAGCATTTATTATTTGTCATGTCTTTAGTTTCCATATATTTGAGCTTGTAGAACAGAATATTTGCAATGTGTTGAAATATGTGTTGTGAATAGCAAATCTGCCTTGCTTTTGATTTAAAATGCGAAACATGATTTTTGTTGATTGATTTTCTTGAATGCATACATTTGTCTGCCTAATTGGCAATACATTAATCCAAAATAGAATGGCAGCTTTGAAAAACATACAGGTAAAAGGAAATATGGCTTCTCCCAGAGTTCCACAAGATCTTTTTTCTTGACACATCTTCAAATCTTTACCTGACAGACGCATCACCTGAAGTGTAAGCTAAAAGTGGATAGTAGGAAAACAGAATAGCAGTAAGCCAGACAAATGTTAAATAATACAATATTGTTTAATTGGATGTGCAAGGAATTTCATGGATTTTTATAGTGCAATTTAACAAGCTCTGTTATTTGTTTTCACTGTTAGAGAATTACTAATCCTGTTTTTGGCCATTAAAGTTGTATAATCCAGAAACTGAACACCACATCTACCGGCCACTGTATTATTGCTACTTGGTGGAGCATTGTATATCAAACTCCTGTTTTTCAGCTGGCGAACTATCCAAGGTCTAGATTGCAAATTCAGTTATGGTGTGATAGCAACAGCCTGCAGTACTCTCCTTACACTTAGCTACCACCTAGGGTTGTTTCCTGTTTGTGCTGTGGTTTATTTTTACAAAACAAAAAAATTAGAGATGTATCATACACCACCCTTACAACGAATAACATATTCTTTGCACTTACCAAAACATACAAATGAAATTCATTTGCTATTTCAAAAAGCAGCTTTGGCTCACTCAGACATCCACAATTAAAATATTCCCTGGCATTTAAAATAGTGGTTAAACTTAAATAAGAACAAACTCAGTTACAAAGAGGCCATAGCATTAGCATAATAAAGTTACAGAGATCAAGCCGTTTTGTTTCTAGCTGTCAAATAGACAGGCCTCTGTCTCTGAGACCAAAGGAACGTCTCTGGAGCTGTCACCATGGCCTTTCTAAAAGCGCCCACTGAAGACAATAACACTGTGCCAGTAACTGAATGTTTGATCTAAGCAGGAAACCCAAAAACTGAAATAGAAATATTTTTTCAACTGAAAAGTAACTGTCAAATGTTTATTTTCCTTGGCAAAATGTTAACCTAGAAAAGTTTGGAGTCACTCCAAATGTTTCATTGCGCTGAAAACAAACATACATACCATTCTGGTCTGGGAGACTTTATTTTGAGTTAGTATAGTTAAGCTTAGTTTCAAAACATTTCATGGAAAAAGGTTAAAACAAATTTTTCAAGTGAAAAAGTATTTGCCAAAACTGTTCAGATGTAATTTATTTTTTTTGGCCAATAAATGATCCTCCTGGTCTTTAAAAATATCCTTCATTCAAGAGAAGCACTCTGAAAACCAGTCAATATCAGTCTGTCTTTGCTTAAAGCCCAAGGCAACATGCTCCTATTGGTGTCACTGCTGGCATGAAACCAGAAATGACAATAATTGCTAGCAGTTTTGCTTGTGTACAGACTGCTTTCATCAAGATTCACTGCAGAGCTATCAGAGTGAAAAGAATGAAATGAACTGATATGTTTGATGTGTAATAAGCTATTTTTAGTTCAAAGGGAAACACATTTAGGGAAGAGAATTCCTTCCTGTCTTCTTCCCCAGCTTCATATGTAGTAACTATTTCAATAAAAGCAGTGTGATGGATTTTCTTCATACTGTATGGAATCTTCTTTGCTGCTGGTATAACTCCAGCAACATTTATATAAAATCAATTTTCCAAGGAAAATGTAGTGAACTATAAAGGGCTTCCCTGCAGAAAGAGGTTGTAGCCTTAGGATCTGATCTGGAAAACACTATGCACATAATTTACTTAGCATTTGTGAGTCATCTAATTGAAGTTAGACCTATGGAGATGAGTGCTTCCAGGATTTGGCCTTTGGCAATGGTGAAGCAGCTCAGACTTGTGGAGGTGTTTTACAGCAGTTTTATGCTCGCAGGTCATTTTGGTTAGGTTAGATAAATTCCCAGTTCGAGCCTCTCCCGGGTGTTCTGTTCCTCGGCTGCTCTTGTTCTGATGATTTCCTTCTCCAAATGCAAGGCTTCACTTTGCTGGCACGTCACGCGGATGCCTCAGCCTGTCTCCCCTTTCAGATGAGCAGGTCTCCAGTCTCCAGTTGCATTTGCTTAGGCAGAATGAAGTAAACCAGTTAAAAGGGAACTGAGCCCATTTGCTCATCTCAGGAGTTTGAAGTTTCATATTATTTTACAATGTCAAATAAACACGTCTGTACATTTGCGCTGAAAGGGGATTTTGGACAGTTTCATAGATCTGGTTTTGCGTGCAGTTTTAAATGTCAGGTAAAATTTGGTAGCCAGTACTAGGCTCAGAGAACAAAAGTCTTGCAAGGACTGTTGCAAATCTGCATTAAGTTCCTGAGAACTAGAGTTTGCATGCAGTTGATGGAAGCGTGGAGACCCTCTGATGAAGGTCAAGAGCTCACTTTAATATTTCTAGGGCAGATAATAATTTAAATTCAACTCTGCTTTGTGAAGTAACTGCAACAAATCCTTGTATGTGTATTACACGTGTGAGCATGTGAGGTGAAGGAGCCTTGGGTGTGTTAACAGTGTTTTCTCATGTCAAATGCAGTACATCAAAAATCCCTTTCAAAACGTAAGCAAGTTCTGTCATAAAACTGTGTCAGCTTTGAAGGTTTTAGCCTACACCGCTCTTCTCAGGAGGCTGTTCCAGAGCTGGATCCTCTGAAGGCTGGGAATTTTTTCTGATTCTTACCCTAAACTTATTTATGGCCAACTGTTATCCATTTGTTCTGAAGCCAACATTGTCCATTAGCTTAAGTAGCACTTCTCCTTCACTGATGTCCCCCTTCAGTTCTCCCTGCTTTTGGCCATCCTCAGGATGCATTTAGAACGTGACTTTGCTAGGATAAATGAATCAAACTTTTAAAGTCCCCTCTTGTGGTGTGGGCTTTCCGTTTTCTTGATGGCCTTTCTGTTTTCCAGTTGAAGTGGTCCTATCTGAGCACAAGAGGAGATCACCAGTGTGTCTCAGCAGAGCTTTTGCCACTGCCTCCAGGCTTAGGCACACGTTTGCTGTGCAAAGAGATGTGTGGCCAAAGATGTTGCCCTGCCCAGACCGATTGCTGCGGCTGCCTTTTGGGAAGTGCCCGTTCCCCAGCAGGTGGATGGTCTGGGTTGTTTCAGCAACACCTGCCCCATTTAGCTGAGCTTGGCTGAGCGGAGAGCCCCTGTGTTGCAGCGGTGCGTGCGGTCCTTGCGGCCGCAGCACCCACTCCTGAAGGGATGGCGTGGGCAGCTGGGTGAGCAGGGAGATACTATGGAGCCACAGCCATTAGCTCGGGGTTTGGGGGGTGTTTTGCTTCTGAGCAGACTCCATTTGGCATGTGTCACTGTGAGGGACGAGGTGGGACCCCATGTTTCTTCGAGGGGCTGGATTCTCATCAGGTGTATATTAGTCTTCAGGCACAGGGTTTCTTTGCTTCTGTCAGTCAAGAGCAAATATTGGGTTGTGTATCAGGTGCTGCATTTACCTGTTCTTGAGTTCGTGCTTGCTGCCATTGCTAAAGTCAATTCGTGTCTTGTTACTCTGGATCAGGAGTATCAGGAACAGGAATCAGGAATAGGAATCACTGTTCGCTTTAAGACAGCACTTGATAAAACAGTGCTTTGCCAGGCAGGCCAGCATTTTGCTTCAAACATGATGCTTTTTATGACCTCTTTCTTTTTTCCCAAATGGAAATTATTACTGTGAGAGTCTCAGTTTATTGCAGAAATAATTGAGCACATTGACACATTTTAATATGACAGATTTCAGAGTATCATAGTGCAGATCTGACAGTTGCATCTGGCCTTACATCTGGTTCTTTGCCAGCAGGGTAGTCTCTACTGTACTGCCACGCTAATTAATCAGCTCAGCACTTCGTTGGGATCGTTGCGGGGGTTTCAGTTTCACAAAAGGATTTGCTGACTTGGCTTTTTAGCTGTAAAGTAACTTGACAATTTTCTAAAACAAAGACTGAAACCTAGAATATAAACAGAAGCAGATTTAGAAACTCGTGTGCACTGCTTCAGGAGAAAAATACATGCTGTGACTGAAATCCATACAGCCATTGAAATGACTTCCACTTCAGAACTAGCTAATGAAATTTCTCCAGCTTTTAAGGTTAGATTGTAGAATGGTGGGGTTCTATTTATTATTTAATACTACTCTTCTCTGTCCTAGCCTTATCTAATATCTGAATTGCTTAGGTTTGATTCTTTTGTTCAGATGGGTCAGACAAGACATAAGGAGTGCAGGGAGCCATCAGCCTGTGAAGCAGTCTCACACCATTTTTGTCTGCTCAAACTTTCAATCAGGTTAGATGGCACACCATGAAATGCTGTCTTAGTTCAAATGCATGTGTCTTTCTACTGTGTCTCATGGAAGTCGTACAGCAGAGATGACAACACATGCCTTAATGTGTGTGCTTCCTTGCATGTGTGTATTTTTGCTGTTCTTCCTTCTCACTCAGATCGATAAACAGTATTTCTTGTACTAGCTGAGCTGCATGAATGCCAAAGGGATCACAACAGACTGTGATGTGAGGATGCAGCCTCCATTAAATAGACTCTGAAACATTGCAGTGTGTTCTTCATGGCCGATTTACAGGATGGGACAGTCACCACATAGTGCTGAGATAAGGACATACTGGCATTTTAAGGTCTGCCCTGGGAAAGTGGTGAACGCCTGCAATTCCCATTGAGATCAAGGAGAAGTGAAGGTGCTCGGAAATTCTCTTGCGGGTCATCTTTTAAGCAAATACTTTTCACAAAACCTTTCCATAGTCACCTTTACAAGCAAAATCTCCACTACCAGGTGCTTTCAGTTCCTCTCATTTTCCTTGCATTACAGGGATTTGTGAAAATTGAACAAGGTGAAGGTTGCAGTCAGTCCTGTCTAGAAGAAACCAAATATAGCCTGGAACTGTTATGTGCACATCCCTGGGGGTGTTTTTAAGTAAATGGAATGAAAACTTTGAGGAGAGTGGTATGAGACTTTGACACATGACTTTATAGTGTTCTCTATAAAGTTACAATAAAGTAAAAAGCTATTCAAATGAAAATGTATGTCTCCTTATTTTGTACAAGCTCTAATGAAGCAAGCTCTGCTTGCAGCCTTTTCCTGTTCTCTCCCCCATACCGATGGGGTGGGGGGTAAGCAAGCGGCTGTGTGGGTCCTTAGCTGCTGGTTGGGGTGAACCCACCACACCCAGTATTCTGGTATTTAAAATAACCTTGAGCTTAAGACACTGCTTTTTCAAGGAAAAACTTTTCCTGAAAATTTTTTCAGGAAAAAACAATATTGAGTCTCCCTCTTTAACTAGAGTGTTCCCTTACAACTTCTTGTTTATAGTAGTACACAGCAGTTATGAAGCACTTCCCACTTCTTTAGGATTTTAAAAGTATTCAAGCAAATGAAAAGCCCACATCCTACAGAAAATGTTTATGAACCTATTTTTGTATTCTGCTAAATTCCCGAGTCACGTATGAAAATGGATGTTAGTCTGCTGAGTGACTGTGTTGCAGTTAAATCTCACAAAAATCCTGTGAAATAGATAATTTATTATTTCCATCTGAGAGATGGTGAGGCTGAGACAAACCTGGCTACTGATTTGTGTCTTTCTGCTAGTGCCAGATTAGTGACTACCTGTTCCTGGTTGTACTCAATTTCTTGACTGTTGTTTTACCCCATGTGAAGATGGAGAGGTAAATGCTGTGTTTGCTTTCATGGTGTGGGAAAAGATGAAACAGAGTCTGGAAATAATAGAGGGGTAGGATACCTAGATGAGAAATATTCTTTAGCTTACACAATGCTCTTAACCTTGCTGTCTCTTGTCAAAACTCTTTGAGTCTTGCTGTTCCTCTGGGTCATTGCTGTAGCACTGTGATAGGGAAGAAGGAAAAAATCTGAGGCAGCTGGGAATAAAGGGCATTAACTGGTGAAGGGTTGAAGCTGACTCCCCAACCTTAGTTTCTGGAGCTAAAGAGGCAGGACTTCTACTGCGACATATAATATGCTTGGAAGAACGAGAGGGCCAAACGGTTTAAGGATGCACGAGCCCTATCCATGTCAGCTGTCACAAAGCTGCATTGGCTTTGGTTTCGTGTTGCGCTGATGACAGATAATGCAGTAGCTCCCTGGAGGAGCAGGACTTTCCTCGCCTTTAGCATGGCCACCACACTTGGAGACGGGAGCCTGGGAGGGATGTGTCAGGCTGGGAATCGATAGCATGCCCTGCGCCCAGCTCCGGCCGCGCAGGCAGATGGGGTTCTGACAGCTCACTCCACCTCTGCTGCCCGTTCCTGACTTTGACTCCTCTGCTTGGATCGTGGATTCTCTGGGGCAGACGCAGCCTGTGCGGTACGTAGTGTGTATGCCCTTGGTGGCTAGGGTGATATGTACGGCTCCCAGGCTGGTTAGGGTTCTCAGGTGCCACAGTAAGAAATATTTGCTATCCTTTGTAGTACTGTGCATACGGTTAAATGCTTAAAGAACAAAAAAAATAAAAGAATGCTTCAGAACAGTTTTGACCAAATCCTACAGCTTACATTGGCAAAAATTGCAGGGCTTGGTAGTCTTCCTGTTCAAATATTGACTTGAGTGATGAAGTTTTTTTTATTAAAAGGTCTCAGCGTACTGCTGTAGGGTGAACTTCTTTCACCTCTGCTGTCTAAAATCCTGTTTTTAGAAACATGGGCATATGGGCTTGATAGCTGTTGAATTAGCCTTCGCTTCAGCAGTTGATTTTCAGGCACTCTGTTTTGCAAGGTTAATATCCTCTTAATAAAAGTGACCTTGTGTGCATTCAGCTCTGCTTGCATGCGGATATCTGAAAGGAAGTAGAAAATGGCTTTGCCAGTATTACAAGCAGAATGTAAAAAAAATAAAACTTAAAATAGCATACAAAATATTAAGAAACATCTTCTGCACTCTTGAGTTGGCAGGAGAGCGTGTGATTCTTTACACGTTGAGAAGGGAGTTTCTCAAACAGTTCAGCGGCTGAATGCCAGGGGCTGTGCTATGCAGAACACTTCCCTTCTCGAGGCAGCTTTTACTACAGCTGAATAAACGATGTGGTAGGTATGCATGGCTAGAGCTGCGCATCACCAGGTAGCGCGGGAGGCGGGGTGGGGGGGGGGGGGGAAGTTCAGGTGGGAGCTCTCTAGGGGCAGCCAAAGCCTTAAAGGGACAGGTCTGCGTTTTGCAAGCAAGCAGCTCATCTCAGGTAAAACATCCTCCCTGTGCTGACACGTGCTTTATCTGCATTTTGCCTGCAGTGGCTGAGGAACCCAGGCCCCCAGCATGAGAAGCGGACTCTCTTTGGAGACATGGTGTGCTTCTTGTTTATCACTCCGCTGGCGACCATCTCCGGCTGGTTGTGTCTACGAGGAGCGGTGGACCATCTGCACTTTAGTAGTAGGCTAGAAGCGGTTGGCCTCATTGCACTCACTGTCGCACTCTTCACTATTTACCTCTTTTGGACCCTAGTAAGTATTGGGTTTCTATTCAACTCACAGGAATAAGGGAAAGAACAAATCAGAAAATTAATTACACAGAGTGCTGTAGAGCGGGTGGTCCATTGTACAAAGCATTGCTTATATTACCTTCTGTACTGATAAATTTAAGTTATATCTGCAAGAAACCTATTGGTTCTAGACCATTCAAGTTCTCTGGAAAACCAGAAAGACAGTTTGCCTTTGGGGTCAGTAATTCCCAAATCCCAAACAGCAGAGGGGATAGCAAGAGGGAGACAAGGAAGTAACATGAACAAGGAGTTCAAGACAGACGCTACAGGAGGGAGTTTCATCAAAGATAACGTGCAAAAGGTGAAGGCACAGTGCACAAAAAAGCTTTAGGTTAACAACCTGTCTGCCACAGAGGACTCAGATCTTATTCTAATCCAACATCTGGACAATTTTACCATTCAAAAGCCTTGGATGTGGGTGCATCCCATGCTTTCCCCATTTCTCATGCTCTTGGTGCTGTGGGAAGTCCACCGCAGAACACATCTTGCACCCATGTCTGTAGAAATGTAGCTACCTTTGCAGTGCAGATTAAATTGCTGCCTCATTCTCATTCTGCACCCAGGTGTGCTGTCACTTGCATGCCAATCCATCCTAAAAGCTACTGGTTTGTGCCAGGTTGTTAAACTGAGATCAGTTCCTGGCCCCAGCACATCAACAAACAGCTGGCGCAGCAGAAATGAAGGGAACCCAGAGGACATCTGCCAAAATAAGTTTTATCAAGCTGTGGTCTAGCCATTCGCTGAAAACCCCACGTTACTGTTGGGTTTGACATTTCACACCTCTAGCTCTGGTGGGGGGGAGGAGAACAGAACAGCAGATACAGACAGGGAGCATTCACACTAACAGGGTAATGCTTTTGCAATGGTGCAAGGCTATGCTGCTGTGAGAGGAAAAGCTCATCTGAGCCTGTGCTGCCCTGACTGGGGAGAAGACCACCCTGCCTGTGGGGCTGGCATGGCCACTAGTCCTGCAGGGTCAGTGCCCGGCTCTTCCCCTCAGTGGGTATGGCCACATGCTGTATGGCTCACCCCTTCCAGCAGTTTTTGATCAGTGTAAGCTGCTGAGGAGGTGGGACTTTAAGAACTGCATTAGTAGAGCTAGCCCACAGCAAGAAACCCCTATGCTGAGCCCAGAGTAAGTTTGGAAAAGGGGAGGTGGGGCGAAATGCAAAAACCCCACACTGCCTAACAACTAGTTCCAGGAAAGCTATGAAAGGTAACATCTCATTTACTTCATTCATAACAGTGAAACCCTGTCTCATCCATAGAGAACTGCAGGCTAATTTTAGCAGCGCACAACAGTAGGGAAAGCTGAGTTTCACCTCAGCCACCTGCAGTTTCTCTTTTTGTTGCTTCTGCTTCCATTTTCCGTAAAGCAGCAGCACTCCCCTCTGACAGGACAGCCATTTACTCCAGCAGTGAGGTGGCACTTGTATTTCCTGCTGTACTGTGTGTAGACATGTCTGTCAGGTATTCAAGCAAAGATTGTTCAAATTTCCTTTGTGTATGACTGTTTTAGAAACCCAAATGCTGTCCAGTTTACCTTATATACATAATTTACAAGCACCAAAATGGTTGCAAGTTGGAAAGAGTAGTCTGGTTAAGTAGATGGATTTAATTGCCCATGACACATGGACATATCTGACCTTGCTCATTAAGACTTCTGCAGCACCTCAGCTGTAGCCCCTAACACTGTCTATTGCATTTGCATTGTAAGTGGCAAAAATCCCTTCTATTCACTTTATAACTTTTACCCCTTCAAAAGCATACAGAGAAATGTTATTGGCACTTGCAGAATACGGTGATAGTGAGCCTGATGTAAATGCGTACCTCAGTTGATTTAATTGGAATACAGTATCTTTAATGTCCACTGAGTTGTGGAAGATGTAGTTGCACTCTAATCTATGATTCAGACTGGCAGGAGGTGGATGGGCTAATGAAGCACTGTGTTTATCAGGGAAGGGCAAGGCAGGAAGCCTTTCAGGGCACAGAAACCCTCCTCTTCAGCATGGGGTTAATTCAGTGGGCAGAGCAGAGAGACTTGGTGGGAAGGACCCTCAGGCTCTCCTCACAGAAGGTGCCCTCATTGCCCTCACACAGCATTAGTATTGGATGGAAGAGTTTTGAGGAGGTTTAAGTATATCTGCAGATTAAGTCAATAGGCTTGAATGACAGTGTTTTCACACACTTTCTCAGAGGGGAGATTTGCAAAGTCAAGGTAGAGATTTAAAGCAACCACTTTACAAATGGCACTGAGCACCCTACATGTGGAAGACCTACCCACTCTCTGCTCAGCAGCCTGAGTCCCATCAGCCATGCAGGAAAGCCCCAGCCTGCATTTGGCTTGGGCTCCATGCTTCCCTTGCCATACAGTAAGGAATGGAGCCACATGCAGGAGTGCTAACCCCATCAAGTTCTTCAGCAGCACCTGCCCTTTAATTTTCAGAAATGGGAGAATCCTGTACTGCTTGCTTAGTTACAGCTGTGCAGGGAATAGACTGAGTGCTGTGGGGTAAATTACACACAATATGTGATTTAATGCTCCTTTAGGTCCTGCGAAAATTAAGAAAACTAAAACTTCATTTTACTTCCAATAAATCAGCTTATTTTCTCTGGAGGCAAAAGCTGGCATATAGATTGTTTACGCACCACAGTTATCCCAGTGAGCAGAGAATGGGAGAGATCCTATTTCTAGCATCCAAGAGGCTATTTTATCCCTTCCCCTAAAACAGCCAAGTTCATGAAACGCTGTTGCTTTTCCTCTGCATTTAATCACTGTAACTGATGTACATACACAAAAAAAGCCTGCTACTCCCAAGAAGAAAGCTTCAGACACAAAACAGAGATTGCTATTTAATCTAAGAATTCAGGGCCACACTCTGCTTTCTCTTGCACGCAGGTAATCTTGACTCCTCTAAGATCAAGCAGCCAGTTGGAGTAAAACAGGATTTGGCCCTATAGCTTCTAATATAACCTAACTGCTGGTTTAAAACAAAGGCTAGCCCAAATTTATTCGGAGTAAGTGAGAAAGATAGACACCCCTCCTTGCTATCCTATTGAAGAGGCTAACAAAGGAGTTTAGTGTGCCAAGGACCAGTGTAAATCTGGCCTTTGTTCAGCATCTCAAGGGTTTTGCATCCAATGTAACAGCTTAGGGCGAGTAACCATAGCTCTGCTGAAATTCAGTAGCTGACATCACTTGGAAACTCCCTCCAGGCAAGAACCCATTGTAAACAAGCTGTCAAACTTAACTAGGATATCCTGTGAAAATGCCTTAAACAAACAAGGAGCTAAAGCCTGGCTTAACAATGCAGCCGTTCCTCGAAGAATCTCATGTGATGCTGCTTGAAAACTCAAACTAAACTCTAGCTCACTCCTCTGAACAGTGACTGCATTTTGCATGGCATTCATCTTTTTTGATGGCAGGTGTTTTTTCCCCCCCCTCCTCCCTCTAGCACATGATTTCTGCTGGTACTGCAGTGCCTTTTTAAAAGATATTTCTCATCTTCTTTCCTATATGATGTTCCACAGAAACGGAGATGCAGACTGCTTTACCTTCAGGGGGAGCAGAGGAGATTGAAAGGTGGGGAATCAATTAATCTGTTGGAAGAGCTGTCTTTGGGCAACTGCCTAGTGAACAAAAGCTCTATAGGTTTCCCTCGTTAACAGCAGACAGCTGTATAAAGATCTAATAAAAAAAAAACCCCGGAAAGTCTTTTGTTGTCCCTAGTAGGATTTTATAGAAAGGTAAATAATTTATTTAGTTAACAGCACACTTTTTGCAATAAGGAAAGGGTTTTGAAGGACACACTTCATAGACATATATATTACTTTATATGCCTCCATACCTCACTGTCAGCCAGCCTATCATTGCTGTAGGGGTAGGAAAGCAAGCAGCACAGCCCCTTTTGACAGCAGCACACACAGCTGCCTCTCTGCAAGTGGAGTCAGCAGCATCTTCCACCCACCTGCACAAACCAAGCATGTTACATCCAGCCTTTCTGGCACCCTCTGCCCTCTGAATAGCATTGACCTACAGAAGTGGCACAGGTGTGTAAAAATCAGTGACAAATGACCAGCTGCACATGAAGACAGAACAGCTAATAAGACAAGGTTCGTCCTGTGCTCACTGCATGAGTCCCTCCTGCCCATAGCTCAAGAACACAATAATTGTCATGTGGCACATTTCACCCAAAAGGGCCCAAGCCAGTTTACAGGTTTGGTTTTTGGTTTTGTTTAAAAAAATTGCACATGCACGTCATCTCACACAGATGTAACTCTCACTATGTTTGGCTGTCACTAAAATAAGCAGTAACCTATTTTTAAAAAATATAGAGCCAAGCTATCTTGTATATCCACAGCAGTCAGTCATTTCTTGTCCGCTATTAGCAGAAGCACACTAAGGTTGAAATTGGTTAGCTGATAACAATAAAAAAAATTAAAAGACAATCTAAATTGAGATACACATATGTTGGCAGATGGCTCACACTCACCTTGTTGTGTCTGTGCAATCTTGAATTTCATGCGTTCAGCAATAAAGCATTACAAGGTAGAACATACAACCCTGTCAGTGTTTGCACACAGCTTAGCTACCTGCAAGCCTTCACCATCCAGCCGATTACATTTGTCAGTTTAACAACTTGCAGCATGATAGTACCCCAAACTCATTCTCATTGTTAAGTGGCTGCCAATAATTCTAGTTCTTGGGAAAGACAGAGGCAAGATGTCTGATTTTTCACATTATAAAAAAGGGAATGAGAGGTAGGCAACAGCAGAAAGTAGGGCACAGGCTGCTTTTCTGGTCTGGCAACTTGGGGAACAAGCCATCTACATGGTAGGTTTCATCTTTCCCTACCACTTTTTGCTCATTTTTATCCCACCCAATTAGGCTGCTTATCAGCTTGTTGTTCTACGTGAAGGATTTTCCTCCTAAACCCCAGCTGATTCCTTGGAGAACTGCAATGACTCTAAACACAGTGCGTCTCTCTTCTCTCCCCAGGTATCCTTTAGGTATCACTGTAGATTATACAATGAATGGCGTCGGACCAATCAGCGGGTGATACTCCTAATCCCCAAGTCTACCAATGTCCCCTCCAACCAGCAGTCCCTGCTGGGCCTGCAGTCCCTCAAAAGGAACTCAAAGGAAACAATCGTTTAATTTGGGCAGTTCTGCACAGGGGCCATGCACTAAAAGTATTTTCCTCAAACTCATTGGGGCCAGACACCGTCCAGAACCCAGTAGTGTACTATTCTGATTTACAAACTCTTTGCAGAGGAATAAATCACTGTTTGAATTCAAGTTATGGATGCTGCAATCATATGATATTTGCTAAGATGCCAAACTTGTTTATTCAGTAGATACTGTATGGAATTGTACAAACTCATGTTAATACTTGCATCATCAAGTGACGCAAATTTTTTTATTGTTCAAAATATTAAACTATGATAATTAACAATGCAAAACAGGTTTTAAAAGTGCTTTTTTTTTTATAATTTCCTGTTCCTACAGTATTATTTCTTCCGGTAGCTGGACAGTAACCAGTGCTGTTTTTTCTTTCCTAAAGCACAGCAATGGCATTCTCCCAGTTGATTTTATTTGAAGGTCCTTTATACCAGTATTTTGGATTATTAAAATTTGTATGTAATGAGTTCTACAAATTGGCATATTATTTAGAAACTATAAAGTGATTAGAAAATTATCTTCTGTTTCCTATTTGGCAGGGAAGTTCTGATAGGAAAATTCTTCAGTAATAAATTTAGCATGTGCAAAAGAAAGAAATGACACAAATTGCAATGATCTTCCTACTCAAAAGTATTCTAGTGCATAGCACTCAGGAAAAAAATAGCTGTACTTTTTCCACTCAGAAGCAACAGATTAGGCACCACATTCTGCACTGAAGTGCACATTCTGCTCGTACGAATTCAAACTTAGCCAATTTACACAGCATTTACTCTCCATTTACACCAAGCTGAATTTAACCCTAGTTGTAAGACATATTTTTGTAAGAAAAACTCTGCATACATAATAAATGAGATCATTAGACATGTTTTAAGCAGCAGGAACTTGTCTTGCATAAAAATCAGCATTATTTTAAAGCTGCAGAATTTTCAGCTTGACAGGTAGATTTAGCAGAGTGTGTGTAAACCCTGACCTCTCATTGTAGCACTGAGACTAAGGCTGTTTTTTAAAAAAATTAATATACATCTTACTACGGTGACCAAACTGAATTTGGAGTGCAAAGACTAGACTTTATTCCTGTGTGGCATTATCTATTTCCCCTTGGTTTTACGCTCAATTTATTCAGCAATTCTTCACTCTCAGAAGAAACACACACTTACGTAGAGAGACTTATTTTACAGAACTACACAAAATTTCATTAACAAATGCTGTGAGAATTAGAAATTGATACATAGCCCCTTTGAATAGATTAATTTTTTAGAAATGTGCGTAGATGGCAATGCCATCATGTGCTTTGTTTGCCAAACTCTGCAGGAACTGAAAATAAAAAGGAACACATCACAAGAAGTCTAATAATTTGTAATTCACATAGTTCAAGGCATTATGGGTGTTTGCCATCAGACAAGAGCTTATTTCATTCTGTGTGTGCTCTGTGGGAGAAGCAGCTTAGTACACAAAACGAAATCTTAGTTTCTTTACTCTGTCTTTGGACCAGTCTGGCTGTAGTCATGTTATTTAACAGTATTCTTTGTAACTGTCAATTTCATGGGGTTATAAGAATTAGCTACCTATATAAAGCAATAACAGGCTCATTCAGACATAAAACTAGTTCCACAGAAAGCCAAGATGTGCAAGAAAATCATGAACCTGCAGATCTATACTCATTAGTCTGACGATAAGGTCAGGCAGTTCGTCATATGTTTGGCAGTGAATATACCTGCTTCTCTTACAGAGAAAACTATACAAGATTCTGAAGACATGAATAACACAAACTCTGTGATGGCTTAAAATCTGTAGTGCTTTTTTTTAAATCCTCTGCCCAAAGGTAACTAACTGGATAGAAGACTGAATATGGACATAAGCAGAATTCCAAGTTAAAAGAAAACCTGGTAGCCAGGGGCACAAAAATAAGGCAAGTCTGCCTGGGTCAGGACACTGTCAGACAGTGTTTTAGTGCCTACATGTTTGCTTTAGGTAAGCTTTCTTCCGAATTCTATTACTACTTTTGCTTCTTTGGGAGATACCCCAGAAAGCTGGCCCACAAAAGAATTGTTATTCTTAAGTTAATACTATTCTTGGTTTTGTTTCATGAAATAAAAAACTAGGCTGATACAGAATTAAGTAGCAATTAGGAAACCAATTACTGAAATCAAGCTGCAAGGTATATGGACACAGATCAGCATAGTGACTTGGCCCAGCTTGTCTGTGTTATTTCAAATCTCATTTTTTGTTTAAAGATAGCTTATTTAATCTGAAGAAGGCATACCGAAGCAGCCAGAAAGTATGGTCCAGTTTAGCAAATACATTACTACTACAGTTTCTCTGCTTGATGCACAAGCACGGCAAAAGTGACTGGTGAAGTCGCTAGGCAATAGTGTCCCATGCATTTTCTTGAGAAAAAAAATGCCAGAAAAGATCCAGTCACTTATCCTTTTGCATTAAACCCATGGAAAACAGCATACTTCATGTTCTTCCTTATTTTTCCTGAAACATAAGAACAGGAAGGTGGGTTATATTAATTCTTATTCCCACTTCGGTTCTGAACTAGACTTGCAGACAGAAGGCTCCTCCTGACGAGTATTGCTTATTCTTCCACTAGTTGAGGCTGTTGCCACACCAAGTCCAAATTTCGATTAACAGTTTTAAAACTGGGTCATTACATCAAGTATCTACAACAGCAGCAATACTTATTTTCATTTGAATAGATGTGAAAGACAAAATTAATGGCAGCGGGGTAGCTACAGCTATCAAAGCTACTGAGAGTACAGTGACATCTTTGTTATGCTATCCTTAAAGAGTTCCCTATTAAGCAAAAATAAAAGTTAACTAATGAAAGAATGGGGGAGGGTTTTTTTAATTTTTAAAATAATGTCACTCAATTTTCTTCTCAGCAACATTAAGCTTTCTCCTCATGCAGCTGGCCTTGCCATTTATGTTCCTTTTCCGTGTAAGAAGTTAAATAGAAGGAACAGTATTCAAATCAGTATTTTGTGTGGCAAGTGATAAAAGCAGCAGCAACTTAAGCCGCCCAAAAAAACCTTCTAAGAAGCTGCAGACATTGTACAGTTTTGTTCCTTCCTTTCACATCCTGCTTGCTGATAGAGATGGCAATTCTAAGCATATAGAGTTAAACCCACACAGAGTCCACTACAATTCAGTATTAATGATGAGTGCAATGCAAAGTGAGGAAGTTTTACTTGTTCTACATAGCCTTTTACCTGCAAGACTAGTCTATCATACTGTGTAAAATAAGAAGCAAGACAAAATTAAAGTAAGGTTAAGCAGTGGTATTTGACAAAATGACGATGCTGAAAAGGTACGAGATTTAACAGTGGCAAGCCTTGCGACTTCTCACTTCCTACTGTAGTGAGGAGAATAAAACAGAGGAAGCAGCAGTATAAGCCATTTAGGAAGAAGGCGAAAAAGCACATTCAGTGCATAGAAAAAACTGATCCAGAAGAATGTAACGGAAGATTTAGAAATACCATGGCCACCCGTTCAACCAGAAGGAAGTCACAGCATACGTAGGATTGAAGATGATACCTCAGGTTTTTTGGTTTTGGTTTGTTTGGTTTTTTCTTTACTCGACTGCATAGTTCTGCCAGACTGCGACTTCAAACTGTCATTTACATTTCATTTATTAAAAACAGCTTTGCATGAGTTTCACAGTAGCAAGTCACACAGGGCAATGTGACAACTCAGTACATAAAGGGAATCGGGGCCAATATATGCAACTGGCCTTTGATGTGATGGATACCACCAGAAAGAAAGATGAAAAACTACTGGGAGAAACATTTATACACTAATAGACAGCTAAAAATCTCTCCCTTTCAAGTGTAGTTTAAAAAAATAACTGTTAATGATTAAGCTCTTCATCTGCTATTGTTTATGAGACCAAGCTGCATTTAACACACAGCTGGTTAATTAAACAAGCATTTTCCTTGCAAGCAGAATTGAATATTGCCCATTTACTGCCAAATACTGGTTTGGGGTGTTCAGAAGTATCTTTATAAACTATTAGACAATGCAAAATGTACAACAGAGGGCCCTAGCTTTATAAATACCTAGCAGGCCCATAAAACAAACAAGCCTACAGTATGAGTATACAGTATGTAACGTAACTGATGATGACACCACACTGCATACTAATTCATTGCTGTTATTCCACATTTCAAATTTAATTTCCATATGCACTTCCACATAAGAAAGCTTTTCCAAAAATAAAGAGTTAATCTCTCAACAGCTTCCAAGTTTGTTAGTACTTGTGATTGGTTTCAGTTCTTAAATTCTTTACTGACAGCCTCTTACACTTCATTGTGGAAATGCTACAAAGCATTTTTTCCTCCCTTCGATGTTGAAAGGTTCCAGAACTGATTATGATTTTTCTTCAGCTCTGTCATAAGTGCAAAAAATACTTTCCCAATAAAACCTGTTAAAACACAGAATCAATGTTGATATTCTATCTGCAACATCCCATTACCAACAACAACAAAACACACCACCCTCAGAAACAAAATGCTACAGTTGCAGAGAAAACCAGTGTTACCTTTTCATTCCAAGACTCACATTATGGAGAAGGTCAGACTTGCTTGCCACTAATCTTTCTGTTTCTAAAATACAACAGCCAAAAGAGCTGTGAAAATTCACATCCAAGAGTTAATTGATAACTGTAGGACAATCCTATCAAACAATCAGCTTAAGCTGAAACGTGCCTTTATTGACGCCACCAAATGTAACTTCTCTTTCTTCACGGTTAATCACACAGAGAACAAGTCCTGTATTTATGCAAACCCATAAAAGGAAACCAGAGGACAGTGTTGCGTTTAGGAGGGCTAATTTGGCAGAAGCTAAAGCCCCTTGCATTCCAGCCTGTCCTCAGAGGGGCTGGGGGCGGCTGAGCTTAGCCTCTGAGTGATGTCTGATTTGACACCTTGAATTTTGGCTGAAATAGGCCAAAATCGGCACTATCAGTCTGGCTGCGTTCTAACACAGGTCTGGATGCACTCATAGTGCAGGGCCCCGTCACAGTCGATGAACTAACACAGTTCCAGATTATGCCGTAAATCTGAGTGCGTCCACCGAAATAAAATCCTCACAACCAGTTCCCCAATTAAGGTAATTTATTTGAGCAACAGATACAGATTCTTGTAGATTGCTGGTGATGAATACACTGTCTGCAAAGCACGCTTAGGTACTTATGAACATACACATGTTGCAAGATGAAACATATACATGTTGCTTCAAGAAACTTGGTCTACTGGCAGCTGATGGGGTCCATCTATCAGAGAGGGGGAAGAGCATCTTGGGTCATAGGGTTGCCAAGCTGGTAAAGAGGGCTTTAAACTAGGGTTGCCGGGGGAGGGGAACCTCAGTCCATCCCAAATCAGCCAGCTTGATGTCAGGGCCAGCAATACATGCCCAGAGACTGGAGAAGGATGGCAGGTCAGCAGGAGAGCACCGGAAGAGCAGAAGAAAGGGATTTCAGGCAGCAAGGCAGCTCTGTTGGGGGCCCAGCTGAAATGCCTCTATGCAAATGCACGGAGCATGAGGAACAAAACGAGCTAGAGACATGCACATACCTGCAAGGCTATGACCTTATTGGCATCATGGAGACATGGTGGGACAGCTCCGATGACTGGAGCATTGGAATGGAGGGATACAGGCTTTTTGGGAAGGACAGGCAGGGGAGATGAGGAGGGCGTGTTGCCCTCTATGTCAGTGACCAGTTCGAGTGCATGGAGCTCTGCCTGGGGATGGAGGAGGAGGAGCTGACAGAGAGCTGATGGGTCAGGATTAAAGGGAGGGCAGGGACAGGAGACATTAGAGTGGGCGTCTGCTATGGGCCACCTGACCAGGAAGACCAAGCGGATGAGGCCCTCTACAGACAGATAGGTGTAGCCTCACGTTCACAAGCCCTGGTCCTCATGGGGGACTTCAACCACCCAGACATCTGTTGGAGGGACAACACAGCTGGGCACAAGCAATCCAAGAGGTTCCTGGAATGCGTGGATGACAACTTCCTTCTCCAAGTGACAGAGGAGCCGACGAGGAGAAGTGCCATGCTGCACCTTGTTCTTACCAACAAGGAGGGACTGGTGGGGGACATGAAGCTCAAGGGCAGCCTTGGCTGCAGCCACCATGAAATGGTGGAGTTCAAGATCCATAGGACAGTGAGGAGGGCACGCAGCAAGCTCACCACCCTGGCCTTCAGGAGAGCAGACTTTGGCCTCTTCAGGGACCTGCTTGGTAGAGTCCTTTGGGATAAAGCCCTGAAGGGAAGAGGGGCCAAAGGAAGCTGGTTAGTATTCAAGGACCACCTCCTCCAGGCTCAGGAGCAATGCATCCCGACAAAGAGGAATGTGGGCAAAAAGGCCAGGAGGCCTGCATGGATGAACCAGGAGCTCCTGGATAAACTCAGGCACAAACCGGAAGCCTACAGAGGGTGGAAGCAAGGGCAGGTAGCCTGGGAAGAATACAGGGAAATTGTCCGAGCAGCCAGGGACCAGGTTAGGAAAGCTAAAGCCCTGACAGAATGAAATCTGGCCAGGGATGTCAAGGGCAACAAGAAATCCTTCTAGAGGTATTGTCAGTGATAAAAGGAAGACTAGGGAAAATGTGGGCCCTCTCTGGAAGGAAACGGGAGACCTGGTTACCCGAGATACAGAGAAGGCTGAGGTACTCAACACCCGGGATATGGAGAAGGCTGAGGTACTCAACAACTTTTTTGCCTCAGTCTTCACCGGCAAGTGCTCTAGCCTCACCACCCAAGTCGTAGAAGGCAGAGGCAGGGACTGGGAGGATGAAGAACCGCCCACTGTAGAGGAAGATCAGGTTTGAGACCATCTAAGGAACCTGAAGGTGCACAAGTCCATGGGACCTGATGAGGTGCATCCACGGGTTCTGAGGGAACTGGCGGATGAAGTTGCTGAGCCGCTATCCATCATTTTTGAGAAGTCGTGGCAGTCTGGTGAAGTTCCCACTGACTGGAAAAGGGGAAACATAACCCCCAATTTCAAGAAGGGGAAAAAGGAAGACCCGGGGAACTACAGGCCAGTCAGTCTCACCTCGGTGCCTGGCAAGACCATGAAGCAGAACCTCCTGGAAACTATACTTAGGCACATGGAAATCAAGGAGGTGATTGGTGACAGCCAACATGGCTTCACTAAGGGCAAATCGTGCCTGAACAATTTGGTGTCCTTCTACAACAGGGTTACAGCACTGGTGGATAGGCGAAGACCAACTGATGTCATCTACCTGGACTCGTGCAAAGCATTTGACACTGTCCCACACAACATCCTTGTCTCTAAATTGGAGAGACATGGACTTGACGGACGGACCACTCGGTGGATAAAGAATTGGCTGGATGGTTGCACTTAAAGAGGTAAGGTCAACGGCTCAAGGCCCAAGTGGACACCAGTGACGAGTGGCGTTCCTCAGGGGATGCTATTGGGACCGGTCCTGTTTAACATCTTTGTCGGAGATACGGACAGCAGGATTGAGTGCGTCCTCAGCAACTTTGCTGACAAAACCAAGCTGTGTGGTGCAGTCAATGTGCTGGAGGGAAAGGATGCCATCCAGAGGGACCTTGACAGGCTTGAGAGCTGGGCCTGTGCGAACCGCATGAAGTTCAACAAGGCCAAGTGCAAGGTCCTGCATGTGGGTTGGGGTAATTCCAAGCATAAATACAGGCTGGGCAGAGAATGGATTAAGAGCAGCCATGAGGAGAAGGATTTACTTGGGGGTGATGGTTGATGAGAAGCTCAACATGAGCCGGCAATGTGCGCTTGCAGCCCAGAAGGCCAGCCATATCCCGGGCTGCATCAAAAGCAGCATGGCCAGCAGGTCGAGGGAGGTGATTCTGCCCCTCTACTCCACTCTTGTGAGACCCCGCCTCGAGTACTGTGTCCAGCTCTGGGGCCCCCAACATAAGAAGGACATGGAGCTGTTGGAGCGAGTCCAGAGGAGGGCCATGAAGATGATCAGAGGGCTGGAGCCCCTCTCCTATGAAGACAGGCTGAGAGAGTTGGGCTTGTTCAGCCTGGAGAAGAGAAGGCTCCAGGGAGACCTCATAGCAGCCTTCCAGTACCTGAAGGGGGCCTACAGGAAAGATGGAGAGGGGCTTTTTACAAGGGCAAGTAGTGACAGGACAAGGGGTAACGGTTTTAAACTGAAAGAGGGTAGATTTAGGTTAGATATTAGGAAGAAATTCTTTGCTGTGAGGGTGGTGAGACACTGGCCCAGGTTGCCCAGAGAAGCTGTGGATCCCCCCTCCCTGGCAGTGTTCAAGGCCAGGTTGGATGGGGCTTTGAGGAACCTTGTCTAGTGGAAAGGTGTCCCTGCCTGTGGCAGGGGGGTTGGAACTAGGTGATCTTTAAGGTCCCTTCCAACAGAAACCATTCTATGATTCTATATAGCACTAGTAATACGATTACAAATACAAGCTTGATTTCTAAGTTTCCTGGGGAAGCACCTGGTATAACCAAGTGAACGAATCTTACCCAAAGGCATCCCTATGTGTGGGGAAGAGACGTTCAGCCCGTCGACTGATCCCAGATGACTGTAGTGATGTCTCCCTGACTTCTCAGTGATGGTAGCTTCCCCTCCTTGCCTCTTTCTTAAAAATACATTTCCTATGTTTAGGTGGAGCTTGATTGACTCTAGTCTTACATACCTTTGTTATTGATTGGTGCAAAATTCTCTCGCTTTGATTTAAATCTATAGACTAAGAAAAATTCAGAGCGCATACTCAGTGGTAGAAGGAGGTGGGTGGCTTTTGGGATGGAGGTGTGTTTTGGTATTATAATGAGATTATAATGAGCAAAGTTCACTCACAGGACATGATTTTGCCATAATTGCTGGCTCAGTGACCAGCGTTCTGGGTGGAACAAGGTATAATTTCTTGTTTGACAACAGCAATGTAATTTATTAGCTACAAGGTACCATGGAGTTCCCGTACCTGCCTCATTTACACAGAACCTGGCCACAGTTATCTCCACACCATTCCACCCTCCATTCTGGAGGGTCTGACCTATGAGGAACAGCTGAGGGAGCTGGGGTTGTTTAGCCTGAAGAAGAGGAGGCTCAGAGATGACCTTATTGCAGTCTACAACTACCTGAAGGGAGGTTGTAGTGAAGTGGGAGTTGGCCTCTTCTCCCGGGCAACTAGCGATAGGACAAGAGGACATAGCCTCAGGCTTCACCAGAGGAGGTTCAGGTTGGACATTAGGAAGAATTTCTTTTCAGAAAGGGTTATTAGACATTGGAATGGGCTGCCCAGGGAGGTGGTGGAGTCACCATCTTTGGATGTGTTTAAGACAAGACTGGACATGGCACTTAGTGCCATGGTCTAGTTGACAGGGTGGTGTCAGGGCAACGGTTGGACTTGATGATCCCAGAGGTCTCTTCCAACCTGATTGATTCTGTGATTCTGTGAATAGCAAGATCTCCACCTGGTGGTAGGATATTTCACTCTAAAGGTTAGAGTGAACACACATGGACACACACTCCCAAGAAGGGCCATTAGTGTTTCCCAAGGCTATATGCTAGTTTATAAAAATACTTCTAACAGCAAAATAATTTTTCTAAAATCAGCACTTCTCCCATTAACCACCACAAGAGTGCCGATTTACCAGAATATTCACAAGACTCGTGTAAAAGCTCTCCCTATAGAAAAAATTAAGTTCAAGTAGCAGTTCCTAGATAGATACACATTCAGGTAAGGAGTTACAGCAGCGTTCATCATCCTGGTGACAAAAAACAGGCTCTACAAAAGCTATAACCCAGAATGCTTGATTATACTGGCAGGTTCCTACTATGAATTAAGAATTAGGTACCCCATGATTACATGCAAAGTCTCTTTCTTTTCTACTGATTGGAGAGATTAACAGCCCTATCTAGCTGGCCCAATCAAGTCTTTACTGGAACACATTGCTAGCCTGTGCTCTTAGTTTTGAAAACAACAAACAAGGAATGGAATTAATGTTTTCCTACAACATATGTGTTCATTTATATGGTGTATGCCCACATGTATCTGAGACTACAGTGAACAGAAAGCCATTAATCCTATAGATCAAATTGAGGAGTATTCAGAATGTTACAGGATACAGAGTGATGCTTAAAAGACATGAAAATATTTATACTATGTAAACATTCAAATATAAACAGGAAATTAAATCAAGTATTACATTGTGATTTAATGCAGTTATTTAAGCCAGCATTACTGTCAAAAGAAGCATCCCCTAATCAGGCCTGTCAGCCTGACCTCAGTACTTGGCAAGGTCATGGAACAGATCATCTTGGGTGTGATTACACAGCACATACATACAGGACAACCAGGCGATCAGGCCCAGTCAGCATAGGTTTGGGAAAGGCAGGTCCTGCCTGACCAGCCTGATCTCTTTTTATGACCAGGTAACTCGCCTAGTGGATGAGGGAAAGGCTGTGGATGCAGTATACTTTGACTTCAGCAAAGCCTTTGATACCATCTCCCACAGCATTCTCCTGCATAAGCTGGCAGCCCACAGCTTGGACAGGCGCACTCCTCGCTGGGTTAAGAACTGGCTGGATGGCCGGGCCCAGAGAGTGGTGGTGAACAGTACCGCATCCAGTTGGCATCCGGTCACTGGTGGTGTCCCCCAGGGCTCAGTACTGGGCCCCGTCCTGTTTAATACATTTATTGATGGTCTGGATGAGGGTATCGAGTGCACCCTCAGTAAATTTGCAGATGACACTAAGTTGGGTGGGAGTGTTGATCTGCCTGAAGGTAGGAAGGCTCTGCAGAGGGATCTGGACAGGTCAGATAGATGGGCCGAGACCAATGGTATGAAGTTCCACAAGGCCAAGTGCCAGGTCCTGCACTTTGGCCACAACAACCCCATACAGCGCTATAGGCTGGGGGAAGAGTGGTTGGAAAGCGGCCCGGTGGAAAAGCACCTGGGGGTATTGGTGGACAGCCAGCTGAATGTGAGCCAGCAATTTGCCCAGGTGGCCAAGGCGGCCAATGGCATCCTGGCTTGTATCAGGAATAATGTGGACAGCAGGACTAGGAAAGTAATTGTCCCCCTGTACTCAGCACTGGTGAGGCCACACCTCCAGTACTGTGTCTAGTTCTGGGTCCCTCACTTCAAGAAAGACATTGAGGTGCTGGAGTGAGTCCAGAGGAGGGCAATGAAACTGGTGAAGGGTCTGGAGGGTATGTCCTAGGAGGAGCAGCTGGGGGAACTGGGATTGTTTAGCCTGGAGAAAAGGAGACTGAGGGGAGACCTTATCTCTCTCTACAACTACTGAAAGGAGGTTGTAGGGGGGTGGGGGTCAGCCTCTTCTCCCAGGCTACTAGCAACTGGACAAGAGGACATAGCCTCAAGTTGTGCCAGGGGAGGTTCAGGTTAGACATTAGGAAAAATTTCTTCACAGAAAAGGTTATTAGGAATTGGAACAGGCTGCCCAGGGAGGTGATGGAATCACCATCCCTGGAAGGGTTTAAGAAAAGACAGGATGTGGCATTTAGTGCCATGGTTTAGTTGACACAGTGGTGTTAGGCCAAAGGTTGGATTCGGTGATCCCAGAGGTCTCTTCCAAGCTAGTTGATTCTGTGATCCTCATCCATCTACATAACCCTTTGCCATCCCCCACCCTCACCTTCTGCTGGCACAAGGTTGAAATGCCATCATGTAGTTCACCAGAAAAGGGAACTTATTCAAGATGAAAGACATGTTAAAAAGTCTTAAGGTTGTCATTAGACTAATGCCAGAAAAACCTCAAATCAAACTTTCAAAATTCTGGCCATGCATTTAAAAATGCTTCCAGACTAGAGACAAAGATAAATAGTTATAGTGTTTCTAAATTTCTGTTTCTGTTATTGTGCCATGCTTAAACTGCTCAGCCTGCGACTTGTATGATGTAGAAAAAGCCAGTCCAGTAAGAATTAAAATATGAGCAAAGACAATGCAGAAACAGTTATGCAACAGAGTTTGAATAAAGCTTTGAAGAATTAATTTTCCAAACTTGAAGTCATGTTACCCATTATTTAGAAGAAATCTGTACAAGTCAATTTCCACCCTTCCATTTACATGGACATTTCAGCAGCTTCAAAGCCTATCAGTGTTCCAAGTATTCAACACTCATTCAACTTTTATGTCAGTTCGAGGAAGAAGTAAATTCCAAAAGCTTTAATTGATAACATCTTAAACAGAGATATTTTATTCAAAGATTTTTCAGACATTAGATTAATGTAGGAAGGACAGAATATCTTTCCACGTGGACAAAACTACAATCATTTTCCATACAAATGTAGACTGGCCCCTAAAAGTCTTGGTTTTTTTTCCTACAAACTGTAAGCAAGACAATCCATATTAAACAGCCTTCTGTTTGTTAAAAAAAATCATGTAAGAATTTAAGCTGGTTACACTATCTTAACAACAAAACTAACACATTTAACATGAGGAGTTTTACTGCACCCTTCATCCTCTGAGTTCTTACATGATCAGCTGGGCTATGTTCTTTTTTGTGGTTTTTTTTTTGTTTTCATTTGATTTTGTTGTGTTGGTTTTTTTTAACAAACAAAGCTGTTCTTTTCTAGAAAAAAATGTTTTATAGCCTTGATTGCACTGTAGGAAAAAAGTCTCCAGTATAAAAGAGTTAATAGTATCAAAAATGCCTTCCCCAACTGCACCTAAAGAGGTCACAGCAACTGGCTAGTCCGAGAGTGGTGTAATCTGAGAAAACTGATCCCCAAAACACTGGAATATTTCTATTCCATCAAAGTTTCAACAAGAAAAGAATAGCACGTAAATCTGGGGGACAGAAACGTCATTTTTCAAACAGTACATTGTTCAGAGCCAACAATTCACATAGTGTGAGAAAGCTATAGATACTTCTTTTACAAAACTTCCTTTTCAGTGGCAAAGGAAATTAAGGCCATCAGACTCACAGCTTAGAAATTCACATACAGAAAATACAAAAATACATTGTGCTTCTGAGAAGGCTCTGTTCCACAGGCAGGGATTTCCATGATTTGAGGAACCTTGCTGACTGGAAGTTTACATGATCTCACAGTTTCTGTTAGATGTACTTGGGTCTACCTGTTATGAACAGAAAGAGTCATCTTTGAAAAAGAATCCAGCAGTAAAAGATTTAGCAACTCAAAATAATACACTGTACATTTTTAATATATGAATTTATTAGCCTGGCATGGTCCAAACAAGAGTCAGCATGCAAAGCTGTACAACCTGTTATCCCATGTAAGTAAAAGAATGCTAGATATCCTTTCCTATGAGAGTTAATGGAGGACAGGTAGCAGAAAAACACAAATAATTATTGTATTTGAATCTCAAGTCAAAAGCATCACTGAGTTTAGACAGGTGGTGAATACTGCAGGGAACATATACAAGTACCTTGGGAGTTTTTATCTAAAGAAATCTATTCTCTCTACAATATTTTTGTAAGTAAAGCTACTAAGACACACACTTTAACTGAACTACACAATCCCAGAAACCACAAGAGCAGCTGGATGCACTTCAGTACTTTTGCATAACCACAATAAAAACCTGACTCTGTATTAAATGCCACAAAGTTATGATTCAGATATAGGCCAAAAACCACGGTTGACAAAAAAATACAACTTCCAACACAACCAACTCTCTCCATTTTTTGTCTGTTTACATATGCACACTTAATTACTGTTCTATATTATATTTTCTAACCAACTTAAAGATATATACTAACTGAAACATAGCAAAGTTTTAGGCAAAGTAGCAAAACTGAACCTTGTATTACAGGAATTATGTTTGTTAACATTTTTGTTTTAGAAGAATTGGTCGAAACAGGGAGGTAATGGATAAAACTCAGAATGCAAAAAATCAAGTATGTTATATCTCAGTATTTTCCCTTATATTTCAAAACATTTTATATTGTCGCTGCAAGTTTCTCCCTTCCACTGCCTTCAGAGTTGCATTTCTTCAGCATGCAAGAGACATTTTCTCTGATAGTGTCTTCAAATCTCTGATTTCCTCTATCAGAAAAAAATGAGAGATTTAAGTTCTCAAAACTTTAGGTAAATTTAGGTATACCTGCTAAGCCAAACTTTACCATGAACAGTTGGCCTGGGGGAATCTTACCAGAACAGAGTTTAAGAAAAAAAAAAAAAAAAAAGCCCAAATCTTTAATTTTTAAAACCTTGTTTTAACAAAAAATCTACTTCTCTCCATCAAGGGAATATGTGAGGTAATACTTTTTATACTGGTTTTATTAACACACCTTCGTGCTTTCACTAAATTACTAATTAAACAAAACAAAAATAAACACACTTAAACCCAAACAGGTATGATATTTTTAAAAAAATTCATGACTTGGATATCTGTTTTTTCAACCTAAATAGCCCTGTTAACCTAAAACAAGATACCTGCTGCTGGTGAAGGTCTGCTTCAGCTGCTTCTTGCTCAACTTCCTCCTCTTCTGCTCCATGTCTAGTTGTTTTAAAGACAATGCTCCCCTGAGCAACCTCCTGCAACAGATTGTTATTTTTAAGACTTGACTTCTCCAAAGATCTGGTGCTAATCTACTTTGATTTTGAGAAATGGGAGTTCCAGCTGTTGGGAAAGCTACTTGTACTGATTTTGTCTATACACTTTTCACATACTGCTGTGCATAAACAGCATTCATAACACCTTAGTTTTAAATCTCTTAATGATTAAAAAGAGTCCAACAAGATACTCATCAAGTTCTTCCAAAATTTGGTGGTTTTTTTAAACATTTTCTTTCAATTGCAAGATGTCATAGCGACTGTCCCACTCAAAGTTTTAACTCCCACCTTACCAGAATTAATGCTTCACTGCTTAAAGTGAGTTTCACTGTAACATTCCCCACCCTCCCTAAACAGACAGTTTTAAGGAAAACTAATTTAAAAGACAAACCACTGAAGAGTTTACTAAAATCTTTTCTTTTCAAAGCATATACTAATCCACTGACTAGTTCCTTGCATGAGGGCAGTGTCTGAACAAGTCATTCTTCTACTATTTATACTCAAAATAGGGAAAAAATTTCACACACTTCAATAGACTGCATTCCTAAATTGCAGTTAAGACAGATGAGGGTACAGTATGTTTGGCTGGAAAGCAAAAGGAGAAAACTATACTAAACACTCATGTGAATTCATGTGTAAAGTCGTAACAATGGTTCTACTTACATCTTCATAGGGGATGGCACTACAGAAAGACAAGTTTAATTAAACATGTCTGAGGTACTTTACCTCTCCCTGAGAATTTTTCAGTACAACGTTCACATTTTCACCAGTGCCCCAAGACTTCTGTTTCTTCCAGATGAGGTCAGTGGGAGGGCTAGCAGCTACTCCAGCATTTGCAGCCCAGATCTGTTAGAAGAAGTCACACACAAGCATTATTTGCTACTCTTATACATTTCCATGTTAGTTATTGAGTTAATGTATTCCATTTAATGACACTGGTGAATCTCCTCCAGTTAAGATAATACAAGTCTCTGCCTACCTGCTTCCAAAGTTTCCTGCAACAAAACACCCCTTTGTTTTTTAATGCAGAGATTTTTGAATATGTAAATGCACCTGTTTATGGTCAAAATTATTGCTCTATATAGAAAGTAAGTTTCTGAAAAATGTGGCTCTGTCCAACTTCTTCTCAGCAACTGATATAACTAATGCCCAATACAAATACAGGTGATTATTTTCTGAACATGCACATAGAAAGGACAAAACTAAAAACCTTGCATCTTATTGACATACACAAGTTGGCCTAAAGCCCATTTCAACTGAACAGCTGAAACTTGACAACTTACTGTAACAGTTTGGCCTGCCTTTAGTATGTATCTTGAGGCATATCTGTAACTAGCAGAAGTGTCTCTTATTTTTTGGATCATCACCCAGCCTCCCATAGGCTGATCCTAGTAAAAAGGAGAAAAAAAAAATTTCCATCAGCAGTCATTTTCTGTTATACATGTACTTTACATATAAGGTCACGAGGCACATAAAATTTTCAGTAAAAACATTTATTATCACTTGATCTTCAGCATGCAATGAGAATCATTTTAGTTAAATTTGTCTTACCTCTTATTCAAGTTAAAGCGTAATATATTCTTCTTTTCAGTTCTGATATTATATTAACTAACATTTATAATTTGCATCAGTTTTGTTATACCTTGGTCCAGAGAAATATATAAATAAATATTAAAATCCCCTTACAAATATAGAATACAGTTTTTGAAGCACAGAATAACAAGCAGGCTTCTTAGAAAAGAAAATACTCCTGTCAGTCATCTTCTGTATTTCTACATATGCACACTTCCCACTACATAATGCTTTGCAAGACCTACATTATTTTTTCATACCATACTTAGAGGATTTCATATATTTCATACATATATTTTATATGTATTTCATACCATACTTACAGGATTTTATATATTTTCTATCTATATATATGCATTCACTGCCAAACATTTGTGAAAATTCCCCCAGAACAGCTTATTACATTGCACTACAGAAAGTTGGTCAAGTCTAGACGCCTGGCAAAGTGCTATAACCATGAACCATCCATAGCTACTATAACAGAACTGATGGTCCTTCCATGGAACAATAAATGTGTAGTTAAATTAAACAAAAGGCAGCAGGAGAGGGAATCCCACAAGCTTGAAAAACTCAAAAAGAAAAAGGCAGGTCCTGATTCACTAGAAGTAGTCTTTGATTTGTCTGAATTTAGTCATGTAAATGCTTAGTTGTCTAGACCAACACAGTTGTCAAGGTTTCTTCTGTTCAGTAAATGAAGTCAGCACTCTCAGCCAACAGCCCAGGCAGGTAATTAAGATAAATAATTATCACCATCTGGAGGAGTCTGTCTTTCTCTTCATTGATTAGAGGGGACTGAGACACTTGGAACCAGACCAATCTTTCTCATGTAAAACATCAAGATGAGGTGCCTTTTAGTGAAGGTAAAGGGTCTGATGACATTAGACAAAGCCTATGCGTCACTGAAAACAAAGAACGCAGGTAACACACTTCTACACCCATCTGAGGCACAGACAGCCAGGAAAAGGCAAGAATTACTTAGACCTTCTTTGAAATCAAGGCTGCAAGAAATTAGGTCTTGTAATTCTGGTGTCCTAATGAGACAATACCCAATTCTCTCTGGGAGTCCCCAGTCTCCAACCCCTCCCTCCTGTGATGACTCACAGAACTTTATATAGCATAGGACTTTTCTCTTAAGCAGAAATTACAAGTAATGTCAGGGGGAGTGAGGGGGGCAGGGCAGAAATGTACTGAATATAACAGCATCATTCTGAGGGCAACATAAGGAAAAGCTTTGATTATTACTCAAATGAAGTACCCTTTGATAAACAGATGTGTGTTCCCCCCAATACAAACTCCAATCTATGCACAGAATTAAATAATCTGAGTTGCCATCATAAAGGTGGCTTTGGCATGGGAACTGAGGCCTCCTAAAAACTGTGGATGTAGCCAAGGAAGAAGGAAAATGAGGGTTTAGAGAAGCTATATGCAAGTACAAGGGACACAGGCAATTAATCACATTTAGACATTTATTTTGTATCAGTATGTATTTCTTTCGGGCTTTTTAAGGCAGAGGAAGTTCTTAAAGGGCTTCTAAAGTAGCCTAATGTCTGCTTGCACTATTTCCTATCAGTGACAGTGTTATCTGTAAAGCTTTACAGGCAGATCTGAAGAGTTATGTGACATAGTGGGTGGGCAACCTAGCAATAAAACAATTGCTAAGAAAAGCATTAAAAATCATCAGGAAGAAGTCATCATCAATACAGAATACTGTATGAAAGCTTATTTTGTAACACATTAGTTTCTTAGTGCCATCTCTTATACAGTGTGCTTTAGCTCCAGGGTCAACATGAAGCCTGACAGCTGAGAGGGTGCTGAGGATGCCTTCTACCTCTAATCAGCCCATTGTGAAGTCATGATACGTGTGCATTTTCAAACCTGTTCAGAGATGTTCTTCAAGCAGATGAATTTTCCATCAGTATCTATCTCCTCAATAGAGACTTCTCCAGTGGCAGAAGCTGAGTTGAAAATGGTAACACTACTGCTGGCTTCAGATTCCTCCACTTCAATCTTCCTCTTCTTCCCTCTGGCTCTATGCACAGTATGGCTCGAAGCCTGTGAAACTGTCACTCGGGAAGATGGGCCTAGACAAACTTTCCACCTATATTGAAGAAAAGAAGAAATATGCATACACCCGCTTTGGTTTTACTTCTTCCACCTTTTTTTATGAACTTTCTTCCTCTCTCCTCTTCTTCCCATAGAATTATACTGCAAAAAAGGTACAGGAATATAGTAAACACAGTGTATTACACGAAAAAGTGAAGCCTTCCATACTGTTTGAAGAATTGAATAACATGGCATCAAACAGCTGATTAATGCTTTTGGAGCACAGAATACTAATGGACTACTACATTAAGATCATAAAGGCATCTCTATGCATTTTTTGAAGACTGCACTCCTGGATAGACGGAACACGTAAAGAAAAAAACTCTTACGGGGACTTAAGCTATTGTAGGAAATTTATGCAAAAACCCAATAGCATAAGAGCTTTTGCTGTTTCATCCCCAGACTTGAGAGGAAGCAGCCTGGACCAGTAGAATGTCATTCTGGAAACACTGAAGTATCAAACTACTGTAAATGACAGCTGTGACTTATCAGGCAAAAATTCTCAGTATTGCTGAACTCTGGGGTCAGATGTGGAAAATGCAGCTAGCTGATAAACTGGGCAATCATAACAGCTATTGCTTTATTAAAATTATTCTATACTTAAAATTTGGCTAACAAATAACTCCGTAATTAACTCTGAAAAAGAATATTAACCATGGCACCAAACAGACCTACAAATGACAATTCATTACATCCTCAGTGCCAAATCTTAATAGAAGAATGGTATTTGTTCCCTTGAGAGCTATTGGTCTGATACTCAAGCAACTTGACCTCATGGAGGCTTAGAAATAAGTGTGTCAGACAGGAGGGGGCAAAACCAAACTGCCTTGGAAACTGTAGTAAAGCACCTAATGAATGCATTCCTAGTAAGAACTGCCTTTTAACAGAGAATGAGACAAGTAAGGGAAGCACACAGATACCAGCATTTGTTGCTACATTTTTTCATACCTCTCCTCTTCACTGTCCAGCAATTTCCTGTATGCATGGATTTCTGTATCAAGTGCCAGTTTAATATCCAGAAGTTGTTCATAGTCACTCAGGTGCTCCTGCGCCCGATTTCTCAATTCAGCCATTTCCTTTTCTTTCTCAGACAGTATTTTGTGACAGTTTTCCCGTTCCTTGGCGAAGATGACCTCAAGCTCTTGCACTTTATCCTCCCATGCTTTAGACTAGAAAGCATTGAAAACATCAGTGGTGCAAAGGGAAGTTCACCCAAGCCTCCATGCACTCCGCTATTTAGGCGACATGGAATTCAAAACACTAGGTTAAGCACCCTCCCCCTGTCTGATTTCAAACTCACCCATATTCAACTTCCTGTTCTCCACCTTATCTACTACAAATGTAACACCTTAAGTTCCAATGAAACTTACAACATACTTTAAAAGACAACTACTTGCTCCATTTTTCTGAGATCAAAAGATATGTTACTACACCTGAATTTACCCAGTCAAGAAAAACTGAGCTTAAGAGTCAAACCATTTAGTACGTGCTGGACAGGACACAGAATCAAAGTGCAGCTCAGCACACTTCAGATCCTGTGGTAAGTAATTGCTCTTTAGCTTTCAGATGTTCTACTTCCTGCTTCCGTTTACTACTGCCAATTCTGAATTCTGGGAGGAAGTTCCTCTAAAGGAATAGGGGCTGTTGTCAGTGAAAGCCTGTCTGCCTGTTGTCTAAGCCTTCAAGGCTTGCTGAAAGTACAGTGCTAAGTGTTCCATAAAGAAAGCTAATTTGTCACATACTTTAAAGATCACATCAAGCCAGCAGAACTTAATATTGTACATACAGAATGGAATGCTTATCAAAGAAAGGCCAAATGATGACAGCTTTAAGGTTTACTTTCCCTGAGCATGCTTTCTTCTGTTTGATAGTCTCTTGAGATTTTTATAATTAAAGGACAGACACAGGCACCAATGCCCCACAATCACCTTATCTGGTTAAGTCACCAAGTTTGCTATGCAGGCGCTCTATCTTAGGAAGTCACCATAGTCCAGAGGGCAATGAAAACAGGCAGTCTAAAAGGCTGACTGTCCTGGTTTGGCCTAAACCAGGCCGATTTTCCTTTCAGTGATTTTTACTTTCAGCTAAGTCTCCTCTAAGTAACTGCACTTTCTGAAACTAACTGCATGTTTTGCAGACAGTGTCTGCTTCCAGGACTGATAATGCTCGAAGTTTGTAGTTATCACTGAGGCACCGGTAGGGATGTTGTGCAGAAAGGCTGTTGCGGTACTTATTCTTAGAGAAACCGAGGTCACTGCTGAATTCCCCACTGCTTACGAGTGAAGAGCCGAAGGGGGGTCGCAGCTGCAGGGGGGAGCAGACAGGGCAGGTGACCCAAAATTGACCAACGAGGGTATTCCATCCCATACACGTCATTCTCGGTATAAAGCGGGGGGATCACGAGGGTCTCACTCTCTTTCTGCTATGGCCGGTGTCCAAGGAGGACTCCGTCTGTTTTCCTGCTGCCCCCGATCCCGATCCGTGCATTCCTGAATTCAGCTCTCGACCGTCGCTAGGCCCAGCCTGGGCCTTCCTGGAGCCTGCCCTGCAGTGCTGGTGGTGACGTGGCTGACTTCAGGGGAGCTCAATCTTGGTTTTGTATATATATTTGTATATATTTGATTATTTCTATTATTATTATTATACTCTTTTCCATTATTATAGTTTATTAAAACTGTTTTAACTTTACAACCCGGAAGTCTCTCTCCCTTTTCCCTTTCCCTTTCCCTTTGTGGGGAGGTGTGTGTGGGGGGGGTAACAGAGAGCATCTGCCACAGGTTTAATAGCCAGCCCAGCTTTAAACCGTGACAGACTTATTGGCGCCCAACGTGGGGCACGAGAGAAGTTCCGACAGGTTGCTCTGATAAGTCGAATCCCAGCTCCAGTGGGAGGAGAACCGGAGAGCTCAGCTGAGAGAGTATCAGAGTTCTTCCTTTGAGATTTACGAGGGGTTGGAAATTAAAACAGATAGTGAAGATGGTAACGTCATTTTTGAACGCTGTGCTATCTCGTCTCTTTATTAAGCCTTTTACAGACTTAAGTGTGATAATACCTTACTTGCTGTTGTTTGTTAGTGTTTATGTGCAGTTTATCATTGCTGGGTACTGGTCAACATACATTGTTTTGTTCTGGCGTTTCGTACGGATTTATGTCGTGATAAACTGGGCTGTTACTATTCTGACCTCGGTAGCAGGGATTTTTTCTGCGCACTCTGGGAGTCCTTTAGCTGATTCTGTTAATGATTACACTTCCAATTTTACTTTGGGAAATAGTACCTTCTCCTTTTCTGCCAAGGTGATTCCACTAGATTTTGCGAAATTAGGATGGTGCTGTCTAGGTGGCATGCTTTTATTTTCGGTTGTCCTGAATGTGTTTCTGATGTGGGATAAGATTAAATATAGGTGCAGCAACAGCGGTAGGTATCATGCTGCCCCTGTAACCAGGAGAAAACACCGAAAGAAATCAGCTAGTAAAGTGAAGGATGATGACTCAGAGCCTTCTAAGGCAGAGCCAGCACAGGACCCAGGTGAGGGCCCTTCTCAGTCAGAGTCAGGGCCTGACACAGATGGGGGTTTCCTTGATCATCTTTTTAAAGCAGACCCATCACACAAGAAAGATCCTTCTAAAGCAGAACAATCACAGGAGGACTCGGACTCGGAAGTAGAGATAACCTACCACTCCTTATCCCTGAAAGAACTGCGAAGTATAAGAAAAGACTTTAGTCGTTATGACGGTGAGCCAATTATTACCTGGTTGCTCCGATGCTGGGATAATGGGGCAGACAGCATAGAATTGGATGGTAGAGAAGCCAGAGAGTTGGGATCCCTGTCCAGAGATGGTGGTATTGATAAGATGCTTCCAAGAAGGTCGAACACTATCAGTCTCTGGAGGCGACTCTTGTCAGCTGTAAAGAGCAGGTATCCCTATAAAGATGATGTTATGAGCCACCTAAGCAAATGGATCACTATAGAAAAAGGTATTAACTACCTTAGAGAACTGGCTGTGCAAGAGATCATTTATAGACACCCACGGGAAGTTGTAGATCCTGTAAATCCTGATGAAGTGGAATGCAACCGATCCATGTTCTGGAAGGTTGTGAGGAGTGCTCCACCGACACATACCCATACGTTGTCAATATTAGTATGGGGAGAAGATGCTATGGCACGACCTAGTGTGGGCGAAATGGCTACCTATATGCGACAGTATGAAGATAGTATTTCTTCCCCACTGCAGGCCTGTGTCTCGGCTGTGGGAAAAGTGACTAAGGAAGACAAGGAGTCATTGAAACAACTGTCAGACAAACTGTCCAGGATCGAGAATAAACTTGACTCTCTACCTACACAGGCCCGCGTTGCAGCCTTTAGGAGGAAACGCCTTCCTACTGGACCGGCTCAAAGGAAACGGAACACGTCACGAGGTATCCTGTGGTTTACCCTGCGTGATTATGGGGAGGACATGAACAGATGGCATGGACAACCTACCAGTACCCTACAGGCACGAGTACGTGAGTTGCAAGCTAACAGAAATACCAGAGAGAATTTTCCTAGGAGGATGGCTGCTCCAGTTACCAATGAGCAGGACTCTAGTCACGGTAGATGGGCCTCAGGTCCCTATTTCCCAAATATGAATAGGGGAAATGAAGGTCCAATCCCCGTGAGCTGCACGAATCCAGTCTTTAATTAGGGGGGCCCTGCCTCCAGCCAGGAGGAGGAGAGGGACAACCGAGTTTATTGGACTGTGTGGATTCGATGGCCTGGCACATTAGAACCACAAAAGTAACGAGCCCTGGTAGACACTGGTGCACAGTGCACCCTAATGCCATCGAATCATAAAGGGACAGAATCTGTCAGTATTTCGGGAATAACAGGGGGATCTCAAGAGTTATCTGTATTGGAGGCCGAAGTGAGCCTAACTGAAAATGAATGGAAAAAGCACGCCATTGTGACTGGTCCAGATGCTCCATGCATCCTTGGCATAGACTACCTTAAGAAAGGGTATTTTAAGGACCCAAAAGGATATAGATGGGCCTTTGCTGTAGCAGCTGTAGAGACTGAGGACATTAAACAGCTGTCTACCTTGCCTGGCCTCTCAGAGGATCCTTCTGTTGTGGGGTTGCTGAAAGTTGAAGAACAACAGGTGCCAATTGCTATCGCACCAATCGAGACTCCCTGATCCCCATTCATAAACTGATTAGACAATTAGAAAATCAAGGGGTGATTAGCAAGACTCGCTCACCCTTTAATAGTCCTATATGGCCAGTGAAAAAGTCTGATGGAGAATGGAGATTAACTGTGGACTATCGTGGCCTAAATGAAGTTACGCCACCTCTGAGTGCTGCTGTGCCAGACATGCTAGAACTTCAATACGAACTGGAGTCAAAGGCAGCCAAGTGGTACGCCACCATAGACATTGCTAATGCATTTTTCTCTATTCCCTTGGCACCAAAGTGCAGGCCACAGTTTGCTTTTACCTGGAGAGGTATCCAGTACACCTGGAATCGACTGCCCCAGGGGTGGAAACACAGTCCTACTATTTGCCACAGACTGATCCAGACTGCACTAGAAAAGGGTAGAGCTCCAGAACATCTGCAACATATTGATGACATCATTGTATGGGGTGATACAGCAGCAGAAGTTTTTGACAAAGGGGAGAAAATCATCCAAATTCTTCTGAAAGCTGGTTTTGCCATAAAAAGAGGCAAGGTCAAGGGGCCTGCCCGGGAGATCCAATTTTTAGGGATTAAATGGCAAGATGGGCATCGCCAGATCCCGATAGAGGTGATCAACAAAATAACAGCTATGTCCCCACCAACTAACAAAAAGGAAACACAAGCCTTCTTAGGCGTTGTGGGTTTCTGGAGAATGCATATTCCAGATTACAGACAGATTGTACGCCCTCTTTATCAAGTGACCAGAAAGAAAAATGATTTTCAGTGGGGCCCTGAACAACAACAGGCTTTTGAACAGATTAAACAAGAGATTGTGCATGCAGTAGCCCTTGGACCAGTCCGTATGGGACAAGATGTTAAAAATGTGCTCTACATTGCAGCTGGGGACAATGGTCCTACCTGGAGCCTCTGGCAGAAAGTGCCAGGGGAGACTCGAGGTCGACCCCTAGGATTTTGGAGTCGAGGATACAAGGGCTCTGAGGCCAATTACACCCCAACTGAAAAAGAGATACTGGCAGCATATGAAGGAGTTAGAGCTGCCTCAGAGGTAATGGGTACTGAAGCACAGCTTCTCCTCGCACCCCAATTACCAGTACTAGGCTGGATGTTCAAGGGTAAGGTTCCTACTACTCATCATGCAACTGATGCTACATGGAGTAAATGGATTGCATTAATTACACAGAGGGCTCGAATAGGAAACCCTAATCGCCCAGGAATCTTAGAAGTGATCATGGACTGGCCAGAAGGCAAAGACTTCGGAATGCCGCCAGAAAAGGAGGTGACACGTGCTGAAGAAGCCCCACCATATAATGAAGTACCAGAGGATGAGAAGCAGTATGCCCTGTTCACTGATGGATCCTGCCGTCTTGTAGGAAAGCATCGGAAGTGGAAAGCTGCTGTATGGAGTCCCATACGACGAGTCACAGAAGCCACAGAAGGACAAGGTGAATCAAGTCAATTTGCAGAGGTAAAAGCCATCCAGCTGGCTTTAGACATTGCTGAACGAGAAAAGTGGCCAAGACTGTATCTTTATACTGACTCATGGATGGTGGCAAATGCCTTGTGGGGGTGGTTAAAGCAGTGGAAGCGAAGCAACTGGCAGTGCAAAGGTAAACCTATTTGGGCTGCTGAACTGTGGCAAGATATTGCTACTCGGCTAGAGAAATTAGTCGTGAAGGTACGTCATGTAGATGCTCACGTACCTAAAAGTCGGGCAACTGAGGAACATCGAAAGAACCAACAAGCAGATCAGGCTGCTAAAGTGTTCCAAATAGGTTTGGACTGGGAACATAAAAGTGAACTATTTTTAGCTCCGTGGGCTCATGACACTTCAGGTCATCAAGGAAGAGATGCAACATACAGATGGGCTCATGACCGAGGGGTGGACTTAACTATGGACTCTATTGCACAGGTTATCCATGATTGTGAAACGTGCGCCGCAATTAAACAAGCCAAACGGTGGTATGGGGGGCGGTGGTTGAAATATAAATATGGGGAGGCCTGGCAAATTGACTACATCACACTCCCTCAAACCCGCCAGGGTAAACGTTATGTGCTTACCGTGGTGGAGGCGACCACTGGATGGCTGGAAACATACTCTGTGCCCCATGCCACTGCCCGGAACACTATCCTGGGCCTCGAAAAGCAAATCTTGTGGCGACATGGCATGCCAGAGAGAATTGAGTCGGACAATGGGACTCATTTCAAAAACAGTCTCATAGATAACTGGGCCAAAGAGCATGGCATCGAATGGGTATATCACATCCCCTATCATGCACCAGCATCTGGGAAAGTTGAACGGTATAATGGGCTGTTAAAAACTACCCTAAAAGCAATGGGGGGTGGAACCTTTAAAAACTGGGATAAGCATTTGGCACAAGCTACCTGGCTAGTTAACACCAGAGGATCTATCAACCGAGCTGGCCCTGCTCAGTCAGACCTTTTACATACAGTAGAAGGGGATAAAGTCCCTGTGGTGCATGAAAGGAATCTGTTGGGAAAAACTGTCTGGGTTCTTCCTGCTACGGGCAAAGGTAAACCCATTCATGGGATTGCTTTTGCTCAAGGACCTGGATGTACTTGGTGGGTGATGTTGCAAGATGGTGGAGTCCGATGTGTCCCTGAAGGTGATCTGATCCTGGGTGAGAATACTTAACTCTGAACTGTATGATGTTAATTGCTGCATAATACTAACAGTGTTCATAAGTGTCTTTCAGGTTGAAGCAGTGGTGATGGGAATGGAGCTAGCTGCAAGTGGCGTCCAGTAACCTCCTCCAGACTGACATCTTTAACCTGCAACCCGTGGGCACGAACTGTGACAAAGCTCATACCATCTCTCCTACCCTGGGAGACTCCTAGCCAGATGGAAACCCACAATCCTGAACTAAATGAACTTGATGAACTTTTTTTTTTTGTATAGAGATGAATCATAAACTAATGTTATCTGTATATATTTTAAAATGAAAAGTTAGTGGTGACCTGAGTATGATGTGAATGGTATGGAATAAGGGGTGGAATGTCCTGGTTTGGCCTAAACCAGGCCAATTTTCCTTTTAGTGATTTTTACTTTCAGCTAAGTCTCCTCTAAGTAACTGCACTTTCTGAAACTAACTGCATGTTTTGCAGACAGTGTCTGCTTCCAGGACTGATAATGCTCGAAGTTTGTAGTTATCACTGAGGCACCGGTAGGGATGTTGTGCAGAAAGGCTGTTGCGGTACTTATTCTTAGAGAAACCGAGGTCACTGTTGAATTCCTCACTGCTTACGAGTGAAGAGCCGAAGGGGGGTCGCAGCTGCAGGGGGGAGCAGACAGGGCAGGTGACCCAAAATTGACCAACGAGGGTATTCCATCCCATACACGTCATTCTCGGTATAAAGCGGGGGGAATCACGAGGGTCTCGCTCTCTTTCTGCTGTGGCCAGTGTCCAAGGAGGACTCCGTCTGTTTTCCTGCTGCCCCTGATCCCGATCCGTGCATCCCTGAATCCAGCTCTCGACCGTCGCTAGGCCCAGCCTGGGCCTTCCCGGAGCCTGCCCTGCAGTGCCGGTGGTGACGTGGCTGACTTCAGGGGAGCTCAGTCTTGGTTTTGTATATATATTTGTATATATTTGATTATTTCTATTATTATTATTATACTCTTTTCCATTATTATAGTTTATTAAAACTGTTTTAACTTTCCAACCCGGAAGTCTCTCTCCCTTTTCCCTTTCCCTTTGGGGGGAGCGGGGGGGGAATAACAGAGAGCATCTGCCACAGGTTTAATAGCCGGCCCAGCTTTAAACCATGACACTGACACAAGGACCAGTGTAACTGGTTGTCAGTGTTAAGAGTCAGATAAGGAATTTAATAAAAGGAGTTGAGCATCACATGGAAGATCCCAGTGGAAACTACTACAGAGCTTTGTGTTAAGTCAAACCAGACTAGCATCAGTGACAGAGAGTTGTCTTCTTCCAAAAGATCAAAGCTAAAGTTGGTGCTAGCAAATGGAAAAACAAGATTCTACTGGTTGACATCACTAGCACTATCAAAAAAAAAAACCACAGCAGCAAAATGGGGTTTTTGGTGGACAATTACAGTCAAGCTGGCAGAAGTTGATTTTGATAGCCCTGAAGTTAACAACTAACACCTCTGCAAATTCAGAAGCAAGTTCTCTGAACCTAGCTGTCACTCCCAACTAAGCAACAGAACATAGGTCATTAACTAAAGTAAGAAGGAAAAAAAGCCCTCAGAAACACCTATTGACTGAACCACCAAAAAAAAGGTGATGGTAATCTGAAGGCAGAAATAAGATCTAAGTAGACAAAACTCAAAATCCAATTCTTATGTAACCTCGTGCATATTCATTACATCCCCTGATCTTTTCCAGAGACTAATTTGCCTATATAACAGGAAAACTGGGAAGACTCATACTAGCATCTGCCAAGTTATTTGGAAAATTATGAAATAACATCCTCTGCATTTATATTCTTCACTTGAAATACACAGAATTCCTACAAGAGTCTACTGTACAGAAGGAATATGATTCAAAATGTATTGCAGAAAGATCAAAGCCAAATATTACAAATATTTTATATTTTTCCAAAAAATAAATGTTTTGTTGCATTTTCAACTGCTTAGTAAGTTACAAAAGCCCACCTCAGAACCAACTCCTAACATTTCTCATTTTCACTCTAGATTTTCCACTACAGTGCATATGACATTACTCCCATCAAATAAGTTAGTACTGAGCATATGGTGTGTCATAGGTTGTGTCATACTTCTCTGGGTGTGATCTATGTGCTCTGTGATCTGATAAAGTATAATTAGTTTCTGCTCAAGACCCTGCTTTACAAATGCTCAAGTACAGTTATTTATTTTCTCAGTCTCATATTTCATCCTAATCCTGGTAAAATCACTCTTGTTTTTTTCTTTTTTGTTTTGTTTTGGTTTGGTTTGGTTTTTGGGATTTTTTTTTTTTTTTAAGAGTACTAGACGTAAACTGGATCTAGGATGAAAAGAGACACTAAACAGACAGACTGCATATTCCAGCTCTGGCTTTGAATGTTGCTTTGTGAGATCCTATGCTAGGCTGTCCAATTACTACAGAACAGAACTGTAGTGAGATACTGCACAAAAAAAATTCAACTTTATCAAAAGGAGACATTAAGAAATTTGAAAAAAGTACAGAACAGTACAACAGAAGACAAATTCCAGTCATAATGCTGAACATACTTGCAAGTTAAGGGAAAGGAAGTCCTTTAATACAAAAAATCAACAACCATAATTAGCAAGACTGAAGAGTCACAAACAGCTTGTTACCTCTTTCTGAAAGCTGGCAACATGGCGAGACAGAGTATTAATTCGTATGAGACTTTCATTAAGTTGTTCTTTTACTGAGAGGGCCACAGAATTGCTCATCGCCCAGGACAGTTTAGCATTCTCAACCTGCAGTAGATCAAGTTAAGACATCAGTTTCAAAGTAACTTTTATTAAAAGAAAAATGAGTCACTAAAAACCACACATAACAATAAGCCACAAAGTTCCTCTCTGCAGCTTTAACACAATGAAACATCTCTTTCTTTAGGGGTTAAATATGGTGGCTCAATTACCATGCTGGATTGCCATACCTGAAATCACAATCCTCTGCATATTTATTCTAGGATTAAAAACTTAAGTCTCCCTTGTAGACATTACTGAAGTTGGACTGTAAGTTCAGTTCTCATGCTGGCCAATGTTTAGCTTTATATATTTAAATTACTGTAGCACTGTTTTTGAGTATGCTTATATAGAAGCTAGACTAAAAAATATTTTTAAAATATTTTTGGCTAGATCTTATTTTAAGTAAGTTTTTCCAAGTTCACATTGAAGTCCTGACGATAAGCAACAGCACCCTGTTAAGACTGTAAAGACTGAAAACTATGCTAATAAATTCAGTTTGTATTAACTTTTCTGCTGTAATATCCCACCTTGTTTTTAAAAATACTAACTGCAACAAGTATAGCCACAGAACCCAGATTCAGTTGAGACATCAGCATCCCTCCTGACAGAATGCTGAATCATAGCAGAGGAAGGAAATTATGAAGTATAACTGATTTCAGCTTGACTACACTTCCTCTCTAGAAGACAGGAGAGCAGAAATCATTGGGTGTGGTAAAACTTCCACATGTTTTGTACAGGGTCAGAAGACTCACGATGCCAGCTTCTCAGCAAGCCCTATTAGGAAATAAGTTTTATACAAGATATGGGACACCTTATTGATCATCAAGACTATGTTACAGCTGATACGTATAACACATGAACTTTCCTTGATTTCATAGTAATCCCAGTACTAATCACTTTTTCCCGGCACTTCACCTTCATATGGTGCTTCCTACTCTTATATTATTCTGCTTCCTGAGGATTAAAGCTGCTCCCAAAATTAGACCTGAAAAATGCATATTCACATTCAAAACCATGGCAATTTTAAACCAAGCTCCATAATAAAATCCTCTGAAATGCAAGTAATTAGAGTAACTTTCCATTAAATAAAAGAAAAATAAAGTATATCAGACAACTGTACAAAAAGATATTCTCACTTCAGCATGGTAAGTCTGTTCAAGCTCTTGTTTGTACAGCTTCACTTGTGCATCATGATGGTCTCTTATTTCATGAAGGGCTTTGGCCAGTTTATCATCATATTCAGTCTGACGACCAGAAATAACCTCAGCTAAGTGAGCAGAATGTTTCCTTCTTTCTTCATTGATCGCCTAAGAAAAACAGAAAGATAAAATAACATTCAGTAAATAGGAGACAAGTTTTGGAAGACTATCTGCTGAGTGGATAACAATATAGATTTTAGCTAGCCTTGTGGATCAGCATTAGTTTGATACTAAAACTTTCAGTAGAAACACAGGGCCATTTCCCCAGTCTGATCTGCATAGTATCTTATTTTGCAATAGCCAATCATTGAAATAAGAGCTAGGATAGCATCAGCATGTAAAGTCACATTTATTTCCAAGAGTTGTCTGCATTTTCAACAAATACAGATACAAATACCCCAATATGACTAGATTTTAGAAATACATCCCCTTTCTTTAGGTATCTTCTGAGCTTGCACAAAAAGAAAGTACTGTGAAATTAAACAGTCACTTTCACTAACCAGCTTTTTCCCTATTTATTTGTATGCTTGCGTATGGTCTCTGGAAAAAAGGACTCCAACAACATGAACAAGCCTGAAAATACAACTAGCAAGGAAATGTGCACATGGAACAAAAGACAGAATGGTTAGGTACATTTGTTTCTGCTCTAAGGTTCCTCCCAGAAAGCCTCAAGTACTACAAGTGAAAGGGAGGGTAGCAAGAAAAAGCTCTAGAAGACAAATATTCATCAACTTATGTTTCCATTATTCAAAAGCATTCTATTAGAAAGTTCTGAAATTAAAAAACAGTACAAGTCCACAGCATGTTTGAGTGTCCCTCTCCACTTTATTTCTCATAAAGGGATTATGTGAGGAATTATTAACCTAATTCTCATTACTATGAAAAGATGTGTACATTACAATACTATGGGCAGAATTTAACATGAAACAACATGATACATGAAGCTATTTTATCACAAGAGCTCTGAGTTAATATCATTTTTCCTAGGAAAAAAAAGTTGGATATCTTCCAGTTAGATCAGAGGTAAACCCTTGCTCTGAGTGAGAGTTCAGATCAGATGACTTCCTAAGGTCCCTCCCAACCTAAATAATTTTAGTATTCTAGAAAGACCCCCCAGTTCTCTTCTTCCCTTTAAAAATGGGAATTCTTGAGACTAAAACATTTACCTCCTCATACATATTTTTACGGAATTCCAAGTCCTCAACGAGACTCTGACAACGGTTTTCAAGGTCCACCTTCAGTAATGTTTCACTTTCAAGCTGCTCCTGGGCAGCAGCTGCAGCAAGTTGAAGCTTTAAGAAAAAGAATCAACACAACAATGAATATGTAGCAGAACTCAACATAACGCAATGACCTAGAATACAGCTAACTACACGTTATGTTTGAACTTGACAATCAAATCCAATATTTACACCACTAATATCTTTTTCTTCCCTCCTTTGCAATCGCTTGCACAAGTGAGTTCTAGATATTTCACATTGGTAACTAGCATTAAAATGCCACTTATCAATTTTCCTTACAAAACGTTTTTCTACATGGCAAATACCAGTTTCCTGGTCTCCTCAACTCATCCTTTCGAGGTGGTGTTGCTTATGAACACAAATCATGTGTTTCAAAGGGTTAACAAAACTACCACAAGGCTTTTTTTTTTTTTAAACCCTCTTTGCTCTATCAGATGCCCAGAAGATGGAGAACCATAGGAAGGACGAAGAGAACAGAAAGAATCACAAACTGTTACTTGTCAGTTATTCGTTATCTGTATTTGTGAAGTCAGCCACTCCCCGAAAACAGTTCTACAGTTTATCAAATTTATTTTGACTCTTGCCCTGCTTTCTTCAATGTAAGTACCATCCCTTGCAATCTCAGAGTCTGCAATTTTAAAATTTTAAAAGCACTCTATTCCACTATTCATATTAATAATAAACTGAACAGTACTGACACAAACACCTACTAAATACCACTTCCAATGTTGACAATGAACCACAGTTCGTTCTAGTTGTGACTAGATGACAGGTTTGCATCGATTTTTTGGCTACAAAGTTGCATTTTACCAGAATGACAGCTCTTACTATGGATGTATTATATATAAAACCACCTCATTTGCTGACTGAAGCTTGATGGTTAAATATTTTTTCTTCTCACCTGTAAAACTTCACGTTTTAAATCCTCAATTACTCCCTCCAGACTCTTCTTATCACTAAGGACTATGGCCAGTGCTGTTTCTTTAGATGTGAGGGCCGATTCAAATTCTTGGATTTTAAGCTGTGCTCTATTAAGATCAGATTCTTTTTCTGCATAGCTGGAAAAAAAACAGAGAAAGTGGTAAGAAAGTCTAGAAATGCCCCCAAAGGCCGAGAGGGGCGCCGCTCCGGCCCGGGGTGGGCGGGGCCGGGCCCCAAAGGACGGGGGGCGAGGGCCGGGCCCAGGGGGCAGCCACTGGCCTCAGTACACTGGCCTCCACACCAGTTCGCGGTGTGAGGGGGCCGGGACCGGAAGGGCGGTGCTCGGGGCGGCGCTGCGGGGCGGGGGACGGGCCCGGGGCGGGGCGGCGCTACGGGGCGGGGGACGGGCCCGCCGCTTCCCGCCGGGGCGGCGCTGCCTCTTCCTCACTCATTGAAAGCCGAGGCGGCCGCCCCCGGGCTCTCACCACCCTCCCGCTCGGCCCGGCCGCCGGCCCAGGCTCAGCCATGCCACCCCCCCCGGCTCAGCCGTGCGACCCCCCCCATCCGTGTCCCCGCTGACCTGGCCCTCAGCTGCTCGTGTTCGGCGCGGATCTTGCCCAGCTCGATCCGCAGCCTAGCCCGCTCCCGCGCGGTGTCGTCCAGGGTCTGGCGGGCGTCGGCCAGCTCCCTCTCGTAGACCGCTTTCAGGCCTCTGACCCCGCGGCTACACACCGCGTCCTGCTCAGTGACTTCGAGCTGCAGGGTGCTCGCCTCCGTCTTCACGCTCCGCACCTTGTCGATGTAGGCTGACAGACGGTCGTTCAGCTGCCGCAGCTCCGCCTGCAGCCGGGAGAGGCGCACGGGGCTCGACGCCGCGGCGACCCGGGTCCGCGACCGCAGGAGCCTGACGCCTGCCATCGCGGAGCGGCGGGGGGTACGAGCGCGATCCACGGGGGAAGCGGAGCGAGACGGCTGGAGAAAGAGCGGGATGCGCCGAGGCAGTAACAGGAGAACGAAGCCGACACCAGCAGGGCAGAAGCCGAGCTGCGAGCACACAGGAGAGACAGTGGTGACAGAGCCGTCCGCTGCCTCCTGTGCGGCACCAGCACCGCCTCCCTCCCGCCGGCCGCTGCGCACCCCACAACCGCAGCAGCGAGGCCGCAGATCCACCAGCGGCCTCCGCGCGCAGCGTAATAGATCTGGCGCCGGCCCTGCCCCACCGGGCCCCGCCCCGCAACCCCTCCTCGGCAGCCCACGTGCCCGGACGCCGGCCAATCGCCAGCCGAGGGGGGCGGGGCGCCGCTCTCCGCCACCGCCTGGAGACTAAATTCAAAACCCGGCACCGCCCACAACTGTCAGCCGGCGAGCGAGGTGGGGAGGCCGCGCCCCTCCCCTCCCGGCCCCGCCCCTCCCCGCCGCGCGACCGAGGCGGCCCGGGCGCGGCGGCCACGTCCTTTGTTGCCTCCTCTGGCAACAGAGGAGCCGGACCCCGGCTCGGGGCGAGAGCCCTGAGACCACCCCGCCGCGCCCAGTGGGTCCCCGCAGGGTTGGGGGAGTGACAGCCGTCGCGTTGTCCCCTCGGGCGCCCATTCACCGCCCCTCCAGTACGAGACGGGTTCCCCGAGGCCGCCGGGCTGCGCCCCTCGCCCCGCCGGCCTCCCCGCCCGCCTGCCAGCGGCTGCTCGGCCCGGGGGAGACGCTCTCATTTGGCAATGCAGCTTCTGCCAGTGAGAAAAGAAGTGATTTTGCTGCTCCAGATATCTCCTATCCCAAATTCACTCCTCCCTCGGCTGTAGCCTACACACTGTAATTTGAAAACGATGCTTGACTCCTGATCCCGCGAGTGCCTGAGCGCCCGGTTTTAAGTTGCCTCAGATGAGTACTCTCATTTCAATATTCAGAATGCAATTATTCAGACTCAGCTCAACCTAGGTTTCGGTGTTAGCATTTGAATATTCCTTTTCCGATGTCAGTCTGGCTCCTGAAGGTTTGTTGTGAGGGAGATGTCATGTCCTTAATTACAAGTTAAACGTGAATTCTTCAGGAAAAGCATGAACCCTTTAGTGCTGTGAGTGCAATGAATGCAACGGATGAAAAAGCCACATTCACCCGTGTGGAACCCGCTGAAGGTCTGGTTTACGGCTTTCAAATCAGCACTATCCCTTCACAAGTGAGTAAGTAGGCTGCATCTTCTGGAGGTCGGTTTACATGCTGACCACTGGGCATTGTCAGCTGGGTGTTAGAAAGTAGAAACTGGAAAGAGGAACATGGTGAACAGTTCAAAGTCTAGATTGTAAACCCAACTGTCATTCTCACAGAAATTCCTGTAGAGAGGGCTTGTCAGCAAGAAAAAACAAAGATTTTCCCCTGCTTAACATTTCCTTGAAGTCTTTTATAAGGCTCCTTCTAGGACGAGCCAAGATGAGATTCCAGAAACCCAGTAGTTTTCCACTGGACATGAGATTGCCCCTATGGAAGCTGGGTGCCCGTTCTCATTTCCTGGACATTCATTCTCAGTTCACTTAGCTTAGCAAAACAGTTTTTGCAAATTTCCACTGTTAAGTGACATCCCTTCAAAGAAAAATAATGAGGTATTCAGTTACAGGGGTGTATATAACTAAAGGTAATTTGGCCATAGCAGGGAGCTCCTGCTTTTTCCCACATGGTGTCTTTGTTGACACAAACCATTATCTGTTTTTCCTTTCTCCTTTTTTCTTCTCTGCTTGTTATTACAATTTGTTTTTTTTCTGGCCCTTTGGAAAAAATAGCAAAGCTAGCTAAAAACAGTGATAGAAGCTGGGGGGAAAAATATCTCTGTAGCACCTGCTTCAACATATAATTGTTAACAAAGTAGGATTATAGCCCAAGGTAGTTTTGCACTGCAGCTGGCACTAGAGTGAAAGGATCTGTATTCACAGGCAGTACAAGAAACAAACAAAGATTAGGAGATTTTGTTGTTGTACAAACAGCCCTCTGCGGGTCTTTAGTGCTGTCTTTGATTTTGTCTACTTCCAAGGTTTAATTTAGTGCTGGGTTTTAGATCACTGAGTTTTCGTTTCATTATAAAAATACATATTATTATTCCCCCTCCGCCCCCAAGTATTTGTTTTGCAGTTAGTATGCAAAAAACTCTTTTTCAAAAAGAGTTACGGGTGGGATATGTTTCATTTCACCTCCCGAATTAAAAGGATGTATTTAAAACCCAAACTATTTTTAGTTTCTTTCTCCTTTTTGTTGTTGAAACTATTGCATTTTATCTTCTCAGCCTACCACATGAGATGAAATGAGATGGGGCTTACTTAGCAGACTAGGTTGGCTAATACTGGAAAAATCAGATGGAAGCAAATATTGTAGTAGTAGGGGCTGGCCAGATCAGTTTGCTTATTATTATTACCCAGTGAAAAACAAAATGTTTATCTTGCCAATTCCATGCTTCCTTTCTACCAGTCTGTGTTTTTAGGTTGTTTCCATTTAATTAAAAAAATAAATACTGAAGTAGAATTTCCTATATACATTAAAAAATATAATAGTTCAATCTATTAAAATCTCATTATTAAAGAATACAATCTTTTGTGTGGTTTCAATGGCAAGATTAGCTTCCATGTTGAAGGAAGTTAATCTTCAGTAATCATGCCATCAGATTTCTCTGCCTTTGCTTACATGTGAGATTTCTTGCTGCTACTTGTGTGACTGAATTTGTCTTGCTCTTCTAGGCTGAAGGAGAAAGTAAGAAAAGAATTGGCCTTCAAACTGTGCCTCGGCTGGTGTCAGACACTTGTGAAACTGAATATCAGCATTGTTCCTCTTTGCTCTTGGCAGCTTGGGCCTTATATAGCACGCAGATGTGATATACTTCCTTTGTATAGAAAAGCATGGAAGTGCCATTATTAAGTCAGCTAGAGGAGTCACTGTTCAGCGGCAGAAGGCAGCCCTGAAGGACTGAGCCCTGACATTCCTACGTCTCCAGACTGCTGCCCAAGGGAACTAAGAGCGTTTTCTCTACCTTGGAAAACCAAACCAAAACAAAGGAATGTGGTGTCCACCTGTGTGGCTGATAACTTGACTCAAAACATTTTCAGCTTATTAAATATAACTCTGATACACTTTATCGCTCTGAGAGCTGATCTCTGAAATACATCACAGGTACTTCAACAGAGCTTCAAAATACCACCACAGCTACAATTTCGCACCTTTACAGCTAGCATAAATTGTATAGATCAGGCAGATACTCATCTTCTAGACACAGCAGGCTACACTACATGTAGACTCACCTCCCCTAAACATGGAAGGTATTTCACTGACTGAGATATTTTTGAAGAAAAACTTTCTAACATGCACCATATAACAGCAAAGGTTTTCTTTGTACACTGATTTAAATAAACAAACTTCTAGAATCTGGAGAAGTTTGTGGGAAATTAGCATAGATTCTGTAATTCTTAGTAAACGAGTCATTTTTTACTGTTGCCAACTTTGTATTGTTAAAATAGACTTTTTATTCTATGTAATCATTTGTATTTATACCATATTTACTATTAAAGTGGACAAGAATCACGGTGAATACACTCTGCAAATGTGTCAGTACCCTGAGGATTATGTCAGGGATTCAACTATGCCTCTTCTAAAGAAGAAATTGAGAAATATTTTAACTTCATGTTACCTGATCTGAGTACCTATCAGAAAATAGTGTCTGTCAGTTTGCACTAGGGGAATGTCTGATAAAGAGGAGTCAAACAGAGTAAATGCTGCGGTCTGTGCTTCCAAGAAGCCGAACAAAACAACAAAAAATGAATACAAATGTTTTTCTGTACCAGTAAGAGTTACAGGGAAAATACTTACAGTCCTGCAATATGTAGCAGGGCTGTTGTTCTTGTCAGCTACATTCAATGTTAAACAAGTGAAACTTCACTCGGTATTTTCACAATGTCAGAGCACAAAACAAGCTTGTACATACATGACACCATACCAGGGCCTGATCCAAAGTCCAATTAAGTTTACTTCAGTGTTGAGAAAACTCCCTTTCAGGAGATTCCGTTTTTTTCTGTGTTATCCTATATACATGATACATAATACTACAGTATGTAATCCTAGTACTACATTACGTAATTCTAACATTAACCAAAATGTTAAATTCCTTGCTTATCTAGTGCTGACTAGAGACCACTTCTGTGGACAAAACAGCTAGGAAAGAGAATCTTATTTTATTTTATTTTTCCCTTGAGATACTGCTACAGCAGGAGTGGGGAGCACAGGGATGTCTGCAGCTGTTTAGAAGACAGTAAAATCTGGAGACTCCTCACATAAGCAGATGGGGTAATAGTAATACTCCCTGTTTTTTGGCTTTGGTAGTGCAAAAATAATGCCAGTTAGATAACTGTAGGTGCTGCATGGTCCATGTGTTTCTAATTGCTGCTCTTTATAGCAATAACTTATGTATGACTACATTACTCTTAGTGGGTTCCCTCAAGCATAACTTAAAACCTTGCCTAAAATCTACTTTTAAAATACTAATTTTACACTGTATCTCACCAGGATTCAAACAGAGCTATCAATATTTCCTGCATGCAAATGAAACAAAAAAAAAATATGATTTTTAAAAAATTACTGTTTAAGGTACAACAGAAACTCAGTTTTTCATTTCTGCTGAATCTTTCACACTGAAAATTTTCTAAGAAAACTTTGTTTGGTGTTCTGTGGGATCTCTTCCTCCAGGAGAAGCCAAAATAGGACAAATAAATGTATTTAGGATGCAGCCGCACTGTATGTGCATACCTATGACAGGCTGCAAGATTGATGAGAGCAGGGGGAGGAGAAGGGAATGTGGCCTGGAGAAGCAGTGCAGGGAAGACAGAAGCAAAAAGAAAAGTCACACAAACTGTAGTGCTCCTCGGTATTTGTTATCGAAATCACTGCTCTTCACTTTGCCTTGCTTGAGTGGATACTAAATCATGCAGGGATGTATGTTTAAACGAATGCACAGATGGGTGTGAGTGGTTGATTTTGGCTGAGATAATGTCAAGGGAATAGTCTACCCACACTGCTGAGGTACCCATAGGGGAGATACAGTGAAACAACTGTTAGTTGTAGTTGAAGTCACTTCCCACAGTGATTGTAAAATCCCAAAGGAGAGAGAAAGAAACTGCAGATGGTAAAGAAGAAGCAGGGACTGATGACTATTTGGCTCCACATGAAGATGTCATTAAGCTCACTTTAAAAACAACTGTGCAAAACTAGAAATGTTGCATTTCTGCAGAACAGGCTATAGACTGGATTACAAATACAGAATCTCCTTGCTAAGATGCCTTAGGCTTATACAGAAGTACTAGTTTTTGGGAAAAAACCTTTTGCCAAGAAATTACAGAGGTATTAACCCTTCTAGCACTTGAGAGTGCTTTGCTGTAGCTGGTGACAGAACAACTCTGATTCACTTTGTAAGGGTATGGTTAGAGAATACATCAATTGTTGCCAACTTCTGTGACTTTGTCATTAGTTTTATAAAACTGTGGGGGTTTTTTTACAAAGACTAATTATACGAATACCTCTGACTAATGACAACTCAAAGTTTTAGTTAAAAGATTCTTGTCCCCTTAGAGGTAAAGAAAAAAATTTGTTGAAGGTGAAAGTCAGTGCAAAATTAAACATCTTAAAGAAAATTCAACACTTGCTCTACATCTAAACTGGTAATACTAGGCATAGTGAGTTTCCCAGTTTCTCTGCATTAAGGTAAGCACTTACAGAGTTGATGTGCTCCACATCTCTGAGCAGGTTTAGCACAGAATTTCAGAAAACTGGATTTCAACAGCCTGTTTTGTTTGTACCTCACATATGCTGCTCTCTCATCAGTCAGAGCTCCTTTCCTCAAGAGAATAAACACCTGGAAAAGCCAATGGAGAAATATCTAACTATATCTGACACCATGAATCACCTGCTCACCAGGCTGGCTCCTCCATACTGCATGAGCATAACAACAGCGTTAGCTCACAGAAAAAACATAAGAAAACCCAGACACTGCAATCCATGTGCAGTGGTGGTGGGATGGATCAAGAAGAGTGGCTCAGATGGATGCACAGTATTAGGATTTCTTTGCTCCCACCAGAAACTTAGTTCCAGACTCCCTAACAATAGAGTTATGCTACAGTGCTTTCTGACACCTTCAGTGAAAATACTGAAATCTTGCAATATGGACAGTCAGTCTGCTCCTACAGTAGCTGCTGTGGATGACAGTGCATATACAATAAACATGCAGCAGATTTCAGGGGCAAACATGCACTTACATTTAGTTTTATACCAATAGCCTCATTTACGTGGCTGGGAAGATAAGGAGTGTCAATGTTTGTTCTAAGGGTGTTAGAAGCATTGGAAATACCAGTTTTCACACTATATGTTTGAGGTGTATTAAAGTCTTATTTTTTAAATGAATTAGCAAGGTAGCAATTATGATTTTAAAGTTTGGCATCTAGGTTGTAGAGTTACCCTTTAAAGGTCTTATTCATAAAGAAGTCTCATAAAGACTGTACTATGTTTCAGAGTTAGGAACTGTGATTACCTCAACATGTCAAGGGCTTTCTAATGTGGGGTATTGGCATAAGGAAGATACAGTAAACTGCAAGATAATTTCAGTGCAATTAAGGCTTGTCTTCCTCCTAAGCATTTTGCATTTTCCTGTAAGGAAAAAAAATCCAAAACAAAGACTTGATATTCACTGAAAATAAAATTGGATAGTAAGTTTTTTCTTCTCCAGAGCCAAATTCTGCTTCAGTTGAAGCCAGTATATTCAACAGCAGCAGGATCTGGCTGACCAATGGGATAACAAAGAGTTTGCATTGATACATCACAATCTTATTCCAGAAATGTTTTAGGATTTGCTTTATTAGTTTTTGTGTGATTAGTGTGTTGGTACAATCTCAGTTTATTACTATTATAAGCTGCAATAACATTATAAAATAAGGACAAAAGATCACCACCTGTCTTCATTTCACTTACAAGGCAAGAAAAATGTAGGTCTGAGAGTTAGTTGGTTTTACCGAGCATTAAAACTTGGTATTAGGCAAAATCTAATAAAATATTGTAAATCATAGGACAGCAAATGATGATGTTAAAACTGTCTTACTCTTGGATAATCATATATCCAAAATACACTAGAAAATACGATTTTTGATATTTCATCTAACATCCTATATTTTTAGCATACATGGAAGTGCAGAGAAGTACTGTGTATTTCTGATCTGATATTGAGAGAGGTAAATATAGCATTTCAAGATATATGCAGAAACATATATCCAACAACAGCAATAGTATTCTTCTGCCAGTTATGATTTCTTGCACTGGCATAATTGCAGCTAGCAGAATCCAGAATAAATATAATTTCTTTAGCTGTGTAATATTGTCTGATAGCGTACTCTCTCTAATGGAAATTCAGTATATGTTTTCTATACTTCTGAAAATTCAGAAAAAAGGAGAGGCTTGCTTCAGACTCCTCAAGTTGATAGTGATAACCTCTTCCATTTTTAAGTGTTGCTTTAGCCATATCTTTCGAATTGTCCCCAGTCTTGCTTGGCAGAGGAAAAAATTGTAATCTTCAAAACTGTCATAGCAGTGTCTTTTCACAGCCCAGATAGTTGTAGCCCTGAGTTACAAGGCAGAAGGCATTATGGATGCCAAGAAAACTATAGAACCACTCTAGTAGTGATTTAAAAAAAAAATATTTTGGAGAACAAAAGAAAAGAGTCAGCAAAACTTCAGAAGGAAGTTGCAGCATGTTTTAGCTATGTCACGGTTTAAAGCTGGGCTGGCGATTAAACCTGCAGCAGACGCTCTCTGTTAACCCTCCCCCCCTCCCACCCGAAGGGAAAGGGAAAGGGAAAAGGGAGAGAGACTTACGGGTTGGAAAGTTAAAACAGTTTTAATAAACCTATAATAATGAAAAAGAGTATAATAATATTGGAATAATCAAATATATACAAATATATATACAAAACCAAGATCGAGCTCCCCCGATGTCAGCAACGTCACCACCGGCACTGCAGGGCAGGCTCCGGGAAGGCCCAGGCTGGGCCTAGCGACGGTCGAGAGCTGGATTCAGGGATGCACAGATCAGGATCGGGGGCAGCAGGAAAACAGACAGAGTCCTCCTTGGACACCGGCCATAGCAGAAAGCGCAAGAGCGAGCAAGAGGAGCAAGACCCTCGTGATCCCCCCGCTTTATACCGAGAATGACGTGTATGGGATGGAATACCCTCGTTGGTCAATTTTGGGTCACCTGCCCTGTCTGCTCCCCGCTGCAGCTGCGACCCCCCTTCGGCTTTTCACTTGTAAGCAGTGAGGAATTCAGCGGTGACCTTGGTTTCTCTAAGAAAAAAGTACAGCAAGAGCCTTACTGCACAACATCCCTACCGGTGCCTCAGCGATAACTACAAACTTCGAGCGTTATCAGTCCTGGAAGCAGACACTGTCTGCAAAAACATGCAGTTAGTTTCAGAAAGTGCAGTTATTTAGAGGAGACTTAGCTGAAAGTAAAAATCACTGAAAGGAAAATCGGCCTGGTTTAGGCCAAACCAGGACATTCCACCCCTTATTCCATACCATTCACGTCATACTCAGATCACCACTAACTTTTCATTTTAAAATATATACAGATAACATTAGTTTATGATTCATCTCTATACAGAAAAAAAAAAAGTTCATCAAGTTCATTTAGTTCAGGATTGTGGGTTTCCATCTGGCTAGGAGTCTCTCAGGGCAGGAGACATGGTATGAGTTTTGTCACGGTTCATGCCCACGGGTTGCAGGTTAAAGATGTCAGTCTCGAGGAGGTTACTGGACACCACTTGCAGCTAGCTCTATTCCCATCACCACTGCTTCAACCTGAAAGACACTTATGAACACTGTTAGTATTATGCAGCAATTAACATCATACAGTTCAGAATTAAGTATTCTCACCCAAGATCAGATCACCTTCAGGGACACATCGGACTCCACCATCCTGCAGCATCACCCACCAAGTACATCCAGGTCCTTGAGCAAAAGCAATCCCATGAATGGGTTTACCTTTGCCCGTAGCAGGAAGAACCCAGACAGTTTTTCCCAATAGATTCCTTTCATGCACCACTGGGACTTTATCCCCTTCTACTGTATGTAAAAGGTCTGACTGAGCAGGGCCAGCTCGGTTGATGGATCCTCTGGTGTTAACTAGCCAGGTAGCTTGTGCCAAATGCTTATCCCAGTTTTTAAAGGTTCCACCCCCCATTGCTTTTAGGGTAGTTTTTAACAGCCCATTATACCGTTCAACTTTCCCAGATGCTGGTGCATGATAGGGGATGTGATATACCCATTCGATGCCATGCTCTTTGGCCCAGTTATCTATGAGACTGTTTTTGAAATGAGTCCCATTGTCCGACTCAATTCTCTCTGGTGTGCCATGTCGCCACAAGATTTGCTTTTCAAGGCCCAGAATAGTGTTCCGGGCAGTGGCATGGGGCACAGAGTATGTTTCCAGCCATCCGGTGGTTGCCTCCACCATGGTAAGCACATAGCGTTTACCCTGGCGGGTTTGAGGGAGTGTGATATAGTCAATTTGCCAGGCCTCCCCATATTTATATTTCAACCACCGCCCCCCATACCACAAAGGTTTTAACCGTTTGGCTTGCTTAATTGCGGCGCATGTTTCACAATCATGGATAACCTGTGCAATAGAGTCCATAGTTAAGTCCACCCCTCGGTCACGAGCCCATCTGTATGTTGCATCTCTCCCTTGATGACCTGAAGTGTCATGAGCCCACCGAGCTAAAAACAGTTCACCTTTATGTTCCCAGTCCAAGTCTATTTGGAACACTTTAGCAGCCTGATCTGCTTGTTGGTTGTTTCAATGTTCCTCAGTTGCCCGACTTTTAGGTACGTGAGCATCTACATGACGTACCTTCACGACTAGTTTCTCTAGCCGAGTAGCAATATCTTGCCACAGTTCGGCAGCCCAAATAGGTTTCCCTTTACGCTGCCAGTTGCTTCGCTTCCACTGCTTTAACCACCCCCACAAGGCATTTGCTACCATCCATGAGTCAGTATAAAGATACAGCCTTGGCCACTTTTCTCGTTCAGCAATGTCTAGAGCCAGCTGGATGGCTTTTACCTCTGCAAATTGACTTGATTCACCTTGTCCTTCTGTGGCTTCTGTGACTCGTCGTATAGGACTCCATACAGCAGCTTTCCACTTCCGATGCTTTCCTACAAGACGGCAGGATCCATCGGTGAACAGGGCATACTGCTTCTCATCCTCTGGTACTTCATTATACGGTGGGGCTTCTTCAGCACGTGTCACCTCCTTTTCTGGTGGCATTCCGAAGTCTTTGCCTTCTGGCCAGTCCATGATCACTTCTAAGATTCCTGGGCGATTAGGGTTTCCTATTCGAGCCCTCTGTGTAATTAATGCAATCCATTTACTCCATGTAGCATCAGTTGCATGATGAGTAGTAGGAACCTTACCCTTGAACATCCAGCCTAGTACTGGTAATTGGGGTGCGAGGAGAAGCTGTGCTTCAGTACCCATTACCTCTGAGGCAGCTCTAACTCCTTCATATGCTGCCAGTATCTCTTTTTCAGTTGGGGTGTAATTGGCCTCGGAGCCCTTGTATCCTCGACTCCAAAATCCTAGGGGTCGACCTCGAGTCTCCCCTGGCACTTTCTGCCAGAGGCTCCAGGTAGGACCATTGTCCCCAGCTGAGGTGTAGAGCACATTTTTAACATCTTGTCCCGTACGGACTGGTCCAAGGGCTACTGCATGCACAATCTCTTGTTTAATCTGTTCAAAAGCCTGTCGTTGTTCAGGACCCCACTGAAAATCATTCTTCTTTCTGGTCACTTGATAAAGAGGGCGTACAATCTGGCTGTAATCTGGAATATGCATTCTCCAGAAACCCACAACGCCTAAGAAGGCTCGTGTTTCCTTTTTGTTAGTTGGTGGGGACATAGCTGTTATTTTGTTGATCACCTCTATCGGGATCTGGCGACGCCCATCTTGCCATTTAATCCCTAAAAATTGGATCTCCCGGGCAGGTCCCTTGACCTTGCCTCTTTTTATGGCAAAACCAGCTTTCAGAAGAATTTGGATGATTTTCTCCCCTTTGTCAAAAACTTCTGCTGCTGTATCACCCCACACAATGATGTCATCAATGTATTGCAAATGTTCTGGAGCTCCACCCTTTTCTAGTGCAGTCTGGATCAGTCCATGGCAAATAGTAGGACTGTGTTTCCACCCCTGGGGCAGTCGATTCCAGGTGTACTGGATACCTCTCCAGGTAAAAGCAAACTGTGGCCTGCACTTTGGTGCCAAAGGAATAGAGAAAAATGCATTAGCTATGTCTATGGTGGCATACCACTTGGCTGCCTTTGACTCCAGTTCGTATTGAAGTTCTAGCATGTCTGGCACAGCAGCACTCAGCGGTGGCGTAACTTCATTTAGGCCACGATAGTCCACAGTTAATCTCCATTCTCCATCAGACTTTCGCACTGGCCATATAGGACTATTAAAGGGTGAGCGAGTCTTACTAATCACTCCTTGATTTTCTAATTGTCTAATCAGTTTATGAATGGGGATCAGGGAGTCTCGATTGGTGCGATATTGCCGTCGGTGCACCGTGGTAGTAGCAATTGGCACCTGTTGTTCTTCCACCTTCAGCAACCCCACAACAGAAGGATCCTCTGAGAGGCCAGGCAAGGTAGACAGCTGTTTAATGTCCTCAGTCTCTACAGCTGCTATACCAAAGGCCCATCTATACCCTTTTGGGTCCTTAAAATACCCTCTCTTGAGGTAGTCTATGCCAAGGATGCACGGAGCATCTGGGCCAGTCACAATGGGGTGCTTTTTCCATTCATTTTTAGTTAGGCTCACTTCGGCCTCCAATACAGATAACACTTGAGATCCTCCTGTTACTCCTGAAATACTGATAGGTTCTGCCCCTTTATGATCCGATGGCATTAGGGTGCACTGTGCACCAGTGTCTACCAAGGCTCGATACCTTTGTGGTTTTGATGTGCCAGGCCATCGAATCCACACAGTCCAATAAACTCGGTTGTCCCTTTCCTCCACCTGGCTGGAGGCAGGGACCCCCTAATCAAGAAATGGATTTGTGCTGCTCAGAGGGACTGGACCTTCATTTCTCCTATTCACACTTTGGAAAAAGGAATTTGAGGCCCATCTACCCTGACTGGGGTCCTGCTCACTGGTAACTGGAGCAGCCATCCTTCTAGAAAAATTCTCTCTGGTATTTCTTTTAGCTTGCAACTCACGTACTCGTGCCTGTAGGGTACTGGTAGGTTGTCCATGCCATCTGTTCATGTCTTCCCCATAACCACGCAGGGCAAACCACAGGATACCTCGTGATGTGTTCCGTTTCCTTTGAGCTGGTCCTGTAGGAGGGCGTTTTCTCTTAACAGCTGCAACGCGTGCCTGTGTAGGTAGAGAGTCAAGTTTATTCTCGATCCTGGACAGTTTGTCTGACAGTTGTTTAAATGAGTCCTTGTTTTCCTTTGTCAGTTTTTCCACAGCCGAGACACGGGCCTGCAGTGGGGAAGAAATACTATCTTCATACTGTCGCATACAGTTAGCCATTTCATCCACACTAGGTCGTGCCATAGCATTTTCTCCCCAGACTAATATTGACAATGTATGGGTATATGTCGGTGGAGCATTCTTCACAACCTTCCGGAACATGGATCGGTTGCATTCCACTTCATCAGGATCTACAGGATCTACAATTTCCCGTGGGTGTCTATAAATGATCTCTTGCACAGCTAGTTGTCTAAGGTAGTTAATACCTTTTTCTATAGTGGTCCATTTGCTCAGGTGGCTCATAACATCATCTTTATAGGGATACCTGCTCTTTACAGCTGACAAGAGTCGCCTCCAGAGACTGATAGTGTTTGACTTTCTTGCAAGCGCCTTATCAATACCACCATCTCTGGACAGGGATCCCAACTGTCTGGCTTCTCTGCCGTCTAATTGCATGCTATCCGCCCCATTATCCCAGCATCGGAGCAGCCAGGTAATAATTGGCTCACCATCATAATGGCTGAAATCTTTCCTTATATTTCTCAGGTCCTTCAGGGATAAGGAGTGGTAGGTTATCTCTACATCCGAGTCCTCCTTCTGTGATAGTTCTGCTTTAGAACGACCTTTCTTCTGTAATGGGTCTGCTTTAAAATGACGATCAAGGGAACCCCCATCTGTGTCAGGCCCTGACTCTGCCTGAGAAGGGCCCTCACCTGGGTCCTGTGATGGCTCTGCCTTAGAAGGCTCTGAGTCATCATCCTCCTCTTCACGAGCTGATTTCTTTTGGTATTTCTTCCTGGTTACAGGAGCAATTGGTACAGATTCGTTAGATGCTGGGGTCTGAGTAGATGCAGTGGCTGTCGTGGGAGTGCTGAGACTTGTTAGAGTCTGAGTAGCTGCACTGGCCATCTTGGGGGGTGTAGCAGCTGCGGTGCGAGCTGTAGCGGCAGCACACGCTGTAGGATCTGAGGTGGCTGCATAACACCTACACCTGTCCCTGCACCGATACTTAATCTTATCCCACATCAGAAACACATTCAGGACAACCGAAAATAAAAACATGCCACCTAGACAGCACCATCCTAATTTCACAAAATCTAGAGGAACCAGCTTGGCAGAAAAGGAGAAGGTACTATTTCCTGAAGTAAAACTGGAAGTGTAATCATTAACAGAATCAGCTAAAGGACGCCTGGAGCGTGCAGATGAAGTCGCTGCTACTAATTCGCGATTAAAACTGCCCATCATTGTGTTATAGAGATAAGAGATCGGAATAGTAACTGCCCAGTTTATCACAGCATAAATCAGTATCAAACCCCATACCAAAACAATACATTTCGACCAGCGCCCACTGCTAAACCGCATGTAAACATTCATAAGAAGCAAACAATAACACAGTGCCCACGGCAGGTAAGGCATCATTGCAATACTCAACTGTGAAAGAAACTCTATAAAAAGACGAGATAACACAGTACTCAAAAATGACATCAGCATCTTCCCTGTCTGTTTTAATTTCCAACCCCTCGTAAATCTCAAAGGAAGAAATCTGATACTCTCTCAGCTGAGCTCTCCGGGTCTCCTCCCGCCGGAGCTGGGATTCGACTTATCAGAGCAACCTGTTGGAGCTTCTCTCGAGCCCCACGTTGGGCGCCAATAAATCTGTCACGGTTTAAAGCTGGGCTGGCGATTAAACCTGCAGCAGACGCTCTCTGTTAACCCTCCCCCCCCCCCAGCCGAAGGGAAAGGGAAAGGGAAAAGGGAGAGAGACTTCCGGGTTGTAAAGTTAAAACAGTTTTAATAAACCTATAATAATGAAAAAGAGTATAATAATATTGGAATAATCAAATATATACAAATATATATACAAAACCAAGATCGAGCTCCCGCGATGTCAGCAACGTCACCACCGGCACTGCAGGGCAGGCTCCGGGAAGGCCCAGGCTGGGCCTAGCGACGGTCGAGAGCTGGATTCAGGGATGCACAGATCAGGATCGGGGGCAGCAGGAAAACAGACAGAGTCCTCCTTGGACACCGGCCATAGCAGAAAGAGCAAGAGCGAGCAAGAGGAGCAAGACCCTCGTGATCCCCCCGCTTTATACCGAGAATGACGTGTATGGGATGGAATACCCTCGTTGGTCAATTTTGGGTCACCTGCCCTGTCTGCTCCCCGCTGCAGCTGCGACCCCCCTTCGGCTTTTCACTTGTAAGCAGTGAGGAATTCAGCGGTGACCTTGGTTTCTCTAAGAAAAAAGTACAGCAAGAGCCTTACTGCACAACATCCCTACCGGTGCCTCAGCGATAACTACAAACTTCGAGCGTTATCAGTCCTGGAAGCAGACACTGTCTGCAAAAACATGCAGTTAGTTTCAGAAAGTGCAGTTATTTAGAGGAGACTTAGCTGAAAGTAAAAATCACTGAAAGGAAAATCGGCCTGGTTTAGGCCAAACCAGGACAAGCTACTAAGTTCCTCCTTCTGGGACTCTGTGAATACCACACTGTAATTACAAGTGAGTGTAGAAGAATTTCAGCTCTGCAAGTTTAAGAGGCTTTTATTTTTTTTACTATGGCTGTATTTAATTTCAGCATACTGCTTCTTACTTGCCAAAAGCAATCAAGTACAAATATTCCTAGATATTACTATTTTATTATTCATTATTCTTTAAAAGTCACATGTTGAATCTACTAAGCAGGCTCTGACAGTACTTGAAGTATTGTTTAATTTCACCTGGCTCATAGTGGTAATTAATAGGCAGACTGTGTTCTAATAAAAACCTCAGACTACATGCAGATTCTAACACTCTGGATGAGGGCTGGTGGAAGAGTGATGCAGAAGACTGTATAGCTTTCATCACTCAGCTAAGCTGCATATACAGGTCTGAACAGTGAAGACCACACATGTCCGTGAGCAGAGGACTTGGAGTGCTGTTGCTGACACACCAAAGCCAAAGTGAGCACTCCAGAAAACCCTTTAATTCATGGAGTTGTGAGTTCTGAATGGCATAGAGGTGGTGTGCCTCACTGGAGTATGAAGCTGTTTGCAATGGATTTCATTACCTGTACTGAAGCAGAGGTAAGAGGCAGTCTTCCCAGAAGCACAGGAGCAGAGCCCACGTAGGGCCCCTCACTCTGAAATCATTACTGTGAGCCAGTAGATTGCTGGTAGAGATTTCAGCAGTCACTGACCTCTGAGTACATCTATCACCACATGCATACAGAGTCATACTATAAAAAAATGTGTTACAATAAAAAGTTACTATTATGAGGTTATATCAATTTTTGTTGGCTGAGAAAGTTAATATTGAGGTGTATGTAGGTAATACACCTTTCTGGTCAAGAATTCACTATACACTAAGAATTACTGCATGCATTGAAAAGGCAGAGGAGTAGAACTTGAGTTAGGTGCAGAAACTACTAGCAGGTGGCAGCAGAAAGTAAGAGGGCATAAGGAGTCTCTTACCAGCAATGCCTTCCTGATGAACCTTCCTAGAACCACATCCAGTTCTTTGTTTGCATTGGTATGTACAGGACAAATTATTCAGAAAGAAGGGTTTATACTAGGATGCAGAGCTGTATTGTACAGATCTTCTGTACTTCAGTAAAAGTGATCTGACCCTATAAGTTTTATTAATAACTGCCTTTCACAGAATAATGATGCTCATAAAATAACCCTTCCTGAAGTTTTCACTTCATGGACATCCACACCAAATGAAGCAAGAGTGCCTGAAGTTAACTACAGAAAATTAATTGTTCATTTCCATTTGGCTTCAGTGACTGAAATAATGTTTTGTTCTTGCCTCTAGTATCCAGCAAGAAAGTTCTCTGACAAACCAGCTCACTACCCCAGCATGAACGAGCAATTACGATGAAATAAACCAAGAATCAACGATACAAATCTGATCTTCCCAGGTGCGCACCTCTCCCAAGGGCGCTATTGTGCTGTAAGGCAGAGCTCCCAGCTTGTGCCCAGGCAATCTTCTTGACTCGCAGCCATGCTGGCTGAAGCAGAAGGTCAGATCTGAAACCACAAGGGTTAAACAGTAAGGTTTGTGTGGCCATGCCTAAGGGTAGTGGGGCAGGAACTGTTAGCAAGAAAGAAGAGTGGATGGGCTTGGTCAGCAGTCAATATCATACGTTTCTGAATCACCTGGACGCTCTGCTGTGACATCTCAGGGGTCACAATACCTGTGGTGGGCATGGGAGGGGAAGGCATCTTCACGCAGTTCTGCTTCCAGACCGGGTCATACAGTCTCCTCTGCGGACAACTCCCAGTACCTAGAGAGAGTTAGGAAGAGCTCTTATCTCTTGAAAGAGCTGTTAGCTCTAGGTGGGATTTCCAAGGTAATGGCTCTCTGGAACCTCCATTTTGCTCCCAGAAGCAGCAGCCATCTACCACTCCCCTCAGCCGCTAAATTAACAAAGGACTGACCAAAGATAGGATTATTTGTTCTGTAAGAGGGATCCTTTTTTTTTACCAGCAACAGTTTTCAAGGAGCGCTATATGTATTCTTGTAGATTCATGCTCCTGTATTTTGTTTTCTGTCAAGTAAGACTCTGAATTTATGACTAGTGTGATCTATGTGTGTGTGTCTCATGGGGAACTTGGACCTTATCAGTCCCAAATGTGCAGGCACTGGTTGCACTAATTTCTCCAAATCAGTTTCATTTTTGCACTGAGTACACTGAGTGTGCATGTGGTTCTTAGTCGCATTTAAAAGCCCTACGTGTACCATTACGGTGTTTCCCACTTAACCGCTAGAAATTACATTTAGAATTGCATTACCTTTAGAAATTTCTTCAAGCAGGACAGGGAGGTAATCAGTGTTCTTAAGTCACACCTTCCTAAGTTTCAGGTATTCTGTTAATTTTCTTCTGGGCAATATTTTTACTTGGATCGTTGTAAAATTGTTTTACACTCATCATTGGCTGCCTTGCACATGAAGAATTTTTGGAATCCTAAAGCTTAGTTCCTCATGGTTTAAGAGATTTGGGTATTAATTCCAAATAGCATCTCACAAAGGGCCGAATTCCATCCAGGGATAAATGACTGCTCATCCACGCCAGCTTTAATGGGATCTGCTCTGCTCAGCAGAGGACAGGATTTTATAAAAGGCTCTTATTTGATTCTGCCCCCATTTGCAAAAGTAAATACTATATACTTCTCTTGAAGCATTATTGAAAGGGCAAACAATGTTAAATGCTACAAAGAGGACAAGAGTACTGAAAAAGAACTTGAGTTAACATTCTTAGTGATAAAAAAAAGTTTTAGAATTAGTAGACAGAAATTTTTTCTCATGAATAAAAGCTGCTATGCTTTGTAGAAGCCTGTGAGTCAGAAAAACAGTTTTTGACAACAAAGCCTTTTTAAAAAATAACACACTTCCTATACATTCTTATAAAGAAAGTAGTGTAATACAAAAAAGGTAATTGCTAAGACATTGATATGCTGGCTGCAAAAGAAAACTCCTATGCCTTTCTAGAACTACATTTGGAAACTCTAAGAATCTGTTCATCTTCCAACCTTCCCAAAGGCTCAAATAGCTGTTCAACTGATTCAAAATATTCAAAGACATCTAAAAAATTATTTCAGGCCTCATGCCAAAAAATGCTTCAACAACTTGCAGAGATGACTTAGTTCTGAAAATATGTGTACAACTAGACAATAATGAGATTCTAGAACTTCTTCTTGAGAGAAGAATTCTAGAACTGCTAGAGAGAGTCCAGCGCAGAGCCACGAAGATGATTAAGGGAGTGGAACATCTCCCTTATGAGGAGAGGCTGAGGGAGCTGGGTCTCTTTAGCTTAGAGAAGAGGAGACTGAGGGGTGACCTCATTAATGTTTATAAATATGTAAAGGGCAAGTGTCAAGAGGATGGAGCCAGGCTCTTCTCAGTGACATCCCTTGACAGGACAAGGGGCAATGGGTGCAAGCTGGAGCACAGGAGGTTCCACTTAAATTTGAGGAAAAACTTCTTTACTGTAAGGGTGACTGAACACTGGAACAGGCTGCCCAGAGAGGTTGTGGAGTCTCCTTCTCTGGAGACATTCAAAACCCGCCTGGACGCGTTCCTGTGTGATATGGTCTAGGCAATCCTGCCCCGGCAGGGGGACTGGACTAGATGATCTTTCGAGGTCCCTTCCAATCCCTGACATTCTGTGATTCTGTGATTCTGTGATTCCGTGATAATGAACCTGCAAGATGTTCTCTCCAAAGTTCTGTGCTAGAGATCTAAAGCAACAAAATCTGTTGCTTTCTCCCCTGCCTTTCTTTTCAGGATGTAGCTTATTTTTCTTGCCTGTGATTTCCACTAAATATGCCACTGCAAAACACCACCTCCTCTTCTATATACCAATATCTAAGAATATTATGCTAGAGAAATATGGTGTATGGTGACAGCCAAGAGGGAATAAGGAAGTAATTTATTTTTTATTCAGCATGTGGGATAAAATTCATGTTTCACTTCGAATCAACTGCCAAACATCAGAAAGAGACTACGTTAAACACAGATACTGTAAAAACCTAATGAATTATTACTTTTTTTTTTTTTAAATCTTTAAACTTGAAAGGACCATCTTCATTCTTTAGGAAGAAAACTCATTACTCCCCTGATAATCCTCGCTTAATTACCTGACTAAGATTTAAAGGTCAAAAAATATAGCTCTACACCCAAACATCATAAAACTGCTTTCAAAGAACTGGCTTGGAATCATGAAGCAATACAAATGTATTGCCTTTTTTATTATTATCATTTTTAAAAGTAAACAGGATTACTGTTTGTCTCTGATAAGCGCATGCAACCTGCATAAACTTAAACCCACGGCCAGCTCCTTTTGAGAAAAAGCTGTTTCCATGCCTGTCCTTTGCTAGGAAATGCTTAAGACAGGAGCAACACTTAGAGGAGGGGAGAATTGACACACTTTGTCAGCCTTTTTTTCACCTTAGGTTTGGCTCTCTGTTTTGTTTTTTTTTTTCACTTTCCTGTTGATGCTGAGCCAAGGGTATCGTGAGTGCCCTTGTTTGGATTTCAGTGAGCCCTCAGTGCCACTTTAGAACAGGGTTTACTGAGTTTGGCTCCAGGTCCTGATGATAACAACTCAACAGATTTTAGACAACAGAGTGCTCTTTCCTCAGTTACTTTTCCTCTGGGGAAGCTTGGCTTCCCAGCACACATCTGATCCAGATTTCCTCCTAGCTGCCTCACATTCTTGATTCAGAGGTGTTATCTGGCATGTGGAGGATTTTCTTCTGGGATGCAACTGCTCACTTTGCTCTCATTCCTGCATCTTCAACCCGAAATTCCAGAGTCACTGAACCTAACTCTTTCCTATATGTCTTTTCAGTTTAAAAAAATACAACCGATTTCTCTCTGGTCTCCTGAATGACCTCTGGCAGCTTTCAAATGCTCAGCCCTGTGACCCTTAATATTTTTCCTTTTCTCCAGGAAGAGGGAGTAAGCTCACTCCCAGGTGAGGCTGAGCTCCACCTCCCTGAAGTTCCAACTCCCTCCGAAACACTCTACAATAAACAAGGTAGAAAATATTGCTCTGATTGATTTGAAACATTTAAAGATGCCCCAGGGCTTTGCATTCTGCAGGTGAAGTCTGATTATCTTTAGAGACAACTGGAGAAAACACTTGGTTGTACTTGCATGGGGAAGAGGAATGATTGCAGGGCCAATTGCAATTTTGCATGAATAGCAATATTCTGGAGAGAGTCAAAGCATGCAGGAATGCAGGAACAGCCATACAAGTGTCTCAGGTAACATACAGGTGACATTTTCTCACATCAAACATTGGAACACGCTGCTCAGGGAAGTGGTTGAGTCACCATGCCTGGAGGTATTCAAAAGATGTGTAGATTTTTACAAGGGCCAGTAGTGATAGGACAAGGGAGAACGGTTTTAAACTGAAAGAGGGTAGATTTAGATTAGATATTGGGAAGAAATTCTGTACTGTGAGGGTGGTGAGACACTGGAACAGGTTGCCCAGAGAAGCTGTGGCTACCCCCTCCCTGGCAGTGTTTAAGGCCAGATTGGACAAGGCTTTGAGCAACCTGGTCTGGTGGAAAGGTGTCCCTGCCTGTGGCAGGGGGGTTGGAACTAGATGATCTTTAAGTTCCCTTCCAACCAAAATCATTCTAGGATTCTATGTGGTGCTTAGGGCATGGTTTAGTGGTGGACTTGGCAGTGCTAGGTTAACAGTTGAACTCCATGATCTTAAAGGTCCTTTCCAACTGAAACCATTCTATGATTCTATTCTATATTGTTCTTGAAGCTCTCTTCCCTTCCCCCCAATAGCAGTTAAATCTTTCCAGGAAAATTACTCTTCCCAACACAACTCTGTAGCTAAGGAGTGTCAATCACTGGGTTATGAAAAAAAACAAAACCCACCTTTTTCTGAAAATAGCTTTCTCAAACAGCCTCAGTACAACTTCACAAATGCCAACAACATTTTTACCTCTAAAATACTTCTGAACATGAACAGAAAGCATAGTAGGAAACCATTGTTTATTAATCTATTTTTTTTTCAATGGAAATGGTTTTCTCTCTTTTCTGCCCAGTTCAAGGTCAAAGGTCGATAAATAAATGAAAGCAGTAGCGCAGCCTTGGTTTCTCTGATATGACCTGGTACGTACACAGCAATAAACACCTTTCTCAGGCCACCCGCAAATACTCCCTTGCAAACTCTGGCTTCCAGGCTGTTGATAGCTTCGAAGCTTTTGAAAGGGATTCATTAAATCATACTGCATGGTGTTCTCAATTAGAAGTCTAAAAATATTGCATGTTCAACTATTAACATCAAACCACTTTATCTTGATCTGAAAGGTCAAGGCACATACATCTACTTCTAGTCATTTTTAGGAGCTTCTGAATCATGGTGAATATACGGCATTTTTGAAATTGTATATGATTACAACTTCAGGGAAGAATTTTCTGTCTTTTGCCCATTTAAACTCTTATCCTCATAAAACTAAAATATGCAGAATCTATTCATCATATCAAGTAATTTCACAGAGATGATTTAGCAGTAGTATTAGTTCCAGTTCATGACTGGAAGGCTTAAGATTCCCTACACAAAACTGGCAGCTCCCAAAATCTCCAGAAAGGCCAAAGGAGTATTGTGTGCCATTCTGTGTGCAGTTCTGGGCCTCACAATTTAAGAAGGATGTTAAGGTACTTGAATGCATCCAGAGGAGAGCAACAAAGCTGGTGGAAGGGCTGGAAGGCATGTCCTGTTAGGAGCATCTGAGTACCCTGGGTCTGCCTAGTCTGGAGAAAAGGAGGGGCAACCTCATGGCTCTCTACAGCTTCCTGAGGAGGGGAAGTAGAGAGGGAGCCGCTGGTCTCTTCTCCCTGGGAAAAGCTGTGTCAGGGGAGGTTCAGACTTGACATCAGGAACCATTTCTTTACCTAGAGAGGTGGTTGATGCCCTGTGCCTGTCAGTGTTTCAGAGGCATTTGGAGAAGGCTTTAACTTTTGGTCAGCCCTGGAGTGGTCAGGCAGTCGGACTAGATGATTGTTGTAGGTCCCTTCCAACTGGAACTAGTCTAGTCTAGTCTAGTCTAGTCTAGTCTAGTCCTATTTCTATTCTACTCTATCTACTGCATTCTATTCTATTCTAAATCAATGTTTGTGAAAGCTGCTGAACCAAAGGAAACCAGAAAATGGTCTTCTGACATTGCAGCTTCTGGAAGCTGCCGTGCCTTTGGAAACCTTCACTACTTTTCCCACTGGCAATGATTTCTCTTCCAGGACTTCAGTGAGCTGAAGAGGCTTGTGACACTTGTGCTCTGGGTTGTGCCCAGTCAAGTCTTGAAGGCTGACCTCCAGGCTCAGGGATCCCACCTCCTCTCTGGACAACCCATTCCAGTGCTTCATGATTGTCACAAGGATTTTGGTTCTGATTCTTTATCTGCAGCCTGAACCTCTTGAGTTTCAGGAGGTGCCACCATCTCTCACCCTCCTGCCAGGCAGTGCTGGCAAGAGCCTGTTCCCATCCCGTTGATGCCTGCCCCATAGGCACTGGGATGTGCTGCGAGATGTCCCAACACCTTCTGTGCTCCATGCTGAACCAGCCGCAGCCCCACAGACCCTCCTTGCATCCCCTGAGCCCCGCTGGTATGTCGGCCTCCCTCCTGCCCAGGACCCCAAATGGGACGTAGTGCCTGGATGAGGCCTGATGGGTGCTGAGCAGAGGGGATCACCCTTGTGCCCTCTGGCTAGGGGAGAAAGATAGGAGAAAACCTGTCAGTGCGAGCCAAGTGCTGCCTCTGACCCGCTGTGCGAGGAAACAGGGGAGCCCAGCAGGCTGGCCAGCAGTGCTGGGGAGTGGGGAGAGCCTGTGGCACTTTGTCCTGCAGCCTCCCAGGGAGGCATGAGGCATTACCGAGTGAACCTTCTTGCCATGTGTGCCTGGAGACATCTGCCCCGGCCAGAGAGACCTGACACGGCCCTAGGAAGACACGGCTGAGGCCTCGATGACTGGCGTGAAACACCGATGCCGAGCACAAGACAAGCGATGGGGGGATGGAGTGGGCAGTGGCGCTGCGGTAACTCCAGACACGTGTGCTGGGGCTGCAGCACTGCCAGGGAGAGTGCTATGGGCGAGGATGGCCCATCGCGACGTCCCCGAGCGATGCCCGGTGATGTCACCTAGCGATGGACTGTGACGTCCCCGACCGATGCATTGGGACACAGTGTCCCTCGCTGCTATAAATTCGGGCACCGAGTCTCACCCGGCCGGCTCGTGCCCACACTCCAGCTGAGTGAGGCCGCGAGGTTTGGAGTGCTGAGCGAGGCCTTTGGTGCTGGTGTCGTGTTCAGGGAGTTGTTTGTTGCAGCTCTCGGTGCCCGACCCCAGAGCCGTCGGAGGATTTCCCCCGGCCCTGTCACGTTCAGGCAGCCGGGGCACCCAGCAGGCGCGCTCGCAGCAGCACAGGTGAGCTGGGAGGGGACAGCTCATCCTGTGGAGCTGGGAGGCTTTCGTTCTTGGGGGACCTGGCCATTTCTTCCAGCCCTCCCTGGGCCAGCCCACGACCATGGCCACTCTTCCCTTTCTAGCACGACACCCGCTGCTGCAGCACTTGTCAGAGGGAGCTGCTCGACATCCCCAGCTCCCCCCAGCCCACCGCAGCCCATGCAGAACATGGCCAGGGAGCTGGACAACCGCTGTCCAATCTGCCTGGAGAGCTGGGAGGAGGTCAGCTACGCGATGCCGTGCCTCCACCAATTCTGCTACGCGTGCATCGCGCGGTGGGCTGACAGCAAGCCCGAGTGCCCCCTCTGCAAGAGGAGGATCCTCTCCATTGTGCACTCGGTGCGGGCGGACGACCACTTTGAGGAGCACATCGTCACACCATCTGTGGCAACATCAGTCGTCGGCCGCCAGGCGGGAGGAGCTCCTGGCCGTCCAGCTGCCCACAGTCCTGCAGCAACAGAACGGCAGCCTGTGGGGATGGTGCCCAGGGCTCTTCTGGGCGGCCTCCAGCCCAACACCTGGGCGTTCCTTTTCCGGGAGCACCCAGCGCTCCTGCAGCCCCTTCTGCCCTGGGTGTCTCGGGAGCTGGGGCTGATATTTGGGAGATGGCGTTCACTGGCAGCCATAGTGGAGGACCTCGTCATGACCCTCCTGCGCCTCTTTGGGCTGGATGAAGACCTCCTGGTCCAGCTGCTGGGGGCCTTCCTCCAAAACCACGCGGCGACATTTGTGCAGCAGCTTATTGACGTCGCCGTGCAACGGTGTAGCGGGGAGGCCCACCGTCTGCTGTGGCTGGAGGACGGCCTTGCTACCTCCCAAGGAGGGTCTCCCACACATGGCCCAGCCCCCTCCGGCAGCCCTGAAGGAGCCAATGCGGACGGCCTCCCCAGCACCTCAGCAGCTGCCCTTCGTGGGGGTCCTGGCAGCCCTCCCTCTGCCCCCGTTCCTACCCCTGCAGTGCAAGAGCCACCCCAGGAGGAGCCCGAGGAGGCCGCAGCATCTCCATCTACTTCCAGCCAGGGCAGGGAATGCTCCCATGGGGGGCCACGGTGACCCCCGAAGAGGAGGTGCAGCAGCCCCGGGGCCTCTTCTCCACCCAAGATGAGGCCACCCCGCCGGCAGCACTAGAAGAACGCCCCAGCTGCTGCCAAAACCAGGTCTGGGCCAGCAGCTGGGGCATGCGCCGGCCCTCAAGGGCTCCCGGCCCTCTGAGTCTCAGGATCAGACAGTGAAAGAAAATAAAGGCCTGAAAACCTCAGAATAAGTGTCGGTGTTACTAACAGTGCAGGTGGCCTTGCTATCCCCACCCGTGCTGCTTTCTCCCCCTTGTCCCGGGGCTGTGCCCACCGTTTCCTCTTGCTGTCCTTAGCAGAGTGCCATGGGCCTTCTCCCTCTGGTCTTACACAGCCTCGTTGCCCTGCTTTGACTATTACAGGGCTGGACCCCTGCTCTCTGGGTGCATCTCTCCCCAGAGCACAGTGCCGTGGGTCTTGGTAATTTCACAGAGATGATTTAGCAGTAGTATTAGTTCCAGTTCACGGCTGGAAGGCTTAAGATTCCCTACACAAAACTGGCAGCTCCCAAAATCTCCAGAAAGGCCAAAGGAGTATTGTGTGCCATTCTGTGTGCAGTTCTGGGCCTCACAATTTAAGAAGGATGTTAAGGTACTTGAATGCATCCAGAGGAGGGCAACAAAGCTGGTGGAAGGGCTGGAAAGCATGTCCTGTTAGGAGCATCTGAGTACCCTGGGTCTGCCTGGTTTGGAGAAAAGGAGGGGTAACCTCATGGCTCTCTACAGCTTCCTGAGGAGGGGAAGTAGAGAGGGAGCCGCTGATCTCTTATCCCTTGTATCCAGTGACAGGACGTGTGGGAATGGTTCTAAAGCTGTGTCAGGGGAGGTTCAGACTTGACAAGAGGAATTAGTTCTTTACCATGAGGGTGGTCAAACATGAACAGGCTCCCTAGAAACTGGTCGATGCCCTGTGCCTATCAGTGTTTCAGAGGCATTTGGACAATGCCCTTTTTAATAGGCTTTAACATTTGGTCGGCCCTGGAGTGGTCAGGCAGTCGGACTAGATTATTGTTTTAGGTCTCTTCCAACTGGAAGCATTCTATTCTATGCTATGCTATGCTATGCTATGCTATGCTATGCTATGCTATGCTATGCTATGCTATGCTATTCTATTTCCCACTTTTTTTAGGGCTTGCTGGAGGAGCCTATTGATTTCACTTTTAGAAATTTCTTGGACAGGGACTATGATTTCTTAGATATCAGCAGAGTGATATATTAATTACATCAATAACTTCTTTCATATCTGCTTTAATCTCATCTGTTTAACTGCTCACATAATTGTTAAGGTGAACTCACTCTTAGAATTACTTTAAAGATTATGTCATATACACATTCCTCTATTCTCTGTGGGGTTGCTGTACAGAGAAAATTGCAGCAGGCCTATGTCCCTTCCACATGTGAAATAATTTCTCTGCTAAGGATTCATGTGCCTGGGGGCTGCTGGAAAAAAGGTAAACCAAACTGCAGCAGGGAGCAAGGAAGATAAGGAGGAAAGAAAATGTTTTGCCGGGAGGCAAGGCTACTTGGCATGCTGTTTATCCCATATATGCTTTTGTATCTATCTACAGGAAACTCACGGGGGTGTTAACACTGCCAGAGATAGCTGCTGAGCACAGAAAATTCTTGAGAGCGGAGGCAGACTGCTAGGGCAGGGAGAGTAATGCAAGAAACAAATCATTTATTCATTTACCTGACTATGATGGATAGGGAATCCTAAAGCCCCCTCTTTTCCTTCTTGCTTGGCACCCTCTTCTTTTTATTCAACATTCTGAAACGTGCAAAGATTATTACAGCTTCGTAACTGTAATGCTCAGGTATTAATCTGCTCTATACTCTTTTGGTTAAAGGGGGAGCATAGAAACTTGCAATTGCATCAGAAATTGAAGAGAACCCAAGAACATCTTCAACTTGTAACCCTCAGAGGAAAGAGACTGAGATATTAAATTGTGTTTGCAGATACTGTCAGACAATTTCTGTGGGAAATTTCACACAAGGGTGCTCAGTATTCTCTCACTTCCGGTTATAAGTATTTTGACAAAAGAGTAGGTATAATTAATCCTTAAAAAACCAAAGGAGTGTGACACTATTATTCTCCTTCCACACGTATGCATTCTGATTTCTGTAGACATAGTCATCCCACATTGATAACACTGAAATAGAGCACTATATAATCAATAATGCATTGCAAAATGACAACCTAATCACGTAAAAGGTTCAGTTTATCTCCAAAGATTCTGTTAAAATTAACAAATGACTTCACTGAAGCATCAGTCTTTTGAGACATATTGTAGATGTTCTTGCACAGAAACTAATCTTGAATGCCTTTCATTGGGGAAAATCTGGACAGCGTAAGAAAATAAGTAGTTTGCAGAAAATAGCTCAGAGGAATAGCATTAAAAATCAAAACAAAAAAAAACCATAACAAAAGAACATGTTACAAGTTTTCAGAGCAGGGAAATAGACTCACTTAGCATTAATGGCAATGATGCATTAGCTCATTTTTATTGCCTTCTATAGAAAAGAAGGTTGTATCAACCATAGATTTTTATCCACTGTGACAGAAGTTCTGCAGGGAGAAACAATAAGGTGCAAGACATATTCTATATATTTTCCTAAGTAAATATAAGTGCAACTTAGATTTGAGACCATTTAAGGAAAAACTAAACAGACAGTAATTATGTAGAAATCTTCAAAGTCTTTCTCATTTATTTCCACAGCAATTTTGTATTTCTATAAATAAGTACCTACAGCTTTGAATCCAGGTTCTGTCCATTGGATTTAATAGAGTTATTCTACCACAAAAAAGAATATGAAGATATAGTAACTTGGAATAAACTACATTTTTCAAGAGAGTAACCTAAAATAAAACCTTAGGGTATCATATTTTAAAAGACAATAATAAAGTGTCTAGACAAACATAGCAATAGACAAACTTAGTTTCACCATGTAAGGCAAAAGTCGAACAGGTATCCAGGACATTAAAAACACTTTATAGAAAACTTAGAAAATACTCAAATCCTTGCAAAATTAAAGTTTTTTCCTTTATATTTCCCACTTGCCACTCTCCAGCTTGACAATTTGGTTTTTACAGAATGAGGAGGTTGCAAGAGAATTGCAAGACAAAATTGAATGACAGCTCTTCATAGACATATGCATCTGCTTTGGGCTGACATCTCTACAGGGAAGGCAACAGGATGCTGAAACCAACTGCTGTCATTTGTGGAGTTTATTTATTTTGTACCTTCATTTACTTCAGCTTATTCTTCACTTAGATCTTCAGCACATTTTCCCTGATGGCCTGTGAGAATCTTTCTGCATTTGCCTCCTTTTCTTTTAAAAGGTGTTGGGGACTGTAGATCAGAAATCCTTCCTTCAGAAAATCTTAGTTTGCTGTAGTAGGCTTGGGAATAATTTATCCCTGCTCCAGAGGAGCTGAGTGTTTTATTTATGTTTCAGTTAGGCAGAGAAACAGAAGTACTGATTAAAGTTTAAAAAAAAAAAAAAAGGTAAGATGGGTCACAGAATATCTCCAGGAGGACAAGAAAAAAAATGAACAGGGCCACTGTGGTGGTGCACTGCCCCTTTCAACCCCTGGGCCACTCTGAGATCTCAGAACAAGCCCCATTGTGTTGTTATCTCAGCTACAAGTGCAGTGACTTGGGCATCAGGCACCCTCTGGCCACACCTGGGCCAGCTGATGCCCGAATGGTACATCACGACTGCCCTGAGGTCCCAGGATGAGCTATGTATGCTTTGGGAAAACCTCCCAGGTGTGCTGTTACCTTGGCTGCAAGTACTGTAGCCTGGGGCTGGGGTGGCCAGGCACCCCCTGGCCCCACCTGGGCCATCTGCAGCCTCAACTGTATACCAGAATGACTCAGCATGAATTGCGGTCAGAATGGAAAATACTGACCAAAGCCAATCAACTTGAGAACCTATAAAGAGCGATGCAAGGTGAGACCTTTTGAGCTCTCGGGGAACACAGCAGGCTGTGTGACCCAGTGTCTCCCCCTGAGCTGGGACACGTCTCGGGGTGGATTTTATGAGGATTGAAAGATCGTCTGTTGACGTTCGCAAGGACTCAGAGGCCTGATTTCATGAGGCTCACCAACTGCCCGTTGATGAATGCCAGCACATAAAAGTGAGCAATTCATTAAACTCACAAAAAGGGAAATTTTAATCATAGGTTAACCTCTATGTGTGTGCGTGCGTGTGTAATTTGATTCAGAACTATTTGCCCGTCTGTGTGTGCCTGTGCAATTTGGTTCAGAACTGTTTGTCTGTCTGCCCATATGTGTGGTTTGATTTAACCTCTGTGTGTGCAACCCTGCTGTAAGTTTCGGATGACCCTTGCCATTTTTGGCTAAGTCAGTCATTATTTTGATTGTAACAAATTCCATTAAATCACTCTATTAAGCTGGCTGATAAGATTAAGTGCTGTTAAAAATTACACAACCTAATCTTCTGATCTATCTCAAAAATATTAATAAACCCTAAATTGCTGTTAAACCAAAGCTGTGTAACAAAATCTCATTCATGACAGTCAATTCCAGCAGATGTAGGAGGAATAGAAGGAAGTCATCACGACTTTACAAGAAGGAGACAACATAGGATTGGTCTCCTGCCTATCTCCTGTACATCTACATGGACATTCTGCTTTTCCACCAAAATCTTCAGTCCAAAATATTTTGGGTTCTCATATTCTTTATGATGGACAGCAGGTCAAGTTTTAGGCAAGTTTTTCTGACTTTTCTCTATAAAGAAAATAGTCCACACAACAGTTTGGTGCAATTTTGTATGCCATTTAAACATACATATCATTCCAGCTTGTTTGTAAGAGGAAAAAGCAGGTCACGAGTTTTCTGCCTGCAAGAGCAATCACAGTTGCCCACTATCTGGAAACATGGGAATGTATGAGGATATCAGCAATTAACATTTCCCAAGGCATCTGTTTTTTCTTGGAGGCTTTTTCTTTCATCTCTATGACAAAGCCTTTCCTGGTGCTCCAAGAACAAACTGTCTTCCAGAGCCCCAGTATATATTTCAGTAAGTTCTGCATGCTGAATAAAGACATTCCAGTGGTTGAAGGCTGTCAATGCAAAACTCGTCAGTGGTAACTAAACAACAAATACAAAATAATTACTGTAAATAGCTGTACTATTCTTTGAATACACCTTTATAGAACAAATAAAAAATTCAGGAGGCAAATTAAAGAAGTGCAACTTCTGGGGAAAAATGAGAATACCTTTCAAAAGGATGATGTTTTAAACAAGAATGCTGATATACTGAATCACGAATGATCTTTCAAGGGGAAAAAAAAATTCTTTCCAGGGAAAAGTTTTAAAGATAAGAAAGATTTTTCTGCATTTATTTAATGATACAAAAATGTAGGTTTGCCTTTTTTTAATAACTGAAAAATTAACCTCTCTGCTCAAGGAAAAAAAAAAATAACTTAAAAGGTAGTATCTAGAATACCTAACTTCTGTGCAGAGTCTCCTGTTATAACTTCAGATATCTGTTTCTCACTTTCATCAGTATTTAGGTGTGGATGTTTATGATTCTAGAAATGTGTTTGGCTTGGCCATATTAAATCTGTCACAGCTGAGTGTTCCTTCCTCCTTCCACAGCTCTGAAAAAGTGGCATCTATCAGTACTGCAGATAAGGAGATAAGAAAGCTTCAAAAATTCCACTCTCACCTCGGTGCCTGGCAAGATCATGGAGCAGATCCTCCTGGAAACTATACTTAGGCACACGGAAATCAAGGAGGTGATTGGTGACAGCCAACATGGCTTCACTAAGGGCAAATCATGCCTGACAAATTTGGTGTCCTTCTACAACAGGGTTACAGCACTGGTGGATAGGGGAAGAGCAACTGATGCCATCTACCTGGACTTGTGCAAAGCATTTGACACTGTCCCACATGACATCCTTGTCTCTAAATTGGAGAGACATGGACTTGACGGATGGACCACTAAGTGGATAAAGAATTGGCTGGATGGTCTCACTCAAAGAGTTATGGTCAATGGCTCAATGTCCAAGTGGACACCAGTGACGATTGGCTTTCGTCAGGGGTCGGTATTGGGACCGGTCCCGTTTAACATCTTTGTTGGCTACACGGACAGTGGGATTGAGTGCGCCTTCAGCAAGTTTGCTGACAACACCAAGCTGTGCGGTGAGGTCAACACACTGGAGGGAAGGGATGCCATCCAGAGGGACCTTGACAGGCTTGAGAGGTGAGCCTGTGCAAACCGCATGAAGTTCAACAAGGCCAAGTGCAAGGTCCCGCATGTGGGTCGGGGAAATCCCAAGCACAAATACAGGCTCGGCGGAGTACGGATTGAGAGTAGCCCTGAGGAGAATGGCTTGGGGGTGATGGTTGATGAGAAGCTCAACATGAGCCAGTAATGTGCACTTGCAGCCCAGAAGGCCAACGGTATCCTGGGCTGCATCAAAAGCAGCGTGGCCAGCAGGTTGAGGGAGGTGATTCTGCCCCTTTACTCCACTCTCTTGAGACCCCACCTGGAGTACTGCGTTCAGCTCTGGGGCCCCCAACATAAGAAGGACATGGAGCTGTTGGAGCAAGTCCAGAGGAGGGCCATGAAGATGATCAGAGGGCTGGAGCACCTCTCCTATGAAGACAGGCTGAGAGAGTTGGGGCTCTTCAGCCTGGAGAAGGCTCCAGGGAGACCTCATAGCAGCCTCCCAGTACCTGAAGGGGGCCTACAGGAAAGCGGGAGAGGGACTTTTTACAAGGGCATGTAGTGACAGGATGAGGGGGAACGGTTTTAAACTGAAAGAGGGTAGATTTAGATTAGATCTTAGGAAGAAATTCTTTCCTATGAGGGCAGTGAGACACTGCAAGAGGTTCCCCAGGGAAGCTGTGGATGGCCCCTCCCTGGCAGTGTTTAAGGCCAGGTTGGATGAGGCTTTGAGCAACCTGGTCTAGTGGAAAAGTGTCTCTGCCTGTGGCAGCGGGCTTGGAACTAGATGATCTTTAAGGTCCCTTCCAACCCAAACCATTCTATGATTCTATGATTCTATGATTCTATGATTCTATGAAATATGTCCTTTCTAAATATTGGGAAGCTTCGTTCTGCAAGAACTTCCTAGGGCCTGGCTGGTCACATGAGATAGGATGCAGTAGGTCCAAAGTATCAAGAGGCCACAGTTGCTGCAAAGGTTGCCACTGTGTAAGGTTGCCACTGTGCAACATGCTCTCCAGCTGCCTGCTGAACCAAGAGGTGGTCCTAGGAAAGTGCAATCATTGTCTCTGCCAGGTTATTGAAGCCCTTAAACAAATTATGATGCAAAGGTGCTAAGACTGGTTATTCCCAGAATCACAGGGAAAATCACTGAACAGTAGTTCAGAAATAACTTGTATCTTTGTCATGCTGCTGACCAGTAAGAATTAGGAACTAGAGTGGGGTACCAAGACCATATTCACTGGAGTCATGAATACAATTCTCCTCTGTACATTGAAATAAACTGAGCTTTAAAAAAGTGCCTCTGGCAGACTTTTCTGTGACAACAGCAGCAGCAGAGGATGGCTTCATTTAAGGGGATATATAATGAGAGTTGTCATAGTGATGTTTTACGATAGATTGAAGAAAACCATCTTTTGAAAACTCTGATTTTATTACCCAGAGCCTACCCCTCCACACCTTTACTCTGATAAAATACAAGAAATTCAACTTCTCCATAACAGTGAGTGTCATAATTAATATCGTCATCTCCTTTTCATTCACTTTTCCCATCACCTTTATACCTTATTATTGCTGTTTTCCTTTTCTTCTTCCTCCATGGCTCCTCATAGATCTTTCAGAAACCATGCAATCCTTCACAGACTTATCTGTAGAATGAATAACCCCATATGAGCCCAACTGCCTGTCTCTATTTGTTTCTCATAATGTAACAAAGGAGTCAGTCACACTTTTTAAAATTATGATCAAAATACAGAAAAACAGAATAGAAGATTTAGACATCTTTTAGACAGTAATAAGCTTCAGGACAAAATGTCTCGCTAGCTCTATGAAGATGGTACAGAGAGAATAGCAAAGCATTGCCATCTGGCCTGATGTTTGGAACTGAATTCAATACAAGTTGCTGCAGATACTCAGCAGCACCTTGGGGAATAAGGGACAACTATTAAGCTGCATACAGTACAAAAGCACTTTCTGATCTCACTATCACTACCTTTAAGCTAAAATTCTTTGTATCTTCTTTCCAAGGCATCATAGTAAGCACTGGGTCATTCCATGTTTGCTTGAGAATTTTGACAAATAGGAGTTAATAAGCCTGGAGGACATAACAAACATTTTAATGAGATCATCTACTTGGAAGGGGGAGGAGAATCTGTAATACTGTAATTACACTTAAAGTGACGCTTTCATGACCCACTATAAAACTGAATCATTAATTAATTTTCTCTGTGATACCAAAAAGCATTGTTTTCTTATTCAAATTTGTGATATAAGGAAGAAAAACATCTTTGGTTACAAACAAGCTTTGTGTTTTCAAACTAGAGCACATTTCCTTCATTTTCATTGTCTGCTTCAGGCATGACAGAGATGGCTTATTCTGCTGCTATAGCTTAAGGGATGGAGGGTGGTATTTGTCCCAGTAGTATGCAGTGTATGTTTGCAGTAAAGAAGATGCCTAAATAACATCTGCCCATGAGAGAAACTTAAGAACACAAAACTCAACCCTTATATTTGCATTTTTGTCTGTAAAACATCAGCTACTAAAATCTAAAGAGCCAGGCATATCTGTTCCCAGACAAAACACAGCCTACACAATCCAGTTTGGTCACAAGCCATTATCAACTAACAAGCATCTCAGAGCTGCTATCTCTGCAAGTACTGGCTCAGGACAGACTAAACAAGTTGAGTATGTGGGAGCTGAGAAAGAAAACCTCTAGCCTTACCCACGCTTCCTACTCTTGCAGTACTTTTGGTGGAAGAAAATAAAGAGGAATGAAGAGTTGTTTGATGAGAAAGATCAAAATGACCACCACTGTATCCTCAACACCTTCCAGCAACCTCAGTCAGATACAGAGCAGAGAGCCAGATCTATAGCAATATGCAGGAATGTCACAGCGTGTTCTTTCTCACCCTCGCACATCTGCACCAGTTCCTTTGGAAACTGGCGACTGCAGCACCAGACTCCAAAGCCCCGGGCTCCTCAGCTCCAGCACAGCCCATGCTCAGCCCAAGGCTTGTTGACACAAGCCCCAAACTCTGTTGCACACGGACTCATGATGTGGCCACTGTTGGGCCGCCACCACCACACACCAATACAAAGAGGTGCACCCCACAGAAGAGTGCAGGGGCCTGTGCCAGGCTGCAGAGAGGGGAGGATCAGCCCCGCGACTCCACTAACAAACCAAAGCTCGACTGCAGCCACTACAGTGCTACACGAAAACTGCTGCTACTTAATGCAATCTTTTTGATACCAAAGGTAAACAAAAAGAAATCGCTGGTGTAATAGGAATGAAGACTAGTTGCTCATCATTTTGAACAGGCTTCCTTTTGAAAGGACTCTGTTGAAAGCCAAAGAAAATAGAAAAAAGAGAAAAAAAAAGAAGATGAGCGAAGGCCATCTAGTCAGACACTGGAAGGAAGGAATAGGCACTTTGTACCACCTTCCTTTTGTTAAAGAGAAGACTTTACACATTGTTTCAGTATCCCTTAACCTGGGAAATCAACATTAAAAATATTAACCTTTAAGAAATACACAGTGCTCATTAGCAGCAAATTACATAACAATAAAAAATTACTTAAACCACCATTAAAATTTGCTGATTCTATCCAGAAAATTGTTAAGATATCCCCAAGCAGTTCCCAAGCCTAGGATTAAATGCTACAGTCCCAAACTAATTAAATAGTACAAAATTCTGTTTCCCTTATATGAGTTGTTGGTTTAGTACTCCGACTATCACAGGTTTGTTAGGAAAGTTAATGAACAAATCACAACTTTTTGTTATTTCAGCAAGAGCAACTACTACTAGTAAAGGCATGCTGCACATCTGATTAGTAACTTCTTAACAATAAGGAGCTCTGGCACATGAACAGAAAAATGCAGAAAAGTCAAAACTCTAAATTTAGTAAAGCATATAAAGGAATGTGCTATATGCTTAAGAACTCTTTCTTCAAATACTGTAGTCCTTTTCAAACAGCAGTTCTTGACAGTACCAAAGTGTTCAATATTATAACTTCATTATGTGTTTTAGTGATATGCTTTGCTTCTGAAATCCAAGGACTCCAGGTGAACAAAACTTATGTGCACAAGTTTGTTGTTGGGTTTGAAAGTGAATGAATTCATTAATATTTCAGAAATATTTTATACTGGAAAACAGTGCCTAGTCACAGAAAACACAACTGATTAGTAACAAAGTATTTTAGACATCATACATATCAGTGTCGCACATATTCTTCGGTTATATTAAAAACAACATTCAACATAAAAGTTGTCTTCAACTGAACTTACAAACTATACAACAATCTTCTGCATCAAGTAAAAAAATCACCTTTTGTATAATACTGTTTTCTTAAGAGTCAGCATAGAAAAACTTCAGAACTTCCGCAAGCTGCATATTACTTTATCCTACTGCACACACGAGAAGAAGCATGGAAAAAAGAATTGCAAAGGGTTTACACCTGCACAAAGAGTCTACAAACCCTTGAGGGGAGCACAGATTAGTAAAATCTCTCTACTCATAAAGTATTCAGTTATATTTGTTTTCAAACAAAAAGATCTGTACAAGTTGTGTGTCTGTCTAATCATGGAAAAAGTCTAGTCAGAACAGGTAAGGAAGGTCAAGCGACTAATATAATATGAAGGATTAAACTGCTGCAGAAATTTAAAACATACATTGCTCCACGGTGCTTATTTACCAGGTTGTTATTCAAAGGTCACTGACCATTAAAATTAAGTTTATTTCACAAACCAATCTTTTTACAGGTCTTAATCCTATACACTGCTATTCTTGTCAACACACTGCCATATTAAGAATACACGATCTTTTATATCAAGATTAACTTCACACTGTTTTTTTCTGTTCAACTGTAATGAGTAGCATTGCTTGCTTGATGACTTTGTTAGCTTCAGCGAATTAAATATGATGTATTTGGTTAAAACACAGCCTTAATTCCTAAACCTAACGTGGCTAAAAAAGGAAGGAACTAAGGAACAAATATGGTGATGCAGAGCTGTTATCTAGAAAATCTTAACAGTTTTTGAGGACTTGGCAAAGAAATAGCAGGACAATTAACATCTTTCCATGCTGTTAAACTTAGATAAGAATTACATCATGCTCTTGAGCATCCAATATTTCCCATGTTTCTTCAGCTTATGAAAACAAGAAGCCACGGGATTATAAAAAAAGCCTCATTTAATACGTTTTAAAGAGACTTTGTTATCAAGAATATTAGTAACTAGAAGAGCTCCAAATCATGAGCATTATCAATTTCAATAATATCTTCAGGTTCCATCTTTGCTTCACGATGCCCCTCCTGTAGATCATCTAGGGAAGCCAGAGCCTCATTCGTATCGCTAGCGAAAGTCTCACGAGACGCATCATCATATTCTTGCAGGTTAAGCCCTTTAATGGCTTTTTTCATCTTCTTTCCTAGAACTTGTGTTCTTCTCTTCTTAGCAGCTTTTTTGTTTTCATACTCCTTTTGGTTTTCCAGATAGAATATTTCCTTGAAAGAAAACAAAAAAAAAAGTTTGGCATATTCTTTTTACTAGTGTTTCCTAAAGAAAACATAAGTAAAAAAGTTCAAAAAAACTGTTCAATAATATTTAACTAAGATACACATTCTTGATAGTAGAAATATGATAGACTGCACTTAAGGAAAATGCCCCATAATTTTATTACATAATTTCTCAGTGATTTCAAAGCATATGTAAATAAGCACCACTAAGGTTTCATTTCAAGTTTGCTGATGATACAAAACTGTGAGGAATGGGTGGCAGACCAGAGGGTTGTGCTGCCATACAGAGGGACGAGCAGAGAAGATACAACCGAAGGTTCTACGACAACTTGAGAAAACTTTCCTCCATGATTGAAATTTGAGTGCATGTCCCATGATCTTCACTGTCAAACATTTGTAAACCCCACTAACATCTTCTCTACTGTAAAATATGACTGTTACAAGTTTCCTCCATATTTAAAGGGGGAAAATATAACGTAGCAGAGCTAAATGCTGCTACATGCCTTTCTTTCCCTGCTTATTTTTTAAAAAACAAATTGCATACAGAAAACATTAATGCTTTTTTCCTCCCCAAAAGCTACAAGGATATGCAAATCTGTAACAGTTGTACATGAACAACCTCCATGATGACAGGACGACACATACTTTTTCGACAGGTTTGTATGACAAATGATGTTTCATACCATCAAAAAAGTTTGTTGAGTGAAAACTGCTGCCTCATTAAACACTTGCCAGTATCAGCAAGAGAAGAATGAGACACAATTACAAAGACATGGAAGAGGGTAGCAGAGCAATTTTTTTTTTTGTAAATGAGGTAATGCCATCAAACTTGCAACCTTTTGTGACCACTGTAAGCTATGAAAGGTTGTTTTTTGTTTTGTTTGGTTTTTGGTAATTTTGTTTAAAACATAAAAGACAAAAGACAATCACAGTTTATGCTGATTTGCTTCTCAATTCCCAGTACAAGATTCTAGGATGGTTTACAGAGTGAGCTGTAGCCACCTAAAAGCAAAATAAGTCTTTCTTGTAACAAAAACTTTAATAAAGTTGCAAATACCATGAGAAAAAACAAGTTGTTTTAACCGAATGAAAACACCATCTCAGTGTATTTCATGGCCTAAAAGAAGAGGCAATAATATTTACAAGCTGGTAAAACTAACTTGGTGAGCACCACAGATGAGGCCAGTGAGCAATTCAGACTAGGTTCAGACCAGTACCTGACTTAATGGGAAATACTGCCTGGCACTGGAGCTATATAGGACAAAAATATTCTATTAACAGAACACCATTCAACCCATGCACAATGACACAGAGCTGCAAAGGGAGAAACACAACTGCAGATAACACTGCTGTAAGGTATATAAAAATTAAGGAAAATCCAGCGTTTATCTCTTCAGACTCTACAGTCTCATCATCCTCAACATGTTTTTGTGACTGATAGTACGTAAAAGGTGTTCTCTCTGCCCAGTGTGAACGGCAATTCATCAATTTTTTGGTTTTTTTGCTTATAATTTGAATGTGAAAAGCCAGTTTCTTTGGAATACAAATTTGCTAGAAGTTATGAAATAGCTAAATCATAACATTTCTAGTAGAAAAAAAAACAAAGTTTACGTTGGACAATCATCTGCACTCTTGACAATTTTACCTTGATTTGCTCTTCTTTGATGCTAGGTGTGTTCTTCAGAAGGTTTAAATAAACGCCCCCTGGTGTTCTTCTCCTAGTGCCGTTCTTAATAGTGAAACAATAAATTAGTAATAGTAAGCTAATATGTAAGTGTTGATAGAAAAACAGTATCTAAGACAATACTTTGTATTGAGACAGAACAAAAAAAATTAAGTTCTCCTACGTTAGGTATTACACAAGAACAACTCTGGCTACGTTTTATTTGTGATTGAACTAGTCATAAGAAGACCAACAACCAGCTTGCTACATTTGGACAGGTAAACTATAAGGTTATAAAAAATTTGCTTTAGTACGTAATACCAAACTGTTCCACTCCATACTAAATCTGATTTTGGTAGTGAAGAAACAAAACGCGAATAGTATTCTAACTACTCTCCCAACTATCTGCAATAATGTGTATACTAGGTTAAATATTAAGAACATTCCTAACACATAAGCCCAGTCAAATGTCAAAAATAAATTTCATAAAATTATGTAGATCTCAGGTTTTTTTAATTGTGCTCAACAATTCTACAACTTATCTGCATACCTGCGGGATTTTGCATTTCTGCCTAAGGCATATGAAACACAACATGTACGTTAAAGTTTCTACCCACAACATATCAGTTCCATGCTTCAACAGTTTTCAGCGTAACAGCAGTGGTGCAATGAATGTGCCATACTGAAGCATGAATGGACTCAGCTTTGAAACCTCTGTAAATTATAAGTGCTAATTATCATACTATTATTCAATTATCATTCATAGTATACTAAGTCGAACTGTTACTCCAGTGCTCTGATATTGTACGAAATGTGACACTTTTCTGCTAAATAAGAAAGTAAAATACAATCCAAAAGTTCTAAAGAGAAGGCAAATTTTTAAGTATGTTCTTGAAGCAGCAGACGCCACATACTTTCATCATCCTATCAGCACAACACTTCAACCAAGAAAAACAGTATGATCTGCCTTTCAAATGGCATACTCTGATCTGCAGCCAAAGAAACCTGTGCCACCAGGAAGCTGTGTCCTTTCATCTCCTTGGAAAACACTTGTTAACAAGTACTCTAATCTTGCAAGACAATAGATTGCTTCTAAGACACACTGCTAGCTGGAAAGTTGTTGCTTATTTTTTTTTTGGGGTGGGGGGGGAGATGGTGGTGGTTTTTTCTTTTTCTTTTTTTTTTTTAATTGTTTGGTCTTTTTTTCCTCCTCTCTACTTCCAATGATGGAACTGAAAAGATGTAAATTATAAACAAGTGCCTGAAAGCACTCACTAGTTCCCTCTCACTTTTTTTCCTTCTGAACTTTTGCACTGAGGCTCATTATTTAACAAAAAAAAACCCCAAGCATACTCAGAAATTGATAACCTAACCATTAAGTATAGGATTTTTACCATGATTTGTAACAGAAATCAGTACTCAGTTTTGCTCTACTGATACACAAGCTGATGGTTCTCTAATAAAGCTAACAGATTCCCTTTTGAAAGTTACTCTTCAAATGTAACATTAGAAATGCTCACGACTGAGTATGTAGACCTCTGATGGCATGCTGATTAACCCAGTAGATGGGTCAGTGCTGTCAAACATCTGCCAGACTTATTGAAGCAATGGTGCCAGAGGCTCCAGCTGAATCCTAACATTACAAGCTTTTTATTCAAGCTTCAGAATCCTTCCCTCTTAAGTCTATCAGAGAAAGACCCCAAGGGGAGGCAGAGTAACAGATACAATGTTTCACCTCAAATCAGATACTAATCTCAGTACAAGAAGTTGGGCAATTTCCAGGTTCATTCATCTCATTGTTCACTCAAATCCTGCTGGAAGGTTACATTAGTATTTATTAAGTGAGTTTCATAGTGAGGCAAGGCCATGAAACTCTGAAAGAACCTGTCCAACGTGAAAGCTATGCAATAGTACCATGAAAATATTCTACAAGTAAAAAGTTGTGTGTGTCCCCCTGCAAACCCACAATATCACATTTTTCTTACCACTATGAACAGTCCACCATTTTGTTCCACTTCAGCTGTTTCCATAAGCAGTTCGATTGCTTTTCTTTTCCCAATTATTTTCACTACTCGGGCAATTAAATCTTTCTTTGGCTCACAAAGCCTGACAGCAGGGAAAAAAAAAAGGCACATTTATTGTCAGTATAATTTTAAGTAAAATTGACCATAGAACCTCTGTAACAAATAATTCATTCTGTGGGACATAAAACTGTGCTAAAATTAAAGAGTCTATACATTTAAATGTGTTTCAATGGCTTCTTGAACCAGATTTCAAAACACTGACCTTCTGAGGGACAGTCTTTTCTAAAGCATGCATTTTAAAAATTTATTTCAACAAATATGCATTGAGTGATTATTTTTCTCCTATTGCTGCGTGAAAGATTAAACCAAATAAGAAACTGCAAAGACCTGTACAAATCTCTGAAATTAAAGTATAAAAGTCTGCTGTGCATTTAACAGTTAAAATTACAGCAGCTTTTACAGTTAAATCAACAATTAACTGAAGACAAGAGTAAGTTCCCCTGTATCATGTGCCATTCAGACAAACCTACATAATAAAAACGAAATCAGTCTGTTGATTAATCTATGATAAAATGCAGGCAAGAAAAAAATTGCAATATTACTGAATTAAATTGTATTCTTTTGTTAGAAAAAATCTCCACGTACAGAAATTTTCATTGTCAGCCTGCACAGAGAGGCTTATACACCATCAACTCACTGTGCATAAGGCCACACATCAACATCACCTGTCCAGAGCAAGAGTTCATACGCTAAATTCTCATTTTTTAATGACAAAGCTTCTCATTACAGCTGAGTGGTTTTACACTTTGGGGACCAACAGACCACCACCATTACCAAAATTTCTCAAAGATCACTGTCTCGCCTAATTGCTTCAAGTGACATTATTATGCTATATAGTTGCACACATTAGAATGATTGTATAATATAAGGTGTCTAATCACAGATGTGAACAACTGTTTAGAACAACTAGGCTAGCCTCAACTGCTTCAATTGTATGACTGAAGTTACCCGAAATTAAACGTTAAAACTCACATTTTAGTGACAATCATCCTAGTCATGGAAAGGATTACCTAACCTGCTTAACTTTATACTTCGTGCTTAATCTCACTGAGTTCAATGAATGCTAAGGCACGAGAAGGTAAATGCCGCCTTAAATATTTATAGGATTGAGTTCTAATTGTAAATTATTGGAAGAGATGGAAATGTTTCTCAAAGGTGCAGAGAACTTTAAGATAACCAGGATTCCTTAGAGAGCTGGTTAAATAGACATCCTATTAGTAGCAGCGGCAGCTTAAACTGTCAAATCTTCACCTAGTGTTCATTCTGGCCCTGCATAATCCTCCTGTGTGCATGCTTTAACAAGCAGCTGCGCACTGCATCAGGAACTGAACGAGGTAAAGGGCAAAAACAGGCACAAGATGGTCAGAAAAGCTTTTATTTCAGTTCACCGTGTGGGCCAGCACAACAAAAGGTTATGAATCCAGGTACAGATGGCACAGCACAGATCAAACAACAGTGCTGTGATGTGTATAACCACAATCCTACTGATGCAGTTCAGCACCACTACTACTATAAACAATTAGAAAAAAGAGGCTTCTGCCCTATTTTGATGAAGCTCAATATAACAAAAGTTTATTATAAGAGACGTGCTCAAAGTTTTCAAATTCATAAAGGAGAAGCTAATGAGAACTGACAACAGCATTAATAATTGTCTAATTGCTGTATTATAGCATCTGGCAATACTAAGTATCACATACAAGAAATCAACAATGATGAATAAACCCAGGTTTTATTTAAACATCAAGCTAACCACCAGTAAATCTTGTAACTCTTATTCCCTGCTTAACATAATTTTCTTCCCTTGCACCTCTGAAAAAGGATTGTGGCAGTTTAAGTGAATCTAAGTAAGAATGACTGCAGTCACGTGCTCTCCCTCACACTACCAGTCCAGGGCTGCCAGTGCCAGCTCAAAGGAAACTGTGCAGCAAATTGGTTCAGGAAACGAATCTGTCCACAAACTAACTCTTTAAAAAAAAGCAACAGGCTTTTGGACAGGTAAGTCTTCTGACTCATCTCAGTTAGCAGGACTGTGAAAAGAACTGGATGGTGGTAAGTGCGCATACGGCTGGAGCTTGGTAACCCCAACACCGGCTTCCACAAGTTAGCACAGAACTGCAGCTCAGTTTCACAACACAGAAAGAGGCAAGGCTTGATTTCAGTGCTGGTGTCTAACCTTGGCACAGTCCTTGGTTACAACAGCAGCAAAACGTTTTCTTCAAAGCATGTGCCCTGTAAAGAATCTGTGTATTTCAGAAGCTGTGCTCTCCAAAACACTACACAGTGAGCCATCTACACTTTCAAAGATTTACAACTTAGCCAAATTTTCATGGTGACCACAGCAGGTGTTCTTTGGTGTCCAACTCCAAACATGCATCTTTACTCATGGGCTATCTCCTAAAAAAGCCACTACTAAATTTGTATCGTGAGCAACAATATTTTTCCTTGCCATTGTTCTCAAATAACAAACTATTTTCGTGGAACTTTAAAAAAAAAAAAATTAAATTAGACAGTATTACTGGATGCTTCTACAAGATACCAGCCATAACACTGCATTTTAATGCTAGGATTTTGGAAATACACACAAGGCACTCCCGCTTTTTTTAATCTGGTATGACTCCTTACATATTTAGCAGTAAGAAAGCTTTTTTTCCCCCTATTCTTTTCATAGAATCATAGAATTGTTTTGGTTGGAAAGGACTTTTAACATCATTGAGTCCATTTGTTAACCTAGCACTGTCAAGTCCACCACTAAACCATGTCCCTAACCACCACATCTACTCATCTTTTAAGTATCTCCAGGGATGGTGACTCCACCACTTCCCTGGGCAGCCTGTTCCAACACTTGACAACCCTTCCAGTGAAGAAATATTTCCTAATATCCAATCTAAACCTTCCCTGGCACAACTTGAGACTGTTTCCTCTCATCCTATCACTTGTTACCTGGAAGAAGAGAACAACACCTGCCTCGCTACAACCTCCTTTCAGTGAGTTGTAGGGAGCGATACGGTCTCCCTTCAGCCTCCTTTTCTCCAGGCTGAACAACCCCAGTTCCTTCAGCTGCTCCTCATAAGACTTGGGCTCTAGACCATTCACCAGCTTCGTTGCTGTTCTTTGGACACGCTCCAGCACCTCCATGTCTTTCTTGTCGTGAGGGGCCCAAAACTGAACTCAATATTTGCGGTGTGGCCTCACCAGTGCCGAGTACAAGGGGACACCCACGTCCCTAGTCCTGCTGGCCACACTCTTTCCGATACAAGCCAGGATGCTGTTGGCCTTCTTGGCCACCTGGGCACACTGCTGGTTCATATTTAGCTGGCCATCAATCAACACCCCCAGGTCCTTTTCCACCAGGCAGCTTTCCAGCCACTCTTCCCCAAGTCTGTAGCGGTGCATGGGGTTGTTGTGACCCAAGTGCAGGACCTGACGCTTGGCCTTGTTGAACCTCATGCAGTTGGCCTCGGCCCATCGATCCAGCCTGTCCAGATCCCTCTGCAGAGCCTTCCTACCCTCAAGCAGATCAACATTCCTGCCCAACTTGGTGTTGTCTGCAAACTTACTGAGGGTGCACTTGATCCCCTCATCCAGATCATTGATAAAGATATTAAAGAGAACTGGCCCCACTACTGAGCCCTGGGGAACACCACTTGTGACCGGCCACCAACTGGATTTAACTCCATTCACCACAATTCTTTGGGCCTGGCCATCCAGCCAGTTTTTTACCCAGCGAAGCGTATGCCCGTCCAAGCCACGCGCAGCTAGTTACTCTGGGAGAATGCTGTGGGAAACAGTGTCAAAGACTTTACTGAAGTCCAAATAAACAACATCCACAGCCTTTCCCTCATCCAGGAAGCAGGTCACTGTGTCACAGAAGGAGATTGCGTTAGTCAAACAGAACCTGCCTTTCATAAACCCATGCTGACTGAGCCCGATTGCCTGGTTGTCCTGTATGTGCCCCATGATGGCACCAAAGATGATCTGCTCCATAACCTTCCCTGGCACTGAGGTCAGACTGACAGGCCTGTAGTTCCCCAGATCATCCTTCCAGCCCTCCTTGTAGATGGGTGCCATATTTGCTAACCCCCAGTCACCTGGGACTTCCCCTGTTAGCCAGGACTGCTGATAAGTGATGGGAAGTGGCTTGGCGAGCACTTCCGCCAGCTCCCTCAGTACCCTTGAGTGGATCCCATCCGGCCCCATAGGCTTGCGTGTGTCTAAGCGGTGTAGTAGGCTGTTAACCATCTCCCCGTGGATTCTGGGGGTTTCATTCTGTTCCCTGTCCCTGTCCTCCAGCTCAGGGGTCTGGATATCCAGAGAACAACTGGTCTTACTACTAAAGACTGAGGCAAAGGCGGCACTAAGCACCTCAGCCTTTTCCTCATCCTTTGTCACTATGTTTCCTTCCACATCCGGTGAAGGATGGAGATTCTCCTTGGCCCTCCTCTTGTGGCTAATATATTTATAGAAACATTTTTTTTTTTTTCATCAACGGTTTACCAGTACTTAAGGAAGTGAATATATCCTGTTATTAAACTCACCGATAAGCAATTTCATCTGCCACTTTTTCCTCTGAATCTTCTTCTGTTATCTCATACCTTCCTTTATATATCATTTCTTGTCTATCACCCAGCCTATCTTTTACAGGCCGCTTTCGTTTGAGAAAGCCTTGCCCATTTTCTTCTTCTGCTGGAAATGTTTTCTTGTCATCCTGCATGTATTCATCCAGTTCTTTATCTAAAGTCTCTGCCTCCTTCTGCTGAGCTTCCTTCATCAGTTTTTTAGCCAGTAAATAATTGTAAGTCTCAGACTGCCTGCTTCTGTCAATACTACCATCCATGCCTAGAATCCCAAGTTCAGTAGCCACCGCATCCTGATTCTGCTCCTGGAGCACCACACCCCAAATGTTGTTGACCTTCTTGCCACCTACGGCAGTTTGTTTTTGGTGGCTCTGGCTAAGTTGAAAAGGCTCAGATTTAGCAGAAATGTTGAAACATTTCTGTCGTTTTCGTTTCCACAGACAGCTGTCATCATCAGATTCAGAAAAGCTTTCGTCACTTGAATCCACGCTTTTGGTTGTCCGATAAGGAACACTTGGTGCACATGATGAAATGCTGCTCTGGAACGGTCTGTCTGAATCATTGCCATCATGTGATTTCTGAAATGAAAAAGTAAATGTCTGTTAATTAATTACTCTTGTAAAATAAAGGAGCTATGAAGTCACACCAAAGATTTGATTAGTTAGTAAACTTCATTCTGACTCATGTGAATGGGCAGTCCTCTATGAGCATCTTTTGGACTACAGTTGACAGGAGCATCCTATGGAACTTCTGTATTTTGAATGCTTGTACAGGAAAGACAGCATGGCTGCTATAGAAGACACATATCAGGAGCTGCTGATCGACTTAATGTAATATTTGTTGAATGAAATTAAAATTATTACAAGACTGGAAAAGCTATTAAAATTCCCAAACTGGACAAAGATACAACATGCACAGCAATTCTAAGAAAGATTAAAAAAACAAACTACCATGGCAACTTACCAGAAGATTTTTTAACAAGCACAGAAATTAATATTTTGTCTGGAGTCTGAAAGGGGTCCCCAGACTAGTGCAACCATAATATTGTTTCCAGAGGCTCAAGTGAGAAGAAAAAATCACCAAACCACCCAAAACCAAACTCATAAAACTTGGATGTTGCTCAGACTTGGAGAAGCTAACAGTGTATTGTGATTCTGGTTCAATCAGGACAGCACATGACCAGCTGATGTCAGTAGTACCTTACAGTAGAACCTTACAGTAGAACTGGGGTTTTCTTCCTTTAAACCAACAAGACACCACAGACTCACTATGGCTTCTTATTAATTAGGACAAAAACTTAAGGGTTTCAACATGCTTTACAAAAAAAGTCCCACTGCTATTAAAATATTCAAGAAATGTCTTTTCCCCATATACCTAACAGATAACCAAAATATGAAAGCCAAGCCTGCTCAGATCTGCATACCCTGTGAAAACACCGTGGATAACATCACCCAGAATTCTTATTCCTAATTCCTGGAAACTTTTGGCCACGTTGTCTGTGCTAATCTGTGGTAAGCATTTTCACAGGATAGAATTCATAGAATGGTTTGGGTTGGAAGGGACCTTAAAGATCATCTAGTTCCAACCCCCCTGCCATGGGCAGGGACACCTTTCCTCTAGACCAGGTTGCTCAAAGCCCCATCCAGCCTGGCCTAGAACACTGCCAAGGAGGGGGCATCCACAGCTTCTCTGGGCAACCTGTGCCAGTGTCTCACCACCCTCACAGGAAAGAATTTCTTCCTAATACCTAATCTAAATCTCTCATCTTTCAGTTTAAAACCATTACCCTTGTCCTGTCACTACATGCCCTTACTCATAATTCCAGTTTTTCCCTAACTGATTTTCCTAACCGATAACTTTATGATAGCATAAAGTTATATGCTATGCCATGATTTTTAAACATAAAATCTCTTCCTTCAGTTTCAGATGACATAAAAATTATTTCTTTAACCTTACTGCTTTCACCAACATTATGGCACTATTTCTTCTTCCTCCTATTAGCAAACAGAAAACAGAAGTCTTCAACTTATTTTATCATATTATGAAATACAAACCCTTAATTTAAAGTGTATTCCATATGCAAAACACTAACAACTACATAAAGTAAAAATAAAAAATTCCCACGCGTGTAGTAATTTATTTTGTCCTACACATCCCAGAACTACATTGCAAATAAATCAAAATAACTAAAGAAAATAAAAATCCTTACACGTACAGGGTCATACCTGATTTATCTTATTTTGAAATCTTTTCCTGCCCACACACCACCATAAATTCCTCATAAACTTCCTAACATACTCTAACGTGAAAACAGTATGAGAGACTTGGAAATAACATCTCTTCAGCAATTCACGGATGCAAGAGACTTGTAAAGTCAAAGGGAAAGCAGCAATCGCCACCCGCTGCTTTCAGCCGTTTTTACAACGGCTCGTTTCTATGGTTCTCGAAACGCCCAACAGTACCGGTGAGCACTCTCCTTTGCTCCTCAGACTCACCGCCCAGCAACAACAAAAGCCTCCCCCGCCCCGCGACACCACGCGGCTTTTCCACGCGAGCGGACACCAGAAAGACAAGCCGGTTCCCGGGCGCATGGGAAGCCGTCCCTCCCGGGGCGGGCCGCCCGACCCAGCCGCCCGGGCCGTACCGTGCCCCCCTCCTCCCGCACGCACCGAGCACCGCCCCGGCTCGGCCGCCCCCGCTCCCCAGCGGGCCCGTGCAGGGCCTCCCGCCCTCTGGCCGCGAGCGGGGCACCGCGAGCGGCGGCGGCGGCGGGGGCAGGGCCCCTGCCGCCTTCTCCCGGCTGAGCCTTCCGCGGCCCGCCGCCACGGGTGGGGTGGCGCGGCTCCGGCTGGCGGCCGGGCCTCGCCGCCTGCCACCTCCCCTCCCTCACCTGCTGCGGGTCGCCGGGGGAGCCGGCGCCGGGCATGTCAGAGTCCGAGCCGGAGAGCTCGCCGTCCTCCACGTCGCCCTCCATCCTCCGCGCCTCCAGCGCCATGTCGCCGCCGTGGGGCGTGCACAGCTGTGGCGCGCAGCCACCCCCTCTCACCAATAGGGAGAGCGGGTGGCTGTGACGGAGGGCGCGGTGCGTGTCGGGAACGCCGGCCAGAGGGCGGGAAGGGGAGGGGGGGAATCGCGCTGCGCCTCGCCGCCATCTTGTCCGCGCTGGGGAGGGCTGTACCGCTACGGCGGCGGTTAGTGCCGCTCTCCCGGTGCCTTGTCTTGTTGCTGCGGTTGTGGAAATGGCCGGTGCTGCACACAGAAATAAGTTTAGATAAAAGTCCGTTCCGATCGGCTTTACTGCCTACCCAAGGCGGCTGGCAGGGCCGTGCGCACGCGTCGCCTCAGTGGCCTCCGCAGTCGCGGGGTCGCCCGGTGCCCTGGGCACGGACCGCGGTGTGAGGCTCTTCAACACATGGTGGAACAACAACAACAACAATAAAAAGCTTTTTTATTAGCGAGTTAGTAAGATGGCCAGTTTTGATCTCTACAGCAGGTTCTTGAGATATTTCTTAACAAATACTGGAAGAAAAGCAATTCGTATTTACACAGTGTTATCTCAAAAACCCCCAGAAGCCTGGAGAAAACGTCTGTTACCTGCTAGTCAGCAGGGACTAGGTGACCTCCCAGGGTCCATTTCAACCTAAATGTAGTCCTATATGTTAATTTATGTATGACTCAAGCCATCATTTGTGCACTGCAAAGCTAGAATGGCACTCTCCGAGGGTGTATATATGGATCTATAACACAGGACACTGAATATTTGGTAGTAGTTTGATTAGGAGATTGATAATCTGAAATGGAGCTATTTTTGTTTATCACAACAGTCCAGTTCAAGTCAGACAGGGAAACTTAAATCAGTGGAAGGACTCTCCCCCTGCCCCCACCCAAAAAAAAAATCTCGGACTGATAAGAATAAAGCACAAGATAGAACCTGCCATAATTTCTAGGGCTGTTCAAAATCCATGTTAAGCAACTAAAAGAAGTCTAATCATGAAGTTTAAAATATCTCCTTACTTTCTGTGAGTAATGACACATAAATGTAATGGTATTTGGTGACATAAGAACAAAATAGTGGAGATGTGAGTGAGAAAGTGGTGAATGAATATACACAGCATTGGACAGATGGACCAAATGTCCAGTATCCTCAGCTGGTATAAACGGATGTAGATTAGATAATTTCACCTGAGGACAGGTCTGCAGCTGTAGAAATTAAAATACACTGCACATTTTACAGTATTACATGTCTGCTCGTGGAGACAATGAAGTGTTATGCTCACTTATATAAGGAAAAAAATCCATTTGATTGTCATTTCTTGATGAATTTTCATGGATACTGATTCTTCAATAATGGGAAAGAAATCCTGCTCCCACATTTTGTCTAAGAACAGATGTTTTTCGGAGTTGGTGTGCTACATAAATGGAAAGTGTTCAGAGACTGCTGGTAGGCGTCCTTCAAACTGAACTTGAGAAAATGATCATTTACTTCAGTTATAGACTGTGATGGTCAATAACTTCCCATTTGGCTATGCCAATTAGGAGTTCAAAGGAGGTCCTAGTTGTTCTAGCTCTGATTAATGCCAGATAGATCAATTTAGCTTATGTTTTCCTTCAGTAATTCATATATTTCCTTTGGTAAGTAATATATACACTGTCCCCCTCAGCTGTGTACACCAAGCAGCGGGGCAGGGTTCAGCGTAGCTTGGAAACGCTTACTATGTCTCTGGGTGGAATATGAAAATCTTGAGTTAGGCACTGGCGCTTCTCATGCAGTGGAGAGCTAAGCAGAAATCCCTTCACTATCACCCAAAGCAGGGAGCTGCAAAGATCTACCTAATGAGAACAACTAAAATGAGGGAATGGTCTTTACTGTTACCTGACATCTCAGACTATTGTTAGGTCTATCACTGTTGGCACCACGCAGAGAAGCAGTGGTTCAATCCTGCAAAGTAAGATGCGTTACTTGCCTAGAAATATAATTTTCTGCAAGACTTAAGAAGACATTGACAGTTCTTGCCTGTAAGTATATCTTGTACCCTCCTCCCCTTGGTTTGAAGGAGGAGAAAATAGGAGGCTGTTACTGAGTAAATAAAAAATGATACACATTGTGCCATACTGTTCTAAATCTAGATTAAGTTCAGACTGATGTTAGTTAAAGTTCTAAGTAGCTGGCAGTGTGGGATGGGATTTTTTTTAGAGCCTCAGAGAATCTTCACAGAATTGAGATGCAGGAAACAGAATCCAGCGGTTACTGCCTGATGGATAGAAAGTTAGTATGATATCCCTTTTTTATGTAGGAGAAAATTAGTGCAAATTAGAAAGGAATTATAATTAAAAGTAATATGTGGCTTATTTGACTTCCACAACAATTGCAAGCTGAGTTCTCCATCAACAGCAATACAGGATCTGTGCATATATGGATATGACAAATTATTCTTGAAATATGAAATGAGGTCAATATTCAATGCAATATGAATATATACAATATCTGTAAAACACAAGGATTCTGCACAAGAATCCAGTCACATAACACACAACACATTATGTGGGTCACACAACCCATGCTATGCAAATTGTGTCATAAAACATCTGACATATCCCGTCGCACAACACACAATGTGCTAATTATATCATAAAAGTTGTGCAAATCTCCAAAATGACAAACTGGAGAAGCATTTCCATGCTCTTGCTTAGACAGCGTTAGACTTCGTGTGGCAGGTGACACAAGAATTACATGAAGAAAATGATCCAGCTGAAAACTGGCTTACACAAAAAAGAGATTGTTCTTTAGCCAGATCAGTTCCCTGGGTCTCTTTTACCAACAGTGACAGTGCAGGCACAAATAACAGAGAGAAAAGAAAAGCATCCAGTTCTACTTCTTTTGGCAGCGTGTACATTCATCCTGCAGGTAATGGCAGCAAAGGTCGTGGGGTAGACCAGTTACTAAAGTGCTCAAGGTGTTATTTGCTGCAGAAAAAAATCTGCATTGAATTCCATCCACAGAGACTTCAAAACATTTTTATTCCTACCTTTCTTCTTGAGCATATAGCACTTTGATGGAGCTTTTCAGTCTTCAGAGCTCTTGTTCTGGCTCCAGAGACCTTCCGTTTCCCAGGGATCCAAGACAACCCCATCACTGAGCCTTCTGGCATTTTGAGTGGTATTTGTTTGGTTTTTAGCGTTTTTCTATAAAACTGTGTGTTGTATGGCATTTTTCTCTAAAACTAGATAATTTTCTGAGCAGGTGTGAACTGTTAATTTTGCCTAACCTCAGGATAAAGATTATAATTAGGAATGCGGTCAGGACCAGTTAGGTCAGGAAGACCAAAAAAAACCCTCTAACCCGTGCACTTTTCTTTCTATCCTTAACTTTAGCTGACCTTAAGAGAATACAAATTTCTCAGATTTGAAAACTTAAAAACCTCAGGATATGTTGTTATTCTTGTCAATATTCTCCAAATGGTAGAGAGCTGTGCAGGTGTGACTCAATAAAATTAATCACTAAGGTTCTGAGACCTTGCCATTCCTTGCCCTTCTAAAGTGTACAGCATGCAGGAATGTAAAGTCTGAAACAAAAGAAACCTTTGTTCAGTGCATCTCTTTAATAGCAGACAATTTCTTTGACTGTTCTTTTCTGAGGCAACTAGCAGTGAGTGGGAAATGCTTCATAAGGATGATATTCATGGGATCGTTAGTCCAGACTGTGACACAGCAAATAAATCCATATAGTGGAACTATGCTGCCCTTTCAAAGTAATAAACGAGTTAAGGCTTTCAGAACTGTAAGAATATATCCAAAAGATACTCAGCATTACAAAAACTTCAGGAAAGCATAGGACTAATCACTCTACTCCATGCAGTTCTTCGCGTAACAATATTACACTCAGCAGTGAAGTTTTTCTCTAACGCACATGTCTCTGTATTCATACCCAGGTGTTGCCGCTTGTCTGCGGCAAGCTCCATTTGGTTGCTGGCTAGCCTGAGGCTATCCGCACCCCAGGGCCATTGAGCACTGACACCAATGTGAGGATGCAACAAATGGCGTTTATTTAACTGCGCAACAGCCTTATATAGTCGTCTTGTCCCGTACGAACTCGCGCGATACTTGCACTTCCTGCTCCTTTCGCCACGCCTACCTTCCATTACAATGCGAGATTTTCCGGTCGCCGTACCCTAATCTACCTACATTTCCCCCTCCCCATGCTTCAAGTCATGCGAAGTAAAGCGTATTGCTGATTCTGATGCCTTGCGTCAAAGCGTAAGCGTAACTAGCGGATACAACATCCTAAAATAGGAAAACCAAAACATGTTAGGAGAATAACTCTAACAACAACAGCAACAACTATTATGAGTTTGTCCCAAGAAAACCAAGACATTAGCCATCCGCAGACACTAGCTCTGATATCAGCTAGCCATTGCCATTTAACTGGATCCTCCTTAGCTATTTCCACAACGAGGGAATTATTTACAGTAGCGTTCCGCCCTGGCTGGAAACATTCCCCCCAGAGCTTTGGTCCTCAACAGTACTGTGTCTGGTTATGTACCCGAGCCCAGGTTCTCCAGTAAGATTCCCCTGCAACTCCTGAGATGCAAAGCAAAAGCAAGCTAATCATGAGCGCATTGTTCAAAGCTTTTGTTTCACTCAGCAACGGTCCCCGTTCCTCATCTTTCTTGGTGCCCCACCGCTTTACCAGACTCTCTGTGCTGCCGGGACACCTCCTTTCCGAAGGTAGAGGCTGATGTTGCTTTGGCTTTCCCCACGGGTACTCCTGCAAAACATAAAGCTCGGACAGCATACCTATTACTTCGGGTTAGGATTTTGTTTTAAATCAGGGCGCAAACAGCGTGTAGGGACCCACTGTATAAAATCATCCCGTTTGATGGCAGCATACCCCCTCCCATGATGTAGTAGCTCCCAACCTGTTTCCTACTCCGCTGTCCCAGGGAACCGAACCTTGACTGGGGGGCCCACTTCTGGCACCCCTGGACCCCAATGTCGCTCAATTGGGGCACGCTCTTGGTCTCCCCAGGCAAAATGATTTAAAGAATAAAGAGCGCGATGTAAAATGTGAGATTGGTAGTTGACAGGAATTACGTCTGGGAATCCTTCCCCCTCCCCAAGAATCTTAATTCTGTGTTTTAGCGTCTGATTAGCGTGCTCTACAATGGCCTGCCCGGTAGAATTATATGGAATGCTGTGTCTGAGCGTGATACCCCACCGCTGACACCACTGACGTGTGGCATGAGCAATAAAACAGGGGCCATTATCAGTTTTGATCTTGACAGGTAGGCCTAGCCAAGCGATTGCAAGATTCCAATGTAGCTGAATGGAGCGTGCTGTTTGTTTCCGATGCAGGGTGGCCACAGTCATCATACTGTAAGTGTCCACGCGCCTCTATATTAGTTCTGATTGGCTTATGCTAAAAAGCTATGTCTTGCAGGTGCAGCATTCTTTCTTATTTTTCAACTTCCCCCATATCTTGTTGGTCTCATAGCCAAGGCCCTTGTTCTGTATTATGATTGGCTAGTTCATCACCACCCCATTACCACCCCCTGGACATGCCTGAACATAGCTCGTTCAGTAGCTCGTTCCCACCATTGTCCCGTGGGAACCCCACAATTCCCCCGTTTTGTTTTTGAACGAGCTGTGTCCTATCTCGTCCTTTTTGTTTTTGCTTCTTACTCAAACCCGGTTCCCTGTGTCTCGCAGAGCCCAGTCAGAGAATCCCAGCCTTGGTTACCCATAAATCCTGCTCTCTGTTGTTGTGCCAAAAAGGCTGTATTGACCATTCGTTGCACAGTTTTCTGCAAACATGCAAACAAACAGTGTAACACAAGTAGGATAATGCCTATTATAAACATTCCCATAAGCAGACTCTATCTACAAAACATGCAGTTTGCTTCAGAACACACTGTTATTCTCTGTTATTCTAGCTGAAAGGAAAATTACTGACAGGAAAGCTGATTCTGTGTAAAGGTAACACAGAGCAGGCCTTTTAGAGCCTACTCTGAGGCCTACTCTTGCTAAACCGTTGCTAAACCATCCGGTATCAATTTCCCCCTTTGTAAGTAGTTAGATTTATTATCTCACTACTTCCATATACTATTCTCAATGATTGTCTTAACACAACCCACGCAGATCCCTATGATAACTATAATCACAACTACATAAACTATTCCCTCTAATAATGTGGCTAACCATCCTTTTAGAGACAATCCACCGTACTCCTGTGCCTGTAGAGACAGAAGCATAACCTCGACCCATTAGTAATAGTTCCCCTGGTCCCAACCATTCGTTAGTACCTGGTTCCCTATACCACACTTTGCCTTTGTTTTGCACATAGCTTTGGTTAAGTACATAAACAGCTTTTGCAAGTCTCTCAGAAGGTTCAGTCACCTCTCCCCCTTTTTGTTTTTGCAGAAGCTGTTTCAATGTACTATGAGCACGTTCCACAATCGCCTGACCCGTAGGCGAATGAGGAATCCCAGTGACATGTGTAATACCCCGTAGCTGACAAAATTGACGAAAAATCTGTGAACAGTATGCTGGTCCATTATCAGTCTTAAGTTGTTGTGGAACCCCAAGACTCGCAAAGCAAGCAAGTAAATGACGTTTGACATGACGACCTGTTTCCCCAGTTTGTACTGTTGCCCATATTACATGTGAAAACGTATCAACAGATACATGAACATATTTGAGCCTTCCAAATTCTGCAATGTGAGTAACGTCCATTTGCCACAGTTGCAACGCACTCAATCCTCGAGGATTTACCCCTATTCCAATTCCCATGCCAATTTTCTGACAACTAGGACAAGCACTAACTAATTCACGTGCTTGTGCCATGGTGAGGCGAAATTGTTTCGCTAACATTTTCGCTGATTGATGAAAGAATTGATGGGATAGGCGCACTTGTTCAAATAAATTTAGTGATATTTGCATATAGGACACAAGTGTGTCTGCTTTATTATTTCCAATGCTCAAACCTTGATCAAATTGATGACTACGAATGTGAGTGACAAAATAAGGTACCTCTCTGAGGTTTATTGCCTGATGCAATTGTAGCAAAATGGTGTAAAGTTGCATATTTTTCACTGGTCGTATAAAAGCTCTTTCAATTAGATTTACAATGCCTGCTGCATAAAGAGAGTCTGTTATAATATTGACAGGTAAGTCCTTCCATTTTATAAAGACCTGGTATATTGCAAAAAGTTCAAGTGTCTGCAATGAGTCCTCAGTTTGTCCTGAGAATTCACAATGTTTCCACTGTCCATCCTCTTGCCAGGTAATGTGATCACTTTCCTGCATCAGTAAAAACAGTTAGTCCAGTCACAGATATCTCTGATCTGATAGGTTTTTCTTCCCAATCCTGTTTTCAAATAAACTGTAGCTTTTTATCTTTTGGCAGATGTGTTAACAATTGTCCAGTAAAGTCCTGTAAGGCCATTTGAAAAATAGTTGACTGATTTGTTAACCACTGTAGATATTCCTTCTTGATAGGTAAATAGATAACATCTGAGTCTAGTCCGGTAGTGTCTGTAATTCTTTTACGCACTTTGACAAGCAATTGTGCTATTGCTTCCACTCTGGTACAAATTGTTGTTTTAGGATGAAAAACCAAAGAGTCCACTCGAGCATTGCCTTCTGCAATAAACCCAGGCAAATTAGTATGATTTCTTACATATAAAACATAAAACAATGTAGTTCGGATTTGAATTTCTTGCCACAGAGCTCGCAGCAATTCAAAAACACACTGATTACATGTATGCTCTGTAACAGATCTATCCAATTGCTTTACAATGCCAGCTACATATGCTGAATCAGTAACCAAATTAAAGGGAATGGGAAAATTCTGAAATACTTCTAATACAGCTCGTAAGTCTACCACCTGAGGTGAACCCTTTTGTTGAACTACCATAGATTCCCACTTGCCGTCAGAATACCAGACAAGGCCCGCCTTGCCTGTGTTCCCAGATCCATCCGTAAAAATGGTAATTCCATCCACAGGAGTGTCTGCGCACCACACTCCTGTGGCAATTGGAGGTTCCGCACTCAATTTTATAACAGGATGGGAGGGCAAGTGGTAAACAACCTGTCCCGAGAAATTCTCCATGGCTGTTTGCAAAGCTATTAGCCATACACCACTCAAAATATTGAGCTGCAATAGGAACGGTTAGTGATGCAGGATCTCTGGCCACAAGCTCCCGACATCGCATCCGTCCTTTGATGAATAATCTGTGCCAATAGCTCTGTAACGAATATGATCATTCTGAATTCCATTGACCAATTATTGCATACAGAATTTGCCTATCAAACAAAGTGATAATTTGTATTTCCTGATTCAAATCAATACGATGTACAAATTTGGAAGGTAGCCTGTTTTCTATTTCTGTAATCAGTTGCTGTACCTCTGCGCTTCCCTGCGGTTCGGGCTGCGAGTTGACTGCTTAGGCCTGGAACTGGTTGGGAAGATTCATTTGTGTCAGCACACAGTTCCTCCCCGCGTTCTTTCTCCAGTTTCCCTGCACTCTGCAGCTGGTTGTTATCAGCTGACCTTGAGCATTATACTTAGACCTAAACAGCTTCACAAGATGCCCTAGCTTCCCACAGCAATGACACATCAAAACAGTTATCTGTCCCACTCAGCTTTGACTTCTTAAGGCAGTTTTTCTTAAAGTGACCTTCTTGCTCGCGTGTATAACAACGATGAACTACCTTAACTGCTGCTGCAAAAGTTTTTGCTAAATGCTCCATCTGAAACGTGGTGGTTCCTACTTTCCCACAAGCATCCATTAGCTCGGTTAAGGTGGGGTTACGGTTTGCCATGCCTGTAACAACTTTCCTGCAGTCCTCATCTGTGTTGTCCCTCGCTAACTGTAGTAACAATGCTTCTTTTACAATTTTCCAATCTAATGGTTGCCAAATATTTCTTCCCTCAGGACCCGCATCCACAATCACTGGATATGCTTGTGGAATTATAACTCCTTCTAATAACGCATCTCTAATGATCCCTTTCCATTTCACTCCTCCCTCACCTCCCCCCTCTTCCCCTGTATTCGCGGGCGGACGCTGACTCTCTCCCTCACCTCCCACATTACCAGATGGACACAAACCTCCCCCCCCCCAATCTAAAGGTGGAGTAGGGAATTGCAAAGGAGGTTGAGGTGGCCCTAATACTTGTCCCGAACACAGAGAGGGGTTTGGGGGAGACATAGTCACGTGTCCCGAGGCGTTGGCTGAACGGTGCTGCTGCAATTCCTTCTTTAATTCTTCCAGTCGTCTACCAAGCTCTGTCATGTCAAGTTCGTGTCCATTTCATGATGGTAACGGTCCTTTAAGTCCTTGTGACTCTGGTACTACTAAGTCCGTAAATGTCGAATCCGGTAAAGGTGGATATGAAGCAGGTTTACACTCCTTCTTGTTCTCCTGCTCAGCCTCATCTGTAGAGAGATCAATGAGAGGGAGGGGGTTTCGGAGGGGGTTTTGGCCAAGTCTCCTGTTCAGCATCTGAATCAATTAGTCCAAATCGAGTTTGTGTTTTAGGGCGCACTACCGGTTCTGATGGATCTGTATCTATTTTACTCACTCCCCGCTCCTCAGCTTTTTTTGGAGCCGTCCATACCCACGGTGATAAAGGAGCTGCCACTGGTACAGCCACCGGCACCGTGGGAGGTGTGGGTCCCGCAAACAGTGAGGGGGTAGTAGACGTCTGCGGTCCTAAAGCCATAAACGCTGAATGTGTGACTTCCCTCTCTGCTTTTATTCCTTTTAACGCTTCGCTAACCAGCCTCCATGTAGCAGACAATTTAAAGGCTTCCTTATCACCACTTGACACAGCATTCCAGAGAGAGTCACCAATCTTCTCCCATAAAGGCACTTCAAAGACATCATTAAAGGTTGTAAAATGTCCTTTATCTTTTGCCCAAAACAGTAGCTGCTTTAACGCAGCTTCGTCGTATTTAATTCCTCTCTCAGAGAGTATATGTTGGAGGAGTTTCACCACTGCCACTTCTGTCTTGGTCAGGGTAGAACCCATGTAAACACGCCCGAGCCGCATCCCATGTCGCCCGGTCCTCCCGCGCAGCCCGTAGCAGCTGCAAGATAACTCCCCATTTTTTTAATTCTTTGGCAGAACCCGCTGCCATAGCTCGCTCAGCAAGCTTCATCGAGCACTGCTCCCAAGCACTCGGCTGTAAACAATCAGCTGGTCCTGCCACCGCCCCCTCCTTAACGAGGCGGTCCACACACTGGGCTACATCTTTCAATTTCACAGAAATCTTAAATTCCCCACCCAGTAACGAAATCACCTTTATCAAGGCTTCCATGGTTCACGAACCCACTCCGACCGCCTGCGGTCCGCCAGCCCAGCAATCACATCGGGGTCGCCATTTGTTGCCGCTTGTCTGCGGCAAGCTCCATTTGGTTGCTGGCTAGCCTGAGGCTATCCGCACCCCAGGGCCATTGAGCACTGACACCAATGTGAGGATGCAACAAATGGCGTTTATTTAACTGCGCAACAGCCTTATATAGTCGTCTTGTCCCGTACGAACTCGCGCGATACTTGCACTTCCTGCTCCTTTCGCCACGCCTACCTTCCGTTACAGCCCGAGATTTTCCGGTCACCGTACCCTAATCTACCTACACCCAGGCTCCAGAGTGCTCCAGGTTATTCCAAAGGCTGTTGCAGTGTGAAGTGTATCAGCTCAGCCCAGGAGTGGTCCTTTTGCTGTTCCCTTCTCAAGCTTTCATGGCCATTTCTTCATCTCAGCAACAGGTTCGTTTTCTTTGTTGATGTATGAAGTTGAAAGGGAATTACTCCCTTACAGTGCAGCAGTATGCAAATGTTTTACAATTACTAAAACTCTCATTGATATCATGCCTCATCTTACTGAATCTATTGTCTATGAGAGTATAAGGTTGTTTGAAAGCCAGTCTCTCAAACAGATATATATACATCTCTATACCTGTGTGCACATATGTCTGACTTTTATGCATTTTTAGATGATAATGAAAAAATTCTTAGAAGAATATAGGAGACACTATGAATTAGCTTTCATCAGCAGAAAATGGTTTCAACTGGAAGGCAGTAACATTTATGAGGGGAAAAATGTGGATTTCTTCCTTCGCTCACTAGTTACGTACAGCAAACGTTGTATACTTTAAAGTTGATCTTAATGGCCTCATTAATTTTCTGTAAAGGGACACAGTGTATCAGCAGAACAACACTTGGGTCCCATGGAGAAAGTCTACAGATAATACTCTGAAAACATCCAGATATCTGTGTCATCATTCAGTTGTATTTTCTAGTGTGTAAGCAATAGTACACATTCTGCTCATCAACACAAAACTCTTTGGCTTCAACAGTGTAAGATTTCCAAAGTGTTGAGCTTGACACGTTCAGGAATAGTAGAGTAGATAGTTCAGTTGCCTCCTGCTCAGTACCATACAGCTGAATCTGGACACCAGTGGCACCTTGAAGTCATTGTGTCAGCATGGCTCCCTGAGATACTCAGGCATTTGGAAGATGTATTGGTGAAAATTGGTATGGAGGACAAGTGTATGACCCTTTCCTTGAATAATGTCAGTAGAACAGATTTATCTTCTCCCCCAGGATGTATGTGAAGCAGCTCAGGTGGTTAGCTTGGAATCATGTGTTCTGTCCCACTGTTCAAATTTTGCATAAATCTTTTTGAAAAAAAAGGTGAATCATGACAGGCTCAGTCCCCGTGTCAGGTACAGCGTTCATCATAGTGCTCTGGAAGAGGTGACAAAGTTTGCAGATGACACTAAACCATGCAGAACAGTAAAGTAAGGTCTAGTTGGGAATAACTGTGATAGGACCTCCTAAGACTCATGCTTTAAGGACCACATCAGGAAGCTTAGTGTAGATAAATGACGAGGGATACACATAGGAAAAGAGACACACACAACTTGACATACACATCAGTGGACACTGAGATGGTCATTATAATAGCTAGTCCCATGAAAACACAGTTCAGTGCTCAGGTGGAGTTCAAGAACAACTGAAATGTTAAGCGTTATTAGGAAAAGAATGTAGCACAGAAAACAAAATTTTCACACTGTATAAGTCCATACCGCATCTGCAGTTCGAATACTGGGTACTGCTTTGATTCCTTTCCTTTCAAAATGTAGAAGAGCAGGAAAAAATAGGAGTAAAGTATGACAACAATGTAAAGCCTTTAAGAAAAATAAATGAAGGACGACTGAATAAGTGAATGACAGAGATCTGTAGAATAGTGATTGGAGAGAGAAAGATGCTTTGGGGATATTTGTTCACTATCTTACCTTATAGAGGGAACATGGGGCTAGAGTGTGGCAGGTTCAAAACAAAGAAAAGCTGGTGGTGGTAACCTAAAGCTACACTGCCATTCTTTGTCACAGGGTGCTGTAAATGTCAGAGGATTTATTTACATAAGATCAAAAGGGATTCAGAACATCGGGAAAAAAAACAACCAAAAAGCTGTTATCAATTTGAAGATATCTTTGGCTGGGCAAGGATCTGAGCACAGAATCTGAGCATAGATCACACGCCGTGATAAGGACTAGGAAAGCTTTCTTTATCCATCCAGTGCTTCAACACTTTCATAGACGGCCACTCTTCATTATTTTCGTTAGAAGTCAGCCTGCACTAGTATGGCCTTTCGTTCTTCTGTGTATGAGAACATACGTATGTATGTTCTCATGTGTATGAGTGGGAGAAAGAAAGACTTCTCTCTTAAAAGTAGCTGTTTAAACTATTTTTAGAAGACTTTTAAAATATCAGTGTTCATTAGATTGTCAAAAGGTTGAGACAGATAGGCAGTTATTTAGTTTAGATAATGAAAATGTAAAAATTGTCAGTGAAAATACAGTTTTGGTCACATTTCATTTTACTCCAGAGCTCTTTTTATTTTCTGGGAGGCATTAACACCTAAGTTGCATCTTCCTTGCCTTTCCTGTGAAAGAGCTAGCTTTATTTTTTTCCTGTTGGCTTCAGTAGGACTAGGTTTCCATTTTCAGAAGCATGTTTGCTTTTGTAAGGCTAGATTACCATTGTTCAGAAGCATATGTAGAATCTTCAGAAAAGCCCAGTGTGCCATATCAAGTAAGCATTTTTTCAAGGTAAACAAATGCTTGTCTCCTCTTCATGTTAAATAGGTATCTTGCTATATATGTTTAAGCATGTTGTCTTTAAAGAGTCACTTTAATTTTGCTTGTGTCTGTGTAGCCTGGCTTTTTCACTGAAAGCCAAGGAGGATTTTTATATATATATATTTTTTTTTTTTTTTTTTTTTCCCTAGCAACAAACTGGATGGCTTGAACTTACAGCGGTGAATAGAAGTAGTAGCACCATAGAAAGTCCAGTATTAACAAGGTGTATATTCAATTTAAACTTGTCCTTTCTTCAATTTCCTAGAGTTCTGAAGCTTTCTTTTAAGCACTGTTGCTTCACCTTTATTATCTTGTGCTCTCAGGGGAAATGACTAATCTGTAAGCTCCATTTGTGTTTCTGTTGTAGTCTGTGGGAATTTTGACATTGTTTTCAACAGCAAGAGCAGCTAACCTCATTTCTTTTCTTTATTTTTTTTTCCTTTCACTGGTATGTTTTGTTATGATGGCTCTTCAAGAATGCGATTTATCTTCTTGAAAGATAATGGCCTCCAATTCTAAGCCTTTGCAGCTCACAGAACTTCCACACTCCAGAGGGGAGCAGAACTGTCCACCTCAGAGGCTTTTCAATCTTATAAAAGACTATATACAAATTCTTCATTATTTTAGTAACGGGACAAAATAGATGCAGGAGTTGCTGATGATTAACACACTGTCACACCACTTTTGAACAAACTGAAGAGGCAGTAGAGAATGGAAGACAATGAAAGATCAGTACTTTAACCTTTGCATTTGCTGGATTCTTTTGTTTTAATTCCACAGCCTCAGTATCTTACTTGTGCGTTTTCTTGTTTGTATGTCTATGGATATACTTGTCCCTGAAGAAGTTACTCAAGATTGTTCTTGGAACTGTTGCCTTTGATTTCTCAGTTGATTTCAGAACTGCAAAAGCTAATGTAAAAAAAGTACATAACTGGAATTTTTCAACAGCTGTGGGAGCCGGCACAGGCAGGATGCAGGAACAACCCCAAAATCATGGATGAAATGCAAAGAGTCAGTTTATTCCTGTTAACTTGCGAACTGGGGGATCTCGAATCAGCATGTGGGGCAAAGGCGTACAAGCAGGGACACAAGCACCACGGATCTCGGTCCTTGCTAGGGAGAGAGAGGTATATTTAAAACCTGTTGCTTTTGCCTATATATCTTTATTTTTTTGCAGGCGGTAGTTTTCCACTGTGCTTTGATCTTTCTCACAGCAGGGCAGGAAACTCAAGCAAGTTCAATAAGGTGCCTCTGAGTCTCTCATGGGCCTATGTTATCTAAATGCAGATGTTCTACTTGTCAAGCACACAAGACTAAACAACAATTAGTAGTATGATATATGTGTTTTCGACACTCCAGGTGCAAGTCCCTTGAGCGTGTTTACAATCCTCCTCACCAATCTTCCGTTACATTCCCACATTATCTCAAAATCCACTTTGGAGAAAGCAACTAGTATTAAACACTGGACCAGTGAGAAGTATAATTCCTATGAAACTGTTGGTGTTAGCGCCACTCCTAGCCTTTTGAATTATTCTGCAGGATATGCTGAACCCCTCCCTTCCCCCTTCCACAAAACCAAAAATTAGCAGTTGATTTTGCTCTTCATTATTTCTATTGCTTCACCTTGCAAGGAGCTTAAGCGTATCAAATAGAAGTTGCATTTACCAAGAGTGTGTGTGATTGACTGTATCACTAATGAAAGCAAGAAAATTATCTGAGTGAACCCTGAGGTGGAACTTTGAAGGCTACTTTCCTTAGCCCCCAAGAAGTCCTCTTTTTCTGTGCTGACTTAGAAAATTGACCTCCAAGTTCAAGGGTTGTGACTTATTCCCAGGGTGCTCAATAAGCTGCCACCAAAATGTCACCAAAATATCAGCAAAAGCTTTCATAATGCAGACTCCAGTTTAACAAACAGGTGTCCCCACCCAGGAGAGAGAGACAAAGAAATTTGCCACTGAAACCATTTTCAGCTATCCTAAACTCAAAAGGTCACCATCTGAACCCCAAAAGAGAATATGAACAGGAAACAGGTACAGCAAAAAATGTGTACCTCATACTTCTGTTGGTGAAAGTACTGTGCAACTACATTGAGAAACCTGTTAAAGCCATGTGTCTTGTCAAATTTGTTCCATATTTCACAGTAAACTCGCAAAGCAGAAGCTCTAGAAAAAGGGTATGCTTGTGTTTGTTATGAGGACACCACTACCAGCTTTTGCTTTGGAAATAAAAACACATAGTTTGGTTCTGATTTTTCTCTTTGCAGATCTCTCCATTCCGCTCACCAGGACCTCAGGACAAGGGGACTCTGGCCATATGGACCAGAAAAAACCCCCACCACTAGAGATTCTGGTGGTAGGGTTTGAAATAAGGAGGATGTAATTTTCAGAAACTGAGGTTTCAGACAGTTAGCCTTGACATTCTCATTCACATTTAATCATTCCTAAAGTACTGTGAAATTCACTTGCCAATAAATGTTTAAAGAGTACTCTGAACTGGGTTTGGTCATCTTTCATGTTACAGTTACATCAGAGCCTTTTTTAGTTCTGAAAATTTCAATACTCTTTTCTCACGAATCTTTTGAAGCCTTTTCTGTTGCCAGCCCTGGTACCAGCTTATGTTCTGTGATCCAAGCATACTATCTCTCAGAAAAAAAAATTGTGACAATATTTCTCCCTCAGCATCATTTCTCACTTACTTGAAATAATGAGGAGCAGAGGCTTTGAAGTTGTCAAGCTGATGTACTGCAGTTTAGGATTTGGCCCTAACAGTAAGGATGAGGTGCAGACAGTGAAGCTGTTTTAAAAAGAATCAGAAGTTTTGCTGTAAGAAATAACAATTTGTACCAAAGTGCTCTCATTACCTAGGCAGCTAACATACCTGTTTTGTGACATGTTCCACAGGAAACCCTCTGGAGGCTTAGGTGATGTCTTTTTCTCCCCGTCACGTGCAGAGAAGCAAGCCTGAGCCTCCAGACAATGTCTGACCTTGATGCAGACCACTATCAGTTCCTCACCAGCAGGAAGGACCATGCCGGTGGCAGAACAGCATGGCTTTGCCTTACCCAGACAGTCAAATGATAAAGCACAGAAAGCTTCCTGTTCACAACACATTGAACAGAGAAATTATTTTCTATGATTTTCACTCAATGTTCAGGCTGTACACTTTGTATTTTCACTAATGAAATTACTAGTGTTTTAAACAAACTTTTTGTATCATCTGCTCTAGAGAAGTTATAAGTACCGTAACTTTGTGAAATAAAAAGCACAGGAATAGTGAGGTACCAAGAGAAAATTAGGCCTGTCCTGCCATGACTCAAATAAAATCTGGAGTCGTAAGAGGTGGAAAACCAACATTGAGCAGTACAGGAAATGGACTGGGGTGGAATCAGCTGTAGAAGTAGGACAGATGCTTAAAATAGGACTTGTAGAGCTTAAAAAGCTCTGACAGTGTCTCCCCAAATTTCTTCCATTTTGAAATACTAATTGGATTATATGACAAATTAAAAATAATGTAAAAAAGTCACTCCTCTTTCCTCCCCCTTAATTTTTCATTATTTAAGAAGCATACAAATACTTAAAAAGTAAATAATCAATTACGTAAATGCAGAGTACAAATTGGTGTGACCTGCAACAAGGAATTCAGGCAATTTAAAGATTTGCAGCCAATGGGAGAGAAAAGATGAGCCTGAAGAAATGACTTACTGAAGTATAGAGTGTTTTGAGCTTTGTATGGGCTGCTAGGGAGATGTCACTTACTTAATTTTCTATAAAGGTTTACACTTTTCGTCATAAGCACGATGCCTTCGTAGTTGTTGGATTCACAGTCCTTCTGAAAAGTGGTGTCTTCCAAAGAATTACCTGTGCACTCTGGTATGAGCTCATCCGCATGGAGGAGGAGAGTGTGTTGACTTTCCTGAACAGACATTCTGGTGTCAGTTTCATCGTGATGCAGCTAGCTCTCTGTCGTGATATTAGTGCCATGAAGGCAGTAGCTAAAACAGAGGCAAGACCTTACTTTTATGTTATTAGTACTAAATATGTGAAAATGCGAGTTCTTGTGGGAAAAATAGCACTTTCAAAGCACTCTGCTGAGTTTAAGCTGTTTTTTTTCTTTGCTAAAGCTTATTTTATTAAAATAATGATGCTACAATTAGAAGCATAATTATCAAACTAAGCAGTTTTTCTATAGGAAGAATAACACAATTTAAAGGATTAAAGTTGGGAGCAGTTACACTATCATGAGCAGCCATGCTCAAGCTTTCTTGGTCAAGCCAGCACAGCTTTCTTGTTAAAGTTAACAGAACCAGTGGCATCAATTAAAATAGGACTGTGCCAAAATACATGAAGAACTAATGTATGTGAAACTGGAAAATATGGAGAACACCGGCAAAGGTCTTTACACCTTTGAAGAAATATGTAATACCACAGTGTCCACTAGTGGAGTCTGCCTCTGGAATATCTGGGAGATGGCTGCAGTGAAAGCTTGTGTGGGGAAAACTGTCCTGCTGGATCAGACCCACCGCACACCTGTTCCAGAAACTTGTTTCTAACAGAGGCCAATGATCTCTGCCTCAGGGGAAGGTGGAGTTCTCTCTCTCCTTCCTCCTGTCCCTGAGATCTTCAACAACTATCAAAGAAAAGTCTCTTCCTTGCCCGTGGTGGAAGGTGGCATAGACTGTAGAGCAAGAGGATATATTAGCTTACTGAAAAGCACTTGGGAGGGGGTGGTTAAGGGGTTTTTTCAAACCTCTTGTCATTTTATGTTCCTCATAACATTATCTCACCCTATTTTGAAGTCTTTGCTGCAGCGAAATCTGGGGTCAATGAGACCTCCCAGCTGACTGTGGGTAGGGCTAACAATTTTCTTTTTACATTTGAATTAACATTTATTTTCACATTTTTATGTTTTCCTTTCCAGTTTGTGTTCAGTTTCTTTTTCATCCTACCTTCCTTTTTGAAGCTTTTCTGAAGGCTTATTTTACAGATAATTCAGGTACACATAGTGCGGAGATGGTAGTTTTCTTCTCATGAACAGTCTAGTAATGTAGTAATCTATTTGGCATTATAATTATTCAGAGGCACTTTTGGTAAGGAAGGCAACCAAAAGTGGCCCAACAGAAAAGAAGAGCTAAATGGTGTCATTAGACAGTTTACTACTAATGGTAGAACACATTCTGGGGGAAATACATTTTCTAGCTCTGTCTGCACTGACTTGAATCTGAATGGACTCTGAATGGAACGAGAGCAGCTGACTTCAAGTGGAAGTCCCCAACATCTCCTTGGTTCTTTGAGAAAATGCTGCTTGTCTTGGCTTGCCTATCCATTCAATACACACACTCAAAAGTATCAAGATCAAGAATAAATTTGCCTTTTACATTTCTGTTGTGTTCTGTATGTTTGCGCTGTGCCATGAAAAGCCATCTGTCCCCGGGGAAGGACAAGGGCAAAACCAGAACGCAATTCTGTTCTCAACGTGGCGTCAGATGAAATGCCAAGAGACCAAGTATTGGTTTTGAATACTGTTCCTCTCTGGTTTCAGAGGCAACTCTATTGAAATGTCTGATGAAAATAACAAACGTGGGAACACAGAAATAATTAGAGGCCACACTATTCTTTCACACTCCCTATAGCACACTGTACTCGTGTGTAAGTGGAATGGCTTTAACCCCTGAATAGCAATGTGGCCCCCACTCCCAAATCCTGTGTGAGCAAGAAGGGCCATGCAATACGATAAGTAATGTTACCCTTTAATTGTTTAGATCGTGTTGCACCATTGGTCGGTAGGCAGTTTGTGAGGGTCTCCCGAGGCATTCTGGGCCTTGCAGCCCAAAACCTCTGTTGCAAACTCTATCAACAAATCTCAATAATGTTGCAAAGTTCAAAGCAAGGAGGGGAGGGAGATTTTTATTGCAAATCAAAACTGATTTCACCCATCCACGTGCGTGCTGTCGTATCCACTTATTTGCAAGCAGCTAAATGTGTTTTTCCACTTAGTCTGGACAGAATGATCTGAGGTGAGACAGAGGACACGAGACACAACCTTTAGAGGCCTCCTCATGTCTCCTGAATTGTCCCTGCCTGGGTGCCCTGAGAAGCGGCATGTGGGTGTGATCCTGAGGAAGTACTCGTGTGAGGGCCATCAACACCTGCCATTCTCACAGCCCTTTTTCTGCCAGTCTGGAGGCTTCCGTGCTCAGGTGTTCCACTTCATGCTGGGTCATAGCAATAACCAAAGCGCCGAACCACACCTACTAGAAGGGGACTGAGGACGTCTCTTGTCCAACCATAGTCTCAGGACAGGGTCAGCAATGAATATAGGCCTGGATGCTCTGGGTTGTGGCCACTCAGGTCTAGGAGATTGACCTCCAGGCTCAGGGATCCCACCTCCTCTCTGGGCAACCCATTCCAGTGCCTCATTATCATGACAAGGATTTTGGTGTTGATTCCTTATCTGCAGCCTGAACCTCTCTAGTATCAGAAGGTGCCACTGTCTCTCACACTCCTGCCAGGCAGTGCTGGCAAGAGCCTGTCCCTGTCCCCTTGATGCCTGCCCCATAGGCACTGGGATGTGCTGTGAGGTGCCCGACACCTTCTGTGCTCCATGCTGAACCAGCCGCAGCCCCACAGACCCTCCTTGCCTCCCCTGAGCCCCTCTGGTATGTCGGCCTCCCTCCTGCCCAGGACCCCAAATGGGACGTAGTGCCTGGATGAGGCCTGATGGGTGCTGAGCAGAGGGGATCACCCTTGTGCCCTCTGGCTAGGGGAGAAAGATAGGAGAAAACCTGTCAGTGTGAGCCAAGTGCTGCCTCTGACCCGCTGTGCGAGGAAAAAGGGGAGCCCAGTGGGCTGGCCAGCAGTGCTGGGGAGGGGCGAGAGCCTGTGGCACTTTGTCCTGCAGCCTCCCAGGGAGGCACGAGGAGTTACCGAGTGAACCCTCTTGCCATGTGTGCCTGGAGACGTCTGCCCCAGCCAGAGAGGCCTGAGAGGGCCCTAGAAAGACACAGCTGAGGCCTCGGTGACTGGCATGAAACACCGACGCCGAGCACAAGACAAGCGATGGGGGGATGGAGTGGGCAGTGGCACTGCGGTAACTCCAGACACGTGTGCTGGGGCTGCAGCGCTGCCCGGGAGAGTGCTATGGGCGAGGATGGCCCGTCGCGACGTCCCCGAGCGATGCCCGGTGATGTCACCTAGTGAAGGACTGTGACATCACCGACCGATGCATTGTGACGCGGCGTCCCTCGCTGCTATAAATTCGGGCGCCGAGTCTCACCCGGCCGGCTTGTGCCCACACTCCAGCTGAGCGAGGTCACGAGGTTTGGAGTGCTGAGCGAGGCCTTTGGTGCTGGTGTCGTGCTCGGGGAGTTGTTCGTTGCAGCTCTCGGTGCCCGACCCCAGAGCTGTCGGAGGATTTCCCCTGGCCCTGCCACGTTCAGGCAGCCGGGGCACCCAGCAGGCGCGCTCGCAGCAGCACAGGTGAGCTGGGAGGGGACAGCTCACCCTGGGTTGCTGGGAGCGTTTTGTTCTTGGGGGACCTGGCCATTTCTTCCAGCCCTCCCTGGGCCAGCCCAGGACCATGGCCACTCTTCCCTTTCTAGCACAACACAGAATCACAGAATCACAGAATCAACCAGGTTGGAAGAGACCTCTGGGATCATTGAGTCCAACTGCTGCCCCTACACCACCCTGTCAACTAGACCATGGCACTAAGTGCCATGTCCAGTCTTTTCTTAAACACATTCAGAGATGGTGACTCCACCACCTCCCTGGGCAGCCCATTCCAATGGCTTTCTAAACACCCGCTGCTGCAGCCCCTCAGCGTCAGGGGGAGCGGCCCGATATCCCCAGCTCCCCCCAGCCCACCGCAGCCCGTGCAGAACATGGCCACGGAGCTGGACAACCGCTGTCCAATGTGCCTGGACAGCTGGGAGGAGGTCAGCTACGCGATGCCGTGCCTCCACCAGTTCTGCTATGCGTGCATCTCACAGTGGGCTGAGAGCAAGCCCGAGTGCCCCCTCTGCAGGAGGACGATCACCTCCATCTTGCACGGTGCGGGGGGATCACAGCTTCCAGGAGCATGTCATCCCACAGTCTGCAGCACCAGAAGTTGCTAGTGCTCCTCTGGGCGGCCTCCCTCCCTACGTCTGGGCGCTCCTTTTCCGGCAGAACCCAGCTGTGCTCTGGCCCTTGCTGCCATGGCTGCAACAGCAGCTGTGGTTGATCTTCAGGCGTGGCCGCTGGGAACGAGCAGAAGCAGTGCAGAGGCTCATCCTGTTCAGCCTGCAACTCTTTGGGCTGGATGAGGAAGTCCTGGTCCACGCACTGCGCGCTGACCTGGGCCGGCACACGAGGGTCTTTGTGCGCCGGCTGATTGTCACCATTGCGGACCGGTGCAGTGGGGAGGCCCGACGTCAGATGGGCCTGGAGGACGCCAATGCTGCCGAGGAGCGGGCGGGCAGCCCTGTGGCTGCCCTTGGCCCCGCTGCCTCCCGAGGGGGGTCTCCTGTCCCCAGCCCAGCCCCCTCCAGCAGCCCCGGCAGATCTGAGGCAGAAGAGCTTCCCAGTGCTTCATCGGCTGCCCTTGGTGGGGATGCTGGCAGCCCCTCCTCTGCCCCCGTTCCCACCCACGAGGAGCAAGAAGAGCCACAGGAGGACCCAGAGGAGGCTGTGGCCGGGCCCTCCGCTCCTGGCTGGGGCAGTGGACACTCCCCTGGGGTACCCCGGCGAGCCCCGAAGAGGAGGGCTGGCAGTCCTGAGGCCACCTCACCTCCGAACAAGAGGCCACCCCGCCGGAAGCAGTAGCAGGCTGCCCCAGGAGCTGGTGAAACCCGTGCTGGGCCAACAGCTGGGGCACCCGCCAGCCCCCAAGGGGACCAGGAGACTGTCATTATTAGTCTAGCTCTAATGATCAAATCATACAATAAATGTGTGAAAACTACAGAAACAGTCTTGGTATTTCTAACAATGTAGTTGGTGTTGCTATCCCCACCCGTGTTGGTTTCTCATGTGGCCAGAGACGGCTACCAAGAGGACTCAGTCCCTACTTTCCCCCGGGGCAGAAGCGAGGATGACTGTCCTGGTCATCCTCTTGCCTTTTCTAAAGATGGGGTGCAACATTTCGTGCTCTCGAGCCTTTGGTGCCTCCCCCAAGCTCCACAACCTTTCCAAGATGACAGAGAGTGGCCTTGCAGTGACCTCAGCCAGCTCGCTCAACACCCTCAGACAAATCCCATGGGGGTCGATGGACTTGTATGGGACACGATTTCTTAGGAGTGCCCTGCGTTGAACGTGTTCTCATTCTGGAATTCCTCTGCTCCTTGATCCCTGCCTCTGGGCTAAAATGCCTGGGAACAGCGTTGGTGAAGACTGAGATGAAGAAGGCACTGAGTACCTCAGCTTTGCCCACATTTGCTCTTGCTGTATCAGTCAAGCCATTTGGCAAGTAGGCACGTACTTTCCTTGCCTGATTTACTATTGATGCAGCAGCAGAAGCCCATTCTTGTTGCTTTTCACACCCCTGGCTAACCCCGGCTTAGCTTTGGTTTTCCTGATCGGATCTCTGCACACCTCAGCAGTGTGTCTATATCGTCTTTCAGAAGCTGTCCTAACTCCCACCACCCGTATACATCTGTTTTTGTATTGCCCTGCCATGAATTCCCTGTTTAGCCATGCCAGTCTCCTGATATATCTGTTGTGTTTTTTTTCTTGAGCATCAGCATGGGCTTTTCTTGTGTTTGGAGAAGATTATCTGTAAAGGCCTGCTAGTCCTTTTGAGCTCCTTTGCCGTTCAGAGTTGGCTCCCCTCCCACAAGAGCTGCCTCCCACTTACCTCTTTCCCTGAATGAGCTGCAGCTTTCTCTGGTGAGGTCCAGGGCTACTCACCCTCCTAACCTGCCCCAGGATCTTGACCTCCTCTGTATCAGGATTGCTACAGTCATGGCTCCCATTCACTATCACGGCCCTTCCTTGTTCTTAAGCAGCTCGTCCAGGACAGCATCAGCCCAGGTTGGTCCATCCAGCAGCTGTGTTATCCCTGACACCTCCAGAAATCTCCCTGATGGCCTTTCGCTTGCAGCAGGTGCCAGGGAGGTTGTTGTTCTATTCATGAGGAGTATTTTCTAAATTTTGATGCTGGTTTTCCTGTGCAGGTGGTTCATAGTAAGCATTTTCTTAAGATTTTTTTTCCTTTTGTGGTTGCTTACATGTGAGGTTTTTTGGTGGCGGTGTTGGTTTGTTTTTTTTTAAACAAAGCATACTTATTTTGTTTCTCCCTGTGTTACTTACCAGGAAAGTGATTCTGCATCTCAGACAACTCAGAATAACTTTCTACACAAGTTCAGTATTTCCTCTGTTTCAACTGCAGTAATTTTCCCTGTCGTTCAAATGTACGCTGAGATGATCTTCACTGTATTCAGCTGTTGTTCAGCTGCTGGTCATGGCTATGTGCTACACCCTCATCACAGCAGGTACTTATTCTGAAAGTAAATCTCTTTTACTATTGAGGTCATACACTGTAGTCACAAGATCATTATACAGAAGCCAGTAACAAATTGGAAAATTGCTTTTTTTCATGTAATCTTGCAAAAGTACTTAACTGCAGTTTGGGTAAAGATTCTTGCCAATGCATTCACAACACATCTGTTCAAATTCTTTTCTGAACATCTTATCTGAGACTCTGTAGGTTTGATTCATAGTGGTGGAGAGAGGTAAACAGTACCTAGAGCTCCATGAAATGCTGATGGTCATCCCTAGAGTCTACCGTCCTTGAAAACTGGGCTTCATCTGGCCAAAACTGTCCACCCAAAAATTAAAACATGGGAAAGTCTAGTAGGTCGTGATCATTTTAAAGAAGGTTGCATGCATAAGGCAGATGAACCAGATCAGAAATTTCCTACAAAACCTCCAGCCTCATCTAAAGCTGATTTAGTTTCTTCTCCACTGAATTTGGGAATGAGTTTACCAGTAAATTAACTCAGGGGATTATTTCAATACACAGCAGAGAAAACTATCAACTAATGACTTGAAATTTATAATGCATAATGCTCTATCCATTATTCCCAAATGATTAAACTGAGTCTTCAGGTCACCCTGTTTGTCTTATTCCCTTTCTCGCAAATACCATCTGACTTGCTCCTATAAAATCCAGAATATTTGAATTTTCTAAGATCTTCTGGATGTTGAGGCTAATAATCCTTTCTAGTGTTACAGTGATATCTTCATAGATCACATTTTTAGCTCAAAAACTGAAAGCCAGCAGCTGTTTGGTTTTGATTAATCTTTCTTGTCAGGCTGTAAGGTACTTTTCAGTAATATTACTGCCAAATCCAGCCATCACTATGAAATAGAGATACTTCTAAGCAGAAGAAACATGCTACTCTTTTTTTTTTCTTTTTTAAATTCCCTCAGGAAATCTTGCTTTCTGCTTCAAAACTAAAAAGTATCTGCTCTGATGTTTGTCAAGTACCTGTGGAAAAAGAGAATGGCTGCATGGGAAATATGGAAAAGATACCATAGTTTCATTAATTTTAACCTTAATCATTTTAAGGCTTAGAAAGGAGGTCTTTTATGTGGATTTTTTTTTTCTTCATATATTCTGCTCTTCAGAAAATAACTGAAAGAAAATACAGAAGAAATACATTGCTCAATTCTTGGTGGGTCCTGGGAATGAAATAAAGAAAAAAGAAAAAAAGACCAAAGAAAGTGTGACATTAAAGCTTTTACTGATTTTCACTAGTACTTCATAAACTTAATCTAGAGATATTAATTTGGCCAGGCATTATGCTTTCTTATTGTTGCAAATGATTAATGAAACTGATCTAACATAGCTGATTTTTTGGGAGGAGTAGGGGATGGGGACACATACTCTTTTAACCTTTAGGTCTCATCTAATTAATATTTTTTTACTCAATGCTCCTGACATTTCTTCATTTTTCCCTCTTGTGTGGCTCAGTAGTGCCAAATATAAAAGAGATTTTTAAGCATTTTCCTCCCATTTTATAGGTAAAGCAGTGATAAATAGGTGCTCAGGAATCACACAGCTCTGACAACGATAAGGAGTAAAGAAACCTATATAAAAATGACAGTCCTGTCTTGAAAGACAATTTTAAGTAAAATGCAGTAAATTATACGTAAAGTTCATACTCATACAGACAAAAAATAATTTTGTGAGAACCAGCTGCCTCAGGCACTAACTGAGACAGAAGTCTCAAGAGAAACCTGCTTGGGACCAAGTCACTAAGGACTATCATGTCATACACACACAACAGAGCTGAATCAAGGTCACTCAGGCAAGTTTAACTCTGACATTTGGTATGTCTCAAATGATCAATTTAGCATTTAAAACTGCTAAAACAAAATAAGAATAGTGTTTCTGAATTGCATCACTGTAATTGCCTCCCCTCTTTGATCACTGGTAGGATTACAGGCTTCCAGTCTGTTTCTGATAGAGACTAACAACTACTGAGTGTCTCAGAAGACTGTTTAAGGGAATTCACATAGGAGCAATCCATGTCTACAGCAAAGCAACATTTGAGAACTAGTTTTGCAAAGGTCAGAAGAGAAAGTGTCTGTGATGAACCAGAAGGATCTGAAATCCATTTCAAAGCAAAGACAACAACTCTAAGATGAAAAAAGAGAAGTTAGTTTAGTGTAAATATAATATAAATTGTACTGAGCAAAGCTCTATGACATATGCCATAGCTAAATGACTAAAAAGTCCCCCTAAACAACATGCATTTAAAGACCAATCTATACTACCCACAGAGGAAAGAAAGAGTCAGGCTGGAAGAAGAAGGAACAAAATCAAAATAATGAGATTTTTAGTAGTGTGATTGATTTTATGCCCTGCTATTTCCTCAAATAATCTATGTCTACAATGTAGCAGTAACAATTTCGATATTCAACAAAAATTATCTTATTTAGCTCCAATCCAGGATATATCACCTTCTCTGTGAACCTATTCACAATTAACACAACAGAAAGCCCAACCGCCTCAATCAGCAACCCTCCAAATAATTGGGTTTGCCATCACTTCCTATGCATTACACACATTTAAATGTGTATAACGTGTTCTGATGTCAGCTGCAACTGTTTCTGTTTACAAGATGTTTACTATTATGTACTCAGTTTTGTGTTGTGATGTGTCTCCAGGTGAGTGCTCATGTATCAGGCATTTGGTATTGAAATGATCCATCCTTTACCCTCTGAGAAAATGCATGCAAATGAAGAAGCATGCTTTGTACTCTGCTGCAGGTAGCTTGGTCATCAAAGACAAGTCCACTCCAGATCTGACATCCATGAACCAACTAAACAGTGGAGGATAATGAAACTGCTGTGAGAAGAAGTTCTAGGCATTATATACAATGAACAAACATATTTGTTGTCTGAAGCATTTTATCCACACACACTCCCCTCCTCGCTGGCCAATACAATTGCAAAGCTTGCTTCAGAGTAGGAAAATTCTGTCATAGCAAGAGGTCTCCAAAGCCTCCAGTTATCACTGCATTTGTGTAAACTGTGTTAAGCCTACTGTGGAGTGACTACTGGGGGCAACTTATTGAAACCAATTATTGGAGGCACACTTATTGAGAATAAGTAAGTAAAATTACATCCACATCATACAGAACTAAGAAAGCATCTAGGATGGAACATGGTTGGCATGTAAGGAATCTGCTCTGTGATGGTTCCCCAGGCAACCTTGCCTGCATTCTCAGATGTTCAGCACCACTGGAGCTTGGTGTGCTAACTCAGAGAACGAAGGGTGGAACAGTGTGGAGATAACTGTGGCCAGGCTCTGTGCTAACGAGTCACATATGGGAACCCAATGGTTCCTCGTAGCAGATAAATTATGTAGCTACTGTCAAATGAGAGATAATACCCCGTTCTACCGAGAATGTTGGTCATTGAGCCAGCGATTGTGATGAAATTGTGTCCTGTGGGTCAAACTTGCTCATTATACTCTCATTATAATACCAAACCACACCTCCATCCCAAAAGCTACCTGCCTTCCTCTACCACTGAGCATGCTCTCTGAATTTTTCTGAGCCTATACCTTTAAAATTGAAGCGAGAGAATTTTACACCAATCAATAATAAAGGTATGTATGACTACAGTCACTGAAACTCCACCTAAACATAGGAAAATAAAGATTAAAAAATCCTTAAGAAAGAGGCAGGGTGGGGGAAGATACCATCACTGAGAAGTCAGGGAGACATCACTACGGACTTCTGGGAGTAGTCAACGGGTTGAACCTCTCTTCCCCACCCATAGGGACTCCTTTGGGTAAGATTCGTACACTTGGTTATAACAGGTGCTTCCCCAGGAAACTTAGAAATCAAGCTTGTATTTTTAATCATATTAATAGTGCTATATATAGTCATCCTGCAACATGTTTATGTTCATAGGTACCTAAGCGTGCTTTGCAGACAGTGTATTCATCACCGGCAATCTAAAAGAATCCGTATCTGTTGCTTGAATAAATTAGCTGATCTGTGGAACTGGTCACGAGGATTTTATTTCAGTTGACGTGCCCAGATTTATGGCATAATCTGGAACCGTGTTAGTTCATTGACAGTGACTGGGCCCTGCACTATGAGTGCATCCGGACCTGTGTTAGTTCAACATATTAGCTGTTGAACACAGCCGGACTGATAGTGCCAATCTTGGCCTATTTCAGCCAAAATTTAAGGTGTCAAATTGGGCATCACTCAGAGGCTATGCTCAGCTGCCCTCAGCCCCTCTGATATCTGAGGACAGGCTGGAATGCAAGGGGGTTCAGCTTCTGCCAAATTAGCCCTCCTAACGCAACACACCTTAAACGCAACACACCTTAAATGGAACACCTATCTACAGCAGTACAGCATCTCTTGCACCACTCCTGGTCACAGTGAGCCACCTGTCTTTAGAGTAAGGAGGAAATCAAAAGTCCCTACAGCAAATGAGCCAGGTGAGATAACTACCTGAAAAAATACCATAACATCTTTCCAGCTTTCTTTTCAAAAATTCTTAGTCCTAGAAATCCATACTAGGAAGCGAGAAGACACGTGGCATTTGAGGAAACAGTATTCTCTCACTGATGAAATTTCCTAAAACATCACCTGTCTTCTGCTGTGTAAGGAGCATTCTGGCAACTTAGATGTAGAGTGTGTAACACTCATAATAAAGAACAGAACTGATGTGGAAGAAGGTTCTGTATGTAAATGGAGCCCTGCTTACTCCTGCTTTGTCCCTCAAGAGGAAGCGGAGAAGGTAACCTACTTCAGTTGCTTTTTGTTCCCATATATGTCACCTTCTTCAAAATGATTTACTAAATGGCCTAAGCTACACAAATGGGGGAAGGTTATTTTAACAGACTTTTCCACCCTTAAAATGTTGAAAATACTCTACCTACAAAATGTGTACAGAGCTGTAAACAAATGCCGGAGCTTTCTCAAGAGTAAAGAAGCAACAGCTTCCTCCCCACCCCCATGGTGGATGTGATTTTTGAAAAGGGTCTATGCCCTTTCCTGAGAGGAAACTCAAAGAATATTTGTCAGCCATCCCTAGTATCATTTGATTTTGTGATGTCTTACTGAAGTCTTAGTGTTATTAACTCTGATTTAGATTTTTTGGGTGACTTAATCCTTACCAATACTAAAAAATGCCCAGTTGTCATTCTCTAATGCTTTGATGTCTGACTTTAGTGACCCAAAGTGCCAAGCAACTTGCATCTTCCAGGACAGTCTTTTCTGCTTTGCCTCATACTTCTGTTCATCTTGTTCACATACTGTTTGCATTTTTCTTTGTTTTTTTTCAGAGACCTAGAACAAACATTCCCCAGATTGAAATGGATTTACACTCACAGTAACACGAATGTCACACGGTCCTTGGTATTAGAAGTTCCTAGGAGGACAGAACCAAATTTCATGACCAGTTTTCTGTATTAGGTTAAATGTAATATTAATTCTAAAAACAGTGATATCATATCACAGATCTGTTAATGTTAGAAGATAAACTTTCAGCACACTCAGATGTTTTCTGCTATTTGTAGCATATTGAGATTTAGGACTCAAAAGTCCTAAAAGTCCTTTCTAGCTTGGCTGGATTTTATACGAAATAATTAATTGGTTCCCTTGGTAATCAATTGGCTTTAATTGAAAGAGAAAATTAAGCTCACGCATGAGTGATCATGGATATGACCTGACAGCATATTTACATAAGGGAAGTTATTACCCAAATAAAGGTCAAAGGATAGTAAGGGTATAGACGGCTATATGGATGGGAAAAGTATTCTGTCTGTAACTTATGGAATACAAAAGAGAGTGGCATTTTAGACAGTAATATAGTAAGATAGACTAGCATACTGACCACGTAGGATAACTGGATGCAAGAGAGACTGAGAAGACATGTGGGGCTGAATAAGAGCTGAAGTTCAAGAACTTCTAGTGAAAGAGAGAAAAAAGGGAACAGAAAAAGATTATACCAAACCTGTCACCTCTCCAGTCAAAGAATCATCTTAAGGAGGACATGTATATACACACATATATATTAATATATGATCCTCAGCCTTTTGGCATTGTGATATAGAAACAGATCAGCTTTACAGATGTGATCAGCCACCAGTCTGTCAATTGAACACAACCACCTCTCCAATCAAAGTGCTTGCTACATATTCCTCTTGGAACTAAAAGCCATTGCCACTTAGCAATGTATCGTCCATGTCACCCCTGCAATATCAGGAAAGAGTAACTTCATTTTGCAAATGAAATGTGAGAAAGATTATTCTTAATAGGGAGCCTGTGTCAAAAAGAGTACTACAACCAAGCTTTCCTTTTCCTGGACCAAAGCCTTAATGATCAATCCATCATGTAGCCGAGAGTTCAACCATAGTAATTTTAAATAACTAGGTGATAAGCAAGTCTGTATATCGCCTATAGAAAGATCAAAGAATGAGACAAGGGTTGAACAATTAAAGACTACGTCTCTTTCAAGAGATGCTTCCTCACACTTTCTGCATATTTGCATGCACTAGAGAGGGGATTTTGACAAGAGCTGTTAAATGCAAATGTGAAATCAGGCTTAACAAGAGCAAAACCACTGAGCCTCAGATAGCCATTCATTATTTAAGAATTATCCTAGCACAAAGGTGTCCTGGTTTCACTGGGGTTTGGTTTCAGTTTGTGGCCAGCCGTGGTGACCAAGGCCCTTAGAAGTTAAATGCAGGGCAGCTGACCCTGGCTGGCCCACAGGTGTATTCTATATCATTGACATCAAGCTCACTACAAAAGAGAGGGTTTGCTGGGAAGAGCTGGGTTTTTTTCCTGCTCTCTTTGCCTCTCATCACTTCTCCCTGCTGGTTGTTGTGATTCCTGGAGCAACTTACCAGTGATTTGTGGATGAGTATATTTCTGTCTGTTTGGTGTTGTCATTTATATTGATTTTCTTCATTTCATTAAATCTCGCTAAATTCATCCTATGAGTCTTCCTCTCTTTTTCCCCATTCCCTTCCTCATTTGGGGAAGGGACATTGGGTGAGAGAAAAGATGCTATTGTTTAGTCCTGGGTGTCGGCTAACCGAAGACAGTTTATTTGGTGCCCAATGTAAATAGATCACCTGGGAGAACCATAGACTTTTGGTTTAAGTCTTTGAGGGTTCAAGTTTTCACAGATTTGACTGGTTTTGGTACGAGTCTTCATCATGTTGGTGTCGGTAGCAGGGCCACGGGGTGGTGTTCTCAGGTGTTTGGTTTTACAGTCACTTTTGGGATGGCTAATCAAGTGTGTGGTTTGGCCATTGTTTGTTACCGGTTTTGTGTAGTTTGTAACTTCTGGGCATGGACTTAAAGGTATTAGTCTGCTACGTGGTTTAGCATTGGTTTATGGTGTTATAAATTACTTTGGAACTGGGACCATTTCTGATTTCTATGGAATGGGAATGAGTGACCTGTATGTTCTTTTTCCCTCAAAGCTGATCTCACCAGCTTTTGAAAATTTTGAATACCCGTGGGATGTTTTGACCATCATGCTCATATTGTCAGGCCTTTTGAACGTTGTTCAGTTCCTGCTCTCGCTTCAATGTCTGTATAAGAGCAGATATGGCACAGCTGCTGCAACTACTGTAACAGACACTGCAGCTGCCCCGGTCCCCACAACTGGAATCGCAGATTCTCGGACCCTGCCAGTCCCTACAGCAGGCACCCCGGCTACCCCAGAGGCTATTCAGATCTCCGCACTGGGCATTGCGATTGCTCAACTCCAGGAAGCACTTGCTGCGATGACCTAGACCTTGGCAACAAGGGCTGCAGCTCATCAGCCCCCAGTGACGGGTGATGAGGCTAACCTAGGGACTCAACCAGTGCTGGTATCTGTCGCCCCTGTACAGAAGACGAAAACCACAAAAAAAGTGGGTTGTGATGGCCAACCAGGGACATCACAGGAGGCCGAGCCAGAGGTGACTACTCGGTCGCTATCCCTGAGTGAGCTGTGAGACAACCGTAAAGATTACAGCTGTCATGATGGTGAGCAGCTTGTTACTTGTCTGCTCCGCTGCTAGGATAAAGGAGCCAATGGTCTCAAGCTAGATGGTAGCAAAGCGAAGCAGCTGGGACCAATGGCTAGAGAAGTGGGTATTGATAGGGGGTCTTGCAAGTGGTGCACAGCCCCTCGCTCTCTGCCGGCGACTCCTGCAAAGCGTAAGGAACAGGTATCCCTTTGGGGATGATGTCATATACCACCCAGGCAAGTGGACAACCATTGAGAGAGGAGTTAAGAATCTCAGGGAATTAGCTGTGCGGGAGCTGATTTTTGCTGATGTAGATGACCTGCAGATGCCACTAGATCCAGATGCACTCAAAGTTACTGGACCTGTGTGGCGCAAGTGGGTACAGACCGCACCACCATCATATGGTAACTTATTAGCGTTATTTAGCTCGGCGGATGCCGATGCACCAACAGTGGGCGATGTAGATAATTGTATGCGGCAATATGCAGACAGTCTTGTTTCTTCCCCACAGGCCAGCATCTCTGCTGTAGAAAAACCATCTAATGAATCCACAGAAATGCTTGGTAAGGCGTTGGACAAATTGTCCTAGATGGAGGACTGACCCCACTCCCCACCTGCACTGAAGAATGTCTCAGCCATCAGGAGACAGCATCCCCCTGCAAGACCTACTTGGGAGAGACGGTATACATCACGAGGCACCCTGTGGTTTTTCCTGTGCGACCATGTAGAAGACATGAGGAAATGGGATGGAAAACCTACCTTGGCTTTGCAGAAACGTGTACATGAGTTACAACATGAACCGACTAGGAATGGGGTTTCTTCCAGGAGATTTGTTGCTCCAGTTTCCAATGGGAAGCTCTCCAGACAGCGTAGATAGGCCTCGGATCCCTATTTACCAGACGTGAATAATGGGGATCAAATCTACGTGAGCCGCTCGAACTGAGATGTCGATAATGAACACTATGTTCAGGATTAGAGGGGCCCTGCCTCCAGCCAGGTGGAGGATAGGGACAACCGTGTTTTTTGGACTGTGTGGGTTTGATGGCCTGGCACATCAGAGATACAGCAGTATAGGGCTTTAGTGGACACTGGTGCACAATGCACCATAATACCGTCAAACTATAAAGGGACTGAATAGATTTCTATCTCTGGTGTGACAGGGGGCTCCCAAGAGCTGACTGTACTGGAAGCTGAAGTGAGTCTGACTGGGACTGAGTGGCAGATGCACCCTATTGTGACCAGCCCAGATGCTCCATGCATTCTTGGCATAGATTACCTGAGACGAGGTTATTTCAAGGACCCGAGGGGATACCAGTGGGCATTTGGTGTAGTGGCTGTGGAGATGGAAGAAACTAAACAGCTGTCTACCCTGCTTGGTCTATCAGAAGACCCTTCAATAGTGGGGCTGCTGAGGGTCGAGAAGCAAACGGTGCCTATTGCTGCTAGAACGGTCCACTGACGACAATATCGGACTAACAGACTCACTGATCCTCATCCACGAGCTGATCCATCAACTAGAGAGCCAAGGTGTGATCAGCAAAACGCACTTCCCCTTCAACAGTCCCATGTGGCCAGTGCGAAAGTCCAGTGGGGAATGGAGACTAACTGTGGACTATTGTGGCCTGAATGAAGTAACACCACCGCTGAGTGCTGCTGTGCCAGACATGTTAGAACTCCATTATGAACTGGAGTCAAAGGCAGCGAAGTGGTATGCCATGATTGACATTGCAAATGCATTTTTCGCCATTCCTTTGGCAGTAGAGTGTAGGCAACAGTTTGCCTTCACCTAGAGGGGCATCCAGTATACGTGGAATCAACTGCCCCAGGGGTGGAAACATAGCCCCACCATTTGCCATGGACTGGTCCAGACTGCACTGGAGAAGGGTGGAGTTCCGGAACACCTGCAATATATTGATGACATCATTGTGTGGGGTGATACAGCAGGACTTGTGTCATCAAGTTTTTGAGAAAGGGGGAAAAAGTAATTCAGATCCTTCTAGAAGCTGGTTTTGCCATCAAATGCGGAAAGGTCAAGGGACCTGCAAAAGAGATCCAGTTTTTAGGGATCAAGTGGCAAGATGGCTGCCATCAGAGCCCAATGGATGTGACCAACAAAATAACAGCCATGTCTCTGCCAACTAACAAAAAGGAGACACAAGCTTTCCTAGGCGTAGTAGGCATCTGGAGGATGCACATTCCCCCTTACAGTCAGATTATGAGCCCTCTTTATGAAGTAACTCGAAAGAAGAATGACTTTGAATGGGGCCCTGAGCAACAACAGGCTTTCGAGCAAATTAAACAAGAGAGAGTCCATGCAGTGGCACTTGGACCAGTCCAGATGGGACCCAAAGTAAAGAACGTCCTCTATACCGCAGCCGGGGAGAACGGTGCTACCTGGAGCCTCTGGCAAAGGCACTGGGGGAGACTCGAGGTCGACCCCTAGGGTTTTGGAGCTAGGGATACAGAGGATCAGAAGACTGTTATACTCCAACAGAAAAAGAGATACTGGCAGCCTGTGAAGGAGTTTGAGCTGCCTCAGAAGTAATTGGCACTGAGGCACAGCTCCTCCTGGCACCCAGATTGCCAGTGTTGAACTGGATGTTTAAAGGAAAGACCTCCGCTACACATCATGCAACCGTTGCTACATGGAGTAAGTGGGTTGCATTGATTACTCAGCAGGCCCGAATAGGAAAGCTTAATCGCCCAGGAATTCTGGAAGTAATCATGGACTGGCCTGAAAGCGAAGATTTTGGAATGGTGCCAGAGGAAGAGGTCATGCATGCTGAAGAGGCCCCACCATACAATAGGCTATCAGAGAATGAGAAGCATCATGCCTTGTTCACCAATGGATCTTGCAGCATTGTAGGCAAGCAGTGAAAGCAGAAAGCTGCTGTGTGGGGTTCTACATGATGAGTGGCAGAAGCAGCTGAGGGAGATGGTGTGTTGAGTTAGTATGCAGAAGTAAAAGCCATCCAGCTGGCTCTAGACATTGCTGAGCGAGGAAAATGGCCAGTAATCTACCTGTATACTGACTCGTGGATGGTAGCAAATGCCTTGTGGGGATGGATGAAGCACTGGAAGAAAAACAACTGGCAGTGCAGACGCAAACCCATCTGGGCAGCCAAATTATGGCAGGATATTGCTACCTGATTAGAGAAGCTGGTTGTGAAGGTACGTCACGTAGATACCCATGTACCCAAGAGTAGAGCCACTGAGGAACAACAAAACAACGAGCAGGTGGATCAAGCTGCTAAGATCAAAGTGGCTCAAGTAGATCTGGACTGGCAGCATAAAGGCGAACTATTTTTAGCTCGGTGGGCCCATAATACATAGGGCCATCAAGGCAGAGATGCTACATACAGATGGGCCCGTGACCGAGGCGTGGATTTCACCATGGACACCATCGCACAGGTCGTCCACGAATGCGAAACATGCGCTGCAATTAAACAAGCCAAACGGCCGAAACCCCTGTGGTATGGAGGACGATGGCTAAAATGTAAGTATGGAGAGGCCTGGCAAATTGATTACATCTTGCTTCCATGAACCCGCCAAGGCAAGTGCTACGTGCTCATGATGGTGGAAGCAAGTACCGGCTGGTTGGAAACATACCCTGTGCCTCATGCCACTGCCTGTAACACTATTGTGGGCCTTGAAAAGCAGATTTTGTGGTGACATGGCACTCCAGAAAGAATAGAGTCAGACAAGGGGACTCGTTTCCGAAATAGCCTCATAGACACCTGGGCTAAAGAGCATGGTATTGAATGGATATATCGCATCCCCTACCATGCACCAGCTGCCAGGAAAGTGGAATGATGTAGTGGGCTGTTGAAGACGACACTGAAAGCAACGGGTGATGGGACATTCAAAAATTGGGATGAACACTTAGCAAAGGCCACCTGGTTAGTTAATACGAGGGGATCTATCAACCGGGCTGGTCCTGCTCAGTCTGAGCTGGTGCGCACTGTAGACGGGGATAAAGTCCCTGTGCTTCATGTGAGAAATATGTTGGGGAAAACAGTCTGGATTACTCCTGCCTTGAGCAAAGGCAAACCCATGTGTGGAATTGCTTTTGCTCAAGGACCTGGGTGCACCTGGTGGATGATGCAGGAGGATGGGAAAGTTTAAATGTGTACCCCAACGAGATTTGTTTCTGGGGAAGAATAGCCAATAACTGTATGATGCTAAGTGTCATTTATTATAGTAAGAATCACCCCAGACCCTGAACATGGGGTGCAGCAGATACATGCACTGCAAGATCAAGATGCAATACACCATCCTGCTGTGCCAAACTTCAACAGTCCGTAACACCATATGGAGGCCTGGTCCTGAGCTCCTAACTGAGTGAATCCCATACCAACTTTTTTCCTGCCCTGAGAAACACTATGAGAAATAGAACCTATGTATTTGGATTGCATTGATTCAATGGACTGGAGAGAGTATCTGTGTGGTTGTGTATTTATGTTGACGGGTGGGGAAAAATGGTAGTGACTTGATGTAAATGATGTAGAATGAGGGGTGGAATCCTGTCCTGGTTTCACTGGGGTTTGGTTTCAGTTTGTGGCCAGCCATGGTGATCAAGGCCCTTAGAAGTTAAATGCAGGGCAGCTGACCCAGGCTGGCCCACAGGTGTATTCTACATCATTGACATCAAGCTCACTACAAAAGAGAGAGTTTGCTGGGAAGAGCTGGGGAAGGGACATTGGGTGAGAGAAAAGCTGCTATTGTTTAGTCCTGGGTGCGGGCTAGCTGAAGACAAAAGGTCCACCCAGTGTATGCTAATCTTCAGCTGCCTATTCTGCAGATTAGTTGCTAAATTGCTCCTTATTTTTAAGACATTGAATATTTCAGTATTGATTTTGAGAGATGTATGTGGACATGGCATTTTTATAACAATTGCTGCAATGGCAGCCAGCTCTGCAGTGTATGCAGGTATTCACCTTTGTCAGAAGAACTTTCTGATGTGTGCCTGCCACAGAAAATGGGATGGAGAAAGAAGGCAGGAAAGGCATCCAGTAGCAAAGCTGTGCTGTTCTTTGCATCTTATGATAATGCTCTATACAGTTCCAGTACTCCACATATGGTCCACCATCACTTATAAATGTTTGCTTGCTATTATGAATGAGAGCACACAAAAAATATAGGGTGTTATTTTTTTCTTCTCAATTGTCAATCAGCACTATTTGAAAAAGATATGAGGTCTTCCTTTTTTTCCCTAATTCTACAGCAGTTCTTTGCATTTGTGTTCTTTTTCAATGGACAGAGATCATATTGCAATGGGTCAATGATATTTTTGCCTGTAAAAGCATTTTCAGAAATAAAACCACTTGTCAAGTTCAGCATCTCATGGTCTAAAGGTCAGCTTCTGGAGCTGTAGAAGCAAAGAGCAAACTGTCCTGATCATCCTTGATAAGTAGAAGATAATACTAAGGAACAATCATCATGACTGACAGAAAGCTTGCGAATGTCACAGCTATTTCTGCCTGGTTTTAAAGATCTCTTCTGTTTGTATCTATTACTGTACATTGGTAGAAATGTTATGAAGGGGATCCATGGTAGTACACGTGTCTGAAATAAAGTTACAAACAAAGAAATAACCTTTTGAACACAGATGTTTGTGAAGCCTTTCTGAAGTCAGTCTGATTACGTAGAACTGACCAGCTGCTACATTTCTTTAACAGGACACTGATTCTTTATGCTGTGAGATACTTTAATACTAATGGTTACTTAATATGTTTTAAGCGTTTTGACTGTTTAGTCTTGCTGCTAAAGGTTTCAAGCATCAGAAATATCTTCTCTCACCAAAAATTAGCAGACAACACCTACTAAACAAAAAGGGGGAAAACCTAAGCAAACAGAGTCAGCATTAAGATTCCTTAGAAGATATGTAGAAAATTCTCCAAGCATACTGCAAAAGACAGCTAGCTCAGTTCTCAGTTTTCTCAGCTGAAAAGGCAAATCCAGCTTTCTTATCATGGGGTGAAAATCTGAGAACAGGGGAAACTTTCTAGAACAAGAGAATAGAGAGGCTGAATTCAGAGGGCAAACTCTTTTTCTTGTTACCAGAGGAGGGATGGAGACAGTGTCTCAAAATTTCAGAGGCAACAAGAAACAAGGCTACTTCAGGGACTATTTTCAGTGCATACAAGTGGTAGATTAAGATGTTTATTTATTTGTTGGTTCCATTTTCCTCCTGGAGCAGCTGGGTTGCAAATTAGTGCTATTCTATCAACACAGAGTAGTTAAAGGCAGAATCAAAAGCTCAGCCAGAAAAATAATTCTCAGGACAATAAACTGAAGGAATTACATGTGCTACCATACAGAAGTTGGCCCTAATCAGATGAAGGACCTCTGGGCAGGCTCTGTCTATTGGAGATATGTCTTAGGCCTTTGACTACTGCTGTACACAGAACATTATTATCACAGAAATGCAACTACCTTAGGTCATTAAAAAACAGCAACTGTGTATTTCTACCTTATTTTGTACTGAGAGACAAAAAATCATTGCAAGCAACTTTTTTTATGATCCCTTCACTGGAAGAACTTCCCCATGCCTTGTGAGATTACAAACATCCTAAAAGGAACAGTCTCCATGCTGAGATAAAGCAGCTGACTCAGAAGCACAGGGATTGACTTGGAAAGTAAATATTACAGACCACTTGAAGCCTCAGCAACAGCAGCTCAGCCTGGTGATATACAGAGTTCCTCTTAAAACAGTCATAATACACGTAGGCAGATTCTTGGAAAAGATGTGCAGAAGTCATGGCAGACCAGCAAAAACCAAAACTGAATCCAGGACAAGACCAGTGGCGGCAAAGATTTCCTAATACACAGCCAAATCAAGTTATACTACCTTTTGAAGTGCAGATAAACACATTTTACTGAAGGTACCCTTTGTCAAAATGGATCAAATGGGTAATAATTTTTCCCTACAAAGTTAAATTTTCTAGTGTAACAACATGACAGGAACAAGGACACTTACAATCCTAGTCCCAAATCTACCAGAAGTCAGCTGCAGGCATTGTTAGTGCAATCACTTTGCTTGGAAGTACCTCCTGGTATTTTGTCAAGGTCTTCGGGCAAAAGTCCAGTTTCCTGTAGTCTTCACATTTTGGTGAACATTATTTTTCCCAATTGAGGCCTCTTGGCACTGTTTAATGAAATCAGGTGTGCGTGAGTACATTTTTGATGTAAAGAGTTGACTACAAAAGGTAAGTCAACAACACCAGTGCTCTACATCTCATATATGAAAGGTTGGCACAGTAGTTAGTGCAGTTCCTGAGAAGAACGTAAAAAGTGAACGATACAGTAATGTAATTTTCTATGCTTATTCCTCAGATAAAAACTCAGAGGAGGTAAGAAGTAATTTTAAAATAGCATTTCAGAGAAAACCTTTTTGAAAACACTTAAATGCAGAACCATTTCAGCAAGAAAAGTAAGAAAAAGGTAGCAAAGATTATGTATCAGCTGTTCTCTATTAAATCAAGAGCTATGAGAGGCCTCAAAAAAAAAAAGGGAAGTAAAGGTACTACCATTACTGATTACCGTTAACTGTTAAATATTTTTCTATCCAGTAAGAATTAAAAGCAAGCAGTTGTAGTGACAGCTAGTGCTATGTGCATTGAGATTATGCAAGTTTCCACCTCCACAAATGTGCATACGCACACAAGGGAAACACAGACACATACATCCTTAATATTAATTACAGCTTGTAAAAAAAAAAATCCAAACAGATATCTCATAATTCTTCAGCACATATCAGCTGCTGGATAGGGACATTTTACTAAAAAATAAACCAGCCTAGTTGATAAATCACTTCTACTGGGAACATCTTTATGCATTTGACTCTAGGGAAACAAACATAGCTGTGATTTCCCTGAGAAGTGATACATCTTTATCTGGATCACAGCTAAGCATTTAAGCTCTTAGGGGCATGGGCCTGAAGACCCAACATATTTAAGAGAAGCAGTTTTAGACTCCTGCTTTTAACAAGCCTGTTCAAGTACACTCTTCCTCTTCTTACACATTTTAGATCGTCTTATCTGAGGACTGTTAAGTATCAGTGCTGTAGTGCTTCATTCTAAATCGCCTTTGTGGTCTAATTGGATTTTCAGTGCTTGGACACTTAGCTCCAATGAAAATCATTAGAAGCTAGTTCTCCTTATCAACTAGCCATCCTCATTATCCATATAACTACCCAGTCAGGCTTTTGAAAACCCTAGTTGACATTTTTCTGCATCTTTGGATAGCTACTTCCCTTAAAAATTTGCCTCCTGGCCTTAATTTTCATGTTGTCTAGACTTGGAAGAGAAATAGGCACAAAGTTGAAGAAAGATCAGGAATGGTTAAAGCTCCTTCCCTGTATTGCCGTCATTATTCAGTCTGGTACTTCATATCAGTCCTATTGAAGTGCTTCAGAATTATTCAAGAAATCCAGTGAAAACGAGATGAATCATAGTGTGCTCCTTTATGAGGTGGTGTTCTCACCTCATATCCCGCCAAGATTAAAGATACATAGTACTTGCTAATAACATCGTTTTTCAAAAAGGCCTTTTCCATCGTGTTTGTAATTAAATCATATCTATGGGATTTTGCTGAGTTATAAGGAGTTCCTGGGCTGAAGTGGAGTCTCAAACTGTGGCAGAGGGGAGATTTAACCCTCCAGTAACTCACATGAAGGAGTTCTCTCTGTCAGCATAACCCTTACATGATACTGCAAAAAAACCCCACAACTTTCAAGCTAGCGTGACAAGAATAGTTGATTTAGGTGCTTCATAGAACTTTCAGAAGCAGGCCCAAGAAGACAGATCAGACAACAGTACAGTTCACCAGACTCAAAAGAATGAAAAGCCAGTTTATTCACAACCCCATATATGGGTTTCCTATATGGATTTTCTGTATGGAGACTTGTCTCCCCATCTCCATCTTTAATGTAGGCTCAGCTATAATGGACATTTTGTTTTCCCACCTCAGGCATAGTAGGGACTGTAGGCAAGACCCTGGTAGAGATTCAACAGAGAAGTTCTTGTTTAAACAGTAATCTCAGTCATGCTCTCTTTGACATCTTTTTTTTTGCACACCTTCATTTTTCCCCTTACCAAAACCAACTGAACTAACAAAAAAAGCTTTGAAAAAACTCTTTGAATGAACATAATATCACCTTTAAAATTTTCCTCCAAGTATGCTCAAAACTCATATAATCAAGTGGAACAAAGCACAATCCTACTTGCTGCGAACTGTAGCTCCTCTCTGTTGTTTGCATTACTGCAGTCTTGTGAGACAGGAAACTCAGCACTGTAGATCCAGATAAGACTCAAAAGAAGATTCATCTCTGATTACAGAAGATTTACTCTATGAGGTCAGAGTCCTAACAAATTTGTAGCAAGTACTTTTTCATATATATGAAAAGAAAATGTGCAATATTATTTAAACCAAGTTGAGTAAATTGTGGGAAATTACTCCTCCCACGCTCAAATGGATGATTCTACACTTCGTGCAGTAATAAATGACTTTGTTTAGGATTCCTTATGGAAATCCCTCTTTACAGCCTGCTGTTTCCCATTTACTGGCTCCGTAGATAGTATGCACAAATTTCGGAAAATGTTACCTATTTAGCTGATTTGTTTGTGAAATCCATTCTGTTTTTCTTGCCCTAATAAGCAAGTCAGATGGAGAAAATTTATTTTGAGCAACTGGGATTGTCATGGCTTCTCCACGTCATCATAAGTTGAATTCACAATAGAAAAGACACTTACTTCCACCAGAATTTTTCAGAAAGAATTCAGTTTTTTGGAGATAAGACTAAACAATCTGTTCACAAGCAGAGTATAGCCCAGTCTAACAGGACGTTTATTTGGAAAAGGCATTATTCAGAAACACTTTTGCTCCTTAGGATGGAATTGAACCTCTTAGAGGGGTTGTAGTAACCTGATGCTTTTCATCTGTGCTTCCACTGGATGAAAGATGATTGATGTTTCTAATCCATGTTTAATTTAGCTGAAGAAGTTCAAAAACTTTTCAGTTAATTGAAGCTATATAAAGCATTCATCATCCAACTCCGAATTCAACACTGCAAATACCTGTTTAAAAATCATGAATGCCTAAAATATTACTAAAGGAAATTGAAAAGCAGCTTGAGCAATGAGTTGTAACCTGTTTGGTGCATATCTGGGATGTATTTGCTTAACTTTTCCTTTTTTATACCCCTGAAAGTCTGAGAGCTTATGAATTTAACTTCAAAAAAAAAATCAAACACTAATAATCCCAGAAGGTGTGTGATGTTAGCAAAACATTGTGGGGCTCATAACAGAATCATAAGTGGCAGCACTGAACTTGTAAATTCAGGTGATCCCAAGACAGAAAAGCTGGCAAGCACATTGCTTCAAAGGCAGGCAGTGTACTAGGGTGTTACATCCTCGATGTGGCTGAGAAACAGAACAGCAAAAACATTTACAATGTTTTATTTTTCAACAGGATTTGTTCAATTAAGTACTTTTTGGTTTGGCAAAGGGAAGTGCACTTGCTCATGAAAGGGATTATGTGCAAGAAACATCAAAAACATCAATGGATTTGTTGGCTGTGTGGTGTTTAGAGGGAAACATGGCCAACAAAAGTTGATCAATGTATTTAAGACAATTCCAAATCTTTCCTATGCTGCATACTGACATTGCAGTAGGAACACAACATCTGCCCATGATTTCTCTTGTAGACCCTGACTGTTTTCCATTGAGAAATATGGTCTTGAACATTGTTGCTCCTACTGATTTCATTGCTTTCTTTACCATATAAGGGTTACCATACTGCAATGTTTTCTTTACCGTATAAATTTGGAATTCTTCCAGTGTTTTGTTTTACATACCTTCTGTGCCAGCCAGTACACTACTATATTGTATAGCACAAGCATTTGAAAATAAAGATGTTCTCCATAAACCTCATAAAAGCAGTTTTGCTTAGAGCGAGAATAGAACAGAGGACAGTCCAGTCTGTGTTTCTCCTAAGATGAGGCTGTCCATATGGAGCTGTTAGATGTCACTTGTTTTTTACAGAGGTCACAACAGTTGAAAATCAACATACTATTGCAACAGTAAGGTACAATATAACAGAAGAATAGATGGAGAGGAAAAACCATCAGAGCAAGTACTTCAAGTTAAAATCTACCATCCTTCAGGCAGTGTTAATTAGAAACAATTCCTGCAGCAAAATATATTTTTAGAAACGCTGAAGACAGCAGGTGCTTGTTACTCAAATTATTTCTGGCTGTCATTTTTAAAGAGTAACACTAGGTAGAGAGGTAGACATTTCCCTAGAGATATCCTTGGAGAACAAACACATCGTCTCCATTTGGAGCATACATGCAGGACTTACAGGCGATTCACATACATGACCTTTGCCTAGTTGGCCCAATGATATTACTGAGAAGCTCTGGGACTCCACATTAGTGTCGGTCACTATACCACCATTAGCTATGTATAAATGCCTTCACAATCATCTGACAGCTGCAGAGACTGAAACTGTCTGCAGTGCAAATCATTACAGGCAGAAGTGTCACATCACAGAGTTCCTGCTTGCTCTGATTATAAATTCTTTCTGTGATTTCCATTATTTCTAAAGCTACTCATCCATTATAAGTAATACTTGAAGACCTTAAGGAGGTTCATTGCTGAATTAGATTGCCATTCCTAAGCTACTTCGTCTGTGCTCAGGATGATGGATGGTGTCTCGAGAACCTGCCAAATGAACTGCAGCCTTGTTGTTATTCCCCATCCCTCACATTAGTAAGATCATTCTTCAAGATAAGTATGAGACAAGTATCTACAGCATGGGGACATATGTATTTCTATAAGCAGTTACATGGTCTGTGCTTACTTATGATCTCGCTTTGGACGGTCTGCATCAGGGGAGGTTCAGACTTGAGATTAGGAAGCATTTCTATTCTATTCTATTCTATTCTATTCTATTCTATTCTATTCTATTCTATTCTATTCTATTCTATTCTATTCTATTCTATTCTATTCTATTCTATTCTATCTAGCAGTCCTTCCCACTAGAGCCAGGTTTGCATCAGGTCTATACGCCGGTGTAACTGGCACTGTATGATGAAAATGGAAAAGTGCCATTGGTACCATTAGCACGGTGACCATTTCTCCACCTCCTTGGAGCTTGTCAACTGAGCAGGTTCTCAAGTTTAGAAATCATCCCTCTGTAAATAAATCAACTATTATTAAACTACATTATTCTTTAAGGAGAGAGAAAAAAAAGTTTCATTGTGACTGAGACAAAAAAAGGATTTATGTATTAATTTCAGAGAATATGAAATCTTAACAGAGTGTCACAGGACCATCCTGATCAAATGACTACTTCTCCTTTTAAAGATCTCACATTGCCTAAGTTTCTCTGTCTTCCCTTTCCCCTACTGTACCGTAGGCAGAAGGCTGATAAAAATAGCTAGCTCTTAGAGTGATGGCTGAGTGACCTACTCCATGCTTCATGGCTTTTGTAGGTATCACACAGAAAATCTGGAGGGGACATGTTTTGCAAAGTCCCCTTTAAAAATCATAATCATAGATCAACAGGAGTGATTTCCCTTCTATCGTCTATTTTTTGCTTTGGTAAGTAATTTGTAACCATCCAGAGAAAGGTGTAAATTCTTCCCCATTTTTGGTTAAATAGCTTTATTTCCCCTTGGAAACTGACTCATATAAACATTGATCAGATAATTTTTCTCTTCAGTGAAAGGTTTTATGTCAAACGTGTTACGTACGTTTGTTAAAATAGATTATTATCCTTTTACCACAAAATTCTCAAATAATGTGGATTGAGTGTTTGGACACCAGACAAGCTTGGATGAGTAATGCCATGGGAATTTTGAGCAATGTCCTCTCTAGCTAGCTGCTTTTCCAATCAGAAGTTACTGCCCTAGCAGTAAAATCATAAAGGAGTGCATATATATACCAAGAGTCTAATATATTGCCTTGAACTACTACATAAAATACATCTAAATTGTGCTATAAATGGGGGAGGGAGGAAGGATGCATGGAGGTGAGAAAGATGCATGATCCTGTCTTCCCCCACCTGTTCTGCAGCTCTGGCAAAGGTATTTTTTAAAAGAACCGCTTAGGTTCCCAGATGTTATTTCAGTGTCAGTTGTGCTAAAGTTTCTTTCCACTCACTGACACAACAACAAGATTATTTTGCCCAGCACCAATACTTTGATGGGCAGAAACACTCATCACAGCATTCCAGCTTTGCCCCATTAGTTTGTGATAAAAGTTAACTGCTAAATATTAACAGAGGATAAAAAGAAGGCGGAGTTACTGAATGCCTTCTTTGCCTCTGTCTATACTGTTGGAGGCTGTCCTGAGGAGCCCCGGACCCCTGAGGCCTCAGAAGAAGTCAGGATAGAGGAGGAATCTGTCTTGGTTGATGAGGGCTGGGTCAGGGACCAATTAAGCAATCTGGATGTCCATAAATCCATGGGCCCTGATGGGATGCACCCGCGGGTGCTGAGGGAGCTGGCGGAAGTCATTGCTAGGCCACTCTCCATCATCTTTGCTAAGTCATGGGCAACAGGAGAGGTGCCTGAGGACTGGAGGAAAGCGAATGTCACTCCAGTCTTCAAAAAGGGCAGGAAGGAGGACCCGGGTAACTATAGACCAGTCAGCCTCACCTCCATCCCTGGAAAGGTGATGGAGCAACTTGTTCTTGGTGCTGTCTCTAGGCACATCAAGGATAGGGGGATCATTAGGGGCACTCAGCACGGCTTCACCAACGGGAAGTCATGCTCAACCAACTTGATAGCCTTTTATGAGGATGTTACCCGGTGGATAGATGATGGTAAAGCTGTGGATGTGGTCTATCTCGATTTCAGTAAAGCGTTTGACACGGTCTCCCACAGCATCCTCGCAGCTAAACTGGGGAAGTGTGGTCTGGATGATCGGGTAGTGAGGTGGATTGTGAACTGGCTGAAGGAAAGAAGCCAGAGAGTGGTGATCAATGGGACAGAGTCCAGTTGGAGGCCTGTGTCTAGCGGAGTCCCGCAAGGGTCGGTTCTGGGACCAGTTCTATTCAATATATTCATTAATGACTTGGATGAGGGATTAGAGTGCGCTGTCAGCAAGTTTGCTGATGACACAAAACTGGGAGGAGTGGCTGACGCGCCGGAAGGCTGCGCAGCCATTCAGAGGGACCTAGACAGGCTGGAGAGTTGGGCAGGGAGAAATTTAATGAAATATAACAAGGGCAAGTGTAGAGTCCTGCATCTGGGCAAGAACAACCCCATGTACCAGTACAAGTTGGGAGCAGACCTGTTGGAGAGCAGCGTAGGGGAAAGGGACCTGGGGGTCCTAGTGGACAACAGGATGACCATGAGCCAGCAATGTGCCCTTGTGGCCAAGAAGGCCAATGGCATCCTGGGGTGTATTAGAAGGGGTGTGGTCAGCAGGTGGAGAGAGGTTCTCCTCCCCCTCTCCTCTGCCCTGGTGAGGCCGCATCTGGAGTATTATGTCCAGTTCTGGGCCCCTCAGTTCAAGAAGGACAGGGAACTGCTAGAGAGAGTCCAGCGCAGAGCCACAAAGATGATTAAGGGAGTGGAACACCTCCCTTATGAGGAGAGGCTGAGGGAGCTGGGTCTCTTTAGCTTGGAGAAGAGGAGACTGAGGGGTGACCTCATTAATGTTTATAAATATGTAAAGGGCAAGTGTCAAGAGGATGGAGCCAGGCTCTTCTCAGTGACATCCCTTGACAGGACAAGGGGCAATGGGTGCAAGCTGGAACACAGGAGGTTCCACTTAAATATGAGGAAAAACTTCTTTACGGTGAGGGTGACTGAACACTGGAACAGGCTGCCCAGAGAGGTTGTGGAGTCTCCTTCTCTGGAGACATTCAAAACCCGCCTGGACGCATTCCTGTGTGATATGGTCTAGGCAATCCTGCCGCGGCAGGGGGATTGGACTAGATGATCTTTCGAGGTCCCTTCCAATCCCTAACATTCTGTGATTCTGTGATTCTGTGATTCAGTTCTCTGAAAGACACAAAAAAAGTCCTTAAATTGAAGAGACAGATTTGAATAAACAGTCTGAGATCGATTTGATTTCCTAAACCACTGGGAATTACTGTACAACATATGAGGAGAGGATGATGGCGTCTACTGAATACCAGGAGTTCTGTGAAAATGAAAATTTTTCTTCTCTGCATGGAAAATAGCAGCATAATATTATGGACTAAAAGTAGTATTGATGAGCAATGTCTAATTTAAGAAAGCAGTCTAAATACAGAAAAGCACATTAACGCCTACCTACCTCATATTTCACTGACCTCTACAGAACATCTCACATGTTCAGTTACACCTTTGTGAAAGTGGCTCATGTATTAGATGTTAGGTGCACAACAAGAACCTGTCAAGAGGAAAGTGAATGGAAGTCATGAAAAAGTTTGAACACCGGGAACCTGAAACACCAAAGGTTAACATGGTTGAATTGCATGGCTTTTTGGTAGTGTTTTCTTAGGTGCCTGAGCTTGTCACTGAAATCAGGAATGAAACTCCTTAACGCCGGGTTATAGCATTAACGAGCAGGCATTGCTTTATTCGGCCAAGGGACATGGGGGATCGTTCCACCTAACATGTCCACCCAGGAACAAAACCACACTCATTATATACATTATAGAAAAATGAATATTCATACAATTCCAAGAAAAGCCCACCTATTCCAAGAAACTTATGCAGATGCTAATACATTATGTAAGCGTCTTTGTGCATGCGTACTAAATTGGGGAAGGGGTCTTGGGTGGTCTCTGGTGGTCGTAATCCCCCCATAGTTATGCTGCCCATTGTATAACCCTGCTTCTGCGCAAGCGTGGTCGAGGCCTTCTTGTTGACACATGCAGGTGGCTCCAAGGAGAAGATGTTCTGGTTCTCACTGGACTTATCTCTCCTCTGGTGCCAGAGTTTGTGGATCAGGTTGATTTAGACACTACAAAGTTGTGGTTCACAGTCTTGTTTATCTCTGGCCCTTCTTTATAATTAGCAAGGAATTTAACAGAGACCTTGGATTTTCTAAGACTAAGCGCAAGCAAGAATCATTGACGACTTTAACACTGTTATCAGTCCCATGAGCAGACCCTATCTACAAAACATGTAGTTAGCTTCAGAACATACTGTTATTTTAGCTGAAAGGAGAATTACTGACAGGAAAGTTGATTCTGACTAAAGGTAACACAGAGCAGTCCTTTAGAGCCTACTCTGAGGCCTACTCTTACTAAACTGTCTGGTATCAAGCTTCCTTGTACTATGCTTTACACACTCAAGACACAGCAGCAGGTTGTGGTTTTTTGTCTATAAAGGAGGGGAAGGACTGGAAATACTATTTTCTTCACAAACAAGTGTTACTAGACAGCAAAACACCATAGGGTTCTTCCACTGCTTCATGGGTCTGCTCCAGCACTGCAGAAGTTATAGGCCAATGTGCTGTATGACGCCTTTTACCTGCCTAACTCTTACTGTGGCTATACTTCCCGCAGCAGTGCTTGTGGTTTCCCGGAAAAATCAATGCAGTTGACATAACAGGCGTATCTTTATGATCAGTGAACACTGCATACTAATAATCAGTTTATACACATGCTGGATGCAGTTGCAGAGCAACCGATACTGTAAAGCCTTGTATTTGGAGCATTAACTCTATGAACCGCAGCTGACAGTTTCATGAATTTTCCATAGGCTCCCATAAACCAAAGAAATCCACAAAAAACAGATGAAAATAAGGCATCTTTACCCTTACTTCACCTTCTCAAAAGTGACCTTTGTTGCTGGGTAAGGGTATACAGTTCAATTAAAAATCCTAGGCTTAAATAGAGATGAAAGACAAATTCAGATTTCTTTTACTTCCCAAAACCTCTTTGAGTAGATCATTCAGAGGAGATGCAAAACCCACCTGGATATGAACCACCTGGTTTGGAAGGAAGTGTTCTGATGAGTTTGGTAAATATTCTGTGCATTTTTCCTCTGGCCTCTCCATCAAAGTTGATTACACCAGCCCAAGGAAACAAAGAGGGACTGAAAACAGGAAGAAAGCACAGTTTGTATGATAAAGCTATAAAAATGTTACTGAAGCACAATCTGAGCTGAAACAGTCATTGTCACATAAAGCAGTCACTTGGGCCTGAAGAATAGCAGTGGTTTAAAATCAGCTACAGCCTTTACCTCAGCATTCTAGCAGACTTCATGTGTTTTCCCAAACAGGTGATGTCTTCCATGCAGTTCTGTGGGCACTAATTACTGGGACTCAAAATCCTTCTGTCAAAGTGAAAGTGTAATAAGTAATTATGTCTTCTGTCACACTGATGTACATGGAAGCTGTGCCATAGGCCTGATTACCAGCCCTCAAGTTCGACTTTGTAAGTCACTTGAACTCAAGGTGTGTGGGTTTCCATCTGGCTAGCAGTCTCTCAGGGCAGGAGAGATGGTATGAGTTTTGTCACGGTTTGTGCCCACGGGTTGCAGGTTAAAGATGTCAGTCTTGAGGAGGTTACTGGACACCACTTGATGAAGCTAGCTCCAGTCTCATCACCACTGCATTAACCTGAAAGACACTTATGAACACTGTTAGTATAATGTAACAATTAACATTATACAGTTCAGAATTAAGTATTCTCACCCAGAATTAGATCACCTTCAGGGACACGTTGGACTTCACCATCCAGCAGCACCATCCACCAAGTACATCCAGGTCCTTGAGTGAAAGCAATCCCACGAATGGGTTTGCCTTTGCCCATAGCAGGAAGAACCCAAACAGTTTTTCCCAACAAATTCCTTTCATGCACCACAGGGACTTTATCCCCTTTTACTGTATGTAAAAGGTCTGACTGAGCAGGGTCAGCTCAACTGACAGATCCCCTGATGTTAACTAACCAGGTAGCTTGTGCCAAATGTTTATCCCAGTTTTTAAAGGTTCCACCCCCCATTGCTTTTAGGGTAGTTTTTAACAGCCCATTGTATCGTTCAATTTTCCCAGAGGCTGATGCATGATACAGGATATGATATACCCATTTGATGTCACGTACTTTGGCCCAGTTGTCTATGAGACTGTTTTTAAAATGAGTCCCATTGTCCCATTCAATTCTCTCTGGCGTGCCATGTCGCCACAAGATTTGCTTTTCGAGGCTCAGAATAGTGTTCCGGGCAGTGGCATGGGGCATAGAGTATGTTTCCAGCCGTCTGGTCGTTGCCTCCACCATGGTAAGCACATAGCGTTTACCCTGGCGGGTTTGAGGGAGTGTGATATAGTCAATTTGCCAGGCCTCCCCATATTTATATTTCAACCACCGCCCCCCATACCACCGTTTGGCTTGTTTAATTGCGGCGCACGTTTCACAATCATGGATAACCTGTGCAATAGAGTCCCTGGTTAAGTCTGCCCCTCGGTCACGAGCCCATCTGTATGTTGCATCTCTCCCTTGATGACCTGAAGTGTCATGAGCCCACTGAGCTAAAAATAGTTCACCTTTATGTTCCCAGTCCAAATCTATTTGGAACACTCTAGCAGCCTGATCCGCTTGTTGGTTGTTTCGATGTTCCTCAGTTGCCCGACTTTTAGGTACGTGAGCATCTACATGACGTACCTTCACGACTAGTTTCTCTAGCCAAGCAGCAATATCTTGCCACAATTCGGCAGCCCAAATAGGTTTACCTTTGCACTGCCAGTTGCTTCGCTTCCACTGCTTTAACCACCCCCACAAGGCATTTGCTACCATCCATGAGTCAGTATAAAGATACAGCCTTGGCCACTTTTCTCATTCAGCAATGTCTAAAGCCAGCTGGATGGCTTTTACCTCTGCGAATTGACTCGATTCACCTTGTTCTTCTGTGGCTTCAGTGACTCGTCGTATAGGACTCCATACTGCAGCTTTCCACTTCCGATGCTTTCCTACAAGACGGCAGGATCCATTGGTGAACAGGGCATACTGCTTCTCATCCTCTGGTACTTCATTATACGGTGGGGCTTCTTCAGCATGTGTCACCTCCTTTTCTGGTGGCATTCTGAAGTCTTTGCCTTCTGGCCAGTCCATGATCACTTCTAAGATTCCTGGGTGATTAGGGTTTCCTATTTGAGCCCTCTGTGTAATTAATGCAATCCATTTACTCCATGTAGCATCAGTTGCATGATGAGTAGTAGGAACCTTACCCTTGAACATCCAGTCTAGTACTGGTAATCGGGGCGCCAGGAAGAGCTGTGCTTCATTACCTCCGAAGCAGTTCTAATTCCTTCATATGCTGCCAGTATCTCTTTTTCAGTTGGGGTGTAATTGGCCTTGGAGCCCTTGTATTCTTGACTCCAAAATCCTAGGGGTCGACCTCGAGTCTCCCCTGGCACTTTCTGCCAGAGGCTCCAGGTAGGACCATTGTCCCCAGCTGAGGTGTAGAGCACATTTTTAACATCTTGTCCTGTACGACTGGTCCAAGGGCTACTGCATGCACAATCTCTTGTTTAATCTGTTCAAAAGCCTGTTGTTGTTCAGGGCCCCACTGAAAATCATTTTTCTTCCTGGTCACTTGATAAAGAGGGCGTACAATCTGGCTGTAATCTGGAATATGCATTCTCCAGAAACCCACAATGCCTAAAAAGGCTTGTGTTTCCTTTTTGTTAGTTGGTGGGGACATAGCTGTTATTTTGTTGATCACCTCTATCTGGCGGTATCTGGCGATGCCCATCTTGCCATTTAATCCCTAAAAACTGGATCTCCCGGGCAGGTCCCTTGACCTTGCCTCTTTTTTATGGCAAAACCAGCTTTCAAAAGAATTTGGATGATTTTCTCCCCTTTGTCAAAAACTTCTGCTGCTGTATCACCCCATACAATGATGTCATCAATGTATTGCAAATGTTCTGGAGCTCCACCCTTTTCTAGTGCAGTCTGAATCAGTCCATGGCAAATAGTAGGACTGTGTTTCCACCCCTGGGGCAGTTGATTCCAGGTGTACTGGATACCTCTCCAGGTAAAAGCAAACTGTGGCCTGCACTTTGGTGCCAAGGGAATAGAGAAAAAAGCATTAGCAATGTCTATGGTGGCATACCACTTGGCTGCCTTTGACTCCAGTTTGTATTGAAGTTCTAGCATGTCTGGCACGGCAGCACTAAGCAGTGGTGTAACTTCATTTAGGCCACGATAGTCCACAGTTAATCTCCATTCTCCATTAGACTTTTGCACTGGCCATATGGGACTATTAAAGGGTGAGCAAGTCTTGCCAATCACTCCTTGATTTTCTAATTGTCTAATCAGTTTATGAATGGGGATCAGGGAGTCTCGATTGGTGCGATATTGCCGTCGGTGCACTGTGATAGTAGCAATTGGCACCTGTTGTTCTTCCACCTTCAGCAACCCCACAACAGAAGGATCCTCTGAGAGGCCAGGCAAGGTAGACAGCTGTTTAATGTCCTCAGTCTCTACAGCTGCTACACCAAAGGCCCATCTATACCCTTTTGGGTCCTTAAAATACCCTCTCTTGAGGTAGTCTATGCCAAGGATGCACGGAGCATCTGGACCAGTCACAATGGGGTGCTTTTTCCATTCATTTTTAGTTAGGCTCACTTCGGCCTCCAATACAGATAACTTTTGAGATCCCCCTGTTATTCCCGAAATACCGATAGATTCTGTCCCTTTATGATTCGACGGCATTAGGGTGCACTGTGCACCAGTGTCTATCAGGGCTCGATACCTTTGTGGTTTTGATGTGCCAGGCCATCAAATCCACACAGTCCAATAAACTCGGTTGTCCTTCTCCTCCACCTGGCTGGAGGCAGGGCTCCCCTAATTAAGGAATGGATTCGTGCTGCTCACGGGGATTGGACCTTCATTCCCCCTATTCACATTTGGGAAATAGGGACCTGAGGCCCATCTACCCTGACTGGAGTCCTGCTTACTGGTAACTGGAGCAGTCGTCCTCCTAGGAAAATTCTCTCTGGTATTTGTTTTATCTTGGAACTCACGTACTCATGCCTGTAGTGTACTGGTAGGTTGTCCATGCCATCTGCTCATGTCCTTCCCATAATCACGCAGGGCAAACCACAAGATACTTCGTGACGTGTTCCGTTTCCTTTGCGCCGGTCTTGTAGAAGGGTGTTTTCTCCTAACGGCTGCGATGTGGGCCTTCATGACGGCTGAAGTCTTTCTTTATATTTCACAGTTCCTTCAGGGATAAGGAGTGGTAGGTTACCTCTACGTCAGAGTCCTCCTCCTGTGACAGTTCTGCTTTAAAAGGACCTTTCTTTCGTGATGGGTCTGCTTTAAAAAGACGATCAAGGAAACACAGAATCACAGAATCACACAGAATCAACCAGGTTGGAAGAGACCTCAGGGATCATCGAGTCCAACCGTTGCCCTGACACCACCATGTCAACTAGACCATGGCACTAAGTGCCATGTCCAGTCTTTTCTTAAACACATCCAGAGATGGTGACTCCACCACCTCCCTGGGCAGCCCATTCCAATGTCTAATAACCCTTTCTGAAAAGAAATTCTTCCTAATGTCCAACCTGAACCTCCCCTGGCGAAGCTTGAGGCTGTGTCCTCTTGTCCTATTGCTAGTTGCCCGGGAGAAGAGGCCAACTCCCACTTCACTACAACCTCCCTTCAGGTAGTTGTAGACTGCAATAAGGTCACCCCTGAGCCTCCTCTTCTCCAGGCTAAACAAAGCCAGCTCCCTCAGCCGTTCCTCGTAGGTCAGACCCTCCAGAGCCTTCACCAGCTTGGTCGCCCTCCTCTGGACTCACTCCAACACCTCAACATCTTTCTTGAAGTGCGAGGCCCAGAACTGGACACAGTACTCAAGATGCGGCCTCACCAGTGCTGAGTAGAGAGGGACGATCACTTCCCTAGACCGGCTGGCTACACTATTCCTAATAGAGGCCAGGATGCCATTGGCCTTCTTGGCCACCTGGGCACCCTGCTGGCTCATGTTCAGCCGGCTGTCGATCAGCACCCCCAGATCTCTTTCTGCTGGGCCGCTTTCTAACCACTCTTCCCCCAGCCTGTAGCGCTGCATGGGGTTGTTGTGGCCGAAGTGTAAGACCCGGCACTTGTTCTTGTTGAACCTCATGCCGTTGGTCTCGGCCCATCTATCTAACGTGTCCAGATCCCTCTGTAGGGCCTTCCTACCCTCCAGCAGATCGACACTCCCACCCAGCTTGGTGTCATCTGCAAATTTGCTGAGGGTGCACTCAATCCCTATGTCTAGATCACCTATAAAGATATTGAACAGCACCGGCCCCAGAACTGAGCCCTGGGGAACACCGCTAGTGACCGGCCGCCACTTGGACTTTGCCCCATTCACCACCACTCTCTGGGCTCGGCCATCCAGCCAGTTTTTAACCCATTGAAGAGTCCACCTATCCAAGCCCCGGGCAGCCAGTTTGTCTAGGAGGATGCTGCGGGAGACAGTGTCGAATGCCTTACTGAAGTCTAGATAGCCTACATCCACAGCCCTGCCCTCATCTACTAAGTGGGTCACTTTGTCATAGGAGGAGACCAGGTTGGTCGAGGAGGACCTGCCTTTCATGAAGCCATGTTGGCTGGCCCGATGCCCCGATTGTCCTGCATGTGCCGTGTAATGGCACTCAGGATGATCTGTTCCATCACCTTGCCTGGCACCGAGGTCAGGCTGACAGGCCTATAGTTCCCTGGATCGTCCTTGCGGCCCTTCTTGTAGATGGGCGTTACATGTGCTAATTTCCAGTCAGCTAACCCTCATCTATGTCAGGCCCTGACTCTGCCTGAGAAGGGCCCTCACCTGGGTCACGTGATGGCTCTGCCTTAGAAGGCTCTGAGTCATCATCCTTCACTTCACGAGCTGATTTCTTTTGGTATTTCTTCCTGGTTACAGGGGTGATTGGTACCGGCACAGATAGGGTAGATGCTGGGGTTTGAGTAGATGCAGTGGCTGTTGTGGGAGTGCTGAGACTCGCTAGGGTCTGAATAGCTGCAGTGGCCATGTTGGGGGGTGTAGTCTGAGTAGCTGCAGTGGCCATCTGGGGGGATGTAGTCTGAGTAGCTGCAGTGGCCATGTTGGGTGTAGTCTGAGTAGCTGCAGTGGCCATCTTGGGGGATGTAGTCTGAGTAGCTGCAGTGGCCATCTTGGGGCGTGTGGCAGCTGCGGTGTAGATTGCCGAGGTTTGAATAGATGAAACTGCTGTCTTGGGGGGTGTAGTCTGAGTAGCTGCAGTGGTTGTCTTGGGACAAGCAGCAGCGGCGGCATAAGCTGCCGAGGTTTGAGTAGATGCAGCTGCTGTCTTGGGGGTGTAGCAGCTGCGATGCGAGCTGCTGGGCTTTGAGTGGATTTAGTGGCTGTAGTGGCAGCACGCGCTGTAGGAGCTGAGGTGGCTGCATAACACCTACACCTGCACCTGCACTGATATCTAATCTTATACCACACCTGAAACCCCTTCAGGACAACCGATCATAAAAACGTGCCACCTAGACAGCCCCATCCGAAATTTGCAAAATCTAGAGGAATCAGCTTGGCAGAAAAGGTACTATTTCCCGAAGTAAAATTGAAAGTGTAATCATTAACAAAATCAGCTAAAGAACACCCAAATCACGCAGATAAAATAGCTGCTACTGATTCGCAGTTAAAGCTGCCCATCATTGTGTCATAGAGATAAGAGATTGGAATAGTAACGGCCCAGTTTCCCACCACATAAACATGTATCAAACTCCATAGCAAAAGGAAATGTTTCGAGCAGCTCCCACTGTTAAACCATATGTAAACATTCATAAGAAGCAAGCAATAATACGCTGCATACGGCAGGTAAGGCAGCATTGCAATACTCAACTGTGAAAGAAACTCTATGATGAGACGAGATAACACGGTGTTCAAAAGCGACATTACCATGTTAGCTATCTGTTTTAATTTCCAACCCCTCATAAATCTCAAAGGAAGAAATCTGATACTCTCTCAACTAAGATCTCCAGGTCTGCTCCCGCTGGAGCTGGGATTCGACTTATCAGAGCAACCTGTCAGAGCTTCTTTCGAGCCCCACATTGGGCGCCAATAAATCTGTCACGGTTTAAAACTGGGCTGGCTATTAAACTGGTGGCAGATGCTCTCTATTAAACCTCCTGCCCCCCAGAAGGGAAAGGAAAAGGGAAAAGGGAGAGAGACTTCCGGGTTGGAAAGTTAAAACCGTTTTAATAATCTATAATAATGAAAGAGAGTATAATAATAATATTGGAATAATCAAATATATACAAATATATACAAAACCAAGATCGAGCTCCCCCGATGACAGTCATGTCCCCACTGGCACTGCAGGGCAAGCTCTGGGAAGGCCCAGGCTTGGCCCAGCGACAGACGGGAACGGGACTCAGGGATTCACGGATGGGGATCGGGAGCAGCAGGAAAACGGGCAGAGTCCTCTTCGGACACTGGCCATAGCAGAAGGTCGAGAATGGAGAAGAAGGCCTGAGAAGAAGAAGAAGCACCAGAGAAGAAGAAGCCATGAGACCCTCGTGATCCCCCCACTTTATACTGAGAATGACATGTATGGGATGGAATACCTTCACTGGTCAATTTTGGGTCACCTGTCCTGTCCACTCCTCCCTGCAGGTGCGACCCTCCTGCGGCTCTTTACTCATAATTAGTGAGGAATTTAGCAGTGACCTCAGTTTCTCTAAGAATAAGTACAGCAAGAGCCTTTCTGCATAACATCCCTACTGGTGCCTCAGTGATAACTACAAACTTTGAGTGTTATCAGTCCTGGAAGCAGACACTGTCTGCAAAACATGCAGTTAGTTTCAGAAAGTGCAGTTACTTAGAAGAGACTTAGCTGAAAGTAAAAATCACTGAAAGGAAAATTGGCCTGGTTTAGGCCAAACCAGGACAGCCTGTCTCAAGGAAAAGCCCCTAATCTGTACATGATTAAAAATATCTCTTGAAAAGGGGTTGGCAAAGAAGGAAGTCCCAGACTCAATTCAGCATTTTGGGTGCCGTACCTAAGTGATCTAGAACTGAGGGTTAGAAACCCAGAAGGAGCTTAATGAAACTTGCATTTTCTCAGAGAGGAACCTCACCACAGCAGTAACTCCCTGCAGGTTTCAGCAGTTAATTTCAGAGCTCACAGCCGCACACGTTATTCCCATAAAATCTGTTCCCGGTCAGCAGAGTCAGGAATCCCTGAGGTGTTTTATAATCTTAATCAGTTTCTTTCATCTGACATTGTTAAAATAAGGATGCATTTCCCTATCAGCATTTTCGTTCCCCTGGGCACCTTCACAGAAGATATTGTTATGGCCTCAACTAATACACAACATGTTTAAGAGTACGTAATGTATTGAACATGTAGAAACAGAGACAGGGAGACTGGATTTCATATTTAATTTAAAACCCTCAAGTAGTTTTACAGAGCATGTGAATGAGACAATATCCCTCGATAAAGGTAATGTCCTGTGTGTTGGAATATGTCTTCCTACTACAGAGATTGGTTTGACCAGCTGAGTTGGCGGGGAGGTGGGAAAGGAAAGAAAGAGGGCAACTCCTTCCCCTGACTTTTTAACTGTTGTATTTCATGAAATGTTTGCTCGTGTTTTGCCTGATCCAGTATCTTCAGCTGTCAGCAACTGCCAATGGTGAGCTAATGGTGAGCTGCTGGGTCCTTGGTCCTCTTCAGAGGAGGACTGCAGCTGGAATGATGTTGGTGTCCTGGGGTGCCTCTTGGGCTGAGGGGATGCAATCTTGTCCTCCAGGCTGTCCTGGAAAGCACTGGACTATTTTTTGCAGGCAGACTATTGCAATGGTGTCGGTAGGTTTCCTTGATGTTGGGCAGGCCATGAGGTAGGTCTGTGTTAGGCAGTCAGAACGCCATGCAGAGGGAGGAATTGGGGTGGTGACACTTGCAGCTGGCACAGGCTCTCCAAGTGTTGGAGCTGTGGTCTCTGCAGGTGTCAGAGCTACTTTTGCTTTGCTGTGAGCTCTGTTAACACCTGGAATCAGTAGAGTAGGATTTGTTCCATTGGATGAAGCAGAAGATGTTGGTAATGTGGACTTTGAAAAAAACAATGCTGAGGAGGAAGCATGGTTTACTATCATACAGGTGTCACAACCTAAAGGGAGATAATGACTGTGGCTTCACGGGATTCCGTAATACACAAGGACATGGAGGCTTTATCTCCTGAATTTCTCACTTTACTACACATTACCACAAATACCACAAGTCACCATTAGCAACTATACCTATGATTGATAAAGTGAATACAAATTACTATCAGCAAAAATAATATAGTATCAATCAGTAGTATAGCAACAATCAATGGTATAGCTACAACCAGTATTATAGCAACAACCAGTAACAGCAACAACCAAGTAGGAATATATTATTACAGGTTACTACAAACTTATCATTAGTGAAGTACACTTGTCAACAATATAACAGCAGATATACTTATCATAGATTACTTATATGGGTGTATATACTACTGGTATGAAATGAATTAGACAGATTTCAGAAGGGGCCAAACCATCCTGGAGGGGAGGACAAACCGATCCCAGAGGGGGACACAACCATCCCAAAGGTGGGAGGACAAACCAACCCGACTCCAGCAGTGGTCCCAGAGGGGGACCATAAAGTAACAGACAGAAGGCAGTCTCTCACTTCAGAAACAGTCTGCAGCATGGGGTCTGGAGTCAGCCAGACATTCACAGTGGGAGTCCAAGATCTCGTAGAAAGTTTTGTGCAGAGCATTCAACCTGTTTTGCAAAGGAAAAGTATGTATGTGCAGCATGGAATGTTCTCAGAGACAGAGGCTCCATTTTGGATAAAAATTAAGTCCTTTTTATATCATACAGACATAACAGGGTGTAGGAAACCACGCACAGATGCTGTTAATCTGTACTTTCACCTGTAACAGACACTAGGTGATGATGTTTTCTGTTCTTTCAGACCAATTTTGTTTTCCTAGACTGCTTCCACTTTTTCAGACAAAAACTTGCTGTTGCAGTTCCATGTTTTTGTGATTATCGATGGTATCTCAGGATGTCTCTGGTTTCTGGCTTCCCAGCTACACTTCAGAGAGGCCAGCTGCACTTTTCAAGGATGCTTCTGGTTGCCAGGCTCACAGCTCTGAGGCTGGTGGGTGATTTCCCTTACAGTATTTTTCAGCAGATGTTTTCTTCTTTTTGGTAATATTCCCTTTCTAACCAGGCCACCTTTATGGCTGCTCACATCAACAGGCTCAGTTGCCTGTCACATAGCTACTGGAGTCACTCTGCATGCAGGCTCTGGTCAGCTGAGCATACAGATGCATTTGACACAACACAACTTTGCTTTCCTTATTCAGATACCAAATGACCAAGTGAAGGGATAATAAAGTCCAGTCGAACATTGTCAGATCTAACAGCTCTTAGGTCAACATAATAAAGCAACAGCAAAAGTTTCTCTCTTTCCAGTTAAGTTGCTTTGTATGCCCCTGGCAGTCATGGTACACACAAAGCATTACAAGCTATTCTGTGGAAAGGAGCAGATTAAAAGTTACAAGCAGAAGTAAACAGAAATAATTAACATGAGTTAGCAACATCCCTTGAGCCTTTCCCTTAAGGAGGTTTTGTAAAGGGCAGTTCAGACTCACTGGGGATGCTTTCTTGCCATTAGCTGCCTCCCTCATGAATCTGGGGACTATAGAGGAATATAAAGCACAGTAACCACGGTAGGTTATGATTAGCGATGGCACTGTAACTGATAAGGAAATAAACCACCATGATGGTAACTCAGTCAAAGATCCAGGCCAGAGCATTTGCTGTACCTTTAGCTGTGGATGTACGTACAGGAGTTAACTTGCTAAGTCTGGATGTGCAAGGACAGGCACAAGCAAGGACACAGCTATCAATTTGATTCTCCAAGATGGCTTTACAGTCCCACAGCAGTGTGAGGTAACATGGCTGATGAGTGTGTGTACAGCTAATGCGAACTGGGAAGACTGGCTTGCTGGCTCTTTATTTTTCTCCCTTAAAGAGAGGGCTTTTAGAAAAGACTGAAGATGACAGTACAGGTCTGTTGAAGATTCCGCAGTTCATTTATTACTTTATCCATTCTCTCCAAATAGTCAAATACATAAAGACATGCATATAATTAATATACTCTTAAGCCACATTACCCTACACTGCTATATTGATTATATTAATTATGAGCATTAATTGTTTCTGTTTGTGATCCATTTGACCAGTTTCACAGATGCTGTATCTTTGCCAATACTGCATTGACTCATTTTCCTCATTTAGAAATCAGACTAAATTGAACTCTAGTCATCATACTGGCCTTCAAGCTAATGGCTAGTCCCTCACTTCAGTCTCCTTACAGTGGCTGATGAGAGAAATAAATTTGCCAGTCTACCAGAACATTGCCAAAGTTTAAAACCAAAACTGAAAACAAGGAAATCATGTGTTAGGAAACTTGACTCACACAATACATATAATATTAATTTTAACTGCAACCTTCATTTCTACATTTTACTTGGAGACCAGTGGGGGTGAAGTACAAAAATATGCATGTTCAGCAAACAACTGAGGCCAGAGAGACAGAACAGATGTATTGGCAGTGTTTTGGTAGCGAGGGGGCTGCAGGTGATACCAGACAGTTTAGTAAAATTACGCCTCAAAGTAGGCCCTAAAAGGCCTACTTTGTGTAACCTTTAAACAGAATCAATTTTCCTTTCAGAAATTTTCCTTTCAGCTAAAATAACGGCACTTTCTGAAGCTAACTTCATGTTTTGCAGACAGTGTCTCCAGGACTGATAATGCTTAAAGTTATAGTTATCACTGAGGTACTGGTGGGAATGGATGCAGAAAGACTCTTGCTTGTGTTTATTCTTAGAGAATCCAAGGTCTCTATTCAATTCTTCACTAATTACAAAGAAGGGCCAAAGATAAACAAGACTGCAAACATCTTTGTAGTGTCTTAAATGACTTGATTCATACCTCTGACACCAGGAGAAGAGATAAATCCTGTAAGAACCAGAACAATATCTTCTCCTCGGAGCTGCCTGCATGTGTCAACAGAAAAGCATCAACCACGCTTGCGCAGAAGTGGGGTCATACAGCAGACGGATAACTATGGGGGGGTTATGACCACAAGAGACCACCAAAGACCCCTTCCCCAATTGAGCACACATGCACAAAACCAGTTACATAATATATTAACATATGCATAAGGTTTCTTCGAATAGGCGGGCTTTTCTTGGGAATTGTATGAATATTCATTTTTCTACAATCATAGAATTATAGAATCATTTTGGCTAGAAAAGACCTTTAAGATCATCGAGTCCAACTGTTAACCTAGAACTACCAAGTCCACCACTAAGCTATATCCCTAAGCACCACATCTACTCGTTTTTTGAATATCTCCAGGGATGGTGACTCCACCACTTCCCTGGGCAGCGTGTTCCAATGCTTGATAACCCTTCCAGTGAAGGAATTTTTCTTGATATCCAATCTAAACCTCCCCTGGCACAACTTGAGGCCATTTCCTCTTGTCCTATCACTTGTTACTTGGGAGAAGAGACTAACACCCACCTCGCTATAACCTCCTTTCAGGTAGTTGTAGAGAGCTGATAAGGTCTCCTCTCATCCTCCTTTTCTCCACACTAAACAACCTCAGTTCCCTCAGCCGCTCCTCATAAGACTTGTGCTTTAGACCTTTCAGCAGCTTTGTTGCCTTTCTTTGGACCCGTTCCAGCACTTCGATGTCTTTCTTGTAGTGAGGGGCCCAAAACTAAACACAGTATTTGCGGTGTGGCCTCAGCAGTGCTGAGTACAAGGGGAGGAACACTTCCCTGCTCCTGCTGGCCACACTATTTCTGATACAAGCCAGGATGCTGTTGGCCTTCTTGGCCACCATATATATACATATATAATGTATCTAATGAGTGTGCTTTTGTCCCTAGGTGGACATGTTAGGTGGAGTGATCCCCCACGTCCCTCAGCTGAATAAAGTAATGCCTACTCATTAATGCTAAACCCAGCGTTAGGGAGTTTTATTGCCAATTTTGGTGCCACAGGGGTGATTTCTGTGAGAAGAGAGCAGGGGATGTCCATGTGTCTGACACAGCTGGTTCCAACCAGCTCCAAAATGGGCATGCCATTGGCCAAACCTGGGTCCATCAGTGGCACTGGTGGCAGCTCTGTGATAGCATGTCTAAGAAAGGGCAAAAACGACTGCGCAGCAGCTGTGAGAGAGAGAAGTGAGAAAAATGTGAGAAAAATAGCCCTGCAGACATGAAGGTCGGTGAAGAAGCAGAGGAAGGAGGTGTTCCAGGCACCGGAGCTGCAGCCCATTGAGGAGACCAAGGTGAGGCAGGTTGTCCCCCTGCAGCCCGTGGAGGACCATGGTAGAGCAGTTATCCAACCTGCATCCCATAGAGGATAGCACACTGCAGCAGGTGGATGTGCCCTGAAGGCAGCTGCAGGCCCTGGAAAGCCCACACAGGAGCAGGCCCCTGGAAGAAGGTGTGGCCTGTGGGGGACCCACAGTGGAGCAGTCTGTTCCTGAAGGACTGCACCCCATGGAAAGGATTCACACTGGATCAGTTCTTGAATAACTGCAGCCCATGGGAAGGTCCCATGCTGAAGAAGTTAATAAAGGACTGTCTCCCATGGGAGGGAACCCATGCTGAAGCAGGGGAACAGCATGGGGAGGATGGTGTTGCAGAGACAAAGTGTTATGAACTGACTGAAACCCCTGTTCTCCATTCCTCTGTGGCCCTTGACGGGGAAGAGGTAGAAGAGTCAGGAATGGAGTTAAGCCTGAGAAGAAGGGAGTGGTGATGGTGGGGAAGCTGTTTTATCCTACTCTGTTATTAAATGGCAATAAATTAAATTAATCTTCCCCAAGCTGAGTCTGTTTTGCCCATGATGGTAGCTGGTGAGTAATCTCATTGTCCTTATCTTGACGTATAAGCTTGTAATCTTATTTTCTCCCACTATCTTGCTGAAAATCGGGGCTAAGATGGTGGCTTGGTGAACACCTGACAGCCAGCCAAGGTCATCCTATCACAACAGGCAAGGAAAAATAACAGGGAAATGAGCAGAGACAGATCTATTAAAGAATCATTCAAAACTATCTGTCGTCTATACCCTTTGGATAAGAAATTTTGCAGCTGGCTATATATGGGCACCAACGGATGGATTTGCTCCATCACTGGTACAGCCTACCCTCATCTGCTAGGCTCAGTTTTAGGATATTATCAGCTTAGAGAGGCATTTTTTTCTTTTGCTTTGTTTCCTTCTTCAATCCATAGAAATTTCAGGGCACTTACCTAACACCTAGAGGCATTGTGAAAGACAGGAGCCCTATCTGACATCCCATGCACTGTAGATAGCACAGAGACAATCACTGCCTGAAAAGAGTTCACAGTCTGAATATTTTTGAAATAAAACTGTTTCTGTGTGAAGTGATGTCCATGTCACTGAGAGAAAGATGTGCACAGAAGTATAAATATCAGGAGATACCTATTTTAGGAAGAGTGAAAAGGGAGTAGATGTAAGTGGAAAAGAACTGTGTAGTTGATCAAGTTCACCAATAACTACATTAACAGATTTCCAAACCTTATACCGTGCAAGTTCTATCCGTCTCTGAATCAGCTTATTACAAACAGTTTGATGCCCAAGGCTTTATGCTGTTGGTTTAATGCTCAACAACATTCATTGTTAGATCTGAGGGCTACTAGCAGCTACCAGTTTGATCTCTGCCTTTCTTTCTTCATAAAAAATAGTAACAATGATAGCGATTTAAAAAAAAAAAAAAAAAATCCATCAGCAACAGAAGCAACAGCAGAAACGAGAAACGGGCAAGTAATTACACACATCAAATGCTACAGTGACACCAAGTGGTCAAATACTAGCCTTCATGCTGCAGTTTCAAAGTTGGGTACCTGTTCTGACACTTCTCATCTCTCTCCTACTTTGCCTTTTCTTCCCCCCTCCATGCAAGTCAGCGTCAGTATCACTGACAGAATGTGTTTTCCTTATCAGTATATTGCTTCTTCTACAGAAAACATTAATAAAACTCTCTCCCCCGCCAAGTGCAAATTAATTCTAGTGAAAGAAAAACAAAGGTTTAACGTTTTATGTTCTCGATATGTCCCTTTGTTCCTGCTTGTATCACATGTCAGACAAAGGTAACACAATTCACCAAGAGTAAATTTCTCTTTAAATTAAACTGCTGAGAATTTTTTTTTCTTATTTAAGAAGTCTTTCCTTCTATTTCTTCCTCAAACAATCTAGAGGTATACATCCTTTTGAAACAGGAGAGCAATAGTTCTTTGTAATTTGCCTTAAGGACTTAGTTACATTGATTTTATTAAGAACTTTTCTTCCCTGACCCATTTGTTTGAACATCACCCCCCAAAAATGAACAATTATAATGTATATGCACACAAAATGACTTCTCACCTGGGTAAATACTTAATGCTCTTATATTCTTAGGTCTATTTTAGTTCAGCCACTTCTTCCTAGAGGCAACCTTTTTCAACTTATTTGGAAATGGTACCAATATAACATCAGTACTGGAAAAGAAAAAAAAAAGAAGATTTTACTTGGTATTGTCATTACATACATAACATTTGATTGCGTGATACTACTATTTTTCTTAATATCACTATTCTACCTCCACTACTCACATTTGTGATATAATCTCTTCTTCAGTTCTCATTATAGTAGCTGTGTCATGCAGTGTATGGCTTAATAAAAAAATTATTCTGGCTTACAGAACTTAAATCGAATTGATCTGGGAATTTATTCCCAATTAATAACAAGACTCTGATATAAATTTTCACACTAAAAGCACACTTAAGCATACAGTTAATATTACTCCGATGCTATTTCAGAAAAGCAATTTGGACTCATTAATTTGGATGTGAGCGGAGTTAAACACATCCTTCGAAAGTCTAGCTGTTAATCTAAAAAAGTCATGTAAGTATTACTTGCACAGATTGTAAATACATTGGCATATTAATCTATTTAAATATCTAGCAAATAATGGAAGAATTGCCTTGCTTTATTACGACAAGGGGAGCACATGAACTGCAAGCCCATTGACACAGAATTTCTAGCCCAAAGGCTCTGGTTTATTAAAGCATGTCCCTCCTAATGTCTCTCTAATACATGCCAGTAGCAGATATGTAATGATTTACAAACACAGAACTGTAGTTGCTTGTTGGATGAGAAGTTCACTTATCAAGTGCATCTGAATTCCAGGAGCTGGAATTAATCAGGAACATCTGTTGCCTACCTACAGCAGATATTAAAAGGATTCTTACCAAAACTTGCAAATATATGCTTATATATAGATATATGTGTATATATACATAGTCAGATATACATAGGCACTAATATCCTTAAGCAGAAAGTGCACTTCTGACTCTGAAAGGTCTACAAAGCATGGCAGCCTGAAGCCGTGGCAAAACTGCAGCTGACAGGTGGAGTGATTTCCTGACCTGTTCCCAGACACTGTTAAGAGCAAGTCTGTCTGTCCTGTCAGAGATGCATGGCTACAGGATGTTCCTTGCCCCAGAGTCAGAAAGGGGGTAGAGCTGCATCCTCCTCAGCTGTGCAACAAGAAGCTTGACAGCTCCCAGCTTAAACTGTCTCTTCCCAGGCTCTGGGTGTCTGAAGTCAGCTACCTCAGAGCAGGGTTGCACACTGCCCGTGCTGGGTAGCACCAGGGAGAGTTGAATGGTGATTCATATCACACAAGGACAGTCTGCTGGTAAGGGATTAGAGAAGCTTTCCCAACCCAAGGGTTGTACTTAGCCTCACCAAGTCCCACAGAAAGCTTGGCATTCAAGAAATCAGTAATTTTCTGGTTTGAAAATTAAAAATATTTCAGTGCAAGCTCTTGATGTTTCACTGTACTTTGAGAACCTTTCATTAAAGACAGCATTAAAAGTATCAGAGATTAACATAAAAACCATTAACGTTCACTCCTCTGGGTGCACACTCTATTTAGATTTCTATTCATGTCTGTAGACATGCCTTAGATAGAAAAAAAGTCACTGATTAGTTGGTGAAACAGTGACACGTTTTTGTTCTGCACTGTCAAGGTTTAAAGCTGGGACGGCTATTAACCCGGTGGCAGACACTCTGTGTTAACCCTCTCCCCCCCCCCACCCTAAGGGAAAGGGAAAAGGGAGAGAGACTTACAGTTTGGAAAGTTAAAACAGTTTTAATAAACTATAATAATGAAAAAGAGTATAATAATAATAGTAGAAATAATCAAATATGTACAAATATATACAAAACCAAGATCGAGAGCTTGGAAATCCTCCTCAGGCAGAGTTGCTCCGCCCAGCACAGGCAGAGGGGAAAATGCAGTAGCTCCCCCTGCCATCACACCTGCAGGCTTTTAACTGGAGAATTGGCAAAGCTGGTACCAATCAGTGGGAGACAGGAGGGCCCCTCCCTCCTGGGCCCCACCTCCAGGAGGCAGTGGGTTAGTGATAAATAGGAAAGTGAGAATGACGTGTATGGGATAGAATACCTTGTTGGTCAATCTTGGGTCACCTGCCTTGTCTGCTCCTCCCTGCACGTGTGACCCCCCTTCGGCTCTTCACTTGTAAGCAGTGAGGAATTTAGCAGTGACTTTGGTTTCTTTAAGACTAATTGGCCTGGTTTGGGCCAAACCAGGACATGCACTTAAGGAACTTTTAAAAGTTACTTTAGATATTCATTGAATTTGAAATCTTTTTTGATATTTTGCTTGGAAAAGATCAAATAAACTCTACTCAATTTCCAAAATTACTGATTTTTTTTCCTATAAGATAAAATTTGGAGTTCAATATCTTGTATGTTATCATGCAAACAGGACATTTGGCTTTAAAATTCTAGTAAAAAGATTTATAGAAAGTTATAGAAGACATTGAAGATACTAGTTTTTGCCACAGAAGTCCCTATCTAACTTAGGAAAAAATCTGTGTTTCACAGTTCACTGCAAGCAATACTTTCTAAGTTTTCCTCAAGATCTAAGACATTACCACAGAACATTCACATGATGAGGCAGTCATAAACCCACAACAGAGCCTTTCAATTTTATCAGTGATCACTAGCTGGACTACATAAACCTTTAACACCTTGACAAATAAATGATGCCTCCTGAGAAAGGGGAAATGTGGTATTTTGTGAGACTAGTGTGGACACGACCAGTTACTTCTGAAATATTTCTATCTATATTGTTAGCAATTTCACGATACCACAACTTGGAAGCACTGTTCCAAAACAAAACAAAACAAAACAACACAACAGCAAAATCCCTACAGTTGTCACAGGGTGATATCAGACTACAAAGTAGGCATCTTGCAGTGAGTGGTAGGAGGGTGATAGCACTGAACAGTTGAAAAAAACATTGCAGAAGATGTGGAGGTAAGACTGACTTTGCACATGCACATCCTATATTATTATAGTCCAGTTCTTGCAGAAGTAGTGGCCAAAGATATGGGGGAAAGCTGTGGAGGAGCTCATGATCATTCTCTGAAAAAGGTACAAAAAATGGATACGATGTGCACAACTTCTAAAGATCCAAGTACTAAGGTAATGTCACGTCAAGTCCTATGCTAAAGTGAGGAGTACAAAAGAAAAGTGCAGGATGAGAGACTGGTTACTCGCATACCAGGGCCAGTTGGTAGCCATTTACAGTCATCCATGCTTGTCTGGAGGACTGAACTCACAGCAAGGCCAAGTGCATCTATTGAGTCACAGGGAATTTAACAGATAGAAGATTTGTCCAAGAAGCACAACCATCATAAGCTGGAGATGGAATTTGGAGGAAGGTATTTTGTCATTACGTCAGCAAAATGAAACTTCCACATCTGTTATCAAATTGTCTGGGTAATTTAGTGGTAAATCTAGTCGTGAAGCAGAGCTTAAAGCAACCATTGTGCAAGTACCAGATGTTCAGTCAGGTTTAGGTACAGCCACTTACACATATGACAAAGTATAAGATTTGAATGAGCCTTAACAGCTCTCAGAAGCAAGTGAAGGTCTAATAAATACATCTAATTCAATGGAAGAAAGACTTCTATTTATCAGTCAATACAGCACAACTAAGGCTGTTTCTGTGAAGATTTAATCTATTCAGTCAGATGCAGAAGGAGTTATCCACAAAAGCACATTCTGATGAACATTTTTAGGAAGCTCTTAAAGACCTTGAGTGGAGGAGCTTATCCACATTCCAAGTTAACCCGGAGAAAAGTATTTTATACAAAGATTGGAAAAGATGACCTTTGTCTACGGAAATTTCTATCAAACTTAGAACATTTGCTGTACAGCCATTCTGGTAATGAGACAAATGCAAGAATCAAAATCAAGAAAGTAACATGTTTGTCATTACGTGTACATTATTTAGCCTGAACAGGATGCCTGGAAGAGACAGTAAAAGGAGTCAAAGAGTACATCTATGCAAATAGAACTGCTGCTCAAACCCTGTTCAGCAGATGAAATATATTGAAAACGTGCTAGTTAGCCTTGCCATTGTAATGTGAGGGAAAGGACCAGACCTTCTGCGTAACAGAAGAGGGAGACAATGTCACAGCTGAGGAAGAAATGTCTGGTGTGGTGTCTTTACATTTATAAACTAGAACTGGATCTATAATGCAGACTTTAACACAGGCTCTCTATTATAAGAATTTCTGCTACAGAGAAGGATCTATAGTTAGAGATGTTACGCAGTGATGGCTGAATATCATGCAAGCACTTCAAGTAGCAAACTGTCTGTATATTTAAGCTCTCTTGAGCAGAAAATAGAAGAAAGAGTATAGAAGTAGTTTTCCAAAATATTCTCAATGTTACCTGAAGTCTCTGTTTACAATTGGAAATATCTTAAATATTCAGATTAATGAGAAATTTGCATACTATCCTGCACCATAGCTTAACAATCTATCCAACCACTTAGAAAGAGAATATTACTGAAACCATGTAGTTTTGCTGCAAAACAGCCTGTAGGAATTGATTAGTATGAAAATACTAGCTTTTTGATGCAAAATAGTTTATGCTGTTCTATTTCCTGAGGAGGAAATATTCTTATGGAATCTGTGATACTCACTTCTAGGTTTTGTAAGATGAGGCCCTTCATAATTATTCAGTTTTCACAAACTGTGAATATTTTTTGCGATGTATTTTGAAATATCAATATAACTGCCTGGAGGTTGCAAAGGGTCAAGCACAAGCCTTAATTTCAGGAATAATGCTTAAGTTGCTATGATCCAGTATCAGAGATACTGGAGATGTGTAAATCTTTCAACAAGCTGTATTTTAGGTTAAAAAAATGAATAATACAAATGTACAGAGAAGCTGCAGAACCAAGTTATCTATATGTGTGAAGTCCTTCTGTTTCAAGCTAATAATAGATATAGATTAAAAAAACTCACCTGTGAAAATCTAAGTTCTCAGATCAAGTTGTAGAAAGTAGATACAACAGTCTTTTTTCTTGTCTCAACTGATGGATATTGCTGAAGACACAGATGTCCTTTGTTCTGTTTTGGATTGATCAATTATTTATCTTGCCCAGCATGTATGAAAATGAGAACACAAAGATGGACCTTGGCAGGTTGTCATGTTTTGATTTTTTTTGTATTTCTTGTTTTAGGGGCATAACCTGCAAGAAGGAGATATCAGGTGGCCTGGAATCTTGCGTAGACTTTCTCAGCTTGGACCACAATACGTGCTCTTAACAACCTATGTGCGGCAATACATCTAGGAAACTCAATATTTTATTTATAATAAGGTTAAATAATGAACTGGATTTCTTAATTGTATTAACAATTTCAATTTGTCTAATAAATCTAATAGGCAAACATGCTGTGAAAAAATACACTTACTAGCTGGGAAGGTGCTGTCATTCAGACTACAGCTAAGTCATCACTCAACCAAGACAACAGTGGAAAAAAATTTTCTGGCAAGTCTACCTTTTTTGCCTTTCTAAGGCACCAGAAGAGACTCTGCTTAAGTTTAGAAACATAACTGCTTCCCTGCTTCTCACTTCCTTGAATTACTTCTCCATGTGACCATTTTCACAAAATGAGTGCTGTAAGTTTTCAGGAAAAATACTACTTATTTCAAAAGAAGTCCTTTAAGAATATGATGTTCTTTAAAAATAAATCAAATCATAATAGAAACTATCCCCAAAGCTTCAGTGCAATTTGGAAAAGCCAAAATTAGCAATCATTGAAAGAATCTATAAGAAAAAAAAATTATTTGCTCTCATTGAGAGAACACAACTGAATAGGGCGCCTGCAGACCAATCGGCCCAGATGTATTTCTTACTGCTTATACCACCTTATAAAGTGACACTTACTCACCATTTGCTTTGCATCAGTGGAAGAACGATGTGGTTGTAGTAGCTGATGCTCCTGTGGGGCTCAGGTGCAACAGGAATCCTCCTTAACATCCAGCATTTTGGCCTCAGTTTGACTTTGCTTGGTGAGCAGTCTTCTGCTTTCATGGGGCAATCTGTTTTGCTGGTAATTTATTTCCTTAAAAAGGAACTGCTCACATCTAGCCTGAAATGGGCTGATTTAGGGAGCATAAAACATGTAAATTGACTGAGATTTCAGATGAAATGGTTATGATATCTTTTCCATCTCTGTTTTCAAGTGACACTTTTCTGTGAAGGAAAAACGAGGCTGAAAAGGGCTTGTGATGTATCACAGCTCTCTGTTTTCAGGTGGGACACTGCAGTGTTAAGAAAAATGTCAGGAGCTCTTTTGGGTGTCTGGGTCGGAGCCTTCATCAGTAGGAAATGCAGCGGTACCTGAAGATATTTATTGCCTTTTTGTCCAACAGCAACAGCAGAGAGTGTTTTAAATCCTGATATACCAAAAACAACATTGCCACTGTAACTAAAATTATTGTTCATTAGCTAAATTAGACAAATGCTGGAGAAGATGATTATCATTAGCAAATCTGGAAAAAGGTCATAATAATTTTTTACCTAAATTCTGGCTAGAATTCAAGGAGGCGAGAAGAGGGAACTGAAGAGGTCAGAGCTGGAAAAAGATGTAGTAAAAACACTTCAGTGCTTACCCAGATTTTCATGCTTAATTACCTGATTAAGAGATTAGCCACATTTTCCTCAGTTGAACTACCATTTTTCAAACACACTGTATGGTAACACATACCATACAGTGTGTTTCAAACATCTTCCTTCTTCTAGAGAATAATTTATGAAACACCATATACTTATTTATACCAAATTTATACCAGTGTTTTGCAATTTAGAAGTGAGGTATGAGTAATAGTTTAGTTGTAATGGTGGTATTGCTGGGTATCAGGGCAATGCTTGTGTGCACACCTGTCATCAGTTCCCTCCGTGGTCCAGGAACTCCACTTCTAGTTGTTTTCATAGATGAAACAACGAACTGGTTTAAAAAAATGGACCAACTTGCAACTAGGTGAATCATCTCTTAGCCACATCCATAGCACAGTTTTTGACTAAGTGGTGCAAGAGGTTTCTACGTGGGAATTTTTAACTGTCCTAAAGAATCCCTCTCAGGGCAGCTCCTGCTGTGCCAAGATCAATTTAAAAAGGCTTATTTGACACTGTAGGTGGATAACCTGGCCACTTCAGAGACTTCCCTAGGTAGTTGTTACTGAGCTTGAACGCAGATAAGGCACTTGTAAATGGTCACTAGAAACTGGTCCTGCAGATGCAGAAGTATATACATAGGATGGTCCTTCATGCATGGATAAGTTAGCAAGATGCTCTGCACATACTTTAAGACCATCAGTAGCAATGGATCATGCATGTACTGGAGCAGCCATGAAGGACTGTGGGCCATCTGGATGGTTAGGACCAAGCAGAACAGCAGTTCACAGAGTCTCATTCGTTACAGCTGAACACATCATTGCAAGGAGCCTTGCAACAGATACTCCTTCCATCACCTAGCCAGACTGACCCTTGCTTGAGACATTTACTTGCCCATATGAGCATTACTTTATGGCAAGATTCAAATAAATTAGCTTTGTCTTTCTTTTAAATAAATATGCTGTACATGAGTGTCTGCGCAGCAGCAACTTGCCTGTGTAGCCTGACAGTTATGCAGATGTTGGTCTGAACTGAGCCTGGGAAGCTTCCGTGTAACTGGAAAAAAAAAACATTTAGTTTTTATCCTTTCTTTGTAGCTGATCTTGGAAACCTGTCAGGAGAGCATAGACTTTGTACAAACATATTAATCATTAAGTAAATACAAGCAAGGGCAGTTAGCAGCAATGAAGTTTTTACTGCCTTAGAAATGCAATTCCCTATATCTGGTTATTTCCAACCTAATCAATTACACAGTCTTTTGTATTTAATAACTGGAAGAGAAATTATACAGCAACAATGTCCACAAAGGTAGCTACTGCAGACAAATTTTGACTCAAGGCATCTAGAAAGACCACAAAGATGAGGATTGAATACAGTGATCATTCAGTTCATGATGATCCACTGATTGAAGTCTCTCCATACATTGCCTTCTCCTATTCCAAAAGGGTGACACAGTTGAAAGTTTATTTTCTTTTGTGGAAGTTTTAGGCCTATTAGATACTTGTAGCTGACATTTCCAGTTTTTAATTTTTCCCTTTTGTTGCTCACTGTAGTCACATGATGCCTAGGACTTTTCTGTGTGTTTCACTTTGAAAAAAGAAAATTAATAAATAGATAAATTAATTTAAACAAAGCAGCTGTTCTTACTTTGCAGCACATTTTCACATATTCAGGTGGTGCTTTAAAACTGTGGATTACAACCAAGACTTTCAAGCGAAAAGAAAAAGATGATGGAGAGGAGAGGAGAGGAGAGGAGAGGAGAGGCGAGGAGAGGAGAGGAGAGGAGAGGAGAGGAGAGAGAGGTGGGGAAGGGAGCGGAGGGGGGAGAGAGGGAGTGGTGCCTTTTCCTGGTTAAGGGTTGCAAAGAAAAAGCTGAATTGCTAAGGTGTCTATAAAAATACATATCACTTTATTTATAGTAAAGTAAAACAATCGGATCTCCTTCAGGCTGTGCAGAAATTAATATTAGTAGTTAATGGTTTGTTAGAGGTATTTTGAATTAGGTTTCATACTCTAGAAAACTCTTAGATTGGAAAATTCATTGGTTGAGATTTTTGTGATGCTTGAACAGGGTTGAAAAAATGATTAATTTAAAAAAAGATTCAAGAATTCATAGTAAGTGTAAAAAAAATCAGACTGAGTAAGATTCAATACATTTCTCTGTATATACTTTTTTTTTGCTTATAAATTGGAGATCCTTCAAACAGTAATTATATAGGTCAGTCTACATTTAAAAAAAAATATCATTTTGTCACAAAATACTGGCTGGCTGCACAACTTCAAATGTATGTATCGCACATGTTTCATAATTAGCAATTCAACCCTCCTCTGGCCCCCAATCCTCCTCCCCTCCCTCCCCATTTACATCTTTATTTAAAGCATTCTCTTGCTAGGATAAAGAACAGGACTTGAAGGACTTCAAGGGGAGCTGAAGATTTTCAAATGAGAAACACAAAGAGATTATTAAACCTTTTTGAAAAATTCTCCGAGGAGGAATATTTTCTTCCCTCACTAAAAAAGAAAGTCCTCATTAAAAGAAGAAAATGGGAGACCAGTTTTCACATGCTGGGGAACCAAAGACCCGTCAGTCTGAAAGACTGACTAAGGTTTGATCTGTTAAGTGCATGAGTGAGACTGAACCTGCAATTACCATTACTTCCTAGCTGTTTGTTAAAGCAAAACCGAACCCTTTGCCAAATGGCCTGTTTCGCAGGAGCTACTGAGGCTTCTGCTGCGTGGCGGCCATGGCTGCTGCTGCACCCTACCCATGGGCTCTCATGCTTGGGCTTTGTGGGTGGAAAGATTTAGTTCACAGCTCCTACAGAAAGCTATCTCGACCAAAAAGGAACTGCAGGGCTGGCCGGGTTTGTGACATGAACTGGCTCTCCAAGAGAACAGAGAAACTGCAGAACAGGATGAAAGGAAGACGTGACTCTCCACTGCTGGACATGGGACTTCTCCAGTACCAGATGTTACACTAGCTCAGCCATCTCACCTGATCACTTCTTCAGGACTAGATGTGTGGTCTAATTCACTGTCCCAGCAGGAAAAGTGAGGAACCTGTAGCAAAAGCAGGCTCTGATGACGAGAGCAAGGATGAAGAGAATGAAGCCTGGAGGAGCTCCACGGGCCCAGTCCTGCTGCAGTGGGAAGCTGGCCTGAGCTTGGCCCATGCTGTTAATTTGGATAGGCACGTACTTTTGAAAGCCAGGCAAGAGATTTTGCATTTTTGTTTGTGGTGGCTGTAAGCAGTAAATTCTTACTCCACTGAGACCTGTCATACTCCACCAGTGTGCCAGAGTTTGGAGGACTTGTGTTTTGGAGTAGAAGCAAAAGAAAAAAGACTAACCATGCATGTTGTATAGCTTCAAACTGAATTTCAGATTAATGTAGTTAATCCAAGAAATTACAAGTCTTCAGTTCATTATGTATGTGTCTATTAGTAGTTCTATCAGAAAGAGTAAGTCATTAACAGAAATTTTCAACTGCTACTGAACAGAATTTGCTTCAATTGCATTCACTTTCCAAAAATATCTCACTGAATGCTTTTGCTGGTGTGAGCACATCTTATGGAATACAGAGCTTGAAGCAAAGATTGCAGAGAATGAATTCTACGTGCCTGACATGCTTCAGTAGAAACTAGCTGATGCTATACCCATTTAGTTAGGAACAAGGAGAACTCTGTGCAAGACCTGTCCAGCCAGAAGACAGCCTTCTCTCCCCAACCTTACACATTTTTTTGGTAAAAGAAGCTTGGAGCCAACCACCAGGAAGTCTGTCAGAAAATTCCTTAAAAAGTCTAAGTGCTCATACAAGTCATTTCCTTTGCAGAGCTGTGTAACCACAGTGGTATAGAAGTGGCAGGTCAGACTAAGGGGACTTTGTGTCACTGCAACTGAGATTTGTGAAATAGTCTAGCTTTAAATAAATCCTTAAAAATACTATTTGAATTCTGGGCAGGATCCCCTTTCTTTAGGCTTTGCCAGTGAAAGGCTTGCAATGTAGAAACACAACAGAAGAACAAAGTCTGATCTTCGTTTTCTCTGGCAATGGAAATGGATGAAAACATTTCTTCCTCCAGCTGCCCCACCTGTGGTGTGCGGAAGTCCACTGAGCCCTCTCCTATGCCAGGATAACCTTTTGCAAGGCTGCACTGAAGTGACCCCATTTAAGACAGTATGTTTTGTTTTAGTGCTCCATTTTACACCTCAGCCCTGCTGGGCCCCAGATCAGCATGCCTTGAGGGGGTGATGAACTATGGTGGAAGGGCAACCTGTGCCTGGAGAAAACAATTGTTTTCTAAATGGCCTCAGCCGCGATTATCTTAACCTGATGTAGCCATGTGTGTAGCCATGGGCTCCCTAGCACTGATGTGATAACAGGGTCAGGGCTGTATCACTGCAGGTGGGAGGAACAGTTGCCCCTTTTGGCAGCTGCAGGACTGCAAACCACACTCCAGCCCTGCGATGATCTAGACTGTAACTTCCACACTGTTACGCCAGGTTTGAGTTTGTATTTTTATTTCTTCAGTCTTCTGTGCTTGAAGATTTTTCTGAGGACAAGTTAAGATAATACAGAAAAAATATATTGTTTCATTGAAACACGAAGTTAGCCTGTGTGTGTAGGTTTGAGCCTCATCGCCTTCATCACCAAAAAAAGGCAGACAACACCTGATCTCATATGACATCTCCTACTCCTTGATATTATTTTGAACGTATCTGAGGCAGTAGAGTGAGTTTGTGCTGGAGCAGAACTTTGTATTATCACGCATGGAGTCAGTAGTGCCCCATAATAACTTAAAAGCCGGATTCATCATTTCATTGAGTGACAGCCTAAACGACTGGCCAAAGAAATTGTGAGAACTGACATTTTATCAGTTCTCTAGCAAATGTGGAAGACAAAGGGATTTGAATGAACCAAAGCAAATCAGCATATGGATTGACCCATTAGGAAGAAATAACCATTTTGAAGGAACACCAAATGGGGTCAATCAGGGTGAGTCTTACTTTCCAGGGGAAAACACAGGAAAATCACTTATAAAGAAGAGTAATTTTCCAGTAGAGGTTTAAATAATGCAACCTGTATGTCAGCTAGCTAATTTGGTGGGAGACAGTGAGCAGCTCTGCAGTAACAGAGGAGACCTCCATGCTCTGCAGACAAGCAGGAATCAGTAAAAATTTAGAGAATGGTCTTCAGGAAGCCTCATCCTGATAATGAAAATAGCTAGTCTTGAACATTCAAAGATAAAATGGTTTCATATAACGAAAATTAAAACCTTCTACAAGTAAATTCTAGTATATTTTAGCTTTTCTGCTGGGCTGTAGGGCTTTGCTTGTAGCTGAAATCAGTGCTAATCAGCAAATCTGGAAACCTACTTTTATTATAAGAATCTTACGTCTCTTCATGCTAGGGACTTGCACATTTAAGTAAAAAAAAATCAATAAAGAAAGAAAACAAATCAGTATTGTGGTATTAAATTTGACTGTAAAAGACCAACAGATACATTAAATTCTTATGTAGACAACACAGTTGTCTTTTCTGGTCAATGGCTTTAACAACAGCTGGAGATCCATGTGAGGTTTAATGAGTTGCTTACAATGCGTAATGCAGCTCCAGTTGAGTTAGTTGGGATTCTTTTCCCCTTCAGCTGTGCTACACAGCACAATCAAAAGTATAGTAGCCAGCAAGAATATCTGTCTTTGAAAACATTTCCAAAGCCACCTTGGAGTGAGGTTAAAATTCAGTACAACATAAAGCATACTACAAAAACAAACTTTTCTTCTCTAAACAAAAAGAACATTACATTCTTAGATGTCCGTGTAGTACTGTGGAAATACTCTTTGCAAATAGCATTGTCTTTGTGGAAAGAACCACTTCCAGTTTGATTGTGTGCATTGCAGGAAGAGGTAAGAATTTCTGTGAGTTTTAGACTACTGAAGAGTGCTTAAAAACAGAACTGTATTGCAGTACAGAGTTAGTATGCTTCAGAAACACACCAAACAGGTATTTCCCTAGTGAACAACATACATATTTCTGAGCATTAATATCTACCTTTGCCAAAATGACGGTATGGATAGGATGGCAGACAATGCTAACCATCTCCCAGACAAATAAAAGTATATAAATAATGATCTGTATTCACAACATTTAAAAAAGAAAATTAGAAGACTTGAATGACTCAAAAAATCCACGTTGAATAGTTTGTGCCATAGTTAAGGAATACACAGATTTTTACACTGGACAAAGCATGTCTTACAGCAGTGATGGGAAAATCAGTGCTATATCATATCCAGCTATTTGTATCCATATTCTAGTACAATGTGCAAATAATGTTTCTCTGAGTAAGTTGCTGTTTCCCCTCTGCCAATGTAGGCAATGTTCTTGTTTCAGAGAGGAACTGACGAGAGTGTTCAGCATCTTTGACCATTTCCTTAACAACGAAATATAAGGCTGTTGAAAATGTTATTGGAAAGTATATCCTGCTGGATCTAAGATCCTGGGAGAGGCAAGGCTGCTCAGCTCCACTTTCCCGGGTCCAATCAGCAGCGAGGCTGGAGACGCGTTCCCAGCAGGCAGACACACACAGAGCACACGTATACACCATGTACGTACCTATACATGTGTCCTGACACACGGATCAAACAGACACCCAGAGCACTCACATGGACACAGGCAGCACCAAGGGCCTCATCCTGCTCCCCTCTCTGGCAGAACAAGATGGATGTCCATGAGTGAACAGGGTGGGTCCCTCTGGCAGCTGGCTCAGACACTCAGCCTGCCCAGCAGCTGCCCCTGGATCCCAGTCTTCCTGGTTGCTGGCACCAGGACACACAGCCCCCAAAGTTGCAACCCCATGCCAGCTGCTGGGACAGACCGTTGTGCACACACACACACACACACACACATACATGCACACGTGCACACATGTGCACACATGCATGCACACACAGCTGGCTGGGACTCCCCTACCCTACAGACAAACACTTTGTGCTCTCACCCTCAGTGACCCCGCACACCCACTGGCTCCTAGGCACTTCACTGGCCCAGTGCCCCATCCAGCATGACCCTTGCTGGTGCTTGCACACTCATACACACACTCTCACCTGCTGTGGTCACTGGATCATGGAAGGAGGGGCTGGCCACTTGGGAGGAATATAAGTCTGTTGTCAGAGGATGTAGGGAGGCAACTAGGAAAGCTAAGGCCTCCTTGGAATTAAACCTTGCAAGAGAGGTCAAGGACAACAGAAAGGGCTTCTTCAAATACATTGCAGGTAAAGCCAACACTAGAGGCAATGTAGGCCCACTGATGAATGAGGTGGGGGCCCTGGAGACAGAGGATAGAAAGAAGGCGGAGTTACTGAATGCCTTCTTTGCCTCTGTCTATACTGTTGGAGGCTGTCCTGAGGAGCCCCGGACCCCTGAGGCCCCAGAAGAAGTCAGGATAGAGGAGGAATCTGTCTTGGTAGATGAGGGCTGGGTCAGGGACCAATTAAGCAACCTGGATGTCCATAAATCCATGGGCCCTGATGGGATGCACCCGCGGGTGCTGAGGGAGCTGGCGGAAGTCATTGCTAGGCCACTCTCCATCATCTTTGCTAAGTCGTGGGCAACGGGAGAGGTGCCTGAGGACTGGAGGAAAGCGAATGTCACTCCAGTCTTCAAAAAGGGCAAGAAGGAGGACCCGGGTAACTATAGACTGGTCAGCCTCACCTCCAACCCCGGAAAGGTGATGGAACAACTTGTCCTTGGTGCTGTCTCTAGACACATCAAGGATAGGGGGATCATTAGGGGCACTCAGCGTGGCTTCACCAAGGGGAAGTCATGCTCAACCAACTTGATAGCCCTTTATGAGGATGTTACCCGGTGGATAGATGATGGTAAAGCTGTGGATGTGGTCTATCTCGATTTCAGTAAAGCGTTTGATACGGTCTCCCACAGCATCCTCGCAGCTAAACTGAGGAAGTGTGGTCTGGATGATCGGGTAGTGAGGTGGATTGTGAACTGGCTGAAGGAAAGAAGCCAGAGAGTGGTGATCAATGGGACAGAGTCCAGTTGGAGGCCTGTGTCTAGCGGAGTCCCGCAAGGGTCTGTACTGGGACCAGTTCTATTCAATGTATTCATTAATGACTTGGATGAGGGATTAGAGTGCGCTGTCAGCAAGTTCGCTGATGACACAAAACTGGGAGGAGTGGCTGACACACCAGAAAGCTGCACAGCCATTCAGAGAGACCTGGACAGGCTGGAGAGTTGGGCGGGGAGAAATTTAATGAAATATAACAAGGGCAAGTGTAGAGTCCTGCATCTGGGCAAGAACAACCCCATGTACCAGTACAAGTTGGGGGCAGAGCTGTTGGAGACCAGCGTAGGGGAAAGGGACCTGGGGGTCCTAGTGGACAGCAGGATGACCATGAGCCAGCAATGTGCCCTTGTGGCCAAGAAGGCCAATGGCATCCTGGGGTGTATTAGAAGGGGTGTGGTCAGCAGGTCGAGAGAGGTTCTCCTCCCCCTCTCCTCTGCCCTGGTGAGGCCGCATCTGGAGTATTGTGTCCAGTTCTGGGCCCCTCAGTTCAAGAAGGACAGGGAACTGCTAAAGAGAGTCCAGCACAGAGCCACAAAGATGATTAAGGGAGTGGAACACCTCCCTTATGAGGAGAGGCTGAGGGAGCTGGGTCTCTTTAGCTTGGAGAAGAGGAGACTGAGGGGTGACCTCATTAATGTTTATAAATATGTAAAGGGCAAGTGTCATGAGGATGGAGCCAGGCTCTTCTCAGTGACATCCATTGACAGGACAAGGGGCAATGGGTGCAAGCTGGAACACAGGAGGTTCCACTTAAATATGAGGAAAAACTTCTTTACGGTGAGGGTGACCGAACACTGGAACAGGCTGCCCAGAGAGGTTGTGGAGTCTCCTTCTCTGGAGACATTCAAAACCCGCCTGGACGCGTTCCTGTGTGATATGGTCTAGGCAATCCTGCCGCGGCAGGGGGATTGGACTAGATGATCTTTCGAGGTCCCTTCCAATCCCTAACATTCTGTGATTCTGTGATTCTGTGATCACCAAGATGGGGCTCCCACCCGCCCTCTGATCCCACCCGCTGTGCTCAGACCCCGTATGCGTGTGCACACATGTGCACACAGACACACGTGCATACTCACACATGCACATACAAACTGAAGAGCCGTCAGTGACAGAGTGAGGAAGGACTCTGGTGAGAAGCCAAGACAGCCTGCGCCTGCCAGGCGCAGGGCATGGCTGAGAAGCATACCCACCAGTCAACTATTACCAGCCCTTTTCACCCCCTTGCCACTCATTTTGCCAGTCCTGTTCCTCCCCAGATCACCTAAACCCCCTTTTCCCACCTTTGGTTCCTCCCTCAAACATCCTATAATAAATCTTATGGGACCCCATGCTGCTCTTCCCCTGCACCCACAACATGTCCCCCATCCCTGGACAGCAACGCCCCTCAGTTGGAAGCGTGACCTAGGGATGATCTCGATGGCTGCTGGTTATGGGTTTCACGCTGGGTGCAGGCTGGGGGTCTCCTGGGACAGCCCTGTGAGGGCCATGGCAAGGTGATTCGTTCCTCAGGAGCCTTTGATTTGGATTTCTGCCTTCCCTCCTGCCCCTGGGCTCCTCAGGGCTTGTGTGATGGTTGGTGGTCCTGGGGTGAGCCTGGGAGCAGCCAGGGCAGGGTATTATTCGGGGTCCCCCTCCTGCCATTGTCACTCTGTGCTCCTTAGTGGCTGTGCAGATGAGCTTTATCACATAACCTAACAGAAAATCTTGCAGACTTCGGAGACGACCCTCAGATTGCAAAACCTAGCTGGTTCACATTCTGTGATTCTGTGATTCTGTGATTCTGTGATTCTGTGATTCTGTGAATGTTAGGGATTGGAAGGGACCTCAAAAGATCATCTAGTCCAATCCCCCTGCTGGGGCAGGATTGCCTAGACCATATCACACAGGAACGCGTCCAGGTGGGTTTTGAATGTCTCCAGAGAAGAAGACTCCACCACCTCTCTGGGCAGCCTGTTCCAGTGTTCAGTCACCCTCACCGTAAAGAAGTTTTTCCTCATATTTAAGTGGAACCTCCTGTGTTCCAGCTTGCACCCATTGCCCCTTGTCCTGTCAATGGATGTCACTGAGAAGAGCCTGGCTCCATCCTCATGACACTTGCCCTTTACATATTTATAAACATTAATGAGGTCACCCCTCAGTCTCCTCTTCTCCAAGCTAAAGAGACCCAGCTCCCTCAGCCTCTCCTCATAAGGGAGGTGTTCCACTCCCTTAATCATCTTTGTGGCTCTGCACTGGACTCTCTCTAGCAGTTCCCTGTCCTTCTTGAACTGAGGGGCCCAGAACTGGACACAATACTCCAGATGCGGCCTCACCAGGGCAGAGGAGAGGGGGAGGAGAACCTCTCTCGACCTGCTGACCACACCCCTTCTAATACACCCCAGGATGCCATTGGCCTTCTTGGCCACAAGGGCACATTGCTGGCTCATGGTCATCCTGCTGTCCACTAGGAAGGGATGGTCCCTAGACCTAGACTAGAAGAGGGGATGGTCCCCACAGATCCAGGCATGGGGTTCCAGGGGGCACAGCTCTTGCAGAGAGGCAGAGCGATAGACCAGCCCTATCACTGTGGAAGGTTTACAGAAAACAACTGCAGAGCTGCATGTGAGGAGCAGGTTGCTCTGCAAGGGGAGGGGAGTTGGAGCTGAGGGTGACACAATGCTGCAAGGACCCATTGTGGTGACCAGGCCAGGAAAGCAGGGCAAGTCTGGTGACAGCAGCCTTGGTCAGCCAGAGTCCAGCAGTCACCAGGCAAGCTCGCAGAGATGGGGTAAGTCCAAAGTCGAGCCAGGAAGTCAGGTCAGTGTGTGATGATTGACAGCATACATTGCTAGGAATGGGTATGGCTACAACATAGCTCAGGCAAAGAGCTCCAGAGGGAAGACATGCCTGGTGGAGCCTTCTCATGGCTCTTCTTCAAGCAGCTTGTTTCAAGGCTGCACAGCAACACTACAACTGATCTGGCCTTGAAAACAGGCAAGCAGACTTTGGGGATGGGGTGGATGTGCACACAGGGTCCTGACACACTGTAACTCAAACAATATTAAAGTATTTCCTTTCCTTTGATACAGATTGTGTAGCCAGAGCAAAGTGTTCAAGTGGTATTAACATAAGTGCTTCATCAGCATCAACAGGTCTTGCGGTGGATGAAAATACCTAAAGCATGTCAAAGTTAGATAGGAGGAAAAGTAAGGCTCCTTCTTGCAGTCAGAGTGGTATAAAGAGAGTATCAGTGTTGTGGCGATTTGAGCCTTCATCTCTTCCTGCCTCATCATACATAAGAGGGTATATGCAGAAGAACGTCTTTTCAGATGTTAGCACTTAGAGTGCTCTGTGTCATCCTTTCTCTTAAGTTAATGAATGCAAACAACAGAAGCAGAGGCAACCGTAACTATTTAGAAATCGATCTAGTAGTTTCCCCAAAACAGTACACTGGGGTCACTTTGCAACAGATGTGACTCTCTCCTTCACTGAAAGGCGCATAATAAAGTTTATAATTTTTTTAAAAAGCATTGTTAGGAGAGGGGTAGAGCTGATTGGTGCAAAACAAACAGGGAGAAGCTGATTCTGGTCTCTCTGACTGATTCTGCCCCTTTACTCTGCTCTTGTGAGACCCCACCTGGAGCACTGCATTCAGCTCTGGGGCCCCCAACTTCAGAAGGACATGGAGTGAGTCCAGAGGAGGGCCACGAAGACGATCAGAGGGCTGGAGCACCTTTCCTATGAAGAGAGGCTGAGAGAGTTGGGTCTCTTCAGCCTGGAGAAGAGAAGGCTCCGGGGAGACCTCATAGCAGCCTTCCAGTACCTGAAGGGGGCCTACAGGAAAGCGGGAGAGGGACTTTTTACAAGGGCAAGTAATGACAGGATGAGGGGGAATGGTTTTAAACTGAAAGAGGGTAGATTTAGATTAGATATTAGGAAGAAATTCTTTCCTGCGAGGGTGGTGAGACACTGGAACAAGCTGCCCAGAGAAGCTGTGGATGCCCCCTCCCTGACAGTGTTCAAGGCCAGGTTGGATGGGGCTTTGAGCAACCTGGTCTAGTGGAAAGGTGTCCCTGCCTGTGGCAGGGGGGTTGGAACTAGATGATCTTTAAGGTCCCTTCCAACCCAAACCATTCTATAATTCTATGATTCTATGACTTCACCAGGGCTGGGACTTCCCAGCATTGCTAACCCTTATTTCCTAAGGGTGTCTACTACTTTTTGCTATTTCCTCTTCCTGCTGGGGAAAAGGGACCAAATACTGGAAAGATATTCCAACACAATTGCTAATTATACATTTTTAGCTCTGAAGCTGATTTTGACATTTTCTAGAATTTTACATATAATTAATTGAAAAGGTATCAAAGCAGATCATAAAAAAGTGAAGGCTAGTGTTTTTTACTGAATGGGGAAGAGAAGGAAAGACAAAATTTATCATTCCATTCCAATTAATTCAGGGTCTACACAAAGGGTGAAAAGTTAAAACTAAGGTGTTGAAGAAAGAAAAGGGAGGGCTGAAGGGAAGGAAAGCAGACTCATACAAAAAATGTGTTTCCTCTCTGTTTTTAATATCCTCTTTTTCTTTCTCTTGGTATAGAGTTCTTTAGTAATACTTTTCTCTATGTATCATGACAGATAGTTTTGCTTTTTTCAGACATTTTTCTTATTTATGATTACATTTCAACACAGGCATCTTTTACCCTGTCAGTCTTACTTCCTAGGAAAGACAGCACATACTCAAAAAGTGATAAACAGCCAGGCGTCTTTTCTGTCTTGCATAATAAAAGTCTGCATACATACGTGTGGGCGTGCACGTATGGACTGTGTACGCACACACATAGGAAGGAATGTCTGTCTCACCAGCTTTCTCAGGACTGGATGGTCCTAGTCCAGGATCTGAGCTGTTCTTTTCCATTATGTGGTGCATCAGAAATTATTTCCTACTTCCTGCCAAACTTCTCCAACTGAAAAATGACTTTTACATATGCTACCATTCCTTCAAATGCACAGGCAATTCCTTCTTCTGTGGTCCCATAAATCCAGGCTCTGAATTATTTTCTGTTTTTTTTTAGTGCAAGCCTTCTGAGACCACCACACACATTCAGTCCTTATGCATGGGTGTACTTCAATTATATCAACACGAGAGCGTAAAGGGAACGACATTTTCTTTTACACATGGATTTTTAAGTCAGTGAAGGGTTGCAAAGAGGTCACCCTAGCAGCAAAGACACAAACCTCTGAACACAGTTATCATGTGGGCTGGTTAGAATACTTGATGGTGTAAGGTATTTTTATCAGTTGTGTCTTCTTGCCTGATAGGAAGACGTTGAAAAGGAATATACAGGAAAAACACAAAGATTTAAGTCTCCTATGTGATGTGTAACTCTAAAGGTTTTCTCCATCTTTGTGTCCCTCTTCTGTGCCCACAGAAGTTGGTGGATGGCTCCTGTTGTGTTCAGTGAGTGCTGGGCTGGCACAGAAGGGTCCTTACTCCTATGGAGCCCCATATCTCCAGCAAGTAATGCAATGAGCTCTTGCACTGATCATGGAAGAAGTAATATTTGACAATTGATGTAGCTAAAGTCCCATCTTCAACATCAGAATTGCGGTGTGCTTGTTCTGCAGAGAGCATGACAGTGCGAAAGACAAGAACGTACTATGAGAGCAGAAAGGGATGCTATGGTATGTGTAGGAACTAAAGAAGGAAAACTTTCATCCCTTAAAGATGGAAAAAAATACTTCCCCTCAAAATACTATAGTGAGTTGATTCTTCTCCAAGGGAGAATCCTCCATATCTGTAATTACCTACAGATGTCTTATTGAATTTTCAATATCAGCCCCTTCTTATGCCCTGCCACAAACAGTCTGTGTTGTCATATACAGCAGAACCAGCAAAACTGTATGCCATTTGAACATGCATTATTGTTTTTTTTCCTCCTGACAGCTTTCTGACCTCTGGAGTGGTCTGGAAAGGAGTGTTCTCCTCTTCTAGGCATTAACCACCATATTTACATGTAAAAAGGAGGAAAAAACTTGAGGTTAGAGAAGCACCTGAGGATTAAGTGAGGATTTTAGCTAACAGCAAATCAAGTTTACAAACAGAGAAACCTGTTAAAATTGCTCTGTCTACTCCATGTGTTGTTATGCTGTAGTTACTGGCTAGTCTGTGTCAGAGGCTGTAGGTGGTGTAAGAGAAGTTTATATTTGACAAGGGGCAAGCTAACATGCATTGTATCATCAAAGGAAAGGTAGTGAGTTCTGCATGTCTCTTCTCTTTTGTCACAATCTCTGCCAAAGTGTTTCTCCTAGAAATGCTGTGGGTTCGGCATTTTGGCTCGAAGTTGGTATTTTGATATGTTTCAGTCCTGGTCCAAGAGTGGCACACTGCACCTCACCTGTAAGGTTTCAGTGTACGGCTCCTCAGTATTAACAATCAGTGCTGAACTATGATTGTGGAATATTTAAATAAGACAGCTTCAAAAACAATAAAGAGCTTTGAATATGTGTTAAGGCCAGGAAGTGACTGTTGCCATGGGATAAGAAGTTAAACCTTTATTTCTAAACCTTCTACATATAGCACCCTGCCTAAGAGGACAGGGTCATGTCTGGTAAGGTGCTGAGCTGAACAAGAAGTCACCTGTAGTTTTTCAGGCATTGGATATGTGTGGGAAATGTTTGTTCACTTTCAAAGAAACTTGCTAGAGATTCTTCTCTAGTCCACAGTGGTGTTACAGAATACAATAATTTAGTTTAAAACCAGCACTCTGAAAGCCTTTCCTCCAAAATTCTTTCAAGTCAATGAGACAATTTCCACTGACTACAAGATAAAGACCTTGACTGGATCTCGATTTTCCCTGACTTGTTTTAGACTTTGACATTATAAAAAGATATATTTTGAAACAGACAAACATAAATATTTGCAATTACTTTTTTTGTGTGTGTGCTAGTTTTAAATACCTAAAGAAATTTCAGTGGGGATGAAAATAAGTAAAAAAATGCAGACACTCTTTTAATTTCATTCAAACTTTTCTTCAACTGACTTAATGCAATAACAGAGGACTTATTTTAATTGAAGGTTTATGTTAAATATCATTCAGTTAAATAAAGGGATGGTTATTTAAGGAAGAGATGCTTATAGGTTTTGACAAAGGTGTTTGGTTACACTTAACAAAGGTGTTTGATTACACTGCTTTGCAGAAGTCATGTGTCTTCATAGTTTTGGAAATATGACCTGAAAAATCCTAAGCTTGATCTCAAAAAATACAATTTAATGCAATTATGAAGAACATGAATGAAAAGCTGTGTTTGGAAACAGTTACTAAAAGTAATTTCTTTTTCATTTTGGAAAAGCAACTCTTGCGCAGTTTCAGCACATCTGTGCCATAAATAACTCCTAAGAAATCTTGCCCAATTCTTTAAGGCTTTGTAATTCGCATATTCATAGTTTTAAAGCCAGAGAGACCATTAACTCATCCATCCAGTCCTGCGTAATAAAGCCCAGGGAATTCCACGCAGTTACTACTACACTGAGGCCAACAGCACACAGTGTGGGCGTAAGCCTACCTCTGGAACAGTATCCTGACTTGCCTGGACAGCTCTAGGAGATGGAGAACATGCCCTTTTCATGATTAGTTCATGCAGTGATTAATCTTCTGCAGTGTTTAATACATATATGTTATTTCTAATTTTAATGTATCTGCCTTATTTTGGCAGCTCTCAGTTTCATTCCCTGTAAGGCAGTACACCCCAAAAATGCACATGGTTTTAGGAAGATAAGGTGACCATGACCTCTGCAGAACCATCAGTAAATCACAATTCCCACTGAAGACTAGCAAGGTTTTTAATGAGTGACAAGGGATTTGTTGATGTATCTATACATTTATCTAAATCACAGTCAGTTTTGGCTTTTTCAGTCTAGGATTCAGAGTGCTAAAAAGGGATGTGATTCAATTATTATTAGTACTATCATTTACTGTATGGTTGGGTACTGGGACAAAGAGGAGATCTCTGCTTTGCAAGGCATTCATGTAAACCAAAATTTTCTGACTAAAATTGAATAACACTGAGAAATTGAAATAATATACTCATTGGAAATTGCTACTACACAGAAAAAAAAACCAACAAAAATTACAGTATCATTTATTTCATCTTTCTTGCAGGCAGGAGAAAGGAAGATTTTCAGGAATCCTAAGGTGTCCAGGAGGGTCATACAAAATCAGAGAGGTAGTTCTCTCAAAATTAAGTTCCTTCATTGAATCACCTCGTTGCATCTAATTACTTTTCAGAAAAGGACCCCCGTGAGTACATGGTCAGTAGACATACTTACTCGAGGAAAGTTATGGAGCAAATACAGCACGACCAGCCACAGTTCTTTCGGTGCAGGAATTTGTGATTCCACTAGGGAGAGCTCATGCACCGCGTTCCTCTCACAGCAAACAGCTGTTGCAATATGATCCTGTCTTTTCCTTTTCTTGCACCAGCCCTCAGGATTATAGCATATGCGTGAGGCTTGAAGCATGTGCATATAACATTTAAAAAGGCAGAATACAGCAGGAAATAGTTGGCATGTTTCTGCCTATACCATTCTCCTCATAATCAGGTTTTCCACATTGTTTCTGAGGTGTAAGAGTTGATAACAAAACCGAAACACAGACTGCATCTGTTGGGTACATTTGGGTTTTTTCCACAGGTCATAAAGTACAAGTCACCACCCCACTCATCTCTGTTCCTTGCATACATGGCTCATATTGGGAACCAATCTTTCTGTGCCTTGGTTTCTTATCTATAAAATTGGGATAATGATACTTTTTACACCTGCCTTCACTAGCTAGTTGGCACAGCCTTCAAAGCAGAGGCCAGATGTGCCCTCACTTTCAATTGCAGCCCTCTGTTTTTAATGTATCCTGAATAAGATATTATCTGAAGCATATCCCCAGCATAAAAAGGAAATACTAATGACTGTTTGGGGAAGATGTTTGTTCTTTATAGTCAAGTTGCGCATAGGAGAAGAGAGTGGGATCATTTTCTAATCTTGGAAAGCTGGCTTGCATGAAAGTACAATTTCCATCTGTGAGCTGATACTGATATTTCTAACAAACACAAGCACTTCTATAGCAAGCTGCTGGTCACTAAACAGCTGTAAGAGATGCTATGAACCACCAGAGGTTGCTGTTACCAAATTTAAAAAAAACCCTACCAAGCACTCAGATCCATTCATAGGATAAGTAGATCTTCCTCCTTCCCACATATATTCATATCTCCCTTCCCGTGTCTTGCCTCAGTCTTTCAATCCTCAAGTGAGGCCAATTTGGAAGGAAGAAAAAAAAGACTGGGAACAGCAGGAATATTTATTCCCTTAACTTTTAACAAGTATGAAGGGGAAAGTTTCCCTTTCAGACTAAGGTCCTGTAGTGAATCAAATTGCCCATATCTTTTGTTTCTCTACCTTCCTCACCCAGACCCTGGTGATTCATTATACTCCTGGTACATGGAGGACAGTGACCACAGTCTCAGGCCCAGGGAGGTGGAACTGCCAGAGCAGTGCTGAAGCAATCCCTTCTGCAGATCAAGCAGTAACTCCATTTCCCAAGGCACAAATCTGAGAGAACGGCAGCCAGGCTCCTTGGGCTACTTACAAGCAAGACCTCTGCAGCCCCCGGGGTCTGCTGCCCTTGGAAGCCGCTGTTGCCCGGTGGCTTTGCAGCTCACAGTCTCCCTAAAGCAGCTCACCTCCGCAGTGTCACAGCCTGTGAGGGTGGAGCAGACAACTCTATCACCCAGAGCTGGCAATGTGCATTGGCCCCCTCCCCGCATCTGCCCTGGGGTGCTGAGGGGATTTTTCAGCCTTGGAGGAGCAACCAGGACCTGCCTGTCTGATATGATTTTGGTGCCCTATTTATACGCAGTGCACTTTTACAAGATGCACCAGTCAGATGCCTGTCTCTTGCCTGTACTCCATACAGGTAGACAGAAATGAAACCTCTTTGATTTCTGGTACTCAGCAAAGACCAGTCTGGTTGGCAGCCTGATGGTTCGCTTTCTTGAAGGGTACAGCAATGGTTGCGTTGCACACTTTGCTGCTCTCTGTTTCTACTCGTCATAAAGGGTTAGGTGGGGGAAGTGTCCTTATGCACCTGGAAGATCTGGAAGTACAAGTCTCCACCTTCTTATGGTCTCACTGTTGTCAGCCACTCTTACTTGTGGTTCACCCACTCTTTCTTGACTACTTGTACTCAATTGCCAGCAGTAAGGGCCAGATTCAGCAACCTCCTCACTAACAGAAGCTAGGTTCAGCCACCAACAGGAACAGAGAAACCCTTGCAATTACGAATCAAATAGCAAACAAAATTGTGCTTTTTCAGAGAGGAGAAAGGGAAAAGAGCCAGTGCAATGCATCTGAGAAGTTCTTCTGCGGCTAGAGAATTTATTCCTTTGTCAAAGTGGAATACTAATTATTTGAAGTCCTCATGGGTTCTTGCTGTGGAAAACCTGGAGTCTCCCAGTGCCTCTTTTAACACGTCCTTGTGGCTTCCTAGTATCCTAGGCACTGGGGCACCTATTCCTGAGACACTATCATAACTCTATTGGATTGTAAAGCCTCACTTAAACTATGTGCCACCAATTACTACCAGCTCCTAATAAATTGCTGTAGCTCCTCCAGCTTGTTTACCTTTTCCAAATCTCTTTTACAATATATATTTCATTCCAAAGACACATGGTTCTGCATTAGATAAGGGTGACAGCCCACCCTAGCACAATTAGTCAGAAGTATGCTTGCTCAGATTTACAGGTGTTACTCTGCATTATTTTTGCTCTTTAACAACTTGACCAATCTTTAAAGTGGGTATTCAACCAGATTACATTCACACATGTCCACTTGTGCTCCCTTTGCTCCCTTCCTCTTCACCAGACTGTTTTTCTGGTCTTCTCAAGATTCATTTTTCAAGGGCGGAAGGGCAGGAAGGAGGATGGGGAACTACTTCAAGTCCTCATCGGTTTTACATACTGCATTAAAAATAGCTTCTTTTCACATAAAAATCTGGTGCCTAGCACCTAAAAGAGAAAGCACCTCCTCAAAAGAAAAAGCAAACAGAGAAAACAAATTCCCAAAAGTTTACAGACAGAAGCAAAGCACCCTGTATGTATCCAGTGGAAAGAAGGGGAAATAAGTAGAAAAGGCTAACAGGCAGGCCTGAACACTTTACACACGTTGTTTTGTTGTGTTTGGGAGGAATTTCTGTTAAAAATAAAAGGAAGACGCATTCCACAAAGTGGAAAAATGGTAATGGTTTGCAGTGGTAATGGAACACAAAAGTCTGGCTCACATAACCAGGCTTAAGCGAGCTTGTTTCCATCCTATCTCAGGGAACAGCTTCCAGCCCTGGTTGGAAAGACCAAAGAAAGTCTTTGCTTACAGGTCTCCTAATAGTGGAAGGAAAAGACTGTTTTAAAATTCAGAGTTACCTGTGGACTAAGATATGGAAGTCTGCTTTAGAGTGATCCACATGTCTAAGAAGACTACCTATTCCTAAATATTACATGTGATCTGAGTAGGGAGCCAACGTAACACCAAGCCCTGGGAAGGCTGTACTAGGTAGCAAAACAGTTGAAGAGAAGAATTAATCTGTGGAGCTCACAGAGGGGACATGGCTCACACGCCCTGAGCAGCATTTCCTTCATCTGGGCTTTGTTGTCCTGCAGAACTGGTGACATTAACCCAGAGCTCGATTATCTTCACCTGCAAGTAAGTCCTACCCCAGGAGGGAAGAAAAATCTGTCTGGCCTTGCAGGTATCTCCTCAGAAAAAAAAGAGGACTGTAAAATAGCTACTTAATAATACTTTGTAATTTCTCTGTTGTTTTTTTTTTAAAAATTTTCTTCTTTTTTTTTTTTGTTAAGTTAGTTAAATCTTTCCCGAGAAAGGCAAAGTGCATGTCTGAGGCACTCACTTTGTGAGTGATCTCCTTTGAATTTGAACTGAGCCCTTATGGTTCCTGATTAACCCTGGAAAAGGGGTTGCATGCAGAGGGAGACAGAGTATGTATCCTTGGTAAGAAAAGAGGAAGACTACTGAGCTTCACCTCTGTTTCTTAAAGGAAAAAGACTTTTAAATCATCAGAAAGTGAAGATGTCTGTATCCTTCACCCCCCTTGGTTTGTCTCAGGCAGCCTTGTACAGAGATAAGGCTACCCACCCTGACACACAAAACAATGCCTATTTTAGTGTTCTGGCCATGGATTGTACCACAGAGTTTTCCAACAGCACTATGGCAGGATCAGAATGAACATCATGGGTATTACCACAGGAGGAAGTTTTCAAAAGCAGCTATAACATGTACTCTATTGGTCAATAGACCTACGATCCCAATGTCTTAAGAAACCCTTTTCTCTCAAAACTACTACCACTTGAGTGCTTGGGAAGCTCTCTTCTCCTGCTGTGTGGCAGACATTTCTGTAATAGGTCAGCCATGTGATGGGGAGAGTTTACTGATTCTCTCTCTACTTACAGGAATAAAAATCAGTTGCTTGAGTCTCTCACTTTATGGAGGCAATATATGCTGTGAGTTTGGAGAAGAATAAAAGCAGATTTTATGACTGATAATCTTTATTATGCTTTATTTTGTTTTGCTAATATGAATCATGGAAGCCTTAGTTAAATGGAATTAATTTTCTCTGTTTCAGAACGAAGCAACTCTGGTAAGTGCAAGTTTCCGCACACTGAGCAGTCCAGATGACTCCCTTCAGCGGTGACAAGCTAGTCCAGCCTCTTCTCTTTCAGTCTTGAGCACAATGCAACTGTCATAAAGTTTTTCAAGAGGCACTTCTGACAGCAGCTGACCTCACATGATGAGTTATTTTCACATAACCACATCAATCATAATGGTTGTAAACTTCCAGTAAACAGTAGGAAGCATATGTATCAGACCCAAGGAGGGGAACATCTCTAACGTTCACTACAGCCTCGCTTGAGGAGGAAGTTCTTGGGTGCATATCTATCTTTTAACATGCCTGGAGTTGAGTGGAAATTAAATGCAATATTTACATACAGGACTGATATCTGAGAGCCAAGGTGAACCTCCAGGATGTGGGGTGAATGGCAGACTTCACCGAAGCTCTTGTAGGGGCCACACTCTGTGTGAGAAGAGGGGCCATCTTCATAGATCTCATGAAGCTGGGGAAGATAATAAAGTCTTCCCCTTTCTCTTTTACCCCTTTGTGAAAACACACTCAGAAAGAAGTGTGGTGAGGCGCTCAGAAAATGTGCAATGACATATGTAACCTTATGAGATTTTGATCTTAAAATCATCACAAATTTACTGACCAGCATAAAGCTCAGATACAGCTTTTGGTCTCTTTGCATATTTCTTGAAATCCCTACATGATTGCACAAGCCCTTATATTACTAGCAATTATTTTTATACAGTAAATTTGCAGAATTCTTATGTTATAAACAGTCAGCTCCAAAGAATTTAAAATCTTCCTGTGATGGTCTGTGTAATTCCACTGTACTCAAAATACAGATAATAACTCACCATTTTTTTTCTGAATACGAACATTGTAAACTACTAAATGTGATTGCTGGTTTGTATCACTAAGAAAAAAGGTAGAATACCTGTTCTACAAATACGCAATTGAGATAACATGTATAAACTTCACTTTTTTTCCCCTGACTGTATGTACTGCTTCACAATGCATCAAAATGGAAAGAAAAAAATGTCAGGAGCTGCAGGCATAGATTTAAGATCACAGTTTGGAGGAAAGAAAAGTTATTTGATCAAAATAGTGATCTCTGAAGGCACAGCCAAACAAAAGCAATGGAATGAAAGCTGGCAAAATCAACAGAACTGAGGCAAATAAAGAGCTGGCAGAGATTAACTCAGCCGCTGGTTCATGCTGATGGTGTTCAGTATTCAATCTAGTTTTCTATGATTTCACAGGTGCTGTCTTTGCTTCCCACAAGAGCCCAAGATCCCCGTCCCTGCTTGTCACAGGCCAGTTTAATCCAAAGAGCTATTAGCTCCGCACATCTGCAGAGGGGAAGATGCATGCAATTCATGAAGGCTGTGGGAATATTTTTCTCAACAGAGCACACTGGGCTCTCATGCATGAGCAGTAGAGTTTGTCTTGGTTTGGCCTCTAATTTCAAAGCATTTCTATAGTCTGCTTTGCCATAATCCCCATAAAATAATGCAGGCCAAGGTAGAGCAATTAATTTTAATTGGTAACTCAGCCTATTGACTTCAAAGGGAATTTAGAGATTGAATTCAAATTTGAAAAATACAAGTGAAAATATCACTGCTTCTTAAATAAGGCAGTGCAAAGGACTAAATAGAAATACTCCTGCTGGGTGACCTCCAAAAAGACATTTGTGTCCTAGTTTCTCTGATCAGTAATGAGGGAATAATGCTACTGAATCCCTTACCAGCCCTGGAAGATTTGCAGAGAAATGTTTATCAGTGTAAAATATATCAAACTCTTTTTGTATAACTTTTTTTTTTTTGTTCCCAATGTCAGGCAGCAGAGTAGTGTTCAGCATCGTGATGATGGGCTGGTTTTAAGTATCTGAAATATCATCCTTTGCAGCTTGGCAAACAGAAGATTTTAGATTCTTCCAGAACCCTTTTCTAAATCAGATTATGGTTTATTCCCAGCAGGCATAAAGTACTAAATGGCACTGCATTTCTGTTTTTTCCCAAGCAGAATGTATGTATGTATTTGATAACAGGAATTTGTGCAAAAGGGGTGAAGCTCCAAGCAGAGAAAACATAATTGGTTTTGGAAATATTAGTATTGAGGACTTTTTGTGAAGAAACCCCTCCATCTTTGTTAATCACAGTCAGAGAATAGCTTAGATTTGCTTGTACCGAAGTACTTATCCAGGTACATTTGCTGTGTATTAAGGATTTTCTAAGCACTAACTAGAGAAATGTTCCAATCTTTTCCTGGTTGTCATTTCCCAGATCTTTATGATGCGCTTATAGAGCAACGTGGCATTTTTGTGTCCAGTCTTGGCTCTGTAGAAGAGCAGAATGAGGTGATAAACTATTTAGAGTAAATATTTTAATGCTTTTCAATATCAGCTGTGTAACAGATACTCATACTGCTTCCCACTCTGCAACTTCTTCCCCAATACAGAGAACTGGAGAAATAAATCTATTAAAAAAAAACCAAAAATGCCTTCTAAACTGAAACAAAGGGCCCCTAATAGAACCCCACCACTCTGCCTGAATTTCCTTTCGCAATATCATGCCCTGATTCCTAGAAACAAACTTCTATTGCAGACTAGTATATAGCGTGCATGTTAATTAATTGCATACATGGATTTTGAAAGCATAAATCTTAAATGGAGTTTACATTCTGCAGAGTGCCAAGTCCTTTGGCCTGGTCTGGCAATAAATACTTAGACACATTTCACTGTTTCACTTCAAAGCTGAACACAGCCTGAACAGGCTACACAGAGGTGACCAAGGGAAAATCAAGTAGAAATTCAGAGGGAAAGTGCTAGGTCTATGGTCATAAGATATGTCTGTGGCAGGAATAAAATCAGAAGCCAAAGCACCTTTGTTCAGATCGACTATCACCAGTCCTATGTGCCACCTCAGTTATTAATCTTTTTCTTGGCTGCTAAGATCTGGTCTCAAGATGGAGACAGGCGGGATCACAACTTTAGAACATTTGGTTGCAATCTGAAGTGAGGAAATGTTGCTTATCCAAGGCCTGAGTGACAAACACACAACCTTGAAACATAAGGATCAGTCAATGAACACCAGCAAATAAATCATACCAAATAAGGCACTGTGATGCCTTATTGTGATATAATTAGGGATTTTTCACCATGTAAACTTAATGGTAACTTTAATTGCAAAAGATCTATCACTATGAAAAAGAAACATTAGATTGCTTCTTTTATAGGAAAGAGAAATACCTTTGCATTTAAACAGTTATGTTCTATCCACAGCCTCTCCTTTTGCCTTTGTTTCCACAGCTGTGAATTGGTGATTTCACATACTTTCCTTTATTCTTGCACAGAGCCTTACGTAAGAGTAAATTGTTTTGCTACGTTAATATTCTGTCTGATCTGTTTGATATGATTTGAGTTTTAAAGTTCTGTATGTTATGGCTTACTTAGCATTAAGAAACTATCATAAAATAAAGCTTAGAGTTGTGAAATTTAGAGATGCTAAAACCAAGCTCTGTTGTTTTAGGTTGTCTCCATACTTATTAATTTCTATAGAGCTAAGTATGCTTTTTTTCTCAATATTTGTTCCTGACATTAGGAGCTGCCTTGAGTAACACCTAGTAAATGTGTGTGAAAATAAATCTGTTGACAAAAGAATATGGCTAAGGATTTTTCATATGAGCCATGGTTTGCAGTACCGAGGTTCTAAACTTGGGATCTTGGGGTTTGGCCCATGTTTTCTCACACTTTGAGTGAATTAAGTTGGAACACACTGTAAGTAAAAAGAACTGATATTTCATATGAGATATATTTCTGGTATTGCTGTGGATGGGGAGGCAGATACCCTTCCTGAAGGAATCTTTATGCCAAACAACCCATAAAATTTCTTTAGTAGAAAATTTGTAGGTAAACATATGTTTAAGGGTCACATTAAGTTAAAGCTTAGCACTTTTATAATTGCTTTGCACGGCTACTCTACAATTAGTCTCTCAAGAAGAGAATTTTGTAGAGAAGAAACACAAAACCGGCCTAGTGTAATCCCAACCAAAAATTATTTAAGATTATTCTGAAAATAAGCCTACTGATTGCCAGCTCCTGATACACCCACTCTCTCTCTCCCCCCACTAAAACCAAGCATAGACAATGCAAGAGCATGCAAAGTAAAAGAAAAATATTATCATATATCCTTGACTGCTTACTTTTTCTGTCAACATCAACTGTAAAGCTTAGATGATATCATAATGAGCCTGGAGCTCCTTAAAAGAAGGATACAGAAGAAAATGCACAGGCAGGTCATTGTTGACTCTGACATGACCTGGAGTGAGGAGCTGCATGTAATTGCACTGCCCTGAAAAGAGAAATTATCTCTGTGGCCATTTCCTTCTCTGCAGCTGCTCAGCTAAGTTTTGACAGCAGGCAGGGGTGGGAAGGGCTCAAGTTCCCTTCCCTGTCTCCTCCATCTAGTTTGCTCTCCTGTCAGGGAAAGCCATCTTACCCATGGGGAGGAAGAAAACTGCCACTCACAATGCAGAGTGCTCATGCTTCCTGTGGTGCCTGCTAATAAACTCCAATGACATGACTTCACTAGCTATTATTACATGAGTGTCTCAGTTAAATAAAGACACTTGTTATATTGTCATGGTTTTCTAATGCTCTGGATCTTTCAGGTCACGGGGTTGAAACTCCAAGTACCTTCTTACCCGTTAGTTTTCATTTTTTAAAATTCAGCCTCTGGAGACAGGTGAATATGTGAGAGTCATGGGTTTTATTTTAAGTAAAAAAAAAATGTTCCTTACTTGCCAGATTATGTAGAAAAGCACGAACACATAACATGACTGAGTCTTGCAGCTCAGAAACCAAGGCAAACACAAAGAATTCAAGCCACACTTCAAAACCATGCTAGTTTCTAGGTATTGCAGAAAATAGCCAGCCTGATACAAAATATCTGAACATTTGGTGGGTTGTAATGGAGGTGGCATTTCTGATTATCCCAGGCCACTTTGCATCAGAAAGATTTCAGGGCAGAAGGAAGTTGAGGTGTTTACTAGCTTGAGACAAAATGGGTTTTTTTAGATGAAGACGCAAAATAATTAAATGTTGAATGAAGTAAACTCAGAAGAATGCCCATCTGGAGTTTAAGGACATTAACCAAACACGTCTTACCATTAGCTATTTGAACCAAACTAGGCAGTGGTGAAAGTCTTAGAATTGTCATGTAGCTCCTGGCGTTCACATGAAGATTGCCACAAGCTCACAACAGGTCTTCATCAAAGTTGAAAAGGTTGCTTTTCTCTCCAGGAATGTGGTTATAAACAGTTGCCAGGGGAGAGGGAGAGATTCAGCTGTCATGCCACTTTGAGTTTTTGTGTGTTCAAATCCAAAGTCACAAGCACATCACAGGAGGCTGCTGAGTTCTCCCTGAGCTAGGAATTGAAGGGGAATCACTGCTATGTGTCATCTGCAATCCTGAAATGAACCCATTTGTACCTGAGTTGGAGCCTGAGCTCAGAGCACCAGTAAACCAGTCAAACTACCACAACCAATTTCCTTCATTCTTAGTTGGTATCTAGCTTTCTTTTCCATGTAATCCCTTCTTTGGTGATTCAGAGCCTTAGCTGGTATAGCTGATAGTGTGGCATGTTAATGTGTGTATTTTGGATTTCTCTTTAAGCAAGATAGTTTATTCACCTTCCTAATCTAACTACATTATGATTCCTATAGCTTTTCAATGCTCTAAAATCTTTGCTTCTTGCCTCAGAGCATAGGGTAAATGGCTTCAATAAACTCATTGTCACTCATAAACATCATCTTCTTCTTCCAAAGCCACAACTTGCCCGATGGTTTTCACTCAGATCACAAACACACAAATTGTTCAGCAGCAGTCAATTAAATACCATGGTAACCTGCTGCTTTTAATTATCCTTCTCTGTGCCATAACAGCTGTGAAACACAGAGTGACAAGCCAAACATAATTTAAATACTGTGGCATGCTCCAGATGTGGCACTGGTTTGCCAGGTGTTTATTTTTAATGTATAACTTGACATTTTATCCCATTAACTCATCCTTTGCACTAGAAAAACTCACTAAAATGTAGGTTTCCTGCCATAAATGCTTTAATATAGTCACAACTGTGACTATGAGTCTTTCAATTCTGGTAATGGGGGACAGCTTTTTTACTTCTCCTTCAGGGCTACATATTAGTTATGAACATTATTACTACCATTTTGAAGCAAGGCCACACCACACATAACCTGATCCAAAAGCAACTGAAGTGCAGGGAAGTTTTTATGGTGTTGCTGTTGTTGATGACTGTGGGGTGCAGATCTAGCCTTAAGCTAGCAACACGTTACATTATACCTATGATGTAGCACACTTGCACACACTTTCCCCACAATTCACTGATGCTAACAATATTGGGCTTTGCCTTTTTGTCTTTTTTTTTAATAACTGTTCCACAGCCACTGAGAAAAACTCCACAGTGGTTTTTTTTGTTGTTTTTTTTTTTTAACTGGATTTCAAGACCCCCTTTCTAAAGGTAATAAAAGCAAGTTGTCAGATTTGCTTTGTTTTAATGTATTTTCTTACATCTGAACTTGGAACTCCTAATACATGTTAAGATTTGGTCATCCAGTATTTTAAAAAACCCACCAAAACCCCAACATATGTCCTTTAAAATATTCTGTAAAAAAAAAAGGAAATATCCTGGCTTAGATCTCAGAACAATAAATAATAAGGGGCAGTCGTTCTGTTGCATCATGTTGATCTTTGCCTTTCTTGCATGAAATAATAGGCTTTTCATGATATTGGCAGAAAATGGCCTTCTCATGAACACATGGTTAAAATGGGGAGAGTGATCATTCATAGCAATTATTAATAGGGCCAAACAGCCTATACGAAGATTACTAGCAAGCTATGTTCCAACATGGCTAAAAGAGCCTTTATTGCAGTGCATGCATCTATAAAACAAGGTGGTAGCTGTCGTCTTCTTTTTTTTTTTTAACATTTTGCATACAACTGTAAAGCTTTTTTGCCTTGCTGCCATTTAATCTTCTAAAGAAATGAAATCCTGACCTTAAGGGCCTTCTGAACACCAAAGAGCTGCTGCAGCCACTCATGGGTTCCCAACAATGATGGAAGGAAATCAAAATGGGGCTTAGAGGATCTGTAGCTATGTTTTCTATAGAGCAGGATGGATCCTGAACACTTCTCATAAGGCAGTTCCTGTGAAGCTAGCTATTCCCAAACAAAAGGTACTCCTTGTCCTAGAACAGGTGACTTGAGCCTGGAGCTTATTAATCTAATTAAACAGGAACAAAGCACTAAATTCTCCTTTTGGAGCTGAGTTTGAGGTGGTGTTCACTTTCACAGAATCACAGAATCACAGAATGTTAGGGATTGGAAGGGACCTCGAAAGATCATCTAGTCCAATCCCCCTGCTGGGGCAGGATTGCCTAGACCATATCACACAGGAACGCGTCCAGGCGGGTTTTGAATGTCTCCAGAGAAGGAGACTCCACAACCTCTCTGGGCAGCCTGTTCCAGTGTTCAGTCACCCTCACCGTAAAGAAGTTTTTCCTCATATTTAAGTGGAACCTCCTGTGTTCCAGCTTGCACCCATTGCCCCTTGTCCTGTCAATGGATGTCACTGAGAAGAGCCTGGCTCCATCCTCTTGACACTTGCCCTTTACATATTTATAAACATTAATGAGGTCACCCCTCAGTCTCCTCTTCTCCAAGCTAAAGAGACCCAGCTCCCTCAGCCTCTCCTCATAAGGGAGATGTTCCACTCCCTTAATCATCTTCGTGGCTCTGCGCTGGACTCTCTCTAGCAGTTCCCTGTCCTTCTTGAACTGAGGGGCCCAGAACTGGACACAATACTCCAGATGCGGCCTCACCAGGGCAGAGGAGAGGGGGAGGAGAACCTCTCTCGACCTGCTGACCACACCCCTTCTAATACACCCCAGGATGCCATTGGCCTTCTTGGCCACAAGGGCACACTGCTGGCTCATGGTCATCCTGTTGTCCACTAGGACCCCCAGGTCCCTTTCCCCTACGCTGGTCTCCAACAGGTCTGCCTCCTGTCTTTGCTTTTGGTCTTCCAGGCGGAAAGCATCAGAATTTAATTGTTTTTCTTTCAGACCTGGAGAAGATTGTTGGGACTTCAGTTTGTCAAGTTTTTGTTTCATTATTCATCACTGCAACCCTGCACACACAGTGCTGAGAAATGAGTACATTTGGATCCATAACATGGCTGAGAGAATGACTCACAAGAACCTGTGCTTACAGCTGTCACTGGAGAGTGAATAGGAGGAGGAGCTTGGCAGAAATTGAGATCAAACAAGGTCCAAGATAGGCAAGCTCTGTGGTATTACCCAAGAGTCACAAGGCTTCCTAGCATTGCACTCACGAGATAGTTTCCAAAAGGGCAAAGCAGATCCTTTCCTCCACTCTTCCATGGAGTAAATGACCACCCTGGATTCTGGGGATTCTGGGAATGGCAAAAAAACTCCAAAGTTGCTGAAGTTTTTCAGCTTGGGGCAGAAGCGGATTGGGGATAATGCATTTCCTGAGAAGTGATCTGCACTTCTCAACATGTCCTCAATATGAAAGTCATTCCCATTTGCCAGTGAACGTACTTCCCCTCAAAATTTAGTCTCCTAGGTGGTATGATAAACATCAAGCAGTTCTCACTGGTTTTTGTACTGACAGTATAAAATGATGAGTCTTTTTGAAAAAAACGTGCTTTGGACCTTCGGTCTAATCTATTGCTTTAAAACCTGAAGTTAATTCTAGAAAAAGGAGTAATATGATTGTCTTCAACACCTGCCAGATTATTGATGTCATTTTAAAATATATTTATTTTGGAAGTAAAAACGAAAAAGAGCAAAACAGAAACCTCCTCATTTAACTATCAGCACTCCATGAAAGAGAAAATTTGGAAGCCACTGCTCTACATGCAGGTACCACAACAAAAATTCGTAGATTAGATTTCTGGTTTAAAAGTAATAGAATCTGCATGAGCTGTGCTCAAGGTGCAAATGTTCTGATCATCTATGCTTTCTCTATTTTTAATTGGGGGGGTTATATCATGGGATTCTTCGCACCTTTCTGTGGTGTTTCTGTGATTGATACAGGAGAAAAAAGGTTTATTTTCTGAATGGTCATACTATTAGCGCAATTCTGGCATACGAGGAAATTGATTATGCCCTCTGAGGAACTAGCGCTACTTATTTACCTGAATTATGTCAAGGTATTTCACTGCTGCTCATTGTTGTACAAGTGATGTGATTTCAGCCATGCTGCAGAGTGCAATGGTACAGATACTTTGTAAGGGTTTATTATTTGGGGTTAAACCAGCAATATTGCTTCTTGACCTGAACTGGATCATGTGCAGCCCACATAGATATTTCTGTGCTGTAGTCTCCAGGACCTTTGTTTCCAGGGTGACTATGGGCAAAGCTAGCCAGAGTGTCTCTGAGCCCATTTATGAGAGGTCAATTAGCAGCAAAACTCAGCTCCATGCACTTAATAGGAGTTACTTCTGAAAGACACTGCTGAAGAGGTTTGCTGGCCCTTTTCTATCATATACTTAACCTTGGACTTTCCTTTCACAGGCCTAGACAGAGAAGAGTGGGGTTAAATTATTTGAATATGGCTGATTTGGCATCATCCCAACCGATGACATCCTCTCATGGGTTACTGCTACAGCTCAAAAAATTAATAGAAAAAAGAAGAGAAGGGAAGAGAAGATAGAGAAGAGAAGACAAGACTATTTCAGTTCGAAGTGACATAGAATGATAATCCAGTCCAACTGCCTGACCAATTCAGGGCTGACCAAGTTAAAGCATGTTATTGAGGGCCTTGTCCAAATGCCTCAAACAGTGACAGGCTTGGGGCATTGACCATCTCTCTAGGGAGTCTGTTCCAGTGTTTGGCCACCCTCTCAGTAAAGAAATGGTTCCTAAGGCCCAGTCTAAACCTCCCCTGGTGCAGCTTTGAACCATTCCCACGTGCCCTATCACTGGATCCCAGGGAGAAGAGATCAGAAGCTCCCTCTCCACTTCCTCTCCTCAGGAAGCTGTAGAGAGATATGAGATCGCCCCTCAGCCTCCTTTTCTCCAAACCAGACAAGCCCAAAGTCCTTAGCCATTCCTTATAGGACATTCCTTCCAGCCCTTACATGGCTAGCACATTAAGCTGGATCTAGTTATGAAAAAACATTGCAGACAGCATAACAAACTACAGCCTAGAAGACATACTAAGAGGACTAGGAAGACAAAGAGGTAATGAAAATTACACCTGGTTCATAGTAATGTTCTTACTAAGCTTCCAAATTCAAGGAACATTTAATTATTTTAGGATTAAAATTACTGCATTAAAAAGCACTGAATCTTTATATTTCCTTGATATTTTTATATATAGTTTACGTGCAGTCTTATCATAGGAGAGAACGATGGACAAGCATCTCAAAATCCTTGTTTCTAGAACAACATGGAAATTGTCAAACACAGTGAAAACAAAAGGAAAATCAAGGATTTCCAGCAGATGTCTAGGTTTATCTCTGTTGGGATTTATTAATTGCATTCATCTGGACAAACATCTGGCATAACTGTCTAATGCCAAAGGCACTAAAGACCCTCAGCATTAGAGTATGTATACAGTGTAGATTCCCTACCTCGCAGGCTCAAGCTGTCCACATTCCTGTTTTAGCCCACTTGCAAAAACAGTAGCCATGCTAAGGGATAATGTGTTAGTTCATATATTCACTCTGATGATACTGGCACCCAGTATGTACTTGCATGGCTTCCAGGAGTGCACCTCAGCACTGCCATTACTGGTACTGCTTTGTCAGGGCTTTCTGAAGAAGTTGTGGAAGGATTTGGTCCTTCCAGAATATCCACAGATACAGTGCAAAGGCATTTGTGGAAAAGCACCACTAAAATGATCAGTTGGCCCATGACTAAAAGCATCATGTTAGTAGCTTATGAATAAAGGCCAGCCAAGTTTTGATGGGTGACCCCTCTCATGACAGAGCTTGTGTTTATGGCTAAGAGATAACACTGGCTAACTGCAGGTATAAAAATTCCCTGTGGACAAAAAGGTCGTACATCAGGCCCATCAGGCCATCCTCTGCTCTAGAGGTGGTCCCTAGAGAGTGTGCATGAGCACTCTGATACAAGGAAAGTAAACTCTTCCACTTACTATTTTACAGAATATTTCCAGTGCGAAAGCTTTTTACTTTAGCATTACCACCCCAGCTGACCAAAAGTCCAGAGGCATGCCCCAGAGTGACTGAAGAATACTTTTAAAAGGGAGAATGCCTTGATGTTACACTTTTTTCATTTCAAATTCTTCAGACACATGAGAGCTAGAAACGTCTCTGAGAAATAACGGATGCAGATGTTTCTGTTTCATCCACAGACTCCAGTAGGTGAAGCTCTCTTGTTGGACATGGAAAGACTCATCTTAAAATCCTAATCCAACAATACTAATTCAAACTAGTCAAGGAAATAGACAGCCATTTAAGAAAAATAGCTCAATAATTATGTTATTATTCTTCTATTTTGCATAGAGACATCGTTTGAGTATTTGCAGTTGCCCCACCCGGAAAACACATTGACACAAGATTGCCTTTTTTTGGAGCAAGGGCAGTAATCCCCCCCAGCTAAGTGAGGGTTAATACGTACTTTATTGTATTAAAAAAAAAATTGCGTGTGCCAAAAACACAATCTTCTAGAAGAGAAAATCTCTAAGATTACACTTAAGATACACTTTAATTTAAAGTTTTGTAAAAACGCAAAAGGAACTGAATTCCAGTAACATTTCATAAATGGAGAGAACAGTATGTGGAGTGTTGTCCAGCTGTTCTCATTTATTGCATCTTAGTCGTTATAATTTTTTTTGTGAGCAAACATAAAATATTCAAATCTAGTGGCTGTCAATACTATTACCTGCACTTCAGCAGCCAAAGGCCATCTTCCTTCCTGTTCAAAACCATACTCAAGGAGAGGAATTACGCAAGAACAATGCAATAAAAAAAGTCTAATTATATTGGTTTTTTTGGGTAGGGCTTCCCTCATCTTCAGTCAGTGAATTATTTTACAAGCTGTTTGTAGTTATAATGCCAGTAGAGTCACAAGTCCTTTCTTCCAGTGTTGCTAAGTACAGTTTACAGTTTATAGACTTTAAATGATTTATTAGTAGTTTTAGGAATGAGGTGGAAAACTACAAACAGTATCCTGTAGTGCCTATGACTTAATAATAAATGATAACATATGAAGATTTCTGCAAGTTTTACATGTTCCTCCCTTGTAGTAGGCTTTGTTTCATTCCCACAGGTTCTTTCAGAAATCTTTGCAATCCAGCAGGTGCTTCTGGGGAGGCACCTACCAAAGCCAAGCTCAGTTTTGTTTAGATGATTATTTGGAAAGAGATCCTGCTGAAGTTACTCACAGGTGGACTTTCTGAAACAAGATATGATTTAGTGCAGTTGACTTTCAGTTTTAGTGAAACTTCTACTGAAATCAACAGGAGCTACAGTTTGTCCCCAGTACGCAGAGTAGAGGATTGTTATGTACATGCTTCCCTGAGCCGGAAGATGACCGTCAGAACAAGCATGAATCTGAGCAAGGACAGTGAAAGAGAAGAGGTTTGCCAGAAGCGGTATTTTGTTTGCTACTCTCTTATCATGAGAAAGCAGTCTCAGACTAAATAGTACTTTTTAATGGAAGCTGATACGTGGTGTTTCTGCCTGCTAACAGAACCAAATGGCCGACTCTCAAATTTGTGAGTCAGAGAGGAACACACAGCAGGGTGCTGACCTTAACACTGCCGCTATCGGGAGCAGTGTACTGTGGTCGTTTCCAAAGGAGGCAACTTCCCAAGACATAAGCAGCTGTTTTTCTATCGCACCTTCCTGCCAACCACACCAGAGTTTTTCAGATTGGATTCTGCAGTGGGTTCTGCTCCCATTTGGGCCCCAGAGCTGCATGGTCAGACTTTCAAGAGAGCTTAGAGGCTAAGCTGTTTTAGAAATCTGGCAAAAAATGTGTTACAAAGGTTGGGTTGGAACATAGGGCAGAAAAAGAAAAGACAAACCAGTGGCCCTTTCTAGAAGCTTAAGTCACAGCTGAGCTTACCGAAGAACCAGGTGGGTGCAGAGTGCTCTAAGGTCTGACCACATTGATTACTTTAAATAGTAATCAAAAATAACACTTTTTGAGATTTTAACCAAGCCACTGTAGTTGAAAAACAATATTAGCTGGAGAACAGGAGACCAAGGAAATCTTGGCAAGAAAGGCACAGATTTTCAGTTTTGTCATGTTGAGGTATTATTTGTTTAATTTTAGATTAGTGAATACATTTCAGCTTGAGTCTTCTCTTTGTTTCATCAAAAATTGAATCAGCTTGCATGCATCTGACTACCCCAGGAGTGTTTGTGGTTAGATTTACAATGCAGGATGCAGAAAGACCCTGGATGTGATCAAAGTAAAAGAAGAGAAATAAATCTACAAGCTCTGCTGAACAGAATTATTCCTTTTAGCTGTAGCATGACATTAACATAGAAATGACTGAAATCCATGCAATGAATGTTTGTTTGGACATGTAAATTAGTAGAGCAGACTATACCCCATCATTAGAGATTTGTTTTAAAGAACTTCAGAGATTTAGTTTCTGTGTTATGTAGTAAATATTTATCCACTATTCTGTTAAATTACTGTCACAGTTTAAAGCTGGGCTGGCTATTAAACCTGTGGCAGATGCTCTCTGTTATCCCCCCGCCCCCCGCTCCCCAAAGGGAAAGGGAAAGGGAAAAGGGAGAGAGACTTCCGGGTTGGAAAGTTAAAACAGTTTTAATAAACTATAATAATGGAAAAGAGTATAATAATAATAATAGAAATAATCAAATATATACAAATATATATACAAAACCAAGACTGAGCTCCCCTGAAGTCAGCCACGTCACCACCGGCACTGCAGGGCAGGCTCCGGGAAGGCCCAGGCTGGGCCTAGCGATGGTCGAGAGCTGGATTCAGGGATGCATGGATCAGGATTGGGGGCAGCAGGAAAACGGACGGAGTCCTCCTTGGACACTGGCCATAGCAGAAAGAGAGCGAGACCCTCGTGATCCCCCCGCTTTATACCACGAATGACGTGTATGGGATGGAATACCCTCGTTGGTCAATTTTGGGTCACCTGCCCTGTCCGCTCCCCCCTGCAGCTGCGACCCCCCTTCGGCTCTTCACTCGTAAGCAGTGAGGAATTCAACAGTGACCTCAGTTTCTCTAAGACTAAGTACAGCAAGAGCCTTACTGCACAACAACCCTACCGGTGCCTCAGCGATAACTACAAACTTCGAGCGTTATCAGTCCTGGAAGCAGACACTGTCTGCAAAACATGCAGTTAGTTTCAGAAAGTGCAGTTACTTAGAGGAGACTTAGCTGAAAGTAAAAATCACTGAAAGGAAAATCGGCCTGGTTTAGGCCAAACCAGGACAATTACAAAAGGAAAAAAGATACCTTTTTATTGCAGTAACCGTAGTGATGTACGGAATAATGATACAACAAGGGACATAACAAGCATATATTCTTTGAACAGCTTCCATATATTTTCCAGATTCTATTACCATATTAAACTATCAAATGTTTAAGTGGCCAGAAGAGGGAAGGAAAAAACCCGAAAAAGCTGTTCCTTATTCAGGCTATAGTCCACATTATGTCACTTTACCTGATAGGTTCTTCTTCATCAAATCTCCAACTCTCAGAAGAATCTGCAATCAGAATGGCCTTTCCTGTAGCGTGTGTTTCCTTTCCTTCTTTACATTCAGGAATTCAGTAATAAAGGAGATAATGGAACAAGCATCTTTCTTTACCATATTCTTATGTGGGAAGGTGGTACTATCATCACGATTTGACAGGGAAGCAGAAGCCTCAGAGGTAATTTTGGCATATTAGTGCAGAATATATTTCACCATCTGGTGTTTTACCTTCCAAGATAAAGGCCAGCCTCCATCTGCAGTGCAGATCTTTAGAATGTGATCATCTGCATCGGAAATTTCTTAAAGTGGCTGAGAAGAAACAGTGAAGACAAGGATGCTTCCTGAATCCTTATCAGCCACCCTTATATCCCTATTACTGTAGCTTTACAGAGGAAGCTCTTCACTTCTTTGGAGAATCTAAAGATTTTATTGAGGTAAGCAGTTATTTTTTCTCTTCAGGTCAAGAGATCAGTTTCATTTTTCTTCTTTATGTTTTTTTTTTGTTTGTTTAAACATATCATGACATGTCAGTGACTTTTAGCTATGATAAAAAAGATTCAGGTTCAATGCCATCCTGTTCATACTGGATTCCAATGCTTCCATCTCCCAATTGACTGGCCAACCACCATCACTGCAGCCATGAGACATTCTAGTACCCTCCACTTTCCATATCCATCCTCATTGCAATAAATACTGAAAAAGACAAGCCATGAGATAAAACAGGGATGGGAAACCTGATTTCCAGATGAACGGTGCATCTTTAATCATCAGTATAGACTGGCATACAGGGTCTAACCAGTCTAACCAGCACATGAACCAGTGAGGTTCTGGATGAAAAGGACCATCTTCCTCTGCTCCAGACAGTGCTTTGAGCAGAGGCTGTTTGGGTAGGAATGTGCTGAACACACCCATTAGTCCAGTTCGATGGATTAGATGGAAAGGGAAATTCCTAACTCAATGTTTCAAGTCTGAGGCAGTCCTGGGCACACCAAGCAGAGCTTTAGGAGCCAGAAGAACGTTTGCGGATATTAATCAACTCCAGGATGAGACCATAGGTGAACAAGGGCTTTAAGAAACTCAGGTTTGGATTTGTGGCACTAAATGGGTCAATTATAAACCTAAAACATAGCTGTTCACCATGAGCACCTAGTCCAGAAAAAGCAAGGTCTTGCTAACACAGACTTGTGTGGTTAGACCCGGGTGCCTCTGAGCCATATTGGACAGATGCCATATTGCTGTGTTGGTGTGACTTTATTCTCAAGCTAATAAATTCAGCCTGTAAGTACAAGGCATCTTAGGTCAAGCACAGCACACTGCTAGCACAGCCCTCTAACTTCCAAGTAACATCCAGGCTCCCCCAAGCATAAACTGAGTTAGCTTGCATCCACGTGTTGTTCACCTCCATGAACACATGTCTAAATGACTTCCCAGAAACCACACAGCAAGTGTTGGCAGAGCAGGGATTTATTATCATTCTTCAGACTGAGTTCTGCATAAGGCAAAATGGAAGGGATTGCTAAAAATAACTTCTCAGTCTTAATCCAATACCTTAATCACACAACAACTCTTTACTTTCCTAGGTTAGGTTTCCCTAATATACATAAGTTAGAGGGGGCAGAGGAAAATACAGTTTCTGCAAATTTCAGTTTAAGCCTTATTTCTTTTTCAGAAAGAAAACCAGGTTCTTAGAACCCATCAAAAACACACTTTATATTAAAATGATATTGTGTTGAAATGGTGTTGGTACTCCAGCCAACTCTTCAGCAAGATTCGCTGATCCACACTTAAGATCAGACAAGGCCAGGCAGTGTCAGCTAAGAACAATATTTAGCCACATCAAAAGGCTCCAGTCACAGTGAATTTTGTTCACAAGAATAGTTATACCAGTTTGTATCTTGTACCTCAAAAAACTTACTGTCATGCTGTTTGCTCTGTCTTTAACAATATTGAGGCTAAATAAGCTCATGTAGCGCTTTTTCATCCGTATTATATTTCCAAGTATGCATAATCTATTTGTATCATGCAGTTCTCAGAGGTCAATGATTTATTAAACATTTACCTCATGGCATTTTTGCAGTTTGACATCAGTACCCCATAGTAATGATGTACAAACACACTTTTACAAGCCTTTCATGGGATACCACATATTATATCATGGAATGAATGAAGCAAGTGATGACAACTACTTAAG